>NW_006262339.1:38840298-38861253 GCF_000493195.1 Citrus x clementina
AAACAGAAGTAAAATCTCTCGTTGGTGGGTAGTGCAACATTTTAATCCCCTGCATGTACAGTATCAACTGATGTTCGTTAATTAATTCGCTACTTGGAAACATTTTTTTGTAACAAAAGAATATTTGGCAAATTAATCGCACATGGGATCACATTTAGCACAAACGAGTTAGAATACTATTAAATAAGTAGCAAAAATGAATTTTAACGATTGATCAATTAGGCTTTATGCTGTTTGATAACCAATCTTTTCTATTGATAAAGATTAAAAGAGTTAATCTATGTGATTTGTTTTCTTTGTTTTCATCTTTACTTTGATTCTTTCTCATCTCGTTACTGTTTACCATTCTACGCAATTCATTTTAGTAAGTACGTAATTATATCATTTCATGATCTCTCTCATACTTTAATGATTTCTACTTTCTCTAACAGTACTCTATAATTAATATTTAAAATAACAAACAAGAAAATACAATATATAAAACCAAGAAAATAAAGCTCCTTTATTATTTTGTTTAATAAATAAATAAATAAGCAAACCAAAAAAAGACAAGATGTTTTAAAGAGAGATGAATCCAAGCAAGTCCAAGACAAAATTTTATAATTATAAACTCTAAAAAAGTAATGCAAAAAAATTTAACCTAGTTTTGGAAGAGGTAAATTCTTAATTACGTACAACTAGTTGGATCTTCATTTAGTTTTATGGATTAGGGATGACAATAAGACATAATGAAGTGGAGAGGCCTTCTCCATCCCCATCCTGTTTACTATTTTAACTCTTATATATTTCCCGCACTATTTCGCAATAAATTTAATGATGATGGAGAATCCCTAAGTTGGAAACATTTTTCTTATATATCCCCCTATATTCCCATTTACTTATTTCCTTTTATAGTAGTTATTAATAATAAATAAGTTTAGTTGTATAAAAGTTAAATCAGTTGGAACACATGGATTTGTCTGTGGTATACCCCAAAAATAGGGTATTTGTCTAAAAATACCCCCATACTTAAAAATTATTTGTATATGCTTTTTTTTATGTGTAGTTACGAAATTAGCCTAATGAAAAACCTAAATCAACCAAACTACCACAACCAATTAACAAAACCCCCAATTCTCTCACGAACAGAACATCGTCTCCTTCAACCCTTCTTCTGGATTTCTCTTTCTCCATTTTACAAATCCCTGCAATTTTACAACAATTCTTCTACACGCTCTAGCCGAAACGCAGCAAAACAAGTAAATCGACGGCGCTTCTGTGCAAACCAGTAGCTGCAATTCCCCCACTCTCCTTCAGCGTTTCATCTTCCATTTTACAACAACTCTTCTACACTCTCGTCGAAACGCGGCAAAATAAGTAAAACGAGAAAAATTGAAGGTAATTTATCAATTTAATATCTGTGGAAATGTTAGGTGGGACTAAGATTTTACTTTCCATCCATGAGGAGTATATGGCCCGGTTAAGCGAATTGAGTTTTGAGTGAATGCAGATGGCAACGTGTACATTTTGTTGTTTTGTTCGTCTCCATAATTTCATTTTTATTTAAGTGGACCACATTTGCACACACGGCAACTTTCTCTCCTTGCAAGGTTCTTGAATCTTTAATTCTTTTTGGGCAAATTACACATATAAAATGCACATCAATTTCGAATTTGGTGTCATTTCTATCGAGAAATAATCAACCCAACTTCAATACTTACAGTTGAGAACTAAGACTAGGAGTTGTCTTGAAATTAGTTCATGAAGCTGTGATAAAGTCATTGAACAAATTAATTGCAGTTTATTTGATTAATAATGTTAGATTAGAAAAGAGAAAAAGAGGAATAACTTGTGGTTTACAAAATTTTCAGGAAAAATGTGTTACTGCCAAAATGTGTTTCTGTTACCAGTATTTTGAAATTGGGAAGTACTTCAATGCTGAAATCACAATATGAGAATTGAGATGCCTCTGTATAGTACCTGCAAATACTTCAATGCTGAAATCACATAAAATAGCCATAACTAAAGTTGATTCAGGAGCTGAACAGTTCACTGTTGATACATCTCACCAATTAATTTGTTTATATTTTTTTATTGATTTCATTTAATTAATTGTATTCTACTATGTGTAGTCTATGGTTGTGATTTGCAGCTCAATTTCCTTTTTTTAGTTGTTATTATAATCTAACCTCCAATGCAGTTGTGTAAAGAATTTCTTTACATGACTTTTACTATGGAGTCGTGTAAAGAATTCTCCAATGCAGTTGTGTAAAGCATTTATTTACCTGACTTTTACCCCAAAGTCGTGTAAATAATTCTTTACACAACTGCTGTCGTGTAAAGAATTTCTTTACCTGTCGAGTAAAGAATTTCATACACAACTGCTGTCGAGTAAATAATTCTTTACACGACTGTTGTTGTGTGATGAATACTTTACTCGACAGCAGTCGGGTATGAACATTTTACTCTACTATATTCGCATAATTAGTTCTTTACTGGACTGTAGTTTGTAAAGAATTATTCACTGGACATGCGTTGGGTATGAACACTGTATTTCCAATGTTACAAAAAATCTATAGTTTATATAGTAGACTGTAGATCAATGCATGTTTTACTCGACTGTAGTCGTGTAATGAATGATTTACTCGACTGTAGTCGTGTAATAAATTATTTACTCGACTAGTATGTCGTGTAATTTTTATGATTGGTTTAAAATATATTATTATGTAACCTTTCAATCATTTTATATATTGATTGATAAATGTTTTTGTATTTATGCAGATGGAACCGAAGATCAAGGAATCTGAATACTTCAAAGCAAAGATGTCAAATCGATCATCACTACAGGCAGTGAAGGACATTAAAGATAAACTCTCTGAGGCGCAGAAAAATATTTTCAGGCGTTCTTGTTTCGGTCATTTTTTGGATGTGAAAGAGTTAAAGTTTTCTGCTCAGTTACTCCACAGCATATTATTGAGAGAAGTGAAATCAGATGAAAATGCAATGTGGTTTAGGATCGGACGAAAAAATATTCGATTTTCATTGGAGGAGTTTGCCTTGGTGACAGGCTTAGATTGCAATCCATCGTATGAGCCCGATACTGAAAATAATGATGATGATTACACAATAGTTGATGAGTTCCTAGATGGAAATTGTGCAATCACAACACAAGAACTTCGTACAAAGTTCTTGCAGGCTAAGTCAACTGATGACATGAAAATGGTCAAGCTGGCCATGTTGTATTTTGTTGAGTCCGTGTTACTTGGAAAGGAGAATAGAAATCATATAAATGAAATTAATGTACTCCTTGTGGACAATTTTACCGAGTTTAATGAATTTCCCTGGGGACGCATTTCTTTCAAGATGACCATTGATAGTTTGAGAAAAGGCGTTGCAGAGCGTGTGGCGAAGCCTAAGAAGAAGTCAACTGCGGATTCTAAATACAAGGGAGCAACGTATAGTGTACATGGTTTCCCTCATGCTTTTATGGTAACAAAACTAAACTAATTTATTAATCGCTTATTGAGTATTATCTTTCTATTTAGAATTTACCAATTTTTTTGCTGAAAATAAATTGTGTCAATGATTATACAGGTGTGGGCATATGAAGCAGTTTCCGTCATCGGTGATAAATGTGCAAAGCGTTATGGTGATTTATTTCCAAGGATTTTGAGATGGAAATCAACAAAGCCTAAAGAGTTTGAAGAGATTCAAATGAATGTATTGAATAAAAAAGCCTCCAGGATGGTTTTCGTAGAAAAATTACATGCTACCGGAGATGTCGAGGCAAATAAGCATTACATGAGCTATTTTAGTGAAGATGAGTGGCTTGAAGAGATCGGTGAAGAGAATGATAATGCTACTGAGTCAGATAGTCATGCAGAAGAAAATCATTCACATGAAGATAATGAATCACATGATAGTGAGTTAAATAGTTTTGATGGTTTTCCTGATGATAGTGATTCAGATGGTGCACCCACCTCCAGTGGTCCAAGACACTACAAGAAAAAGGACCTACTATGACAGGTAAAACTGTCATAGTAGGGGGTGGATGACAGTTGTTCATACCGTCATTGTAGCCAGCGTCAAGAATTGATGACAGAACAATACCCGTCATAGCCTGTGATGGATATAACCAGTCACACAACTATCATAAGTTTATTTAGAGGGAAATATAATAATTTTGAATTTGACCCTTTTTTTTTTTTTATTTCGCATGCTATATTTTGAATTTTTAGCGAGAAATCTTAAATTTGGCGCGAAAATGAAAATTATAACTAATTGAATTTTTTTTTACAATTAATTCTGAAATTAAATTTATAATTAATAAAAATGACTATTTTGTTACTACCATGAAATGCTTATCATTTTAATAAAAATCTTGCAATTGATTTAGAAATTAAAATTTCATAATTTAGTTAATTAATTAGATTGTTAAAATGAATATTGCAATTAAAAATTCACTAACAAAGAAAATGAAATGAATAACACTGAATAATTATCGATAATTGTCAACAAACATAATTTAACCAAATACAAGTGACAAGTCCAACATAAATAGAAGAGTATTGTAACAACATAAAAACCAAATTTCAGCAACATGTAGAAGACTAGCAGTTTTGAGACTAATGAACCATGATCAGTTCGTTTCCAGCAACACAACAAAGCCAACAACACTGATCAGACCGAAAAAAAAAAAATTTATTCTAGCAGTTTTAGTGAAGCATACAACAAATACCAATCTAAGAAGAAGCTAAAAAAGTGCAAAGATGCACCAATACTCATGACCTATTTTTGCATCAAAGAAAAAAGATGGCCAACTCCAGCAATACCCACCATCTTCATCAAATTCCAACATAGCAAGTGCAACAAGCTAGGTAACTGCACAAGTAAATATAACATCATCAAAACATGGTGGGGAAAATGATCTTAAAACATCTCCCTTGCAATTACCACAAACTTTTTTGAAAGCTTACTGATGTGATGCGATGGAGCTTCTTTTATGATATGCACAGCTTTTTGGTTTGGCTTTGAGCACAATCAAAATCCAAAGATACCAGTGAAGCAAGCAAACATGCAGCTAGCCGCTCTAATTGCATGCACGTGTGCTACACTAACTATTGAATCCAAGTAATACATAGTAGAGGTTGTCATATCAATTATAAGAATTCCATAAGGTCTAAACAAAAGTGTAAGTATATAAGGTTGCATTAAGAAGAATTGAGTGAAGCACTTAGCATTCAGCAACATTCAGCAATAGAAAATGTATTGCAAATGTAGTCCTTTTCTAGCAGCAAAATCCAGCAGCCCCTAAGCCAAGTAAAATGTACCCCATTTCATCAATCGAAAATATCCAGAAAAATAAGTATTTACACATGAAATTAATTGAATATGAAAATATTCAATGAAGAATAAGGCCATACCCTTTTTTTCCCTTCTCTAAAGTAAGGCGTTAAAAAGGATTGAAGAAATTTATGCAACAAAATAAATAAAAATATAAATTATATAGTACTATTAGTTGTGTATAACACCTACCACATAGACAAAGCATCCACAGTAATCTTTGCGTTCTGCAGTTTCCTGTCAATAAGTAATGATATATAAATAAAATTAAAATCAATAGCTATAGCTGTAATTCTTAGGCCAAATCAAATTTATAAGTACTTAAGTACATGATTCTTTAAGTTTTGTTCTCTTTAGCATGCCTTCCTACTGGTAATCATCTCATGCCTTAATTAAAGTTTAATACTGTTTTGAATTAGAATATACCAAGAATTTGAGTGAATGCTAGAATTATAACTCTTTAAGATTAATGCATTGCATGCTCAGCCTCAGCAAACTTATCAATCAATGTTTGCATACCCGAAAAAGAGACTAAAAAGAAAAACAGGAATTAAAGAACAACTAATATAAGCAATTCCTTACTTGAAAAGCTTGATATCACATTTCAGAATAAAAATAAACATAACAAAGTTTCCTTACCCAAATTTACATGAACATCATCATCAAATTTGATGCCATGGGATAGGGACTCCCCCATTTCCCTCGAGCCCCCTCACCTACAAAATTCTGCACCCCCCTTGGAAAAATCTGTAGTAAAAATAAATTTTTGTCTTGGCTGAAAATTCCAAGTAGCCCTTTATTGCTCTGGTATGTATAGTCCCAACAAACAAATGAGAAGATTTATCAGAATTTTTGAAATATATTTTAAGACTAACAGGATTGTGAATAAACACCAACAAGAGCATCAAAGGAACAAGAAAGAAACATCACCAGCCTTAAGAAGTCTCCATGCGTCTTTTCCTCTGCTTCAATAGCTTTATTAAGAATTCCACCTGATGTTGCACTAGTGAAAAAATTATATTGAATGAATAAATAATTGGAAACTTCAAAGTCTGCAGTTAACTAAATTACTAATGACGATTAAGAGATTCACTCCGCAAATTATTCAAGAAACTTTTGCAGATAATATTAATTAGATTTTGAAGCAATTTTTCAATATTCTTTTCATTCCCATTGAAGGATCAAGCATTACGAGCCAAAATGCAAACACAGGGCATTACTTGAGTAGCAACTTAATCAATTGTCACAAGTTGTACAAGACTTTTCAATCCAAAAGAAGGCTGAATTGTAGAATAAAATGTAATCCTATCATTAAAAGCCCAAACGAACATTATTAACTAGATTTTTAAATTTCTTGAATCCTAAAACGGAGAAGTTCATTCGTATAAAGCTATCAGTTCCGGCCTCGTTGTTCTACTCATCCCCGTCTCGCTCAATTTAGCCGATTAATAAAGCAGCTCAAGAAATGTTTCTAAAATTTAATAAATGAGAAAATTCTATAATGAATTATTGTAATACTAAAACACAACATTACCCAGAAATGTAATAGAACCTTTAACAAACACATGGAATGCAAAACCCATATGTAAAAAATATATCATTAATGCAAGAGTCAGAACAACATCCTATACTATATATAAATTTATAATCACAAATCGAGTAAGAGAAACAATCAAACAAAATAATAATGCAAAAAAAAAAAATTGAAATCCATAAAAAAAAAATCATACTTAGGGTTTAAAAGAGATGAGAACTTTGAAGCTCATGTCGAAGATAGTTGAGATAACGGCGAAGCTCACCATCACTTGCTAGAAATCGCTGAGAAATAGGTAAAGCTTGCTTGCGAATGAGTGTTGCTTTCAGGGATTCTTGATGGCTAGGGTTTCGGCTGTCGTCGACAGGTAAGGTTTTGGTTTCGATTTAGGACTGAATTTGATTCCGCTGTGGCAAAGAAAAACTGCGGCGGGTCAGCGGCGAGCCAACGACAGTGAGGGTTGTCATTGTCAGTGAGGAGCGAGCTACATTAGAGAGAGAGAAGTTTTAGAGTAATGAGTGAGTGTGGCCTTAACACTTGGGGAAAAAAGAGGTTGAAATACTAATAAATGTCTGAAACAACGTCGTTTCACTTCTTTCTTTGTTTTGATGTTGTTTTATTTTTATTTTTTATTATTTAGAATTTTTAAAATTTCGGTCAAATCTAAAGTCAAAATAAAATTCTATCATAATTTCTTGATAGAGAAAATATAAATCATTAGTTGGTCATAAGTATTTGACAACAGTAAATTCTATCATATATTTATCATAAATTTTTGATAGAAAAAATTTTTGTCACGTGTATGTCATACTTATAAGATATAAAGCCTTTTAGCTAAAAACTGTCACATGAGTATCTGTCATTATAGGTCATTTTTCTTGTAGTGAGAACATTGCCTCCAGAACATTTAAATAAATCAGCATCAATACCAGCTGAGGTCATAAAAAAAAAGGTAAGTCACTGTTCTATTAAACTATGCTGTAATTTATGCCATAAATTGTTTACCTATTTATGCATATCTGTTATTAAGGGAGTAAGTAACAAAATACTGCGATACTAACTTATTTATTATCCAATAAGTTCATTACTTAGTAAACAAAATACTAAGTTGCAGCCTATTTATGAGCATCGACTTTGGAACTTTTGATTTGATTGCTTTATTGTTGTAATATTTGTTTCATTTTCTATTGAGTCAAATGATTTTAGTTTATGGTTATTTTTATTTCTCAGTCCTCGAAAATATATATTTGCTTCAATATTTTTGATACACTACTTCATTTTCTACTATACACGACCACAGTCGGGTAACAAATACTTCACTTGACTGTGGTTGTGTAATGGATACCTTACATGACTGTACACGACTACATCAAGGCTAATATAATATTTTGAAAATTTTTATACATGTCAGGGTGGTCCATCTCAACATGCCTCATGTGCGTTTGATGGTTCTATTCTCGAGGAGAAGGTTACTCATCTTGGTTGTCGCATTCAAAACATTGAAGAAAATATTGCCAAGATGGAAAATACCATGAAGAATATGGACACAAAGATTGATAACATTGAGGGGAAAATCGATCATATTAACGTGATCGACAATAAATTGAGTAGGCTTATTCAGTTACTTGAGGAGTCTTCAACCTCAGAACCTCAGGGGGTTGATTTTAAGGTTTGATATATAAAAGTATTAATATTTTTCATTTAGTATATATGTTTATTTAATTAGCTAACAATTTGGTTGTTATGTCTACAGCCTATGAACGATCCCATGGACGTCGCATCGGGTCAGTCACCTATGCAGCAATCTTTGGAGACGCTTGTCAATATTTGTAGTACAGAAAGGGCTACAGACATGATGACGACAGATGATTCGCATGGTACAGAGGGGGATCCTATTATCGTCTCAACGCAAGAAAAAGATTGTAGATTTGTGTACAATTTACGGAAGAGAAAGGATATGAAAACTTCCACTTATTTACGGACACCGTACACTAATCCTTTAAAGAAGCCGCGAGAGACGATGGATGTTGAGGTGCACCCTCAAGAGACAAAGCGCTTCAAAGTGTGTCCCCTTATACTCGAAGAGGAGTTATTGGAGCTGCAGCGATGGATGAACAATAAAAATGATAAAACAGAGCCGTGAGTTATCTTATATTATGATATTAATTTTTTTTAACTCCAGATAATGATACTGTATGTTTATTTAATAGTTTTACTAACTTTATAATTGCTTATATGCAGTAAATATATTGATTTGACTCTTATGGAGGTTAACCGTGAATTTTTTCGTAAATTATACACACCGGACATGTGGCTGTCTAATCTCGTAAGTCATAAAATTTGTTGTGATTATTACGATAAATATTTGTAATTTTTTTTACTTATTTCACCCTTTATGTTTAGCACATCGACATTGGCTGCTACTATTTAAAGAAAGAAATATCCAAGGCTCCGACTCGGAATGGACAAGCTTGTGCCATTATGGACAGTAATTTTCTGGTATAGTCATTTTTCTGTAGCCTACTCCTTAACTTCTTAGAATAATAACAGCTAATATATTATTGTTAAAATTTCTAGAATAATTTGAGAGACAGACACAAGGTGTATCTGGGAGACTCAGATAGGGTGTGGGAAAAGGATTGTTACTGTATTGATTATGCTAATGGTGCAAAGTTGGATTGTGCCACTCCTTGGAAAAATGTTTCCACTGTAAGTTTCACATTGTATGTTTAGTTTTTTACATCATATGCACTGCAAGTAGATGCAAACAGTTACCGCATTTTATAGATATCTTTGCCGTTACTTGTTAAGAATATTGTTTGTATTTCGTAGGTGTATTTGCCAATATTCATGAATGATCATTGGGTTCTCGGTGTGGTGGATATACTTGGGGGCAAGATTTCTATTTATGACTCTATGATAGATTTAACAAAGGATTCAGTTTTGGTGAGACAATTGCTGCATGTTGCAGACATGATACCTCTAGTACTTCAAAAGATAGAATATCACGAAACACATCCAAACTGTAGTGAGGTTATATAAAAAATTCCTTGGCCCATCGTGCGAGTGCGTGACATCCCGCAACAAAAATCAGGGTATGTACTATATATATAATGTGTTTTGAACATAATAATAAGAATGATTTCTTTTTAACAATTGATTTATATGAATTTTTTTAGTGGCGATTGTGGAGCATTTTTGTTGCGGTACTTAGAGGTCCTAGCCCATGGACTTGATGTCAATTCATATTGCCAACAAGATCATGTTACACAATTTCGACAAGCCTTGGCTGTAAAATTATTTAGGCATAGGTCATGGAAAAAAACTTTGTAGTGTCATTTTTTGGACTATGAGATGTAATAGTTATGACGAGGATGTTGTTGATATTTGATGTCATTAAAGACAATTGACAACATTAATATATTTTATTTCTTTGTTAATTATATTAATGATAGATAAGATAGTTTGTACAATCTATGTGATATATAACAGGATTGCCATATATGCACAGGGAACACACTGTAAGAAAATACACGACTGCAGTCGAGTTTATGTACAGATACACGACTGCTGTCGGGTATTTACAAATCAACATGACAAGCTCTCTGTGACAAAATACTCGACTGCAGTCGGGTATTTGCACAGATACACACTACAGTCGGGTATTTAGAAATCAACATGACAAGCTCTCTGTGACAAAATACTCGACTGCAGTCGGGTATTTGCACAGATACACGACTGTAGTCGAGTATTTAGAAATAAATATGATCAGTTCTGTAATAGCCAAAATACACGATTGTACTCGGGTATGTGCACAGAATAAAAACTCTTTTCAATCATTAATTATATTGATGACACAATCAATATAGATTTTAAACATATCAAACTTCAAATAAATGACACTAACTACGTAAATAAGTCGTAATACAATAGCAGTTGTTTAACATTCATCATAATTTTTTGGCATATTCAACCCAATAACTCGGTCCATATTTTATAAGCCTCTGGTCACCTCCCTTCAATACTTATTCTTATAAAGCCACACAAACACAGTTATTCATCTGCGAAACAAAAAGGTAGAAATTTATCACTAAATATGAAAGACATTAAAAAAATTAAAACAACAAAAAATAACAAGTATATAAGGTTCATAGTAGTACATGTGCTTGTTTATGTTTCATTCGGTCTAACTACGGGCTCATTGTTAGACAATGGAATTGGTGCACTGCAAGTTAGTCGATTATGTCCTCGAGAACCACACCTACCACACTTACGGCTCAACTTCTCTTCGCATTGTGATGGTATCCTAAGTTTTTGTGGCCGACCTTTTTTCCGTTTTTCCACAAGGGGCAAAACCTCATTACTTTGCACTTCTTCTGAAACCTCCCATTCTTCTTCTGTGCCAACATGATATATTGTTTCTGCGTATGCTGCAACCCATGCTTCACTGGAATAGTAACGAGAACACATGTCATATACAGACAATGTTTCTCGATACCTACAAACAGCTAATGCATGTTCACAAGGTAGTTGATCGAGTTGAAATTCCCGACAACTGCATGTCTTGTCAAGAATGTTGACATGACCATTAAGGTCACCATCTTTAACAATAAACTCATACATATTTAGTGTCACCACTTTATATGTACGAGAATTCTCAGATTTTGTTAACAACTCCTTTTCAGCCCATTTTGTAAGTCGAGTATGACAATTAACTGCCTCTTCTCGCCTATCACAAAACCACTCCCGTAGCTTATCAATGATCGAATCCAATAACTTGTGAATGGGCAACTGTCGGGGGTTTTTAAGAACAGAATTCATGGATTCTGCTATGTTTGTTGTCATAATACTATATCGCAACCCATCAAAATGACAACGAGCCCACTTCTCATACCCTGCATCTTGAAGATATTTAACAACTCTTTCATCGACCTTTTGTATCTCATTCATAAAGTAATTAAAATGTTGTGGTCGATAAGTTTTTGCAGCTAGTTCAACAATTGCACCTACCTCGATTTCTTTAAACTTAGCTCGTAAGTTTTGCTTTAAATAGTGCGTACAAATACCATATGCAACATTTGGGAATGCGATGTTAACATTCTTTTGGATACTTGGGTGCCTATCAGAAATGAAAACCAAATTAGGAACTTCACCTATTGCTACTTTTAACTTCATTAGAAACCATCCCCATGATGCATCATTCTCACTGTCACCAACACCAAATGTAACAGGATAAAGTTGATTGTTACCATCAAGTGCTGTCGCAATGAACAAAGTTCCTTTAAATTTTCCCTTCAAGAACGTGCCATCAATTGCAATGACTGGCCTTATTGATGAAATAAATCCATGTATACAACCCCCAATTGCCATAAAAAAATATTTAAAGTTATTTGCATTGTCAACTTCAAGAAACGTGCAGGTGCCCGAATTTTTCTTCTTTAACATTTCCATGTATAAAGGGAGTAACTTGAATGAATCCTCAGGCGTGCCTCTAACTTTCTCCATTGCATATTCTCTTGCTTTCCATGCCTTGTGAAATCTTCTTTGATATCACCAGGCCTATATGAGGATGAAGCACCATCAAACTTATGACAAATCTTATGTCCGATAAGTTTAAATGAAGCATGACGATGATCTCTCTTACGGACATCAAGTGCACAACTATGGACACTATAGTACTTTGTGATTTTAAACATATTCAAACTTCCAAACTTCAGAGCACGAAGTCGCCACTTACAAGTATCGTTAACACACTTACAACAAGAATATTCTTCCCCGACTTGAAGGTTTTTAACTCAAAATTTTTCCTTAGAGCTTCCATAAAAAGCACTTGTTGCAACTCTTCTTTCGAACTAAACAACTTTTTTCCCATTAACCAATCACTATCACCAACAACTTCCGTAGATGGCAAGTTAATAGTATTAGAATGTGAGTTATCAGTATCGAATGAACTGCTGCATGTAAACAAATTAACTCTAGGCATATATTTATTATTGGAATGTGCTACATTCCCCAGTGTTGGATCACTAACTGTTATCCCATCAACATCATCATGAACAATAACATTCACATTTTCCTCATTTGACCTTCTATCATTGGGTTGTGTTTCAGGAACAAATTCGAATATTGACTGATCTTCAGCAACAAAATTATTTGGGCTTAAACATTCACCTTCAACATATGGCTCAACATGTTCTTCTGGACAGCTATCTGGCCCGACATTAGGGTCCACATGAGTAATAGGGGTCACCAAAATCTGTTTTCTTTGGTAGGTAATGCAAAGAGGAATCTTCAACTCAGCTCCACTAATTGTTTCCTCTAGAAAATAATCTACATCATCATCATTCATAATTGGGACGGGCGGCATTGGATCGAATGTTTTGAGCTTGAACTTTATTTCAATATCAAATTCAGAAATATCAATACAAATAATCCGAGATACTTTTTCTATCAATTGTGCATAAGTTGTAGAACGGGGCACCATGATCCCTCTTGCCTCCGTACCATTAAATCTATAATGGTCGTTTTGCTTAATCCATTCACCACAAAACATAATAGGCACACGTACTGAAGTCATTTCCTGTAATAATACAACAGTTGATTATACAACAAATACAAAAATAAAATCAAACAAGATTTATAATGGAGTGTGGATCTGTCTGCCTATTTACACAACTGACGTCGTGTAATTGATAGTTTACACGACAATAGTTGTGTAACTTGCTAAAATACACAACTATAGTTCTGTAAACAATCAGATGATATATTTAATAAAATATAATTGTCATCTTTGTACTAACAGAATGCTAAGTGTCATAACAACTACTATATCTTTCAAACTTGCACGATTGTTGTCGTGTAAATTTATACATACATGACAGAAGTCGTGTAAGTTGCAAAAATACATGACTCAGTAAATAATCAAAGGACGTATTTCTTCTTAAAAAAATGTTGGGATCTCATACCAATTGGAACATTTTACATATATACACAATTATAGTATGTAAATTTATACGTACACACTAGTAGTTGTGTAACTTATTAACACACACGACTATAGTCCAGTAATAGTAAAATGATATATATAGTGAAAAATATATATTTTTTGAACCAATAGAATGATAAGGTGTCATAATAATTGAATTTTTTTTGCACATTTTCACGACTACAGTCGTGTAAATACATACATACACGACAGCTGTCATGTATGTCGGGTGCAGAAAAAAAATTTGACAACAACTTCAGGTTTTAACGAATGTAGTTATGAAATCCATCAAATAACAGTCATATGATGCAAATGCAATGAAAATATGAGTTGCTTTAGTATTTATCACAAACCAAACAAAACCCTAAAAATAATATAATGTCAACAAATTGAATAGATAGCCCAAAATAAAAAATAAAAAGTTTCAAATACCTTATTTATGGGATGAATAATACACCCAGCTGCAAACAAAAATCTCAGTGCATTAGCTGTTTGTGAGTGATTTCTGATTTTGAGTGTAGTGTGAGTTTTTGTTGTGTGGAGTTAAAGAGTGAAGTAAAGAGGGATTTGTCTGTGGTATACCCCAAAAAAAGGGTATTTATCTAAAAACACCCCCATACTCTAAAATTCCTCATATATGCCTTTTTTTATGTGCAGTTACGAAATTACCCTAATTAAAAACCTAAATCATCCAAATTACCCTGCACAGTCAGTCACAAAACACGCACCCATCCCTGGAGTTAAAGCTAGAGGTGAATACAAAGCTCTTCTTCTTCCAATTGATTACCGTTCGTTCTTCTTCCAATTGATTACTGTTCGTTCTTCTTCCAATTGATTACTGTCTCTTCTTCTTCAAAGATACAAAGCTCTCTCTCTCTGCCCGAAGAACATTCTTAAGTAGCGTAGGTGTAGCAAGAAGCCCCAAATCCTGGATTTGGCCAGGAACAACTACACTGCTTTGGCCCCAAAAGCGAAGGGAATGAGCTTGGCTGCTTCTCCGCCACACTGATTTTTCTCCGTGCCCGTTCCGCATGCGCTTCGTGCGCCATTGGCGCTTTGCTCTCCTCTTATTCTTCATCGTCCCCTAAACCCAACGCCTTACTCTCTTCTCCTGACTCTCTGTTGCTGCATTGATTATGCTAATGGTGCAAAATTGGACTGTGCCACTCATTGGAAAAATGTTTCCACTGTAAGTTTCACATTGTATGCTTAGTTTTTTACATCATATGCACTGCAAGTAGATAAAAACAGTTACCGCATTTCGTAGATATATTTGCCGTTACTTGTTAAGAATATTGTCTATATTTCATAGGTGTATTTGCCAATATTCATGAATGATCATTGGATTCTCGGTGTGGTCGATATACTTGGGGGCAAGATTTCCATTTATGACTCCATGATAGATTTAACAAAGGATTCAATTTTGGTGAGATAATTGCTGCCTGTTGCAGACATGATACCTCTAGTACTTCAGAAGATAGCATATCACGAAACACATCCAGACTGTAGTGAGGTTATATTGAAAATTCCTTGGCCCATCGTGCGAGTGCGTGACAGCCCGCAACAAAAATCAGGGTATGTACTATATATATAATGTGTTTTGAACATAATAATGAGAATGATGATTTTTAACAATTGATTTCTATGAATTTGTTTAGTGGTGATTGTGGAGCATTTTTGTTGCGACACTTGGAGGTCCTAACCCATGGACTTAATGTCAATTCATATTGCCAACAAGATCATGTTACACAATTTCGAAAAGCCTTGGCTGTAAAATTATTTGGGCATAAGTCATGGAAAAATATTTTGTAGTGTCATTTTTTGGACCATGAGATGTAATAGTTATGATGAGGATGTTGTTGATATTTAATGTCATTAAAGATAAGTTGATAGCATTAATATATTTTATTTCTTTGTTAATTATATTAATGATAGATAAGATAGTTTGTACAATCTATGTGATATAACAGGATTGCCATATATGCATAGGGAATACGCTGTAAGAAAATACACGACTGCAGTCAGGTTTTTGCACAGATACACGACTGCAGTCAGGTATTTAGAAATAAACATGACAAGCTCTCTGTGACAAAATACTCGACTGCAGTCGGGTATGTGCACAGATACACGACTGCAGTCGGGTATCTGGAAATAAACACGACAAGCTCTCTGTGATAAAATACTTGACTGCAGTCGGGTATTTGCACAGATACACGACTGCAGTCGGGTATTTGCACAGATACACGACTGCAGTCGGGTATCTGAAAATAAACATGACAAGCTCTCTGTGACAAAATACTCGACTGCAGTCGGGTATTTGCACAGATACACGACTGCAGTCGGGTATTTAGAAATAAACATTACAAGCTCTCTGTGACAGTCAAGTATTTGCACAAATACATGACTGTAGTCGAGTATTTAGAAATAAATATGACAAGTTCTATAACAGAAATACATGATTGTACTCGGGTATGTATACATAATAAAAACTCTTTTCAATCATTCATTATATTGATGACACAATCAATATAAATTTTAACATATCAAACTTCAAATAAATGAAACTAACTATAGTCCGGTTGCCTATCAAATAACATAAATCCAATACTTATTGAAATCGTAAATAAGTCGTAATACAATAGAAGTTGTTTAACATTCATAATAAATTTTTGGCATATTCAACCCAAACACTCGGTCCATATTTTATAAGCCTCTGGTCGCCTCCCTTCAATACTTATTCTTAGAAAGCCACACAAACACAGTTATTCATCTGCGAAACAAAAAGGTAGAAATTTATCACTAAATATGAAAGACATTAAAAAAATTAAACAACAAAAAATAACAAGTATATAAGGTTAATAGTAGTACATGTGCTTGTTTATGTTTCATTAGGTCTAACTACGGGCTCATTGTTAGACAGTGGGATTGGTGCACTGCAAGTTAGTCGATTATGTCCTCGAGAACCACACCTACCACACTTACGGCGCAACTTCTTTTCACCTCGTGATAGTATCCTAATTTGTTGTGGCCGACCTTTTTTTCGCTTTTCCACAGGGGGCAAAAGCATATAAGGTTCATAGTAGTACATGTGCTTGTTTATGTTGTGGCCTATCGTTTTGCTCAATCCATTCACCACAAAACATAATAGGCACACGTACTGAAGTCATTTCCTGTAATAATACAACAGTTGATTATACAACAAATACAAAAATAAAATCAAACAAGATTTATAACGAAGTGTGGATCTGTCTGCCTATTTACACGACTGACGTCGTGTAATTGATAGTTTACACGACAATAGTTGTGTAACTTGCTAAAATACACAACTATAGTTCTGTAAATAATCAGATGATATATTTAATAAAATATAACTATAATCTTTGTACTAACAGAATGCTAGGTGTCATAACAACTACTATATCTTTCAAACTTACACGATGGTTGTTGTGTAAATTCATACATACATGACAGAAGTCGTGTAAGTTGCAAAATACATGACTCAGTAAATAATCAAAGAACATAATTCTTCTTAAAAAAATGTTGGGATCTCATAACAATTGGAACATTTTACATATATACACAATTATAGTATGTAAGTTTATACGTACACGCTAGTAGTCGTGTAACTTATTCACACACACGACTATAGTCCAGTAATAGTAAAATGATATATATAGTGAAAAAAATATATTTTTTGAACCAATATAATGATAAGGTGTCATAATAATTGAAATTTTTTGCACATTTTCATGACTATAGTCGTGTAAATACATACATACACGACTGTTGTCGTGTATGTCGGGTGCAGAAAAAAAATTTGACAACAACTTCAGGTTTTAACAAATGTAGTTATAAAATCCATCAAATAACAGTCATATGATGCAAATATAATGAAAATATGAGTTGCTTTAGTGTTTATCACAAACCAAACAAAACCCTAAAAATAATATTATGTCAACAAATTGAATAGATAGCCCAAAATTAAAAAAAAAACGAGTTTCAAATACCTTATTCATGGGATGAATAATACACCCAGCTGCAAACAAAAATCTCAGTGCATTAGCTGTTTGTGAGTGATTTTGTGTGTGGTGTGGTGTTTTTCATGAGTGGGCGTTTGTGTTGTGAGAAATAAAGAGTGTTGTGAGTTGTGTGTGTTTTATATTTTTCTTTAGGGATATTTTAGACAATGTACCACATAAAAAGGCATATTTAGATAATTTTCAAACATGGGGTATATTTAACTAAATACCCTACTTTTAAGGCATATTTAATTAAAAACCCCGAAGTAAAGAGTGTTGTGAGTTGTGTGTGTTTTATATTTTTCTTTAGGGACATTTTAGACAATGTACCATATAAAAAGGCATATTTAGATAATTTTTAAGTACGGGGTATATTTAACTAAATACCCTACTTTTAAGGCATATTTAATTAAAAACCCCATTGGAACAAACCCATATCATTATTATGTTGCAGTAGTGTTCAAATAATAAATAAATAAATAACCATCTCCAACATATATTGGAACAATATATTGAAACGGAATCATAAGAAAAATGCTTAGATAAATAAAAACTAAATTAAAAATATGAATTGAGGTGGGGTGAACCGAGGTGGGGAGAGCAAAAACAAACCCCAATCTTTTAAAAAATTGAGGATTACCTCCACTCTCCCGTCCTTTCCCATTTGGACGAGTCCTCATGGACCTCAAACCTATGAAGAATTTTACTATCCACATTAGAGATTGAGCTACATAATTACCCAATTAATCCATGTATTTTACAAAAATTTATGCAAATATTTGTATATATTTTCCATTAAAATCCACTTACTTATTTATTATCTTTACTTGGCTCGACAATGTATAATTTATCTGAATTTTGAGTTACAAGTAAAAAGATATAATTTTAGGATGCACGACAGTTTAGATCCCAACAGTTATGAAAATAACGACAATACTAAAAAGGTAATTGACCCAAACCGTAGTTCTAAAGGGAAATTAAATGACCCAAGTTCTAAATGTATGGAGGAGGTTTTGATAACTCTAAAAGACATACGACGAACGAAATTGAAGACGCTCAGTTTATTTGCGATAATTGAAAAAAAAAACAAAATGGCGGTCTGTGAGGCAAATTTGAAGTCTGTACGTAAGATGCATAACTGAGGAAATTAAAATTTTTCATGCAAATTGTAAGAGGAACTCATTAAGTTTGGAGAATAAATTAGGGAGCAGAAGGCAGAAGCGGGAGAATGAAAGTGCCTTCTTTACCTTCAAATAAAAGAGTACACAAAATTAACACAAAATCTATCATGCTATAATGTATGTGGCACTTAATCAAAAGAAACAAAAAATGAAGTGAAGCACATGATGGAGTGATCAGAAAGGGAAAACAAAAGATGATGTGAGAGAAAAACGAAGAAAGAACACAAGGCTCAGCACATGCATGTTGAAGAAATGCAAAACCCTAAAATGACGTCAATTAATGCACCGATAGAGTTGGATAGACCAAAAATAAATTAAACAAAGCAAAATTTTATAAAGTGGAGATGAGAGTGAAGAAAGAAGAAGGCTTAACAGATATTGAAGATGCTGGCGATCAAGCTCACATACATCGCTTTCAACAATGACGTGGCCATAAAGTTGCATTTCATTCCCTGAAAATTTCCTTAAAAAAATTGGACAAGCTCATCATCAGTGGGATTGAACCTGAATCCAGTCGTATTCATCCTCATGATCATAATATATAAACTAGTGCTTTTTTTTTCCTCTGAATTTTGGAGAAATTACGGCAGAGAGATACATTTCTTCTTAGCTCTATAGAAGGATGTAGAAGCTCGTGAATAGTCAAGAGTCAACATGTCCTTCCAATGAGAGGGGTGGAACGAAATCACCTATACGATGCTTCCACCGCATTCAACATGTCGAACTCGATTAATCCACAGTGGTCTTCTATGCAATAACTGTTGTTTAATCATTTCTAAAAAAAAATTAAAATACTTATAACTCCAAGATCAAGTATGTGATAGTGCAACGAATATCTAACAGAACAGATTGGATATTTTTTCAAGTACCCGAAAGAAAAATAATCTTCACGATGCACAATAGAATACTCGAATCCTTGACTTAAGAATGAAGCGAGGAGGAGCCAACTACAATGACCTGTAAGAATTTTTGTTTATTCAAAATAAAGCGATCATTTTAGTGTATATAAAAGAATATTAATAGAGCCACAAACCCTATTTATAGGGATGACAGTAATACCATCAAATTCCCGACTAAATTCAGAGTAGGTAGAGTCCAAAAAAATTCTTAAAAATGAAATCGGATCTAATTTTAATATTGAATCCAAGGCCCAAAAAATTTTCAGGTTCGAGGTTCATATATTTTCTAGGGCCTTAAACCAGACGCAAATAAATTTTAAAAAAATTTAAAAAATTATTAACTTTAGAATTTTTATTATTTCAACCTTAAAAATATTTAGCATATATTTAAATTAATTTAATTTTATAAAAAGAATATTAATAGAGCCACAAAAATTCTTTGAGACTAACATAAAATTTTTGTAACCATTTCTCTCGACCTTTTCTTGAGACTAACATAAAATTCTTTTTTTTTCTTTTTCTGGTTACATATATTCATTTTTGTTAGGGATGAATATGAACATCATTAAAATAACCTAATAGAGACAAAATCATCCACATGAAATTTCTTTATATATCGAATCGTCTTATGAAAAAATATAAAATCTTGTTGCTGTGGCTTCCAAGTACAAGCGAAGATCGCCGTTTAATATATGGCGCGCGGGAGAAAAAGGATCAATAAAAAAAAAAAAAAAAAAAAAAAAAATATATATATATATATATATATATATATATATATATATATATATATATATATATTTAATTGGGACTTGGCCCGGAGCAGGATAAGCCGAACCCTTGTAAATTGTGCTGTGAATTCGATGTACTTGGGAGTCCAAAATTCAAAATTTGTTGGGCGTGTACTATTTCTACAAAAGTCAGTTTCTACAAAGAGTTAAATTTTTTTTATTATTACTCCTTTTTTTACCGACCGAGCCCAAAATTATTTCTGGATAAAAATCTCCATAATTTCATA
>NW_006262339.1:38863075-38907034 GCF_000493195.1 Citrus x clementina
AAGGCTTTTAATAAAGTTCAAGGGACCAAAAATAATAATGGAAAAAAAAAATCAGTAATTAGGTTAATATTTGTAGTAGTAGTAGTAATAATAATAATAATAAAATCAATAATAAGGTTTAATATTTGTAAATAATGTGCATATAGGAGTGAATTGAGCCCAACAAATTAATAGTGGAAAATATGCTTGTATTTTAGAATCATAAATGGGTGAGATAAGAGTTTTGACTGATTATAATTCTGACTTGACGTCTTAAGTTTGTTATTGTTGTATTTTTTTAATGGTGAAAGGTTTCCCAGAAACCCTAATTCTGATTACCCCGTGGAAAATGTTTGGACCTAATTAAATTAAACTTGTCAAAATAACAAGTTTAATATTCCAAGGAGTGAGGTATATGAAGGGTTAATTTATTTGGTTCTCCATTTTGATATATTGAGGTTTGATTAATCAACAAAGAAATTATATATGGTGCGAAGGTTTCTGAATGGGAATGCTTAATTTGTAGTTTTCCAATAATGGATCATTTTCCTTATTGAAACCCCATCAATCGTGAGCGCATACGCATGATGCTTCTGTTAGGGTTCGGCCATATTCCACATTTTAAATGTGATGTATTCATATTCATTGATTATCCAATTGACTCAAAACTCCACATATATAAAGTTTTTGTAATTTGAAAAGCTGGATTTATTTTCTAAGGTTGTGACTACTTATATCAAACGGCACACTCGTCAACGAAAGGAAAATTTTCATTTTTATTGACTTTTTGAACATTTGATGGAGTTAATTGTAAAAAGTACATTTTCGAATGAATAAAAATTGATAAAGTGTTTTCTTCAAGTCTTTGGATATATAATCGAAAAGGTGATTTAGTATTAGCTAAATAGATATTGTATGTAGATTTTTTAAATTAATTATGGTTGGAATAATAGTGACATTATGCAATTAAAAAAAAAATCACTGTGTTATTCAATTACTAGAAAATTTTAATAACTAAAAAAATAGATCGTATAAACGGGGGTTTTCTCAAGTGCCTAAGATTTTTCTAAATTGATTGATGTGTCAGCATTAGAATTAGTTAGAATTAAGTAACAGGATAAAATAGAAATTTGAAATGATAAGATTCTTCTTACAATATAGCTTATAACGGGAAGAGGTAAGTAGAAATTATCCTAATATTTTATAAACAAATTGTTAATAGAAAATGTGTAATTGGCTTTATGAAATTTGGAAGTTCAATAGAAACTTCAGCTCTCAAATAGTCAAGTCTGGCGGTCTAACTAAGAAAAGGGAAATAGGGATTTGGTTTTTGGGGCAGTTAGTCGTGGCCTTTGTTCGTTCAATCAAATCGCGTCATTTGTTTAAAAAAAAATTCAGTGAATTCAAAACGCTAATATTGTTGATGTAAACAAATGTTTGTGTGTGCTGGTAGAGCATTACAGAACTAAGAAAAGTAATTTTAATTCCTTCTTTTCCAGGTTGCATTTAAAGGATCTTACCATCTGAAGGAGACACGCAATATGTTGGTAATATCCAATTGTTCTCATTGCATATACCATCCAATTCCTGCTGAATGAACAAAATAAATTAAAGATCTATGAGAGAACAATATATCAAAACATCATTCGTTTATACCTAGAAAGGTACAGAATTTAAAGGACCTCAAGATGGGTGAGGGCTGTAGATGCATACATGAAAGACCTCGAACACCGACTCTCAGACTTGACCTAGGCAACAGAGATCTGTGATCAAGAATCCCTGATCACAAGATTTCATGCAACAGCATCCTGTGCATACATGAGTTATACCCGTGTAAGTTTTGCTTATTTTCTCCCTTCTTTCTCCATTTTTGTTTTTTTTTTAAGGATGGTTTAAAAAAAATAAACCAACACTGATTTACTTCTGTGGCAGATATACTTGATGATATATGCATACTAGCAAGGAAAGAAGCAAACATTTGCTCATAGCAGTATACTGTTTCTGACATGATTATGCAAACCCTAGAAAAGCTCTAATATTTCCTTTGTAGCAAACCCAGAAAAAATTTGGTTGAATTTAAAAGTAAAATACTACTTCTAAGGTGTCTCAGATCACAATGACAAAGTAGAATGACCAAAGACGATAAATCTTAAGATCCTTCTAAGAACATTGGGGAGGAAATAAAATTAGAAATCTAATGAAAGAACTTGCCTGACATGAATTTTTATTGTTGAGAACAGCCTCTGACAATCGCTTCATTTTGATAAACTGAGATGAGCTTTGGTTCCCAAACTATTGACAAATCCTCTCATGGGCAAGACTTCCTTGGCAAATGCCATTGCTATCTTCTTCAAGAGATTCTATCTTTAGTCCCAAATCATCATCACCGCCTATGGTAATAACATAGGTAAAAGGTAATGTTATTTATATGTCACAAGCAAAGCTGTGAAAAATCCTGGAACTCCTCTGATGAGATAAATGTGAGCAGGTTTTCGACCTTTTAAGCTGGACAAAAAAAAATCCATGAGGAATAATCATTCAAGGGGTTAACAATCAAGATAATCCAGAATGCATTTTCATCAGATATTGAATTTTTCTCCTTTAATATAATAGATTTCAAGTGATGATAATTTCCAGGAGACAAGTCTTCTTTTGGTTAAATTGATAAAATATTAACCGACTTCAGGATTTAAGAGCATGAGGGTTGTTTCCCAAAGTAAAGAGTCCTATAGAATAAAAATCAGATACTGACTCTTAATTCCCAACTTTAGTTGGAAAAGATAACCTGCTCCAGACCAGACGCCCTCCTAAAATCTACTCCCGCTCCTTTCTTCCTCGTACTCGGCAATCAACCATAATTGTACATGACTACAGAATAGTTCAAAGATCAAAGAAATTACTCTACAAAACCAGAAGACATGCAAATTATCCAATTTGAAAATATGTCATCTGATACTTTAAAAAAACAAATCATAAAAAATAGAAAAGGAACAAAATAAGATCAAAAGAAACAAGGGATGAAACAAAGAACAAGAACATTAAAGCATAAACATACCATTCAGAATGGTTTGGATCCTTTTATCACACAAGGCAATATCATCCTCTAAATTATGCCGTTGGAGAGTCTGCAAACACAAATAAAGATGCAATATGATGATTTGTCTAAGGCAAATAGATGGAAGCAAGATGAAATTAAATTATGCAAGACTCCACTAAATAGATTCATTTAGGAATACAATATTGTCCCGAAATACATCAAATATAATTAGATATACACTTGATCTAAAATCTTAAGTTGATTAGTAAGGCCCAACTATAGTATTTGAGCTCTAACATGCCCCCCTCATGTGCAACGCACGTGAGGTGAACACAAATACAACTTAATATTTGCTTAATTAATGATAAGGGAGAATTTAATTATAAGAAAACATGGTCAAACTAACATGAATGCTAGGTTCAGTTACTGCTTAAGCTGATAGGAAAGGGCTTAATGAAAGTTACAAAAAGACACAATCTAGAGTCGGTGGATTTCTACCGTGTGATCGCATTATTTGCTAGGTTCCATGCCATTGCCATTTGTCAGAGGTGGCACTTGCCATCTTAAAAACTAGCTTCGTAGGTCATATTGCTGATAGTCCTTTAAGAGCTCAACATCCACTTTATTTTCTTCCAATACCCTATTTCCATCTATTGTGGGGTCACGACAAAATGCAGCAGTAGCTTCATGTACAGAAACACAATTAAGCCTGCATTGAAATCGTTGTTTGCATGAGTCAAAAGAAATAAGCATACCAATTCATTCCTCCTGCTAGGAAGAACTCTCAATGCAGTTTGTGACTTTTTCCCTTTGAGGCTATGCTGTTTTGTAGTCTGTCAGTATCTTTGAAGTAGGATTGATCAGTGACCACAGAACAATCACCTATTGGCTTGCCATATTCATCTGAATGAATCATATCACTGGTAGCTTACAAATTTGGAGAATTTTCACCTTTGTATTCAGTAATGCAAAGCATCCTCACTGAGCCAGCTATCTGAACCTGCAAACCCAAAGATTGGTTCACATGACTTAAATATGATTAAAAGAGAGAGAAGCTAAAAAAAATTCTCTCTTTAGGAGGTCCCTAAACACGATATGATGGAACTCATTCCTGTGCCATGAGTTTAGCTTAGATTCCTAATTATAAACTTTTACGCATGTTCATCAGTCCATTTATATTTTTAACAAACCTTCTTCATTGGCCAATTCAAGCTTGTTTATTCTACGTGCATTAGCAATCTTCATGTTAAACCATTGAGAACGATTTCATAAGAGAAATATGTGCTCTATACATACATATATACAAACACACACACACACCATTCTATACTAGCTCAATGATCAAAATCATTTTTAAGAGAAAAGTTAGCAAATAATGTTATGCTAAAGATCATGTTGCTGAACAGCATAAATAAATCAAACCTTAGTGTTACTGCTGGCTGTGCCATTTAAATCACTCCTTAAAGAGGACGTCATTGTTTATTGGCGATCATCAACTTGGACTGTAGTGTCAGTATTGTGTCAGTATTATTGCCTATTTCTTCATTTGGAGGAGCATCCACATTCACACTACATGGCCCATCAAAATCACCAGATAAACCATTTATGGAACATCCATTCTTGTTGGTCCGTAATCTTTTCTTGTTGGTCTGCATTGGTGATTTAGTAATTGTATTTGCGCTGCTTCCAGTCAACTTTTCTATGTAGCTCCCTACATGAGATCCTTCTTGGTTATCATGAATTTCTGGCTGACGAGGTTCTTCTGTCCTCTTAGAGTTAGTCACATTTATTCTTCCCGATGCTGACTGGTGATCTTTAGCACCATTGGAAAGCACTTCTCTGGACAGCACAAGAATAACATATCAATAAATCAGATCCAGTACACTCTCTAAAATCAAAAGTCGAAAATGATGCCACCGGGATAATTAAAATAATAGTAATATGAATATGTATGGTTTCTTTAATGGATAGAACTACTCAAGCCTTCCATTTCTACCAATCCAGCTAAACCAGGTCAATATAACTAATATAGCGGCTGAACTGACTTAACCTCTGCGGTGCAGCAGGGTCATACAAGGAATCTAGAAAATGGGTTGATTTTATGAATGCTTCCGTATATAAGATGACTGAGGCATAAAGAACCAGCAGAGTTCCTGGAAGAGCATATCTTACAAAAAAAGTTCTCTCATCCATTATCAATCATTAGTTTCTTGTTAAAGGAGAAATGATCATCTGATGCATGAAGTTATCTATCTCTTCAACATGAACAAATTCCCTAAAGACAGAAACAGAGGGAGAGAAGAAACCATCCAATAGAAACCATTCAACAGCAATCATATGTGATGACTTACCAACCAAGACTGTCAAATTAAAAGGACAAATCATTCACTTAAGGTAGCATTTACATTTTGGATTGGAGTAGGAATCCCGAGGAGTGAGAATTCTGGGATTGGGAGTGTGGAGTGGAAGTGGGTGCAGGCTGTTTACTTACACTGAAATAAGAGTATGGAATCGAAATCGGAATCCAATTTATATGTTTTCTTTGTCTTGGATTGTGAGTAAATAATTTCAAATTATAGTTTTACCCTTATTTAAAGAATTGTAGCTTTTAATTACAAAATTAATAAAAAAATATTTGAAAAATAAAATATATATTTTATTACACTTGTAAATTAATAATAATTTTTATTAATATTCTTAATTATGTAAATTAAAAATTATTGATAATAGAAACACAAATGAAACATTATTATTAATACTATAGTACAAAATTAATATTTTCTTAGAATAAACTATTTGTTTTTATTAATATTAAATAAATATAATATTATTATTTTTAATAAATATATTAATATTATATTTTCAAATAAAGATAATATATAGTAATATTAATAATTCTCTATGAATAATATAATATTATTTTTAGGTAATTTTAACTTAGAATTAATGTAAATTATTATTTTTAACTAAATATAATAATATTATATTTAAATGAGTTTAATAGTATTATTCTTAATAAATGCAATTTATAAAATAATATAATAATATTATTTAACTAAATAAGAATTTTTTTTTTTTATTAAATGTAATTATATTAAATTTAATAAAAGAAGGGTAAAAAAAGAAGAGGTGGGAGTGGGAATCCCACTCCCCACTCCCCAGTCCAAAAATGGGTCGCCACTTAACGGGATTCCCACTCTTCTCTTAAAATATGTATCTAAACACTGGGAGGAATCCACACTCCTCGCTCCCACTCCAATAAGTAAACGTAGCATAAAACACAGAGAAAGGGGGAAGGGGGGAACGGGCCGGACAAAGGGAAAAAAAAATAAAGATACTTCAAGAACACCCTAACAGAAGCTGAAAACTTGCAAGGGTTGAACCTCTATGAGGAAATCCAACATTGCAAGGAAAGGTTTCTCCTCAATGGGTGTTCATGATTGAACATAGATATTACGGAGATGAAAGAGTTCCATGTATTGTAAGACTGCAGATTGGTTCCAACAATTTGGAAGAGTTGTAGGGCTGAGAATAAATCCCTTTCAAATGAATGTGATTCAGATATTTAAATATTCAATTTTATGTGATCAAAGAAAACTGCTTCCTTGCCCAAAATGCAACTACCAATGAGTTCATGAATATTAACTATTTAGTTTGAAATTTTCAGCATCCAAACAATGTATATTTAGTCAAGTGAACCCAACAGTTATACCTCGTTTCGGTCCATACTCCCCTGACTTTGATGGCTTCAGTGTTGCACAAACTTTGAGATATTGGTCATACATCACAAGAAGTAAAAGCTTCAAAGAGTCAATGTTGAAGGCTTGCTAAGTTGTATTCTGAATTTCTTTGGCATGCCACTAGGATAAATTACTAGGTCTCATATGATTTTTTCAAAAGTGGCCACAAAGAAGACAGACTACCAAATAGAGCTTCAAGCTCCTTGAGTGTAATTCATTTTTAATGAGAATAGAAAACCAATTAAATAAGATTTGAAATTTTTTTATCAGAACCCACTCAATGCAGATGAATTTTAAGTTTTATATCCCAAAGAATAGGGATGATAAGAAAAACTACACACCTAGAAAGCCAATCTGACATTATTCCAACATAAGGAAGCAGATGAAAGTAATCGACAACCTGAGTAACTGTCCATTTCCCAGAACTTTTTGTGACTAAAGGGCCCTGCAAACTACTTAAATTGAAGAACAAGATCATCAGGAAACTTGCAGCAAATTAGAATAATAAATTTATCAGAATCTTAATCATTTGTAATCCTCTACTGTATCCATTTGAGGTCCAAGAACTATTTCTGCAAATCCACTAATCCAAAATTTATTTACTGTTATCCTTGCTTGTAGGAGAAGCAGCATACCCGATGCTTCTTCTAGTTAGAATGGAAAAAGGAAGAGATTCAAAGCACCACCAAATAATCATCCAAAAACCATATCTTCCATTTTCTTTCAGTATGAGGATAAGGTCAATCACTCTTCACAGAGTATTAGAAAAATATATATTTTATTTTTCTTTCAGTTATTATGAGGATCAGATCAATGCAGTGAAACAAGTGTCCGACCCCTGAGCTATGCAGACACTCCACAAAGGAAAATCATAGTTTATTATGTCCCAAGCTATTAAACAGTTTCACATAAGCACAAACATACAACTTGTTTGGAGACAAGGACAGTGTTACCACTCTGATGATAGAAGAAACCAACAGAAAAAATGTAGTTCACAGATTCAAACCGTATGACTCTAATGGCTAGGAAGATGTAAAAATTGTCAAAACCTTAATGCTTACAGCTCAATTAATTTCATTTTTAGTTGTTAATTTTCACATCATGATAGCAAGTACATATTGTATGACAACACCCATTACCATGTGAGCAATTTATTGGTACCTAATGAAAATAGCAGCATGAGGCAGGACCAATATGCAACATTCTCTGTGGTCAAGTCTAACCACCAAAAGTAAGTTTCTAACATCATCATTTAAAGTTATATACAGGCTGTTAGTTAAACCAAACCGCATCCGTAGTCATAAATTTGAGTCAACCCTATAAAAAGAAAAATAAATAAAACTTCTTCTTTTGGTCGTTTCTTTGTCCAGCAGGTAACACTATCCATATGCAATGCAGCAATGGCCACGAAAGTTTAAATGTTCAAAGCAACGTAGCACAACTTAAAATAAAAATGAATTTTGATAAAAAATAACCAGTGGATAAATCTAGTCTACAAACAAGACTTAAAAAACAAAAATAGAGTTGTTACATGCTAACTAAAAAAGGGTAGATTAGAACCGGAGCTGTCAATAGCATCTCTAATTGGAATTTCAAAAACATCATCATTTTTGGACTCTTTGCATTGCAATATGTAAAACCTAGCCATTGTCTTTTCCTTACGTAGAGAATATGCAACATCGCTCCTGTTAATGATAAGTTCGTTTTGATTAATTCCTTTTCCATCTACAATAACCATATTCAACCATCAGCAAGTCTTTTTGAAGTGTAAAAACAAAAGAGCAAAAATTTAATTATAAATATTCAAAACCAGTCAAGGACACAGCATTTGATAGGGGAGGCCAGAGTATCTCACTATTCATTGGGACATAGACAGTTAATTAATTCATAATGTTCGAATGTTGAAAACTTGGCTCAGTGAAAATGCACATGAAATAAAACTCCAGAAGTTAAGATCCTCAAAAACTAAGTCATTGAATGAATTTAAAAGTTAAATACATTGTTTATAAGCTGAAACAACTCTAACTGCAGACTAACTTGCTCAGAATACCCTAATAATGGCTGCTTCCAAAAGAGAATTTATATGCTTCATGTCAGATGTCTAATAGTCAATATATAATCAGTTGAGGAAATAAACAAGTTTCCAAATAGAAGTGTTTCAAAATTATCAAGGCCTTCCATTGAGTCTCTCCCAACACAGGAACAGGTAGTTTACCTTGGAGTTCTTATAGCATGATGAAATTATTCAACAGTTCAACAGCTCTAAATGCCAATCTCTGAAATGTTATTTGAGGCAACTGAATCACATTCAAGTTTCTTTTTCTCATATAATATGAAAAATACTAATCAAGAAATGTTTTTACCATTCATACAGTTGAAAAAGTTATCAATCGATCTTATATCAACTGTACGTCCACATTTACTGATTTATTTATCTATCTATGTAATGTATTCAGAAGATAGCATACCTGTTGCTTCCTTAACAGCTGAAAATGCAACTTGCTGAAGGGTATCTTCATTCACAGCATCTTCAAAAAAATTTCTAGTAACTTTTATCTTTTTCCTTTTTTGTTTTCCCTCTGACATAGCTTCTGAAATGCAACTAGAGACATCCAAATCTTTTTCAATCAGTGAAAAAACCCCCTCAGTCATGGAATTATGTTTCAAAAAGCAATTCTCCTTCCTTGAGTCAATTAGAAGAACCGCAACTTTAGAAATTGGCCACCCCTCTGCGCTTGGAATATCTTTTGATGCATCTAGACTGTTGGATATATCACATGCATCCATAATTTTCTTCTCCGTCACTGAAAGCTGTTTGTCTGGGTCATCCAATTCAGAATCATTGGATCTTTGCAAAAGCTTCATATGTGCCAACAAAGTTGGCTTCCACAGCTAATTTGGAAAATGACTCAAAACCTTCAAATTTCAGCTGCCGATGTTGTTTTATGTGGTAATAGTTGTTTTTAGCAACACCACAGTATGTACCTAAATGAGATAAATATACCAAAAAGAAAAATGAAAAATGTTAAAAAGAGTAAACCATAATAACCTACCATTGGAATGATTGAGAAATAAGCGAAACTATTTTACTGGAAATTATTATTATTTTTTTTTATTGGCATGTATTGCGTTTAAATTAAACAATAATGCAGTGGGTATTAGCTAAACTTGATTTATTTATTTATTTTTTTATAGGAAACAAAGAAACTAGTATTAACAAGAACAATAATTACAAAATGTGCACAAGGAGTCCACAAAGAAAGAAGCCCCCAAAAGATCACTAGCAGATCTATACAGTTGAATGCTAATCAAATGACAATACAAGCATAGGATCCAAAAGATTATGAAAGCTTTACAACAAAAACATAACAAAAAACACAGAATTAAGCCAACACTCCTTCCCAGTTTAGATGAATGGGGAAGAAAGAAGAATCTTGAAATTCCTTAGTAACCGCGGCCAAAAGAGAAGCTAATAATCGCTCTTTTTCCCACAAAAGTATGATATCTTCTTCTGAATCTTCAAAAATACTTCTATTTCTTTCAATCCAAATCACCCAAAAAGTGGTCAACTGAACATTTCCACAGGCACTCTAGCCTTTTCACCTTTCCCAAAAGCATAAATAAACTCTGAAAGCACAGACATACCAGAAGCTGGCATCACCCAAGAGATTTCAGCTGCCTGAAACTATCTATTCCACAGCTGGACAGCATTGTCACAATACAAAAACAAATGATCCGTCCTTTTGCCGTTTCTCTTGCACATGACACACCGACAAGGACACAAACACACATTAGGATTCCGCCTTTGAATAATGTTACCAGTACTAAGTTTACCAAAAGCGAATGACCAAGAAAAAATTTGAACTTTACTTGGGAATTTGGCTTTCCAAATCATATGGGCCGGCTGAAAGGTCAAAAGAACTTGATCATCAATCAACTTATCGAAAAAGGATTTGCAAGAAAAGTGTTAGGTCCATGAAAACTTATGTTAGGCGCAAACATAAAGGGGCAGGGGCTGTTTAGTAATTTTAGGGGCAGGGGCAATTTAGTAACTTTATTATTAATTAGGGTTTAGCTATAAATAAGAGATTATGGAGTCATTTAGGGTTTATGTTGAGTTTTGTCTGGTATTAGGAACCATTAGGAGTTTTGGGAGAGATTGACCTACCTCTCGAATTGTAGGTCAGGATTGATTGTTTGTTTCTTTTGATTTAATCAATAAAAGTTAGCCCTAATTTAGCCCTAAGTCCTATCAAAGTGGTATCAGAGCAAGAATCCTGAGACAATGGCAGCGAAGAAAGTGGACGCGCTTGAAGAAAAATTGGAAGCAGAGGTCAGATCACTCAAGGCTACGATTGATGAGCAATTCAACACCGTTCAACAACAATTTTCATCTCTTGAAGCCATGCTGTTGAAATTGACGGAACTCCACCTCAACCCTCCTCCGGCAGCATCGAGGGGCCATGGCGGTGTGGCAGGAGAAGGATCCGGGGTTACGAAACCCGTGGTAGGCGACGGCGCAGAAATCAGAGTGACCGGGCTCGGCGACTCGGGGGCGTTTGGGGGTGAGGCACAACCTGGACAGGCGGAATTTGGGCCCGAGCAGGGAGGACTTGGGTCTGAACAGGTTGGATTTGGGGGCGGTAGGCCAGGAGGAGGGATTTCTGGTGAGAAAGGGAGCGGTTATGGCCGAAATACGGCTGGGCAAGGGAATCCAGCCCACTATGGTGCTGGGCAAGCAGAATTTTGGGCTGGATCTTTAGGATTTGCAGACACTGGAGTAGACTGGGGAGGTTGGAGACCTCCGATGGCACGAAATTGGGCGGGTCAGACTCAATTTGGAGTAGATTCTAGGGTAAGGAAACTGAAAATGCCTATTTTTGAAGGCGAGGATGCCTATGGATGGGTGTATAGGGCAGAGCGCTATTTCGCCATTAATGGACTCTCAGAAAGGGAAAAATTGATGGCGGCGGCGTTATGCTTGGAGGGAAAGGCCCTTGCGTGGTTTCAATGGCGAGAACAACGACAACCAATGAGGTCGTGGGGTGAATTTAAGGATCGGCTGTTGGAGAGGTTTCAGGCCACTCAAGAGGGAGGTTTGCATGAACAGTTTTTTGCTCTGACCCAGGAGAGAACGGTTATGGAGTATAGGGAGAAGTTTGAGTTGCTATCAGGGCGTCTAGGGGGGCTTCCAGAGGCGGTGTTGGAAGGGAATTTTATGAAGGGACTGAAGCTAGAAATCCGAGCCTCGCTACGCTTGCTAAGGCCGAGAGGGTTAGGGGAGTCAATGGAGTTGGCACAGATGATTGAGGATAAGAACACAATAGAACGGATTAATAGGAGCAGTTTAGTCGATTTTTCATATCGAAATAACACACCATTGGTAGGACAGAAAACTCAGACTTTGGGGTTTCAGCGAGAGTTCCAAAATACACTATCGGGAGGCCAGAAAATGCAAATGATGGGTTTACAGAGAGATTCCCAAAGGGATCGGGTTAGTGGGGCACGACTAGGGGTGACTTTCAAACGCCTCACAGAGACAGAGATTCAAGATAAGAGGGCGAAGGGGGTGTGTTTTCGATGCGATGAGAAATTTTCACCAGGGCATCGATGTAAGGATAAATCACTACAAGTCCTGACTGTGTGTGACGAGGAAGAAGGCGAGGAAGAAGAGGCAGCAGTTTTCTAGATTTCACCTTGAGGACAAGGTGTCTTTTTGGGAGGGGAGTAATGTTAGGTCCATGAAAACTTATGTTAGGCGCAAATATAAAGGGGCAGGGGCTGTTTAGTAATTTTAGGGGCAGGGGCAATTTAGTAACTTTATTATTAATTAGGGTTTAGCTATAAATAAGAGATTATGGAGTCATTTAGGGTTTATGTTGAGTTTTGTCTGGTATTAGGAACCATTAGGAGTTTTGGGAGAGATTGACCTACCTCTCGAATTGTAGGTCAGGATTGATTGTTTGTTTCTTTTGATTTAATCAATAAAAGTTAGCCCTAATTTAGCCCTAAGTCCTATCAAAAAGATCCTTGAAGGACTTAGCTTCCAAATTCTTTTATCCTCTACCATAACACTAACTGAAACATTCTCCAATAAAGCCAAAAGAGTAGCACAAAACTTCTTGATTTATTTACAGTTAAGTTTCTTTGGCCCTCAAAATCTTCAAGCTTTTACTTGACATGGCTAGTTATTGGCTGATATGACAATGATAGCAACCCATTAATGAAATATGTTTGTCTAGCTTGCCTTCTCATTATTTATTTATTTTTAAGATTCAAAGAACAGATCAAAATGGAATTGAAAACTTTAATAAGAGGTTCTAAATAGCAAGGTTAAGGATCATCGACAAAACAGGGAGACATTTATCAAATTTCGTGAATTAAGTGCGGACTCAAAAAAAAAAAAAATGCCAAGGTTTCTTAGGGAAATGGCTGTTGAAGAAGGTCTGTGCTACATCACCACTCAATCAAAGCTCTTATACAGCCTCCAACACATGGCACATAGATCTAACACAAGCAAAACTGCAAGTTACACGATGTAACTTGGTTAATATGATGGGTTTGTTTCGAACTCACAACCTTCGAGTAACCACTCAACCTCAAACCTTAAGCTAATAGCTAAGGGCATAAGCTCTAATTAGTTAGATATGATTGTTTATTATATTCTCTTATTCGAAGTAAAGATGGTATCAAAATGGATGGAATTTCAATATTGTGGTTAAAGAGGTTTTTTACATTCTCTTATTCGAAGTAAAGATTGTATCAAAATGGATGGGATTTCAATATGGTGGTTAAAGATCTAATCACTGTTTTTGGAAAAATTCTTTTCTGTTGATGTGCATTATGTTGTAAGCAATAAGAACCAAATTTGATTTTGGGAGGATAAGGGGATTGAGGATCACATTTTAGCTTAATATTTCCTTGGCCCTATCAACCATCTAACTTAGCTAATGTTTCCATATCTTTATTTTATTTAATTATTTATTTATTTTAAATAGTACATAAATGTAAACTAAATGCTGCAGAATTTACCTAAATCTCACCCCAAGAGATCTTACCAGGTGACCACCTAATAGCCACAACAAGAATCCAAAACCCAAATCATGACATGCTCCGAAAAGTCAGAACGACTAAATTAACTAAAGCAATAAATACTGGCTTTGGTATATCTGAAAGCAGATACGCATACATTTTTCGTCATTCTGAAAACAAATGAAAATCATGCAAAGCCTCCCATAACAGAATGATACTAGATGGACATTCAAGTGATGACCTTAAATCTACTCCACTGAGGCTCATAAAATACAACTCCAGTATCATTTTCACCGAGAGAACCAAAAAATATTTAGAACCATATCCCGACATGATTTACTAAAACGAGTAATAATAAAGTTAATATAAATAATCTGATAGTTTCTGAAGATGTTAAAGTCAACAAATAAAAAGATATGAAATAGAAAGACTGCTCGTGCAACAAACAAGAAAATTAATCATTCAATCCAACAAAAAACATGGTAGTTTGAGAAGAGTCGCAATGAAGCCTTAAAAAGAGGAAGCCAAAATGCAAGATCAAACAAAGCATGGAAAGACCACCTGTTTTGCAACAGACTGCTGTAGAGATTCAGATGGAGTGTCTCGCGAGGAAGGTCTTGCTGGTAGCAATGGATCAACCAAGTAATCCAATAATAAAAGGACTGTGTCTTCAGTCGCACATAAATCTGAAGCAGACATCATTCAGTTCTTTCCAAGCACAACTCTACTCATATTAATATCTGTATTAGAAAAGCAAATACCAAGATTCGGGTTTACACTCAAAGCTTTATCAAAGAAGTCCAAGAAATTCTGATATGCATTTATGTCACAGTCCACCATGAAAGCATGTGTAATTGTCCAATTATGCAAATTTCTCGCTTTTCATTGCTTATCAAAAGAAAAAAGGGAAAAAAATGCCTTTCCTTTATAGCTTCCGCACCCAAGCTAAGTCCAACAATAGAGATGATATATAAAATATAAAAAATTATGCACACCCATACATTGTATTATTTTCTCAGTCATCTTTTTCTCCCAAGAAACTTAAAAAATAAAAAATAAAAAATACAATAAAATAAAATCTTGCTAAGCCATTCTCCAGAAAAAATTAACTTTTTTCCCCAAACAGACCATCAAATTCCTAATATGAAACTTTGAGGTAAAATTATTCAATGCTCTAGATATATGCAGAATAAAATTAAACTTTAAATCTTTTAATTAATTTCCTTTCACAGCATTTTACCTTTTAGCAATTAAAACAAACATAAGCACAGGCTTAAGTCTCAGTTTACCAAACATATAATCTAATATTATCCAACAAAAGGAAAAAAAAAAAGGGGTTAAAAAAGAAAAAAACTCAAATGAGCCGCGCAATAAACCCAGATGGTGAACTTAAAAGTTTTATGATCAAGGTTTAAGCAAAAACCCAAAACCCAACAAAGAACTGAAAATGGGTAGTAAAAATTCAACTATGGTTTCGGAATTCTGAAAATGAGAACAATGTGAATGAGTAATTAAAAGAGTGTGAAGGTGAATTACCAATTCCCGATATAAGAAACTTGACGGCTCTCAGAGCATTTTTGTGAGACTTGGTGGACGTCGCAGAGTCTGTTCTGCATAAAAGCCTGTGAAAGGCGCAATGTGCGTTTTTTGGGCGCCAAGGTATCAAACATTTAGGTCCCTAATTTTCAGAACAATTACAATGATACCTTGTTTATTACTTTTTCAATAAGGTCCCTACATTGGTTTTATATAAAGGTGGCCAATGGGCCGGGCGGCACGTGGCACGGCACGGCACGCACGTGGGCCGTGCTGGGTCTAAAATTTTAGGCACGCGGGCCTTAAAGCACGGCACGATTAGAGATGGGCCAAAGCACGGTACACGAAAAAGCACGTAATAAGCACGGTTCATTAGTGGGCTAGCACGCGGCCCGTGAGCCATTAATAGCACGTGGGCCAAAATATATCTAAGTAAATTTTTTTAACAAAAAGTAAATATAAAATGTTATGAAATTAAATGTTTTAATATATTTTTTAGCATAGACTTTTAAAAATTAATTTAAATCATTAAATCTTAGTTTAAATAAATGATTTGTTATATTAATATTTTGTAGTTATGACTTATTGTAATGATTATTCGAGGATTGTATTTTTAATTTTAATTAATTATTATTATGATCTATGGAATTAAATTTAATTAAATTTATGTATTGTTGTGTTATGAATTATGATTGATTATTGTGAAATAAAATATATAGTTGTGAAATTGTGATAAACTAATAATAAAATGTTAATTGCTCTCTTAATAAAAATTAATATGATTATGATTGTGAATATTATTATTATTATTATTATTATTATGTTAGTGGGCTTAAAAAAGCACGTCAGGCACGTGGGCTTGAATAAAGCACGCTAGGCACGTGGGTTTTTTTAAGCATGCTACACACGTGGGCTTTTTTAAGCACGCTAAAAAAAAAAAAGTTGGTGGGCTTTTTTTGAGCACGGCCCACGGCACGGCACGAGCGGGCTCGTGCCGTGGGCCGTGCCGGGCTCAATTGACAAAAATGTAAGCACAGCCCACCAATTTAATGGGCCGTGCCGTGCCGGCCCACCAGCCCTTGTGGGCCGATAGTTGGTGGCCGGCACGGCCCATTGGCCATAGTTAGTTTTATAGGAGAAGCAAAAATTCATTAATAAAGCTAAATTAGCCAATATTATTACATCTTAGGCAAGATCGAGCTCGGATACGATATTTATATTCTATATAGCCATAACAGGACCTAAGAGTTAAGAGTCAATTACGATAATGCCTAAAACACGAAACTGACATGATCACTATGATTTTTCTAAATTAAAAAAAGGCACATTAATATTTTATGATATACGAGGTATTGTAGATGATGACCATGTTCATGGTAAAAAAAAAAATTGATGACATTAAACTAATATTTAGTGCACGAATGTTTTTAGATCTAATTTAGTTTTACTCATCTCACATATTGTAGATGATAATTGAGTTCATAGTAAAAAGTGATTTATTGTAGTGCACATTAAGACAACACAATAATGTCACGACAGTTTAATATCTCAACAAATAAATTCAGATATATTAAATCAGTAAAAATATTATATGTGATAAAAGACAATAAAATAATAAAATCTCCTAAAAATTAGAATTATAAAAAAATACTTTATAACATGATTTAATAGTAACATAGATGAACCTCTATCCTAAACCATCGAAACTCTCTACTCCGCCATAAGAACATACATAACTGAACTCCACTACATACATTAATTCTTGATCCAGACAACCAACCGTGGATTTTGATTTGACAGGGATCATAATAGAGAAATTATAAATTTGACTAGGATACCTCGCAAAATTTTATTAACTTAGGCCAACAGTAAAATTTTGAGGGCTATATCAAAGTATAAAAGAAATGATGGGGTCAAACTTAAAATTCATATAAATGTGAAAGCCACAGTCTACAAGCATTAAATTTCAATGTTGTTTCCATTAAATGTAATTTTATGTCGGGGCGATCTCATATGGGGAAAGATTTACAGATAATGATTCACTCTTAATCTAAACATATTACGAGGAAATAACTCAATTATTGATTAGTAGTTAATAAATTAAAAAAGTAAAAAAAAGTTAAATATTATCGATACACTATCATTAAAAAACACATGGTAAAAAATCTTTAAAAACTCAATAGAACTCAAATAAAGTAAAGATCTTATTCCAAAATTTACATGGGCGAATACCAAATAAAATCACGGCCGTGTTGTAGCTTTTTTTAAAAAATAATAATAATAATAATTAAACGTTAAATAGTGCTCGTTGATACACTTCAAAATAATCGTACGGGCGATGCACCCATCATGCCTTGTTTATGAAGATAACATAGCAATCAATTGTAATTAGATATTTAAGGGCATGTTTGGCATGCAACATTACATCCCACTACTTCGTAAGCCTGCATTAGCTAAAATAAATTTACATTTGGCAATGAAAATGGTATGCATTAGTCTATATTAACAAGGTGTAAATCTTTTAAGGGAGCAGCATGGCTCACAGTCCCTGTAAAAAGAATGAAAAATGTTTTTAATATTCAGTATTTTTATATTAAAATGAATTGATATGAATAAAATATCCATCTTGTAAACTTGTACATTGTCATTTAGTCATATAATTAAAAAAAAAAAGTCAAAGAAAAAGAAGGAGACCTAAACAGAAATTTATCATTAATGAAGAAATACTAAATTGAGTTTTTTTTTTTTCCAAAGCTTAAACGAAGAAGATCAACTTTCTTATCCATGGATGATGTTTGATCAACTAACGAATTAGCATCACTTCTCAATTGAAGGTAAACCTTGATCTTGAACATCAATTTTGTTAATATTAGTTATATGATTGTCTTGATTCTGGAATAATGAATTTCTAGTTCGAGTTTTCTGCCATTAGCATAGTTAATAGCTAGCTAAATTAGAAACCAAAAAAAAAAAAGAATCTCCTCTCCACTCACTAGAAATTAAAAAATAATTGAATGTCTCCTTATTTTTTTAAGTAATAATTCTTCGTCATTGCATTGTCAATGGCCCAGTAATCTTTATATATAAAAATAATTTTTTCTAGTTTATGGTTAAGCCACAAAAGACTCTAGATGCATAATAAAATTTAACTTCTTTGACTTTGAGTCCAACTTATGTTGAACCTTTAACCTTTGACCAAGAGTAGTAGTGTTCCACTAAATCTCCAAGAATTGAAATAATCTAAACTCTTTACAACGTGATCAAACATTGCTTCAACAAAAATGGGATTTTCCTATAAATGAACGTAATGAAACATGTCAAGCTGTTTTCCATAAATTCTTTCAACCTTGTAGTCAAAGTTAGCTTGTTTTGCCTCAATATTAATTAAAGATTTAATGTAAGTTTTATCTCATTATTTAAGCTCATGTCCCACCTGGGTTTATATAGTATTGCATTAGCTTTAAAACACAAAATTATTTAATCAATGAAAACTTGTTTTATTTATATGTAATTAGTTAATAAAATGTAAAGTTGAATAGCTGAAATATTAGCTATCGCCAACCACCACAATCCACTGCTAGCATTATTATTCTAGTATTGATTGACATAAATTTTGGTACCATTAGAATTCTCATCATTGTAATTACACAACAGTATATGTTTCACCAGCAATAGAACTGTCATTCACTGTAAATCTATGGTTAAAATTTTGAATCTTGAAACTTTAACCGTATATTTATGGTGGCAGGGTGCTCTATTTTCAGTGGTGTATGCACCATTGTGTAGTTGCAATGATGAGGATTCAAATGGTACCAAAATTAACATCATCCGATATTGAAATGTGAATGCCAGTGGCTGTTCTTGATGGCCAACGATAGCCATAGGTGAGTAGATTTATTTTTATTTATAATTTTACTTACAAATTTTACAAAATAAAATTATTAAACTCTTAAGATATGAATAATCATAATTTTGTTTTAATATAAACACTTCTATATATAATATTATACAATGTATGGTGCCATACATTGTATAATATTAATATAACACAATATTAATGCAATACAACCTAATACAATATATCATTTATTAAATAAAATAATACCTTTTAATATAATATAATGTGTCAAACGTATCCTGAGTCCATAACTCTTGAGGCTATGAATTAGAAAACAAATTGATGTGATGCATTTCTCAATGATTTAGACAATTCCAAAAATGATAGTGAAATTTCTTGTGTTGAAAATAAAAGGATTGAGATTTAAATTTCTCCTAAATGAGTAGGGAGAAGACTGGCGGAATTACCCTTAGGGTAATATTTTTTTTTTAAATGATACACTTGTGAAGCATTAAGTTAAAGTCGAACATAGCTAAATAATTGACCAGTGCTTTAGGTAAGTTTGTATGAGGTTGTATATATGTTATGTACGTTCTAATATTTAATAGATGAAAGAGAGTTCAAAGAGAGGAAAAAGTTATTTCAAGCGAAACACCCTTCACATCAAGACTGCTCAATTTAGAAAATACTTATTCTATATCTAGACTTATTCTATATCTAGAATATGTTAAGCACAATATACATATATATACACAAATTAATAAATTACTACTTTTAACTCCCAAATAATCCAATCTAAACTAACTATAACACAATAACGATTTGATAACGTGACTTAAACTGTCTACACTAAGTAAACGTGATTTGATCATCAAAGCAACTAAATTAAATGTGGACGTACGAGGGCTACTCTACAAGGCAACAAAAGATGTACATAAAATTCGAGGAAACAATAATGGGAATTTTATTTATTGAAATAAAACAAAAAGTACACTTGATGAGGAAACAATCTTTTTTGCCTCAAAATATAGAATAAGTCTAGAAAACAGCATGCAAGAGATGAAATCAACAACAAAGATATACTGCAAGTGATGAAATCATATATTTGGTCTGATGAAACCGCAGCTGATTGGTAGCTAGCTAGAGCTGATAATGATGATCTAATAATCATAAGGATCAAATGAAGCACTAATCAGATCAATTAAGCTGTTCATTCTCGACATTGATTGCTTCCATTTGCATGTTTTCTGCAACATTATTATTGTCAGATCCATAAACATTAATATTGATGTTGTCTAGTTGGAAATATTGTTGTTGCTGAACTTGTCCGCCAGAAAAATCAATGAAACCAGGGTAATTATAATAACTCGGTTCGTGATTATTATAATAATTATAATAACCAAAGAAACTGTCCTCAGGATAATTGCAATTATTGGATTCAAGATTTGGTAGCTGTATTGGTGAATCCTGCAGCTGCTGCTGCTGCTGCTGCTGCTGTTGTTCTTCAGCAGCTGATCTAATAATATTCTCCAGCTCTTCTTGTACACTAGGTTTTCCCTTATATTTGATCTTACAAAGCCTCCAATCCTGCAATTTAAATATTAAATATATAAAACATTTTATATATCGAGCCATTACAAATTAATGGTATTAAAGTTGGACTTATATATCTTGCAGTACGAGATCAGACGGCACACAAAGCCCCCATCACCCCATCCCGTACGTTTCTAGCCCACATAAAGTTGTGTGTTATGTAAATGTCATAAAACATTACTATGTATATCACATATTGCTCCCATCACCCGATCCTATAGGTCCCTAGTCAACATAAAGTTCTAGGTCATGTAAAGTGTCATAAAATCTTACCCTCATCGCCACATCCCCATTGGTCCCTTGCCCACATAAAGTTGCGTCATATAATACAAATTATATAAAGTGTGTAATAAAATCCTACTACGTATATATAAACATATTCAAACTAAATGAAGTAGGATTTCTAGAAGCTTATTCAACTTTAAAGGGGATTGATTTACTAATTGATTTGGGCCTGACTCCCTTAAATATAGAACTTGAATCAATAAATGCTGGGTTTGTTTTTGAAAGGCTCAAAAGTGAATTTAAAAAGTTAGAAACAAATTTTGGAGTTTGAAAAATCTTTTTAGAAATCACTAATGGCAAAATTATTTCATTCTACAGTAGATTTTATAAAGTAAAAAAAAAATAATTTTTCAAAATCTAATTTTAAGAATTAGTTTTATACTTAATATAATTATATATATATATATATATATATCCTTATGTATATTACAAAAATTTAAATTTATCCTTATTAGTTAGAAAATAAAATCATCAACTTTAAAGAAATTATTATTATTACCAATTATATTGAGATAACAAAATAAAAATTAAAACTGATAATATAAAATGATTATCCTAGTTATCAATAATTATATATATATATATATATATGTGTGTGTGTGTGTGTGTGTGTGTGTGTGTGTGTGTGTGTGTGTGTGTATAATAAAAAAATATTATATATATATGTTTATAAATGTCTATTTACATTTTATTCAATATTATTTTTAATTTAGTAATTTATATTTTTACAGCAATTTAATAATAAGATTTACTAAATACATAGACTGCTTTTAAAAGTCACAACAATTTAAAAATAAATTATATTAAATGTTTAATTGATTCTCTTTACATTTAATTATTTTCACAATACAACTAGCTATTATTATTTTAAAAACAATACTGGATCTTATTCTAATTGAGAAAAACTTTTTGACTGGAAAGAGATTAGTTGGCTATAGCTAATATTAGGGATCAAGGGTCTGATTGATAACAGTGCTTTCTTTCTTATTAAATACACAACTGTAATGTTGTGGCTCATCTTTTAGTCAAGCTGGCTTTTTTCGTTTCTCGAGGACCAAGGGGTTTATTTGAATTAAAGATTATCCCATATAAATTGTTAGTCTCTTGTAACTTTTTGTTCTGTTAATTACATAAAATCGATCAGTTATCTTTTTTTTTATCAAAAAAAAAAACCTAAATGATGATCGCGTTAGTTGCATGTTACTACTACCATATTCTCGACTAACTAATTTATTTTGTAACATTAGTTATTGATATTTGGTATTACTCTAATGAAAAAAGTTAAACTAAATTAAAAAAAAAAGTGCAAAGAAATGATGGTTCAAACCGTTGTGTAGGATTCAAGGCCGTATTCATGCATAATCCAATTAGTCTTGATGGCTTTGTTACGCTTTGTCCTAGGATCATGAGGTTCATCTCTGCTGAATCTGTGAAATGTAAGAGGTCTCTTGAAACCAACTAAAGTTTGATTATTGTAATTAGCATAAACTTTCTTAACACGGCCTGTGGCTCTCCACCATCCTCGACCTGAAACTTCTCTCGAATCGTTCTCCCTCAAACAGAAGCAAAATCTTTCGTTGGTGGATAGTGCAACATTGTAATCCCCTGCATGTACAATATCAACTCATAGTTAAAGTAAGACTAGTAAAGTAATCTTTGTGTTGATTCACAATCAATCATTTTATTTGATAAAGACAGAGAGAATTAGCGTTTGTAATTTGTTTTCATTGTTTTCATCTTTACTTCGATTCTTTTCATATATTGGTCCTATCTGCAACTATATGCAATTCTTTTAGTAATCAATTATCTTATTTCAACATGTCTCTCTTATTTAAGTGATTTTTATTTTTATAATAGTACTCTATAATTAATATCTTAAAGTAACAAACAAGAAATTAATTAATAACAAAATAAAGCTCCTTAATTTATTATTTTGTTTTAATAAATTACTAAAAAGGAAACATAAGAATAAAATGTTTTTAGAGATCAGTCCAGACAGGTCCAAGACAAAAATCTTACAATTATAAACTCTTAATGTGTCGTGCAAAAGAATTTAACTTAGTCTTGGAAGAGGTGAATTCGAACTTAATTAGGACAGAAGCTTTTTTCCATTCTCCACCATGTTTACTATTTTAACCCTTACTTCCTACTCCATTTCTCAATAAATTCAATTGAGGATGGAGAATATATCCCTATACAAGAAACAATTTTCTTATCCTCTACATTAACTATTTATTTATTTTCTTTTCTAGTAGTTACTAATACTACATAAGTTTAGTTGTATAAAAGTAAAATCAATTCCAACAAACCCTTCATTAGTATATTGCAATAGTATTCAAAATTTAAATAAAAATTTGAAAAAACCATCTGCAACATATATCGGAACAATATCAAAAGAAAAAGGCCAATAATAAATAAATTAAAAATATGAATTGGGATAGGGTGGGAAGTAAAAACCAAGTCCTATCACTTCAAAAATTTGAAAATTATACGCCCCCATTCCCCAAAAACTCATCATAATTTCACCCCATTTGGAGCATATCCCTGAGGAGCCCCAAGCTCTTAAAGAATTTTGCTATCTCTACTAAAAATTGCGCTGTTAATTAATTAACTCCTGTGTTTCAAAACTTATGCAAAACATCTATGTTTTATATATATATAGTCCATTAATATTCTATTAAAATCTATTTAATTAATTATTATTTACGTCATTCAATGATTTAATATTTAATTTGAATTTGAAGTTATATGAGGGAAAAATATAATTTTACTCCTTAAAAATTAGATCCAATAATTATTAAAGTAACGGCAAAACTAACTCGGTAACTAACCTAAACCTTAGTGACTAAAGGGAAATTAATTTACCCAAGTTCTACATGTGCAGAGAGGGTTTCGATAACTCTGGAAGATATACGATGATTAAAATTGAAGATGCTGTACAAGTTATCCATTTTGCCAGCTTAGAGTTCCGTCGAGGGGAGCAAAAAGTGGACATGATTTGTAACAATTGAAAAAAAAAAAAAAAGTGGCCGGTGGGCAAATTTCATAATTGAGGAAATTAAAATCTCTCGTGCAAATTGTAAGAGGAAATCAGTAAGTTTGGAGAAGAAACTAGGGAGCAGAAGCTATAAGCTAGAGAACGAAAGTGCAAAATATGAACACAAATTCTATCATGCTATGCTACATGCATGTGACATTTAATCAATGTCAAAAAAAAAATGAAGGGAAGCATATGACAGAATGATCAAAAAAGGAAAACAAACGATGATCTGAGAAAAGCTACAAGTTAAAGAACGCAAGTGCTTCCTTACCCTTAAAAAAAAGTGCAAAAAATTAAAACAAATTCTGTCATGCTATAATAATGCATGTAACATTTAATCAATTGGGAGGGGTAAAAAAAAAAAAGAAGAAGAAGTGAAGCACCTGCATCACAGAATGATCAAAAAAGGAAAACAAATGATGGTGTGAGTCTGTGAGAGAAGAAAAATGAAAGAACGAAGCTCAACACATGCATATTGAAGAAATGCAAAGCCCTAAAAAAATGAAGTGAATCTAAGCAGCGATAGAATCTCAAGGACCAAAAATAAATGAGACAAACCAAAACTTTGTAATATGGAGATGAGAGAGAAGAAAGAAGAGATCTTAACAGACATTGAAGATGCTGGGGATCAAGCTCATATACACCTCTTTCCACAATGAAATCGCCATAAAGCTGCATTTCCTGACCTGAAAGTTTCCTAAAAAGAAATTCAATAAGCTCCTCATCGGTGGGATTGAACCTGAATCCAGTCGGCATCATCATCATAATCAATGAATAAATTTTTTTTCCTCCTCTCTGAATCTTGGAGAAATTCCTGCAAAGAGATACATGTCTTCTTTACCCTATATAAAGATACTAGGCCAGGAATTAGAAGCAACACTTATTCATTACAGCAGTCAAGGGATAACGTGTCGTTAACGTGTCTGTATGAGAGGGGTCGAAGAAAATAAAGACATTATAATACTTCTACTGCATTCAATATTTCTACCTTAATCAATACACGTACGGCCGGCTGTAGTGTACTGAGGCCGTAGGTGAATTTTTTTTTTCTAATGAATTTCAAAAGACAAATTACATATGTCGATGGCACGGAGGTTTATAGCAATTCCCCCATTAGATATGTGATGGTGTGAATATCTAGGAGAGCAGGTTGAATTTTCTTTCAAATATTTCTAAGAAACCAATTTTCAATAATGTACATTTTGATTTAAGAACAATTCGAGGATGAAAATATATAAAAGAGTATTTGTTAAAGCCACAAGCTCTAGGTCTAAATTATTTTATGCAAACTGATATGGCATAAAATATAAAAGTTAATAAAAAATTATATTAATCATATGGTGAAACAAGTGGTTTTATCCAATCCAATGTAGCTGTCAACTAGTTGAGTTGATAAAATCTCTTATGTTCAAAACAATAGATTTAGGGTTCAAACCTCAATTACATAGTGAGAAAGGGATTAAGTTAATTAAGTGGTGTCATCAGAGAAAAATTATTATGTCACATAAATCTGTATAAAATAGTTTGTATAAAGAGTGATTTGTGGTTTTATCATTGATAACAGTTGTTTATTTATTAAAAATATCTTCGATAGTTTCTTTTAATTATTATTTCATCTGAAAGGTTTTCAAAATCTAGTGGACTCTTAAAGTAAATTGTAGCCATGTATCATGCATGTTTAAAACAGTCGCGAAACTAGAAACTTCTTATAATTTAGGCTAAATTAAAATAATATTTCAGTAAACATAAGTTATTGAGACTAATATGAAAAAACAAAATTATATACCACGTATATGAATTTTGTTAGGGCTTGATATAATATTATTGATTTTATTGAGATTATAAAAAATTGTGTTAATGCTCAATAGGAACATTACTTATGATCTAATCCCTAACAGAAAAAATTATCGAACGGAAATTACTTTACATATCTTATCATCTTATAAAAATATATGTATATAAATCATGATCGAGCCCGATTGCGGTGTCAATTCAATGTACTCACTTTAGGGAGCGAACTAACGGCTCGTTTCTTTAATGCAGGATGTCTGAAAAATGTGGAAATGCTTGGCATTTAAATATTTAATTATCTAGATGGATAAGTTGAATCACCGTCCTCTTAAATTTTATAACTACAAATTCACTTGAATTTACCAAATGATAGTTGATTTTAAAATAAAATTTGGCTAAAGTCAAATAATTTGATATATTCATTTTTTATGTCATAGATTTCACTTTACTCAACAATAAATAGTTAGAGTCGTATAAACTATCATTCCTATGTTAAATTTCAATTTTTCTTGTTATAATATATGTATGTATGTATGTATATGTCTTTTCATGTGGTAGAATGATAATATTTTGACTGACATAAAAAATGAATCAAATTAATAACAGGATAAATATTTGTCAAAACTGTGTGGAAGTGAATTGAGCGGAGACAATTAATAACGGAAAATATGGTTGTATTTTACTTGGGATCACAATTAAATGGATCAAATAAGAGTTTTAATTGACTGATTGTATGGCTTACGTTTGTTGCTGTTGTGTCTTGTATGTGGTGAGAGACCCCCGCCTCCAAAGTAATAGTCCCAGAAACGACTTACAGGAACGGCTTGTTGATTCGCCTTATAATGATATTGAGGCTTGACTAATCAATAGAAAAGGTATACATGGTGCTAAAGTTTCTCAACGGATAATGATGTTGATTAATACTGACGGTGTTGCCAAAGGGCCCTCACGTTGCGGAGTCGTTCTTCGTTGAGTTAATGCTCCTTTGAATGTGAATCTGTCATCATTTTATGTATTTAAGTGTTGATTAATACACAAGTTTTAAAATTAAATTTAAAAAAAAAACATAAACATTTAACAATAAATTGTATTTTAAAATGTGCTGATATTGGCATTGTGTAAATACTATACAAAAGTATGGTCTCTATTTTACTAACGTACGGCACTTCATTTTGCTAACCTTTCTTTTTAATACTAGTTCAAATATGGTTTTGGCGCGGTTTAAATTTAGGCATGATTTGCAGATAGAACCATACAATGGAATTTATTTAGTGATGTAATATTATGTATTCTTTGATACCCTAGTCATCATTTTATGTTTAACTCTATACTGCTGTTATGAGTTTAGAGGTTGTTGTGTTTAAGTGCTGCTGGTCACACATATTCGGCTTGAATGTCATTCTCTTGCTATTACTTATTTTGAGCGTTCAAAATATCACCTTGAGATCTCTATGTTTGTTGGTTGAATTGTATTTGTTGTATTAGACCTGATTTTTTTTTTTAATGAATACTGATAAATATTTTGAATATTTTACCTCAAATTTTATTTTAAATAGTGTGCTATTTATTGAGTGATTGGTAATTTTTAATAAAATTTAAGTAAAATAATTATATTATCTCATTAATTAATTAATAAATATTATATTTTTTTAAGATAAAAAATTTAAGACGTGTGATATTTGTTTGTTGATTAATATTCAAACTTAAACGTGATTTCAGAATTAACGCCTTCATGATTTGAAAGGCGATGCATTCATCTGAATACAATATCGAATTGAATCAAAATTTGCAGCGCACAAAGTTCATGGAACTGGAATCTAAAACTGGCTGTAGTCTTACAGATAGTCTTTTCTCAACCACCGCAGTGGGACCTTTGAAAAACAAAAAATCAAAAAAGTTTGCTTTAATTTTGGGTTCCGCAGGTGTATTGCATGCACGCCCCTTCAATTTTGACCTTTTTTTTTTTATTCACAATTTGTATATAAATAATATTATAATACTTTTTATTTACATCTACGACATTTTAAAAATACTTTAAACATTCTTATTTTAATAAAATTAAAACATAAAAATAATTTGATTTATAATTAAAATAACCATATTCTTTGTAAAAAAATACAAAAGGACAATCGAGTATATATATATATTTTAAAATAACATTATTAGTTTGGACAATTATTTTACTTTTACTAATTATACACTAATTACATGGGCATATTAACTAGTTACTAAAAGCCATACCTGTTTTGTTGTAGTGCTTGTTCAAGAAAGCAGTTTATGTGAGGTTGCTAATTGTAGAAAGTAGTTTTCAAATGAATTTGATATCTTTTTTTTAATGTCCAGATATGTGAATGAAAAAGTATTTTTGCATTAGCAAAATAGATATTGTATATAGATTTTGACGATGTGGAAACGTTAAAGGTTGAAAGATAGGCGAGACAAAAGTTTCTAAATAATGAAGTTTTATTGGTTAAGTTTGAATTAACAAATGTAGGTTTTTGGACCCGTTTATATAATAACCTTAAATATTGCAAATTTACCAAAATAGGCAAATATGAAATATTATTTTGTAACAAAATTGTCCTAATCTAAACAAAAAATCCAAAACAAACGGTACCCAATACGACATCTAAAAAAAAAAAGAGATAAAAATCCTTAATGAAAAAGAAAAAATAAGAAAAAAAAATCTTAAAATTGAAAAATGACCATGAAGAAAATGGTATTTTTGTCTTGACCATGGGAAAGAATGCCGCAAGCAATTCTGGATTTGATTCGTCTTGTGTCAACCTCTGAAACGGTATATTGCCAAAAATGGATATTTATAGCCCAAGCTATGCCCTCTAGAAGATACTTTACTCCTCCCATGCAACCATGCTTCATCAGATTTTTAGATTAATTATGATAAAAATAATAGCGACACTACGCAGTAAAAAATATTCAATGTGTTATTCAATTATTAGAAAATTTCAAAAATTAATTTTAATTAAAAAATAAATGTCATAAATTGGAGATTAATTGCTCAATTATCCAAGATATTTTCGAGATTGATAGACATGTCAACATAGGAATTAGCTAGAGGTAGTTACAACTTTGGCACTACAGGAGGTAGCAATATGATAAAATAGAGTATAAAAATATAAGATTCTTCATATAATAGAGCTCTTAACGGGGATACGGATGTGAGAGAAATCATCCTAATATTTTATAAATAAATTGTAAATGATAAACGTGTAATTGGCTCTACGAAATTTGAAAGTTAAATAGAACTTCAGCTCTCAAATCAAATCTAGCGGTCTAGCTAAGAAGAGACAATTTAAGGGATTTAGTTCTTTGGGCACCATAGTCATGGCCTTTGTTCGTTCCATAAAATCGTCTCATTTATTTAATTTTTTTCAACGAATTTAAAGCAGTACTATTGTTGATATAAACAAATGCTTAGTTAATATCTTCTTAATTTTTGTATTAACTTAAAAATTAGAGTATTAATATATACATTTTTTTTAATAGAGCGGGATCTTTTACACTTGATTGAGTGGAAAAAAATAATAATAACGGGGAATCAAAGGTTTATTTAGCTAGCAACTAAGTCCAGCGGCATATTATTTGTATCCCGATTTTGTAATTATTCTATTCTTCTAGATCTTATTGAGAAAAACGTGATACAATGTTTAATACTTTTTTTCGGTGAATTGATGACAAAATCAATTACGTAAATGATAAAGAGATGCACGAATGTTCTCTAAACATAATTACAAAATTAGGTTCTCTAAACACAATTTTTTTTCCCTCAATGAATTAAAAGCAATTTTTTTTCCCTCAATGAATTAAAAGCAGTACTATTGTTGATATAACCAAATGTGGATATAGCAAAACAATAGTATATGAATGCTTAGTTAATTATCTAGTTAGTTTTTGGCTTAGCTTAAAGGTTAGAGTTCTTTTATATATATAAAGCGGGATCTTTTGCACTTGATTGAGTAGAAAATAATAATAATAATGGGGAATCAAAGGCTTAATCAGTTAATTAACTAGCAATTAAGTCTAGTGACATATTATTTGTATCTCAAATTTGTAATTATTATATTTGTTTAGATTTTATTGAGTCCAACGTGATGGAATGTTTAATACTTTATTTTGGTGAATTGATGACAAGATCAATTACGTAAATGATAAATAGATGCATGAATGTTCTCTAAACATAATAATGTTTGATGACTTTATATAGCTGGAAAGAGTTCTTTCATAGGATATGTATAAGGAAGTGAAAATAAAGTAAAAAGGACAATGCATGCGTACTCTGAAATATCTATTGGTGGGGTGCTGGACGTCAAAAAGAGTATTTTAAATCTTTCAAGTCAACATGTTATAAAAGTTTTTAGAAAGTTTATCACAAAAGTTAAATTAGTGACAAACACTTGGAATCCAAATAGATTAAATTTTATCGAATGACGTATGAGCACACTAACTTGACCCCCCCAAAACAAAATCTCAATATATAAATATAAAATCAATTTAATTTTTCGGATTTTTTTGGTGTAAATTTCAGAAAATTTTATTAAACAAAAAGAAGAAAATTACATAGAAGAAGGGTTAAAAGATAAGTAGAGAATCGGTATTGAAGAATGCTCCAAAAATTTTATGCAAGCTCTTTTGAATAAGTCAGAGGGCTATCCCCAAATGATAGAGAGCCAAGGAGATCAGCAGGAGTTCCGAAGCCTAACTACAGATATGATGGCTATCTTTGAGCTCACGCACACGTCTCATGCAAGCCATGCATGTTGCATGCAAGACTTGTCCTACGTGTGGAATATGAGTCGTTGTTTGTTGGAGCAAAGCAGAGGATTTACCGCGTCAATTGAACATTGCAAATTGCGTGGGATTCAAATAGTGTTTGATTTCGATTATATTTCTAGGATATCTATTTGATATTGCTTTATTTTAGCCGTGAATGTTGGCTACAGATCATAAGTAGTGTTTATGTTAACTACTATAAATAAGCTCCTGTTATGAATAATAAGGCATCAGAAAATTATCTTAAATCATTAACTAGGTCGTTTTCACCATAAGCAGAACAATACAAACTCAGTCATTGTTAGCACGTTTCTGATCGGGACCTATCGTTGGTATCAGAGTAAGGCTCAACAATGCCAACCAACAAGGAGCGAATTGAACGTGTCGAAGCAGAGATTGGAAGTATGCAGGATAGCATGAAATGGATGGAATTGGGCATTAACGACAAGTTGCACCACTTGGAGGGGGTAATTAGCAAATTGGCCGACTCAATTGGCACATCCAAAGGAGCAGGGGGTCAACATGAGCATGCAGGTTCATCACGACCTAGCCGAGAAGAGAATGAGAGGGGACGTCAACCATTTCCATCTAGAGCGGCCAAGCTTGAATTTCTGCATTACTCAGGTGATGATCCCACTGAGTGGTTTAATCAAGTAACCCAATTTTTTTATTACCAGGAAACACTCGATGATCAACGAGTAGTATTAGCATCATTTCATCTCGAAGGCGAAGCCAACCAGTGGTGGCAATGGTTGCGTAGGGCATACCAGGAAGAAGGGCGACTGGTGACTTGGGAAACATTTGAAGAAGAACTATGGGCTCGCTTTGGACCAACAGAATCTGAAGATTTTGATGAGGCGCTATCACGAGTAAAGCAAACTGGCTCGCTTCGAGAATACCAGAAGGAATTTAAAAGATTGGGCAACCGGGTGCATGGGTGGACATAGAGAGCATTGATGAGGACTTTCATGGGTGGACTTAAACCTGAAATCTCAGAAGAAATACGCATGTTCAGGCCAAGGACACTGAAGGAAGCAATCAGCCTATCATGGATGAAAGATGAGCAACTCGCACACCAAAAGAAGCTGTTGTGACTAACATTCAGCAGTCGTGCACCATCAATATCGCTAGCCACCAACAGAAACACATCAGCCATGCCTTACAAGAGATTGACATGGGAGGAGATGCAATGCCGGCGAGCGCAAGGCTTATGTTTCAACTGCAACCAAAATTCAAGGCAGGTCATAAGTGTTCAAAAGCCCAACTCTTGTTCTTGGAAAGCGAAGCAGCACCTAGGGAAACTGTCGAGGACATTAATGAAGAAATCATTCGAGGAGTTGATCAAGAGGAAACCATTGATCCCAAAATCACCTTTTACGCCCTAACAGGTGGGGTAGCACCTCAAACGATGCGTGTGATGGCGATGATTGAATCCTATGAGATCATTGTGTTAATCGATAACGGGTCTACACATAACTTCATCAGCACTCGCTTAGCCAACTTACTTCTACTACCAATTAAACTCACAGCAGCGTTCTCAGTCCGAGTTGCGAATAGGGAAAAATTGACGTGCCAAGGGAAATTTGAAAAGGTACAAATTCTGATTCAAGATATTCCTTTCTCGCTAACTGTCTACGCACTACCAATAACAAGAATATACTTGGTGTTGGGCATTCAATGGCTTGAAAAATTGGGAACTGTAGAGTGAAATTGGAAATCGCTCACTATGGATTTCAATTGGGAGAATAAACAACAACACTTACAAGGGGTCATTCCTCAGTCATTGGAAACAGCTTTTGTGACGGAAATCAACAAGGAAATACGACAGGGACATGAGGTTTTTACAATTTACTTGAACATGAATTTGGAGGAACCCACGACACCCGCAAGCATGCAAAAACTATTAAAGAATTATGTTGAGCTATTCCAGGAACCAACACAGCTACCTTCTAAGCGTGACATCGACCATTGTATCACACTTAAAAAGGGAATTGAACCCGTCAATGTTAGGCCTTATCGCTATGCTTATTTCCAAAAGGCAGAAATTGAGAAACAGGTACAAGAGATGTTAAATTCGGGGTTAATAAGGCCAAGCATTAACCCATTTTCCTCGCTGGTGTTATTTGTCAAAAAGAAAGACGGTAGCTGGAGGTTTTGCACGGATTACCGAGCTCTCAACAAAGTCACCATTAAAGACCGGTTCCCTTTCCCACCGTGGATGACATGCTCGATGAATTACATGGGGCTGCTTATTTTACCAAGCTAAATTTACGGGCCGGCTATCACCGGGTACAAGTAAATCCACCTGACATTCACAAAACACCAGTTCGCACTCACAATGGACACTATGAATATTTGGTGATGCCGTTTAGGTTGTACAACGTGTCGTCGACATTCTAAGCCATAATGAATTCCATCTTTTGGCCTTATCTCAGGAAATTTATTCTTGTTTTTTTTTTTATGACAGACTAATCTATAGTCCTACTTGGAGTTGTCATCTTGAACATGTCAAATAGGCTATGGAGATTCTAAAACAACAGAAATTTTTCATCAAAGCCAACAAGTGCATATTTGGCCAACAAGAGCTGTAATACCTTGGGCATATCGTCACTTATCATGGAGTCAAGGTCGATGAAAAGAAGATTGCTGCCATGGTGTCTTGGCCTAAACCACAAACTATAACAAAGTTGAGAGGATTCCTTGGCCTAACTAGGTACTACCGCAAGTTAGTACAAGGCTATGGTGTGATGGCTCGACCACTTACTAATCTACTCAAGAAGGGACAATTTGGTTGGAATGAGGAGGCAGAGGGAGCATTCAATAAATTGAAACAAGCCATGACTAGCACACCAACATTGGCAATGCCGAATTTTCGCGACACATTCATTATCAAAACAGATGCCTTTAGAGAAGGTATCGGTGCCGTTCTACAGCAGAAAAGGAAGTCTATTGCCTTTATGAGCCGAACCCTTGGGGTATAAAAAAAGTCATGGTCCACTTACGCAAAGGAGACGTTGGCAATTATTGAAGCAATTCGGATGTGGAGGTCATACATACTGGGACAGAAGTTCATAATCCAAACTGACCAGCGGAGTTTGAAATACTTTTTCCAAAGAGTAACAACGCCAGAGCAACAGAAGTGGTTGGCCAAATTGATAGGGTACGAGTACGAAATTCTATACCGGCCAGGTCGTGACAACGCAGCTGTTGATGCTCTCTCACGCCGTCCAGATAGCCCTACTCTTAACTACTTGTTTGTACCACAAGTGGCTCTTTGGGAAGAAATTAAATCGGCTGCTAAGGAGGATGAATATATGAGAAAAATTGCTAGGATTGCTCAAAATCAAGCAGCGGGTCCTTACTCTTCACGGAATGGATTAATGTTTTTTAAAGGAAATGTGGTGGTCCCTCACAAGATACGTGAGACACTATTATTCGAAGCACACAACACAAGAGTTGGAGGTCATTTCGGGGTCTTACGCACGTACAAATGCCTGGCACAACAATTTTACTGGCCCTCGATGTTTCATTCAGTTCAAGAGTATGTCGGCAAGTGTGAGACCTGCCAGCGTACCAAATCAACAACTCTCAAGCCTGCGGGACTCCTTCAGCCGTTATCAATTCCTTGTCAGGTATGAGACTGATGGTTGTCGAAGCCAACAAAAATAAATACCTACTCTAAATAAATTGTGTATAGTGATTGAGCAGGGTCGTGTCCACAGAGATCGGTAATTATTTAAATACTTTCAAAACGTAAAACATAAAATGGGGGTTTTGTTGACAATAATAAAAATTAAATTAAAATAACAAGAATGCAAATTACTGAAATCTCCCCTCCTTGAATTCGACCACACCTCTCTTTCTCTTGTTGAGTCGTGAATGCGAGGCACCCTCCGAGATTGGATTCTGCAAGTGGCAAAACACTCATGCATTTTCCATGTTTCGATCTTTGTCTCACGGCTTGGCGTGAATCTGAAATTGTGTTCCATGGAACCGTAGTGGGAACGACAATCTTGGATTTCTTTGCGATGGGGGTCATTTTAGATGACTTGGAAGTTGTTGCTTTCCTCTTCGGCATTGTTACAATAATTGCACTCACGGATTTCGATTTACACGGCTGGAATACAGGGCGTAGGCTGGTTGCGTTGCGATTGCTACTCGGCTGGAGCTTGCTCCACGGGTTGGGGCTGGTTGCGCACTACTGGTTGCGTGCGGGATGCTGTCTGCGTTGCGCGCGCTGGCTGGTTTGCGCTACATTGCAGGGGCTTGCGTTGCGGGTGGGACTGATTGTGCGGCGCGCGCGGGCTGCTGGATTTGCGCGCACGGGTTGTTGCTCGCTGGTCGCGGGATGCTGGTGCTGCATTGCGTTGTGCGCGGCTGCTGCTGCTGCGTGGTTTGTGTTGCGCGCACGGTTGCTGCTGCTGCTGCGTGGCTGCGACTGCTGGTTGCTGCAGGTGAAAACGATAATCAACAGTGAAATTTTTTTTTCATTTTTTTAAATAAATAAATAAATATATATATATATATATATATAAAAGAAAGAAAAAAAGGAAAAAAATAAATAAATAAATAATTTTTTTTTTTTTTTAGTGATGAATCACTTTGAGACACTACAAATTTCAGAAGTACTTTTCTAATAAGCACGTGGGCACGCCTTAAGACCATTTTACTTTAAAATTCACAGAAGTACTTATTAGTTAAGACGTGGGCACGCCTTATCGAAAATTTTCTTCTGGCCAAAATAAGCAAACACATTATTTTTTTAAAAAAATTCTGAATCAAAATTAAAAGAAGATATAACAAAAACCAAAATAAATAAATCATTTGGGTTGCCTCCCAAAAAGCGCCTTTATTTTATGTCTTTGGCTAGACACATTTATGCATCAATCTCCATAATTGGGACTCTCGAGAGCCACACCCTCCACAATATTCACCGAAAAACCTTCATAAAAAGGTTTTAAGCGATGACGGTTAACCTTAAAAACTTTGTCAGAGGTCGGACTCCGAATCTCAACTGCACCATGAGGAAAAACATTAGTAACAATAAAAGGTCCAACCCAGCAAGAACGTAATTTACCAGGAAAAAGTTTAAGCTTAGAATGAAAAAGATGAACTTTTTTACCAACAGAGAACTCCTTTCTCAAAATCATTCTATCATGAAATGTCTTCGTTTTTTCCTTGTAAAAAACTTCCTGCACTATAGGGTTAATAACATCCACAGAAAATACCGAATGTTCTTCACTAGGATATTTCATGGCATCATTCATATTGAATTCTATAACCTCTCCACCAAACTCCATAGTGAGAGTCCTTTTATGTACATCCATTTTAGTCCTAGCAGTCTTAAGAAAAGGTCTTCCTAGCAAAATTGGGGCAAAATTAGAGGAGTTATCCTCTTCCATATCAAGTACATAAAAATCAGCAGGAAAAATCAACTCATTAACTTGTACTAAAACATCTTCTAATACCCCATCAGGATATGCATTAGACCTATCAGCTAGTTGAATTATCACGCCAGTTTCTTTTAATGGACCAACATTCAAAGATGAATAAATGAAACGAGGCATGTCATTAATAGAAGCTCCTAGATCTAACAAAGCCTTTTCAATTCTAACACTACCAATTTTACAAGGGATAGTAAACATACCTGAATCCTTACACTTAGGAGGTAGTTTCTTTTGGAGAACTGCTGAAACATTCTCCCCCATGTGAACTTTTTCATCTCCTCTTAATTTTCTCTTAGAGGTGCACAGTTCCTTAAGGACTTTAGCATATCGAGGTATTTGTTTTATAGCATCTAATAAAGGAATATTTACCTCAACCTTGCGAAATGTCCCAAGGATGTCTTTCTCTTGTTCCTCCTTCTTGGATTTTGCAAACCAGCTTAGAAAATGAGGAGGTATCACAATAGGTAGGGGTTTCGCTCTAGTGGGTTGCGCATCTTGAGATTTAGGCATCAATTCATTCTTCTCAAGCTCATCTTCTACATGCTTTGTCACTTTCTTACTAGGCTCTTGCAACTCCTTCTCACTTCTAAGGATGACAGCACTAACGTTTTGCTTTGGATTCACCTCAGATTGTGAAGGCAATCTCCCTAATACTTGAGACTCCAGACGGCTCACTATAGTCGCCAATTGACTCATTTGGTTCTCCAAATTCTGAATGCTTGCTGTAGTTGCCTGCTGAAATTGTTGAGTGTTAGTCGCAAGTGATTTAACAATTTCTTCAAGAGATATACCTAACTTGGAGTTTGACTGTGGAGGTGCTGGTTGTCTTGGTGGATACTGTTGTGGGAATCCTGACGGCTTAACTCCATAGCTGAAGTTGGGATGATCCTTCCATCCTGGATTGTATGTTTGTGCATAAGGATCATACCTCCTCTGAGGCATGCTTGGAAATCCTCCAACCACATTGGCTTGTTCAACAGGTTCTTCTTGAAGTGTAGGACACATATCAGTTGAATGACTCATATTGGAACAAATGCCACAAGTCTTTACCTGTTGCACATTACCTACAACAAACTCTTCCACAAGAGAAGTAAGTTTATCTAAACGTTGTTCAATAGATGAACTATTTACCTCATTCACCTTCCTTGATGTGGGATCTTGCCTGCTGCCAAATTGTTGTGCGTTGGCAGCCATATTTGATATCAACTTACTTGCTTGAGTATGGGTCTTGTTCACCAACACGCCTCCACTAGCAGCATCTATCATAGTCTTATCCATCAATGACAGTCCTTCGTAAAAATATTGAATAAGAAGTTGATCAGAAATCTGATGCTGAGGACAGCTGGCACACAATTGTTTGAATCGCTCCCAATACTCATACAAAGTCTCCCCAGGAAGTTGTCTGATCCCACAAATGTCTTTTCTGATGTTAGCAGCTCTTGAAGCAGGAAAATACTTCTCGAGGAACTGCTTCTTCAAACCATTCCACGTTGTAATTGATCCAGGAGGCAAGTAGTACAACTAGTCTTTAGCTAGTCCATCTAAAGAGAAAGGAAAAGCACGCAGCTTAATATGCTCTTCAGTCACGCCTTGTGGTCTCATACTTGAACACACAACATGAAACTTCTTAAGATGTTTATGAGGATCTTCACCTGCAAAACCATTAAACTTAGGTAATAAATGAATAAGACTATACTTTAATTCAAAATTTACCTCCAAGTCTACATATTGAATGCAGAGTGGTTGCTGATTCAAGTCTGGTTCAGCTAACTCTCTAAGAGTTCTTTCTACAGGTGCAGCTCTATCCATCACATGTTCTTTCGGATCGCTAGATGATTCAACTAAATCAGGCACCGTATCTGTTTCAGAAAGCAAAGGCGATGAGGATCGTTGCTTAGCTTGCTTCGTCTGCTGTCTCAGCTGGCGAGCTGTCTTCTCAATTTCAAGATCAAATGAAAGTGTACCTGTACGAGAAGAACGAACCATACACCAAGTAAAACGTAAAAAGGATTAAATAAACGACACTAATCCCCGGCATCGGCGCCAAAATTTGGTGGTTGTCGAAGCCAACAAAAATAAATACCTACTCTAAATAAATTGTGTATACTGATTGAGCATGGTCGTGTCCACAGAGATCGATAATTATTTAAATCCTTTTAAAACGTAAAACATAAAATGGGGGTTTTGTTGACAATAATAAAAATCAAATTAAAATAACAAGAATGCAAATTAAAGTTATAATTCAAATTGGAGAAAGCTCTGGTTGAAGAAATTAATTCAGCTTGATTCGACTACTGATCATTGATTCAAATATAAATTATTATTACTTATGAATAAACCGGTTATAGCTACTGAGATCCTCTAATAGCCAATCTCTCCTTAACTAGTCGATAACCAAGGTACGACCGTTGGTTATTTCCCTAATCAATAGACAACCCTAGATACGATCATATGATTTAATCAATTGACAGCTTGAAAAATCAGAGAAACCCAAATCCTAATCAACAAACGCATACGATGGTTCATTTAAATTAGATTGTTTATTCTCACAACACAACTCTCTGCTATGTTATTTGTCACAAACATTAAATTCTTCATACGATGAATCCTTTAATTGACAATAGATTAAGTTGATAATTAAATAGTGGTCAATTACCTAATTAACAAACATAATCATGAAAATAATTTAGAGAATAAACAAATACCCAAAAAGCAATAAAATAATTAAAGCACAAGAAATATCTCATAGTAGTGATGAATCAAAGTTTCATTAACCTTCAACCAGAAAAATAGGTTTAGTTCTTCATAGAGAGAAGAGAAAAGTTTAGATCTAGGGTTTCTTTCTTTTTTCCAATCTCCCCATTTTTTACAATAGATTCTTCCCTTAAATACTCTCTATCTATTCTTCTCTAGAGTTCTATTTAAAATAAAATACTAATATCTGAAATATTAAATTCGAAATTACAAAAATAACCAAAAATACAAAACACGTTAAACTAAAAACTGCAGGTCCGTAGTTGACAGCACGCGTCCACGCCTTATCAACAAAGTTCTTCTGATGCTCATAATTTCTCCAAGAGAACAATCATCTTTAAACATCATCTTATAGCTCAATTTTATCACAAATCAATAGAATTGCACCTACAAAAGTAAAACACAAGTAAATCATTATTATTAAGTGCAAAACATCGATATTAAGGGAAGTAAACAATGCAAAACTAATGCATAATTGCACTCTAATCTACTCAAGAAGGGACAATTTGGTTGGAATGAGGAGGCAGAGGGAGCATTCAATAAATTGAAACAAGCCATGACTAGCACACCAACATTGGCAATGCCGGATTTTCGCGAGACATTCATTATCAAAACAGATGCCTTTAGAGAAGGTATCGGTGCCGTTCTACAGCAGAAAAGGAAGTCTATTGCCTTTATGAGCCGAACCCTTGGGGTATAAAAAAAGTCATGGTCCACTTACGCAAAGGAGACGTTGGCAATTATTGAAGCAATTCGGATGTGGAGGTCATACATACTGGGACAGAAGTTCATAATCCAAACTGACCAGCGGAGTTTGAAATACTTTTTCCAAAAAGTAACAACGCCAGAGTAACAGAAGTGGTTGGCCAAATTGATGGGGTACGAGTACGAAATTCTATACCGGCTAGGCCGTGACAACACAGCTGTTGATGCTCTCTCACGCCGTCCAGATAGCCCTACTCTTAACTACTTGTTTGTACCACAAGTGGCTCTTTGGGAAGAAATTAAATCGGCTGCTAAGGAGGATGAATATATGAGAAAGATTGCTAGGATTGCTCAAAATCAAGCAGCGGGTCCTTACTCTTCACGGAATGGATTAATGTTTTTTAAAGGAAAGGTGGTGGTCCCTCACAAGATACGTGAGACACTATTATTTGAAGCACACAACACAAGAGTTGGAGGTCATTTCGGGGTCTTATGCACGTACAAACGCCTGGCACAACAGTTTTATTGGCCCTCGATGTTTCATTCAGTTCAAGAGTATGTCGGCAAGTGTGAGACCTGCCAGCGTACCGAATCATCAACTCTCAAGCCTGCGGGACTCCTTCAGCCGTTATCCATTCCTTGTCAGGTATGGGACGACATTACATTGGATTTTATTGAAGGATTGTCGTGTTCCCAAGGCAAAAATACAATCTTGGTGGTGGTCGATAGACTCAGCAAATTTGCCCACTTTATGCCTCTAGCCCATCCATTCTCAGCAAAAACGGTGGTGGAAAGGTTTGTTGACGGAGTTGTGAAATTACACGGTATGCCTAAAACTATAATTAGTGATCGAGACCCAATCTTCATAAGCAAGTATTGGCAGGAATATCTTCAATGGGCAAAATTTTGGTATAACACCACCTATCACATGTCCACGGACATGACGCCCTTCTAAGCATTGTATGGCAGAGACCCTCAAATCGTTCCGATGTACCATGTGGGAACTTCGCTTGTACATGAGGTTGATAAGGCTTTATTGTCGAGAGATGAATTGCTATAACAACTGAAGAAGAATCTAGCAGTAGCTGCAAATCGGATGAAACAAGCGGCGGACAAGTATCAGCGAGAGGTTGAATTTCAGAAAGATGATCTAGTATTTTTGAAGTTTCAGCTGTACCGCCAAACTTATGTGTTTAAAAGGGCTCATCAAAAATTGGCCAACAGGTTTTTTGGACTATACCGAGTTCTTAAGAAGATCGGTTCGGTCGCTTATAAACTACAGCTACTAGAGGGGGCTTCAATTCATCTCGTATTCCATGTCTCTTTGCTCAAGAAGGTGATGGGTAACTTAACTCATAACAATATCGAGCTATCGCCCATTGATGATGACAGCGTGATCATTCTTGAACCTGACTCTATAATTGACACTCGATGGCTTAAATGAGGGAGCAAGCTCATTGAGCAAAGTTTGGTTCGTTGGAAAAAATTACCAGCTGAAGAGGCAACATGGGAAGATATGACATTAATTCAACAGTAATTTCCATCTCTGACCCTTGAGGACAAGGGTCATCTTTTAGAAGGGGGTATTGATAGAGAGCCAAGGAGATCAACAAGAGTTCCTAAGCCTAACTACATATATGATGGCTATCTTTGAGCTCACACACACGTCTCATGCAAGTCATGCATGTTGCATGCAAGACTTGTCCTACGTGTGGAATATGAGTAGTTTGTTGGAGCAAAGCAGAGGATTTACCACGTCAATTGAATTTTGCAGATTGCGTGGGATTCAAATAGTGTTTGATTTCGATTATGTTTCTAGGATATCTATTTGATATTGCTTTATTTTAGCCGTGAATGTTGGCTACAGATCATAAGTAGTGTTTATGTTAACTACTATAAATAAGCTCCTGCTATCAATAATAAGGCATCAGAAAATTATCTTAAATCATTAACCGGGTCGTTCTTACCATAAGCAGAACAATACAAACTTAGCCATTGTTAGCACGTTTCTGATCGGGACCTATCACCAAATGCCTAAATTAGCTAGAGCATCCGCAACATAATTCTCTTCTCTATAAATCTGAGTGCATAGAAAACAAATAGTTTTAATCCATCGTAAGCAATTCTTCCAACGAACATGAAGAGGCCAAGATGGTTTAAAAGCTATTCTCTGAAAACAAGTAAAAGACTGCATTATATATACAAGTTCGTATTGACAGTAGCAACAATTTGATTAGAATAATCAAAATTGAAGTAAAGATGTGGAAAATTATCCAATATTAGCCAATAAAGCAAAGCACAATACCACAACCACAAACACCTATAAAAATTTATATTTTATTTGTGAACAATAGATTGGATTATATTAGATTTGAGTAATCATCGGTTTGGATTGAAAAATATGTAATATATAAAATCATGGGTTAGTTGTTAATTTATGCCTAATAATTGGATCAAGGAACACATCCATACTGTATCACACAACATAATTTAATAATATGTTATTTCATACAAGTAAGACAATTATTTTAATCGTGTCACACAAAATGTATGACTATTGTTATTAAAAATATAGAATAAGAGAATTAGATATAAATTATTTCAATTTACATTAGACAATAATTTATTAATAAAAAATTGTTGATTACTGAAATAGTGAAAAATAAAAGAAAATAACACACTCTTTGTATTGATAATAGTATTATCCAGCAGTAGACACACTAGACAAAATAAGAGCTTAGACATCACTCTCATAAATAGAAGTTGATTCTAAAATTGACATTGCATGAGACACACAAAAAATGTAATTATCTTACATAAAGTAGATGCTCCTATTAATCAAAATTGATTTTAAATATAATTAACCTTATCCTTGAGATATTAAACATAACAGTGTTATCTTGTGTGATACATTAGACAAATACAAGTGGCTTACACATATGGCGATTGGCGACACTCTTACTAATATATAATTTCTATAGTGAAATAAAAAGAGTTCATTGAATGATATAAAAATTTATACTTTTGATTTAAAAAAAAGCTAATTACCTATAAAAATTATTTTAATAAAAGTATATTATGTATGTAGTAGGAAATGTAAAGCCACTCTTGTCTAGACAATTGATTATATAGATAATAAAAAGAAAAAAATTAATTCGGCTCTCGACTGAGTTCGAAGCTTCAGCATATTAATATTTATTTTCCCTCTTTTGAAACCCTAAGTACGCGTTCAATACTCTATTTTTCGCTGGGTTGGGTCCCATCCGTTGGACTGGAGATTCGCAAATCCAGCCAGCAGATACTGGTGAGCTGTTTTGTTAAACGTGTCATGGACTCGACTTGATGTCCAAACTTTTCAAAGTTTCAACTATCAATTTAAATAATTAGAGATTTGGAAAAAAATAGCCGACCGTCCAAACATGTAGTCAGTTAAACGTGTCATGGACTTGACTTGAATGTTTCTTGGCTTTTTCTTAGAGATGTGATATTTAACCCCCTTATTATATCTCACCAACCCTATTTATCAATTAATCCTATTAAAAAATTTAAATTAATTTTTATCTCTTAATATACCCCACTTAATTCTTAATTTACCCTTATTATAATTTTTATCATATTTCATGCCCCCACCTATAAGACTTATAAAAATTATTTTTTAAAAAAATTCTCATAATCGCCATCGTAACGATGGAAAAGAATTTAATAGTTCTAGTAAGGATTCGACCACGAACCATGCCAAGCCAATCCTAAAAAATCAAAGTATTATGCTAAGTCTATCAAGCGAAGGGTGAGTATAGAAATACAAGAATTTAGCCAAGGGGGTAGACATGATAATTCTGGTTAGAATTTCCTACAAGTGCAGCTGTGGAATTCATTCTTTACAATTGCAATTCATGGATTCCATTGTGGTGTGTCAATATTAATAAGTACTTTCCATAACCTTCTTCAGCATGGGGATGTGTGGTGTTTACAAATTCGAGAAAGTATATATTTAAAAATTGTACTTTGTTTCAATTTGCATTGGCTTTTCCAGTTCTTTGAGTATCTTGACTGATTGTTTTTTGTTTACAAATTGGAGAACTTATGTATTTCATCATAGTTGTAAATAGTCTTCCAAGTGTTTGTCATTTTTACTGAATGAATAAAATTATTAGTTTCATTCTCTATAAAAATGATCATTACTGTTTTTTTGTTCTATGTATAACATATGAAGTTTTGCAACTGCCGAGCAGATTTTGACCACCAAAGTGACCAAACTTCTTAAATAAGCATGCATTATGAATCTATCAAAGTAGAAGTAGGTTCAAAAGCAGCTCTTGTAACTCACAATAAATACCGCTAAACCAATAATCATGTAATAGAAGGACTATCCTGATGGCTTTTTGTTTCAT
>NW_006262339.1:38907134-38923798 GCF_000493195.1 Citrus x clementina
AAAATTAAATTGGCTTTACGTGTTTATATCGAATCTTTTTTTTTTCAAGTTATTGTGCACCCACTTTAATGCTCGATATATCATAACTTAAACGTATTTGAACCTCTTACGTACTTTGAATGTAAATTGTTAATCAACTAGACTATTTTTAAGTATTTTATATTTGAAGCTTTAATTACAAAAAAATATGATCTATTCAGATTGGAAAGATTTAACACTCAATTCTAAGTGTTTGTCAAACTTATTATAAACTAGTCAGCATTAACTTTTGAAAACGTCGAAACATAACAAATTAAAGCTTTTGAAAACGTCGAAACATGACAAATTAAGCTAGATTTTTAACGATTTTATTGAGCTGAAAGAAAGTTTGAGAATACTCTTTCGATCCCGAAGATGGTAAACTAAACGCTTCGTGGACTTAAAAATTAATTTCTTGGTTATTTCATTTATTCTTGAGTTTAAAAAAATACTCTTGTGATGTCCAAAACTTCAAAGTTCTAGTGGCCAAAAAAAAAAAAAAAAATCGGTTCAGAAATTAATCTATTAATCAATTTTCGTTATTGTCAAGATGCAGACTTGTGAAACGATAGGTCCAACAAAACGGTATGTGATTTGCTAAATAATCTATAAGAGGTACTTATATGATTGCTTAAATATGCTAGCAAATAGCTATTCGATACTAGTGAAATGGGTGCATTGTCCATCCAATAATAAAATCTCTATTGTGATTTTCAACGGTGCCTCATGAAATACACATGAAGTTTTTCAATTCATAGGAGTATAATGAAGGGAACAAGGATGAGAGAAAATAGGACTATTATTAAAGAGGGTGGAATCTGTCGTTTGTTTATTTTAAAGAAAAAAATTCTCGTCAATATTATTCCTAACCTCTAGATTGATTATAATTATTATAGTTTAACAGTTAAGATTTTGTGTCTAAATTTGTCTACAAAAAGTAGGGCTCCTGATCCTATCCCATACCTCATTGTGTTAATGCAAATACATTATTAAGTCGTACAGTTTAATAGAGTTATTGTTAATGTCTTGTAATGTTATATGATTTAATAACATTATAATCTGACTTTATTAAGCGCACAATTTAAAAGCATGTCTGCTTAAAAAAAAATAAGGGCGGCCACACACACATGGGTTATTTACATCCTAGAAGATACTTTGAACACCTAAATTTTAACAAAAAATTCTTATTAAAAAACATGAGGTAATTGCTAATAAGGGACAATTTATTTTAGTATATGTAACATCAGTACTTTTGACACCCATATTACACACTAATTCGATATTATAACAAATATATGAAAATGAAACCTTTCATGAAAATATTCGCAAGGTTGTTTAGTTGTGTGGAATGTGAACATAAAAATCCCTAATGCTAGGTTCTCTTAATTTGCAAACGTAGCCTTTCCCAACAAGTATCATTATAAAAAACATTTGCTTAACCCTGTTATTTCAAAATCCTTATTGCAAGCTTTGTGTGAATAATCTGCGCCATCATCAATGCAATCTAATGTTGTTTAATGGAAGTTTAAGTCTAGTTCCAGTACTAAGAGTGGTATTCTTAAAACTTAGGTTTTATATTCGACCAGAATGAGTACAAGAGTTAATATATCAAAAAAAAAATCTATTGTTGGTAAACATGAAAAGTTACACCCGAGAACAAAAGCAGAACAAAAGAACGAGTAATTTAAGAAGCCTTCATTTTGTATTGTATATTTAGACATTGTACTGATGAAAGTGGCATGGTTGGATGTTCATTTATTTTATTTAAATCAATTTTATATTTATCAATACAAGTTAGTTCATGTGTGATCAATATTTTTATGGGTACATAGAGTAAATAAAAATATTACGTAAAAGAAGCTTTTAAAATTTAGCATAAGAGTGATAGGTTAAAGTATTTTTTAGTGTAAATAGCTCTAACCTTTGTAACAGTGTAGATAATACAGTGAGATAGCGGAAAAAAAGATAAATCATTTTGCACCTTGTAGAAGAGTAGTCCAGTAGTTCTAGATATAATGAGAACTGCATGATGACCTAATCCAAAACAAAGACAAGATAACACTATAAATCCTAGATGACTTAAACACCAAACACCGTGAGATTTTAGAACACTACTAGATGCTGCAAGGCCGGAGAAAACAAACCCATTAGGAAAACATACTTGGAGATTTTATTAACTTGACAACTAATAAAACAATAACAAGACAGTGGCAGATCTAGAAAAAATGATTTATTAAAATAAATTACATAACAATTAAATTAAAAAATTATTTTAATAGATTTAGTGGTGGCTAAAATAAATAATAGTAAAGCCATCCAAATAAGTTACTGTAGGTTCTTATTATTTTAATTAAAGCATAGGTATTTATAACTTTTAAAGCTAAGGTTTAAATTTTATGAGTCTATTAGTTTATGAAGGCAATTTTTATAGATTTAGCAAGGGTTATTTTAATATTTTTACTGGGATCTAATTAATTTTCTCTTTAATTTTAGAATTTATTTTTTTCAGTTAGACTTGAGACTTGTCTTGAGATGGATTTGCTCGTATGTATAATAGGGTAAACTCATTTCCTCAAGTTGACTCAAACGAAACTAAATCATTGTTAAATAAGAAGTCTTCTCATATAAAAGTATAAATAGTGCTACACATTCTAAATTTTTTCTAAAAAATTAAGCCTAATGATGTGAAATTCATCAATTGATAAATGAGATAATATAACTAATTCACTTGAATCTTATAAAGAATTACCAACCACTCAATAAATGACACATTCCAAATTTTTTCTAAAAAATTATGCCTAATGATGTGAAATTCATCAATTGATAAATGAGATATTATAACTAATTCACTTGAATCTTATAAGAATTACCAACCACTCAATAAATGACACATCAATTGAGATGAAATTTAGGATAAAAAAGTTGGGATACCAAACAATACTATAACTAAAAAAGAAAATATAAAAAATGACCTAAAATAACTAAAACTCTAAAACTATCTTAATCCTAGAAAATAAACAAATGGTATATCTAGCATTCAAGGTAACAAAAGGGAATTTTTATTACTGAAAGGGATATTATCATTTTCCTACCTAAGTTTTCTGACACATTAAGTTAGTACCAATGTTTGGTAAAATCCTCATTTTACCACTGAATGTTTATGTTGTTATCACTTTACCACCATTCCGTTAACACGGTTAAAAATTTACTGATGTAATAAGGGCATCTAAGGAATTTCATATTAAAGCCAAAACACACTGTTCAATTGTGAAAGAGATAGTATCATTTGTCCATCGAAAGTTTTCTGACATATCAATTTAATACTAAGGTTTCCTTAAGCCTACATTTTATCACTTAGTATTTAAGTTGTTATCACTTTACCACCAAAACACTATCAAGTTAAAAATTTACTGATGTCATAAGGGTATCTAAAGAATTTCATGTTGAAGCCAAATCATTAAAACATTCGTCGCATGATGAAGTGTTAAATTTAAGGTATTTGGCTTGCCAGTATAATGTTTGAAATGGCTTAGGGTTACTGATGCTGAATGATATTTTCAAAACTGAAGCGTTTGGTTTATATTGCTTAGAATTTTGATATTTGAACACATAATAGCATGTTACATAATAGAAAAAGTAGTTTTCGTAACTACTTTTGTGGGGTAATTTTTCTTTTGTAATTTCTTTATTTTCAAATGACAAAATCGTCTTTTATACTCTAGGTTAAATATTTAGCTAATTTTATCATTTTAGTAGTACAGTGATAAAATTTTCAAATATTAGGTGGTAAAATATAGTTTTTAGGAAATCTTGGTACTCAATTAATAAGTCAAAACATTTCGGTGGATAAATGATAAATTTCTCTTTTCTAATTTTTTTCATTTTGAAAGGAAAAAAAATCATATTTTATACTCTAGGGACAAAATCGACTTTTAACTCATATTCCATAAATATTAAATTATTTTTAACAGAGTGGTGGTAAAATAATAACAGTGTAAACATTTGGAGATAAAATATAGTTTTCACTAAATCTTAGTACTGATTTGATGTGTTAGAAAAACTTAGGTAGGAAAATGATAATAATGCTTATAAAACTAAAGTGAAAGGCACACTTAGGAAAGCTAACGAGCTTATTAGCCTTCGACAAAAAGTCTAGAAGACTCACGCACGAGATGAAATCAACAAAAGAAGAATTTATTAATGCATGCTGGCGATGAAATCACAAATTTGGTCTGATGAAACTGTTGGCCATTGTGGTACGATCATCTAAGTCTTGAGATATTTTTTATTTTATTTTAAATTATATTTAATCATTCGGTTGGTTGCGGTTAGTGTGATAACATGTGCTTAATAATTAGTGGTTATTTAATTAAATAATTATTTGCTTTAGTTTAGGAAAGTGGCTCCTATTCTTTAATTTCAAGTTTAACTTATAATTTAGTATTTAAACTAGTATTGATGTCAATAATGAGAGGCTGGAATAATTTATTTGGCAATAGAGAAGTTGCATTGCGAGATATTTGGTCCCCTAAAATATCAAAAACATATTTGTGGAGATTTGGGTTTTCTTAAATTAACTGATTTATTACCTTTTTTTTTTTTTTTTGGTTTGATTTTCCGTTGCTATCAGAGTTGGTTAAAGTCGGATAATAAGGCAATGGGCAAGTCCCAGCACCGAAGCAACCGCTGGAGCACAACGCCGGAGCATATAAAGAGAGTTGAAGAATCTATAGTCAAGTCTTGGAATCAGAATTTTGCAAGGGACACAAAAGTCAAGGAGTATGTTCATTCATATTTTTTTGCGAGAAGGATACTATCACAGTCAGTGGGAACGTGATCCAATTCTAAAATTAGAGCTGAAAAGAATAGAATTATCAAAGGAGTATCTTGAAGAGAGTAGATGTTTCAAGGAGGGGAGAAAAATGTTTCCAACCTTGAGGACGAAGGTTTGTTAAAGGAGGAAGCTAAGGAATCAAGAAATGATACAATCTTCAAATCTTGGGATATTTTCATTTTAAATAATATTAACAAAGTGGGGTAGGTTGTGGGACCCGGGTAGCTATTGCCGGAAACAAAACAAAAATAAGAAAACCTTAAACAGTTGTTATTCACCATTTTCAATTTAAGTATAAAACAAGAAGATTTCATTTTCTTTGGAAAAGTAACAAATGATCTTGTTTAGCCTAACGAAATGCATTTTTCTTATTTTATTTTTTTGTAAAATAAGAAATGATAGGTGCATTTTTCTTATTTTATCTTTCGTTGACGGGTAATGCAACATTGTAATCCCCTGTATGTACAATATCAACTCATGTTCATTAATTAATTCGCTACTTTTGAGAACATCTGTATTTAACGAAATAACATTAGGCAAATTAATTGCATATAGGATCACATTTAGCACAAACGAGTTAGATACTATTAAATAAGTTGCAAAAGTGAAATTTAAAAGTTTAATTAATTTTAAAAAAGTTAATTGTTGGCATTTGTTTTCTTTACTTTCATTTTTACTTTGATTCTTTTGTCTGCAGCTCTGCGTAATTTATTTTAGCAATTACGTAAATTTCATCATCTTTCTCATACATCGATTACTTTTTCTAACAGTATTCTACAATTAATATTTAAAGTAACAAACAAGAAATTAATTAAAATATATAGAACTAAAAAATAAAGATCCTTTATTATTTTGTTTAATAAAAAAAAAAAAAAGCAAACAACAAAAAAAGAACAAGATGTTTCAAAGAAAGATGAATCAAAGCAAGTCCAAGACAAAATTTTATGATTATAAATTCTAAAAGTGAAATGCCAAAAATTTAACCTGAAAGAGGTGAATTCTTAATTACATTGGAAGAGATGAATTTTTAGTTATCTACAGTTAGCCAGATGTTCCTAATAGAGAGAAAATCATCGAAATGACATTACTTTATATATTTAATCGTCTTATAAAAAGTTATAAACTAATGGCACGCGGATGAAAATTATTGGAGCAGGTTATCTTCAACCTCTCTCAAAGACTCAAAAAATGCCAGATAAGTTTATTTATCGTGATTGAAGCTGAAGGTTTTACATTTTAGAATTGAATGGCCATTTTGCTTCCTTTCTTATCGGCCAGAATGGAACTCCTTACTCTTGGTTCAACTTTAAATCCTATTGATGCACTTAAGTATCATTTGAAATTGAAGATATTTGCAGTCTTGTTGAAAAGATTTTATCCTCAAGATTTCACTAAGATTGAGCTACAAGCTTTGAGAATACAATTAGAATGCCTTGAGATTGATGTACACTCTCTTTAAGAGTTTCAAAATATTACTTCTGAATTGTGTCGAAGATTAGTTGAGACCAGAAGGTTAAAAATTTACTCCTTGTTGGATAGATTAATTTGTTTAGTGTTAACCCTTCATGTTTCAATAGCAAAAACAGAGAGAGCATTTTTTTCCATGAAACTGATTAAGACAACACATTGAAACAAGATGAAAAATGAGTTTTTTTTTTTTTTTTTTCAGATTGTATGGTTATTTACATTGAAAAAGAAATTGCAAACAATATCGACTCAGATGTGATAATAGATAGATTTTTCTTATTGAAAAATCGCAGGACACAACTGTTGGGAAAATATGCTCTTTAAAAGCATATGTGTTTATTTAATTGTAATAATTAATTTTTCTGATTAATAAAATAAAAGAGGTATTTTATTCAAATATCTTAATTGCATTAATATTTGCATTAAAGTTCATTTAATCATATTATATGTATTTATGTGATCACCATGTGGATTCACAGAAGACATAAATACAAGTTATCTTATGATTAAATAAATTTAGTTCGCAATTGATAAATAAAGTTGGGCACTTTATTTAGGTATAGACTGTAATAAATTCATTGAATGATTTGTCTTAATCATGTATGAATTTATTGATGTAGTACGACTACATTGAATATGATCACATATGAGATTTAATTAACTTTGTAATAACTGTCAGACATATTAAATCTCATAGGCATTGATTTTACTGTAATCTTAATCTTGAGTTAATTATGATTTCATGATTATAATTGTTATTCCATTTGAGTTACCAATGGGCACAACACATCCTTGTGGTCAAGATTACCCGGTATCTTGGTGGAAGCAATTATAAGTATTGGAGTTATGGATTAACAATATAGAATTTGTACAACACATCTCTTGATGGGTTTTCAGCACTTGATCATAGAATTCTCTGGCCAGAGTGTGTCAACATATTTAGTATGTTGAAAATGATCATTAGAGAAAACCAGTAAGGATCAAGAAATAAGATGTTATTAAATTGATTGGACAGTTGAGATATCAATTTAATTAACGATGTGGTACAAAGGATTGTGCAGTAAAGAAATCAATGTGGCTTGGGACGAATTATTATTCGAGCATACAATTATGGAAGTCAGTTCCAATCTTTTAGTGGAGTAGATTTGGAATTAAATAATTAGGCTAGTTTAATTACAGGCCTAATTGTTATATCCACTATTGTATGTTCCCAAATGATCCCCGGGTTAGCTCATTTAATTGACTGCACCACTACTGGACTAATAAGTAAGATAACTAGCTATTTGGGTCAAAAGCCTAAATATATCATTTAGTGGGAGGCTCCATTTAATTAGCTTTTGTGTAAGGGGCCTTATGTTATTTTACAAGGTGGGTCCCCTATTGAAAAAGCAAATAACGTGGGTCTTGTTTTTTGGATTATTTGGAGCCTAGGGTTTTCACTAAAGGGTGATATAAAAGGCTTATTTTCTCTAAAGAAAATGGAGAAGCCACTTTATACAAATCGGAGAATAAGATTTTTCTCTTTATTGTTGAGAGAAAAATTTTCTCGTGCTAGTTGCTTTGGTAGTGATAAAGGCGCCCACACGTCAAGTGCAGATCGAACCTGAGTCATAACCTGGAAGATCATTGGTGACAGTTCGTGATCTAACAAGCGTGGTGGTGACAGATCGTGATCTAACAGGAGTGGTGGTAGCGGATCGTGATCTAGGAGCCTAAATCATTTCAGCGAAAAAAGTCAACTCGGATTTTCAAGGTACGATTTCTAGAATACAAATTCTTATATATTATATGAGAGCGATCTTCAAAAGGTTTAATAAAAATTTTAAAAACCTATTTTTTCCCCAACAATTGGTATCAGAGCCCATCTCATATTAATATATAAGAATTTCGTATGAAATTAATCTTGATATTTATGTATTAGAGTGGCACAATTTATTCAGATGTATATTATTTATTTAATATATGAATAAAGCATGCTTATGGTTTGTCTTAATTCATGGTTAAATTTTCTATTGTATTTTTCATTTGGATCTGTAACAAGAGGGGTAGTTTTTTAACACCATGTTTCCCTCTTGATTTATTTTACTGTTATAGAATTTTTGTAAGCCAATATTGGCCTAGGAAATTTGTAAATTAATCTCGGATTTTCAAGATCGGAGCGATGGAGGCCGGAAATTTTGACAGCGGCAACCAGCAGCGAGTAGCGCGCGGCCAGCAGCACATGCTGCCAGCAAGCGCGCTCTGCACGCGCAGCGGCAACAGCGCGCGGCTCGCAGCACACGCTGCTAGCAGCGCGCGCTGTGCTGTACGCTGCAAAGCAGCGTTCGTAACGCTGCTTTGCAGCGCACGCTGCACGCGCAGCTTGCTGCCCGCGCGAGTTTGGTGCGTTTCCGGCGACGTGGCAGCGGGTGTTTCGGCGTCGGAGATGGCCGGCGTCTCTGAACAGTCTGCTGGTGGCGGCTGGGGAAGAAAGGAAAGAGAAAAAGATGGATTTAGGGTTTCAATGGTTTCTATCATTGAAGTCCCTATGGCTCCATAGTTTTTCTTTTTAGGCAGACACGTTTGAAGTTTTTGCATTTAAGTCCGAAAACAGTTTTGGGCTTAAAGAATCCTAGGTTTAAGCCCAATTGAAATTTGGGCTTAATGGATTAAAATGCATAGATAAAATTAAACACATTAAATTTTATTTTTGGTCCAAAAGTTTTATTTTAATAAAAAAAATTAATTATTTATTTATTTCCTTCCAAAAATTAAAATTGGACCAATTATAATTTTAAAAGCCCAATCTCTCCTAATCCATTAACAAAGACAAGATTATGGAAGATGGACATTGACAAGAAGCCCAATGAAGATTAGGCTTAGGGTTAATGTATTTTTCATTATTAGGAAAGCCATGAATTAAGATTATTTAATTGTTTTTCTATATGTTATGTTTTGGATGATAACATGCCATGATAACATGTCATATAGAATAGGAAGTGTCACTCTATGCATAATGATACATGTCATTCATTAATTATGAATTTCATAATATTGTTTGAAATTTGCCTATGCTTAATAATATTGAATATCATCTAGATAATATTATAGGAAGCATGCAATTAACAATATGTATGTTTTAAAAAGGAAAAATCAATTTTAAAATATTGAGTGGGAGAGGGAAAATTTAAGATAATTTTTCCCACGGGCTCGATTGTTAGTTCAATAATAAAATTATATATATACCTCGACTTCATGATACGGTGATGCTCCCTACGGAGGGTATATATATTAGATATTTTATTTGATGAACTTCTTCAAAGATAAAATTGAAATATTTTTCAATCGATTGTTCGCCCCAACGGTGACTATTGATATGAAAAATACGTAGATTGAAACAATGGTTATACACTCAACTAAAATTTGTTATTAACCTTCCCAACGAAGCTCTGTTAACAAATTTAGGCTCAAAATGATAACGATAATTATTTATCATGTCTCTACATGAAAGTAAATAATCTAATGGATAATTAGGTCTAGTAAGTGTAGACATGACTTCCCCAACGGATAGCTTGTCAAAGCGGTACTAGATTATCGTTACAATAAATTAAAATGCATTTATGATTTTTTGCATTTTTGTCATTTATTGTGAATATTGTTTCTAAATATTCATGCATGTGTATTTTGTTTTTTTTTTTTCAAAAAATGTCTTCCATCAACCCATTATTAATTATCCTTGTTAAAAATGAACTCACTGGCGAAAATTATTTAGATTGGAAACGCAATCTATTTAATATTCTCACTGCTAAGGGAAGCAAATATGTGTTGACCCAGCCTTGCCCTCCTGAACCATCGTTATACGATTATAGAAATCAGAGGGAGTCTTATGAGAAATGGTGCGAAGCTAACAAAATGGCTAAGCGCTATATATTGGCTTTGATTTCTGTGGAACTGCATAAGAAACATTGGAGCATGGAAACAGCCACTGAAATTATGGCTAGTCTTCATCAGATGTTTGGGCAAAATACCCATTTTGCCAGAGAAGCAGCATTAAAACGTATTACGGATACTAAGATGGAAGAGGGCACAAAAGTTCGTGATCATGTCCTCAAAATGATGGACTATTTGAATGAGGTAGAGATTCATGGTGTTCAAATCAATGATAAATCAAAGATTAACATGGTGATTGAATCTTTAATTGATACATTCAAAGAGTTTAAGGTCAGCTATATCTTAAACAATAAATATATGACCTTAATTGAATTAATGTACGAACTACATGCTATAGAAGAATTTTATCATAGCAGAAAACTTCCTGAAAAATGATTATCTCCAAGGCTTAAGTCGAAAGATAAGAATGAGCAAGCAAGAGTTGGGATCGGCAAACTGTCCACTAAAAGAAGTGGCAAGCCAAAAGGCAAATGTTACAAATGTGGACAGAAGGGTCACTGGAAGAAAGATTGTCCTAAGATTATTAAAATCAGGTATAGGAAATCTTTAAGCTTCCTAATTAGTTCAGATTTCTATTGATTCATACAATAAAGAATTCTTAGATAACTAATCTTATTTGTAATTCATTTATTTGGTTTTCAGGAAACCAAGGATTAAGTGAAGAAAGCTTCAAACAGCAGTTGAGGACATGCTAGTTTATATCAATTGAAAGGCTAGATCAATTTTACAAGACTTAAAGTTTTGATATTTGTCTTTATTTTTCCAAATATTAGAGGAATTTAATTTCGGTGACTTGTTTTAATAAACAGGAGTACACTGTTATTTTTTGATCCTTTGTTTATTATTTATTTTGGTTATTTATAAAGACAATTTATATCATATAAGTCCATTGATCTATTCAAAGCAAGATATAATGATAAAGAGTATATGCATTTATCTAAGAAAAGAAATGTTTCTTCAAACCAAAATAACCTCTGATATTTATGCTTAAGTCATATAAACTATAATAAGATTTTAAGAAAATGATTAATGATAGACTTGTTGGCTTATTAAGATTGATCATTGTAACTCTATAAATCTTATTTAGAAAAGTAATATGACGAGGATGCTCGTTTAGAGCTAAAAGCATAACATTGTATTTGATGATTTAGCGCATACAAATGTATACAGACTAATCAGTTTACATGTTATAAGAGGTTATGAGTATTCTATCAATCTTGTTGATGAATATTCATTTTAATTTATGTTTGTCTAAATGCGTCATAATTCCATTGCTTTTGAAATTCAAAAGAGTACGTGGATAAGACAGAAGCAATTAGACAGGAACATAAAAGAACTTCGATATGATCGAAACAAAGAATATCTCTATGGAGAATTCAAGCACTATTTGGTTGTCAATGAACACTATGATACAATAGTGTAATTAAATGGAGAAACAAGATTCTTTTGGATAAGACAAGATATATACGAAGTGGTTTATCATTTACCTTTTTGATTCTAGATACTAGTATTTAAAACTACAAAGTTTATTGAACTTAGTTTCATCTATCTCGGTGTCTACTACTCCAAGAAATTATGAAAAAGTCACAAACATGGTTTGAGACACATTCGTATTTGGAGTTTACTAGTATTTGTACTAGAATCAGAGATAGAGAAGATGGATTCGTGTTCAGAAGCTTGCATGTTTTAAGGTATCTTAAAGGAATAAGGGAAAGTCTGAATTATAGTCCTCAAGATATGAATGTATTTATAGAAATATTCTTTACTTTCTTTGAGGAAGACTATATAATGACTTATAACCTAAGAGTAAGGTAAAACTAGAGAAATAAAAGAGATCAGGTTGATGCTCAGCTTTCAACACCTGTTATAGAACAAGAAGAACAGCAACAACCAGCTGATTAGCACAGGATTATCCTTGAACAACCATCACTTTTAGAACCTCGTCGTAGTGGGAGGGTAACTAGGTTACCTGCGAGATACATGTTTTTTGGGAGAAACCTATATGGCTATCTCAGATGAACATGTACAAGATCTCACTAGTTACAACGAAGCTCTAATAGATAGAGATGTTGAATTTTGGAAAAAGGCCATGAATCAAGAAATGGAATCTATGTATTCCAATAAAGTCTGGGAACTTGTAGAGGCACCAAATGGGGTAAAACCTATAGGGTGCAAGTGGATCTACAAGAGAAAAAGAGGAGTAGACGGAAGGGTGGAAACATTTAAAGCAAGATTAGTAGCCGAATGGTTTACTTAGAAAGAAGGAATCGATTATGAGGAAACCTTTTCTCCGGTTGCTATGCTTAAATCCATCAGGATTCTGCTCTCCATTGCTGCAGTGCTAGATTATGAAATTTGGCAAATGGATGTCAAGACTGCATTTCTTAACGGGCATCTTGAAGAAAACATCTACATGCAGCAACCAGATGGATTTATACAAAAAGGCCAAGAACACATGGTATGTAAGTGGCAGAGATCCATTTATGGATTGAAGCAAACATCCCGGTCATGGAACATCAGATTTGATCAAGCGATTAAATCGCTTGGATTCATTCAGAACATTGATGAACCATATGTGTACAAGAAAATTCAGGGAAAATTTGTAGCCTTCCTAGTTCTTTGTGTAGACAATATTCTCCTGATTGGAAACGATATAGGAGTATTGACTATAATAAAGATTTGGTTAGCAAAACAATTTGATATAAAAGACCTGGGAGAGACAAGTTATATTCTTGGTATCAAGTTACTACGAGACCGGAAGAATAAAACTTTAGCCTTGTCTCAAGCGGTCTATATCGATAAGATATTGGCTAGATTTAGCATGAAAAATTCCAAGACTGGTTTATTACCATTCAGACATGGAATTACATTCTCTAAGGATCAATCACCTAAAACATCTGAAGAGATAGAGAGAATGAGACGAGTTCCCTGTGCAGAAGTTGTGGGAAGTCTCATGTATGCCATGCTTTGCACTAGGCCAGACATCTGTTTTGCGGTAGGGATGGTTAGCAGATATCAATTTAATCCTGGACCTCAATACTGGACTGCAGTCAAGCATATTATAAAGTATCTAAAAAGAACTAAAAATTATATGCTTATGTATTTTGGTGATGAACTCATTCCAGTGAGGTATACTGATTCTGACTTTATGTCAGATAGGGATTCCAGAAATCTACTTCCGGCTATGTGTTTGCATTGGGAAGTGGAGCTATTAGTTGGAGGATTGTGAAACAATCTTGTATCGCAGACTCCACAACTGAAGCTGAAAATGTGGTTGCATCCGAAGCTGCAAAAGAAGCTGTATGGCTCCGCAAGTTCCTACAAGATCTTGAGGTGGTACCTGCTGTTACTGCACCCCTTAAACTATTTTGCGATAATGGTGGTGCAGTAGCTCAATCTAAGGAACCACAAGAAACAAAACATAATGAGAGGAAGTATCATCTTATAAGGGAATAGTGTAGAAAGGTTATATGACAGTACCCCAAATGGCATTAGATGCTAAATGGCAGATCTTATTACAATGGTCATTAGTGGGAAACCTTTATAACCTGCACTTAAAGCCCTAGAGCATGTGCAATATGCCAGATATGCTTTGAGAGCTAGTGGGAGATTGTTGGTTGTTGGGAAAATATGCTCTTTAAAAGCATGTGTTTATTTAATTGTAATAAACAATTTTTCTGATTAATAAAATAAAAGATGTATTTTATTCAAATATCTTAATTGCATTAATATTTGCATTAAAGTCCATTTAATCATATTATATGTATTTATGTGATCACCATGTGGATTCACAGAAGACATAAATACAAGTTATCTTATGATTAAATAAATTTAGTTCGCAGTTGATAAATGAAGTTGGGCACTTTATTTAGGTATAGACTGTAATAAATTCATTGAATGATTTATCTTAATCATGTATGAATTTATTGATGTAATACGACTACATTGAACATGATCACATATGAGATTTAATTAACTTTGTAATAACTGTCAGACATATTAAATCTCATAGGCATTGATTTTACTGTAATCTTAATCTTGAGTTAATTATGATTTCATGATTGTAATTGTTATTCCATTTGAGTTACCAATGGGCACGACACATCCTTGTGGTCAAGATTACCCGGTATCTTGGTGGGAGCAATTATAAGTATTGGAGTTATAGATTAACAATATAGAATTTGTACAACACATCTCTTGATGGGTTTTCGGCACTTGATCATAGAATTCTCTGGCCAGAGTGTGTCAACATATTTAGTATGTTGAAAATGATCATTAGAGAAAACCAGTAAGGATCAAGAAATAAGATGTTATTAAATTGATTGGACAGTTGAGATATCAATTTAATTAACGATGTGGTACAAAGGATTGTGCAGTAAAGAAATCAATGTGGCTTGGGACGAATTATTATTCGAGCATACAATTATGGAAGTCAGTTCCAATCTTTTAGTGGAGTAGATTTGGAATTAAATAATTAGGCTAGTTTAATTACATGCCTAATTGTTATACCCACTATTGTATGTTCCCAAATGATCCCCGGGTTAGCTCATTTAATTGACTGCACCACTACTGGACTAATAAGTAAGATAACTAGCTATTTGGATCAAAAGCCTAAATATATCATTTAGTGGGAGGCTCCATTTAATTAGCTTTTGTGTAAGATGCCGTATGTTATTTTACAAGGTGGGTCCCCTATTGAACAAGCAAATAACGTGGGTCTTGTTTTTTGGATTATTTGGAGCCTAGGGTTTTCACTAAAGGGTGATATAAAAGGCTTATTTTCTCTAAAGAAAAGGGAGAAACCACTTTATACAAATCGGAGAATAAGATTTTTCTCTCTATTGTTGAGAGAAAAATTTTCTCGTGCTAGTTGCTTTGGTAGTGATAAAGGCGCCCACACGTCAAGTGCAGATCGAACCTGAGTCATAACCTGGAAGATCATTGGTGACAGTTCGTGATCTAACAAGCGTGGTGATGACAGATCGTGATCTAACAGGAGTGGTGGTGGCGGATCGTGATCTAGGAGTCTAAATCATTTCAGCGAAAAAAGCCAACTCGGATTTTCAAGGTACGATTTCTAGAATACAAATTCTTATATATTATATGAAAGCAATCTTCAAAAGGTTTAATAAAAATTTTAAAAACCTAATTTTTCCTCAACAACAACTTCATCGATAGTGTTTTTCTTATTTACATTATAGTTTTATAGTTTTATGGTTAGATTTTTTGTTTATGTAGTGTACTTAATAATTTCGTTTGTATAAAATAATTCTTTTTTAGAAGTAAATTGAATTTTATAAAAAAATCTAGCCCACTCCAAAAAATAATGCTAGCTTCTTTACCTTCAAATAAAAAAGTACACAAAATTAACACAAATTCTATCATGCTAAAAAAAAAAATGAAGTGAAGCAAATGATGATGTGAGAGAAAAACGAAGAATGATGAAGGCTCAGCACATGCATGATGAAGAAATGCAAAACCCTAAAATGACGTCAATTTAAGCACCAATAGAATTGCATAGACCAAAAATAGATAAAACAAAGCAAAATTTTATGAAGTGGAGATGAGAGTGAAGAAAGAACAAGGCTTAGCAGACACTGAAGATGCTGGCGATCAAGCTCATATGCATCTCCTTCAACAATGACATGGCCATATAGTTGCATTTCATGACCCGAAATTTTCCTTAAAAAAAATTGGACAAGCTCATCATCAGTGGGATTGAACCTGAATCCAGTCCGAATCATCCTCATTATTATAATATACAAATTAATGTTTTTTTTTTCCTGTGAAATTTGGAGAAATTCCGGCAGAGAGATACATTTCTTCTTAGCCCTATAAAAGGATAATATTCGGAGAGGGAGGAGAAGCTCGTCAATAGTCAAGAGTCAACATGTCTTGCCAATGACAGGGTGAAAGGAAAAAAAAAAACTATACGATGCTTCCACCGCATTCAACTTGTCCAATTCGATTAATCCACAGTTGTCTTCTATGTAATAACTGCTGTTTAATAATTTCTGTTCTTTTTTTCTAAAATACTTATAACTACTAGATCAAGTATGTGATAGTGCAACGAATATCTAACAGAACAGATTGGATTTCAAGTACCCGAAAGAAAATTAATCTTCACGATGCACAAAATACTCGAATCCTTAAGAATGAAGCAAGGAGGAGCCAACTACAATGACCTGTAAGAATTTTTGTTTATTCAAAATAAAGCGATCGTTTTAGTATATATAAAAGAACATTAATAGAGCCACAAACCCTGTCTATAGGGATGACATTAATACCGGCTGGTTCCCGATTAATTCGGAGTAAGTAGAGCCCCCAAAAATTCTTTAAAATGAAATCGGATCCAATTTTAAGAATAAATCCAAGGCCCAGAAACTTTTAAGTTTGAAGTTTGGATATTTTCCTT
>NW_006262339.1:38926067-38942704 GCF_000493195.1 Citrus x clementina
GCAAATAAATTTTAAATAATTAAAGAATTATTAATTTTATATTTTTCATTATTTGGACCGAAAAAAATTAAGCATATATTTAAATTAATTTAATTTTATAAAAAGATTCTACTAGCAAGAGGGGGAAAAAAAGTCAAGAACTGCGTTAATCAATTACTGAAATTAAAAGAAAAAAAAAATGATTTTTCACGGTTTAGTTATTCTTCCATTGGTTTGGTGTTTAATATTAATTTATTTTGATTTGACATCAAGGAAGCGAATCGATAAGGTTTATTAGTTTTCGATGCAATTAAAGTTGGTGAGTTTTAAATTTGACCTTTGAAACGTGATTGCTTCATTTTCTTTAGTGATTGCTCTTCATCAATTCATTTTCTTGCTCGAGCTTTTCGGTCTTTAAAGATAAAACAACACCACCAACAATGAATTGATGAAGAGCCAACATATCGTTTCGTTTCGTGAGAGTTCTATCGAACGACCTTTGTTTGATTTTATACTGGTTTATTTATAGTTTTGAAATTAATTTCAGATTAATTCTTTTTGTTTCAGGCAAATCTGTGACGTATATCATCTAGTCATATACAAATTTCATTTTATTATATACTCTTTGCAAATTACCAAACTTTTGTGTTCGGTTCATGAGAAAATTAATAGAGGTAATGAGAAAATTAATAGAAAGAACAAGTTGTGCGTAGAAACCTTTCAACACAAGTAATGATAAAATTGTCATGTTTTTAAAAATTTTAACTTTAGTGTATAGACAAAATTATCATTTTTTAAAATAAATAAATAGCGTAAATAAATGGGGATGGGGTCCCCATTTTAATCTCCATCCCATTTGGGGATTTTCGGGTATATCTCTGAACTGTCCCAGAATAAGAATTTTCGAAAATGAAGGCGGGTTCAGGTATGGGGATCAGGATTTCATCAGGATTTCTGCCCCGAACCTGTCACGTTAACATATGTGCCTGTCAAATCGTTTTGTCACATGGCTATGTGCAAAATAATTTACATAAAGAATCATTTATGATTTTATCATTAAAAAATTATTTATTTATTAGAAAGTTCTTCGATTTTTTTCTTAATTGAAATGTCTTGGTAATTCAAATGTAATAAACTCTTGCTTGAATTATTGCAACGTCCCCATGCATGTTTAAAACAATAGCGAACGTAAGAACTTATTTTGATTAATATGGATCAAATTAAAATTTTTTTAAATAGGCATTAATTTTTTGAGGCAAAAAAGACATCTAAACTCCTAAGATGTGGAAAAATGATCGTAAAAACTCCTGAATTAAAAAAAAAAAAAGACGTCAAGACCCTTTTTTTTAACCATAATACTCTCTGAATATAGTAATTAGAAAATTGACTTTGAAGATTTTTAATTAATTCTAATTTAATATAAATAATATAATGCATCTAGTAGACTAGTAATATTAAATTATTTTTAACATTTAAAATAATATTAAATTTTCAAATTATCATATTTATTTTAACAATATATTTGTATTTCTCAAAATAGATGGTAAATAAATCTTTGAGTTAAATAGATTTTACAATAACAAAATATCTCCCTTTTAATAATATTAAAATTAACTTTTACATAATATCCAAAATAGTTTTAATTTTCATTTATTTACTTTAACTTTATGTTTCTATTTATTATTAAAAATTACTTTAATATCATAAAATAGATTTGATAGATTGTAAAATATAAAAATATTTTTTAATATTAATTATTAAAAATGTATATATTATTACATTTATTTTAATGCCGTATTTTTATTTATTATAAAATTTTGGGATTATTTTTTTTAGATTTATAGAATAAAAGAATATTATGATCAAAAGAATGTTTTGGTATCCTTTAGTCAAAATTTAAGAACTTTTGTAACCAATTCTCCAGGCCTTAAAGGTGCAAATGTCCTTTTTTCTTTTTTTAAACTAACATAATTTTTTTTTTTTGTTTTGGTTACATATATGCATTTTTGTTAGGGATTAATATGAACATGATTAAAATAACCTAGTAGAGAGAAAATCATCCACATGAAATTTCGGTATAAATCTTGTTGCCGTTGTTTCCAAGCACAAGTGAAGAGCGCGGTTTAATGAATGGCGCGTGGGAGAAAAAGGATCAGTAAAATAATTTTTTTTAGGGTTATTATCATTTCATAACTTCAAAAATTGAAAAATATCAAATGACTATAAGAAATATTGTCTCCTATCATTTTCCTACTATATCTTTACAAAAATATCATTTTACTACTTTTCCGTTACCCTTCATGATTAAAAAAATATATACTTGAAGCTTATTTACAAAATCCAACTCTTCCACATTTATTCGATCATCCAAGTTTCTTTTCCAACATTAGGATATAAAAATGGAATCATTAATAAGACCAATTTGTAATCCATTTATAAAAATGGATACAAAATACCAACATAATTCTTTTTGCTGGAATTATGATATATGAATTACAAATTTATCTTATTAATGATTCCATTTTTATATCATAATGTTAGAAATAAAACTTGGATGATCAAATAAATGTAGAAGAGTTGATTTTGTAAATAATTTTCAAGTATTTTTTATAATCATGAAGGGTAAAATTAATATTTTGTTAGTCAATTAATTGTTCAACTAACAAAAAAAGTAGTAAAATGATATTTTTGTAACAGAAAAGTAGTAAAATTATATATTTTTTTAAAACATAGTAGGAAAATGATAAGGGACCATATTTCTTATAGTCATTTGATATTTTTCAATTTTTGAAGTTGTGAAATGATAATAACCTTTTTTTTTTAATTGGCACTTATCTCTAGCAGGATTATCCGAGCCCTATTAATTGTGCAGTGAATTCAATATTTTTGTGAGTCCAAAATTCGAAATTTGTTGGTTATGTACTAATTTGTATAAAAGTCAGTTTCTACGAGAGTTTAAAATTTTATTATTACTCTTGTTTTACGTTAGAAATCTAAAAATATATGGGTAATTTTTAGGGATATCTCCTGAGGTTTCGCGTGTTAACACTCAGATGTAATGTATTGATATAATTATAAGTAGTTCCCCCGTTGTTAGTTTCCCGTTATATTGACTGTTAGTAGGCTGATTAAATTACTAAAATACCCTTCTTATCAAAACAATAAATTATCAAATAAAGTTTTGAGAACTGATGACAATAAGATTACCTGGAATCACAAAACATTTAATTGACCAACATAATCCTCCATCTAAAGAAATTGATATCGCCTATTTAAAAGACAAACAGAAGCATAAGTTTCTCTTAATTAGGTACCTAAAATGTATTTCCATGTCTACTAACCTGATAATTCCTCCATGAACTAAACCCCTCTTGAGGATCTTGAATAGATTTATAGAGACCTTGGATAATTTCCTCATGGTGTGCCTGAGCAGAGACAAGTCCTTTGTACATGATTACTTCTGGCCAATCCATTGAGGCCACCACCTATCTCAGTCAATTCAATCTTTTAACAGAGTGAATTATCAGGACACAGAAATAAAATATGAGTGTACATATAGCCACTATTGAAAGACTAGAGTATTCCCCTGGTTATGGATGGGTGACATCTACACCAAATATAATTGTAGGTCTATCAGTTACAAGAGGAATTCTTTGCTGAACAATATCAATGAGCACAGTGTTTCATCCCCTAACCTGATAAAATTACAAATAGCAAACTTAATCTTCATTACCAAGAAAGCAAACCTATCAGTTTAACAAGAAATTTGACACTCCCAACCTAAAAAATTTCTTGAACATCAAAATTTAATTATTTGAAAAAAAATTACAGTAACTCCAGCAAATCAAGTCTTAAATTAAATTGCAACAAGATATCATCTCCTACATGTTTTCCCACTAACCCTTATATTTGTTCTCACCATATTAGCCAGAATATAAAAAGGTAAAAAAATGGGGGTAAACTAAACCTTCGCATTGATTTTAAGAGCCGCATTTTCGAAATACTGCATATTGAGCCTTGATGCCTGCTTAGGCTAATAGCATTGTGAAACAATCCCAAGTTTCATTTCACAAACTCACTTAATTCTCCTTGCAAGTAGAAAGCCGATAATGTTGAAAAAATCAATGCTGATATAAAAATTTAATCATGTATTAAATTTATCACTGACCATATGATCCGCTAACATCAAGTAAAATAATTATCAACAGCTGAAGTTGTTTTCCCTGCTGTATAGTCCGATTGTGAACATCTACAAGTGCCTTCTCAATTTGATCTGGGTTGGATGAACTTATGGGAATGACAGGCTACGGGTTAAATACCAAGTATAATAAACACGCACCCCCCAAAAGAAAAAAGTAGGTTCAGAAAGGCCATTAACTTGAATTGCTAACATGAATTACAAAATAAATAATATTACCATACCATTCTCTTGCTATTACACGTCTACCAACCCCTAACAGAATTGGAATCACGCATCCTGATTCGAATGCGTAGAGAAGTTCACACAAGTCCAAACTTCCACTCTCCCACTATTGAACCATTTTTATAAAACCAAATTTTCACAAAATAATTTAGTGTGAATAAATAAAAGCTCCTCACTCAGAAGACAGAGTGAATTCAGCTGAACACCAAGTACATACATTCTAAATACCTAAATGAATTTCAAATAAAAAGCTCTTCAAAGATGAAAAAGTATATAACTACATACAAATTTCAGCATGCTAAAATGATTAAAAAATATATATATTGTTTATGCAATAATCAGAAACTATACGATCAACACAATGCAGTCAAGATTAATTTCAATATCCATAGATAACAAAGACACTTTCATACTAAGAATTCATACCCAATTATTCAATAAGCATAGTCTACTTCAATTCTTTCAACTTCAGCACCGTACAAGCAAAATGACAACTTCATTGATAAGCTTAATCATCTCTATCAACACTAGTAATCACCAGCTAATCCAAACCCCACCACGCAATTGCCTTAGCAACATTCGTGGGCTCCCAAAAGGTCAGGTGGTGAAAGTGCGAACGACTTCTTCACATTGCAAATCCTTATATTTCCAATCAATCCAACCTAATTAACAAACATTCCAAATTCCTAATAACACAGGTGCTATTTAATAAATCCAAATAATTACCTGCAACAGCGAGTATAGGTATCATCCAGGATCATAACTGTGTCCGTAAAAATTGCCTGTCTCGTCGGCAGACCAACACTCCTCCAAATTAGGGCACTTGCCCTCTTCACAAAATGTGTGAAGCATCGACCTGCCCAATTTTTTTCTACATCTGATTGTAATTATCGCCTCTGGGAATCGATGCCTTCATCCATTTGGCCTTTGCCAGAGGCTTCTTTCGATTATCACCTTAGCTTCATAAATTCATCAAATTTACTTTAACACAACAGTCATCTTGCAATTTCAGATGTGAGTCACTGATTTTATCACATCCAGATTTACCTTTTATTAACCGACTTCCCCGGTATTCTTTAACAAAAACGTGGCTATCTTTGAAGCGTTCAATTGGCCACTTTTAAATCCAATGGTTACATTGAATGAAGACAAAAGGCGTTGTAAGGCAGGGGTGACTTTAGATATAGGCGGACAAGGCAGTCGCTTAAGGACTCATATTTTAAGAAGATCTCATTTTTTGAGTATTTTCTTCATAATTCTCTAATTAATAAATTTTTTAATACGTATTTTAAGAAATTAAGAGTTATTTTTGATAAAAAAAATCTATTTTTGGAAACCTTAATTTGAAAGAAATATAATTAATAATATTAATTAACCATTAGTTGATTCATTATTATTATTTCCAAAAAATTATTTACCTTTTTAATTATTCAATGTTAGAATCTTTGATTTTTAGTATTTCTTTTAATTTCTATTAAAAACCTTATAATCTCAAGAATTAGTAAATGAAAAAAATTTCTTGTTCTTTTCTCTACAAAGAAAATTATTATATTCATTGGTTCATGTAAAATAATTAACTTCTTAAAATATAAAGTCCATTTTTATTTTTGAACATCAATTCATCATTTCAAAATTTTGTACTCTATCATTTTAAATATTCTATTTGAAAAAAATATTATTTTTATTTATTTTTCTTTTTGTTTTTAACGGTTTTAATGGAATAAAAAAATATATCTTCTTGATTATTTTTTAGGTTTATTTTTAAAATTTTTGATCTTTTTTTATTATTATTGAAATTCAAAAATTAAAGATGAAATAAAATTTAATTCTTTTTATATGTCTTTGAGTATTGAAATTGTAAAATCAATAGAGACCTCATAAGAAAATTTCGCCTAAGGCCCCTCAGACTCTAAAGTCGGCCCTGTTGTAAGGTATAACTGTTGCAACATAGGCAGACCCTATAAAGTGAGGTATTTTACAATTGAAGGTGCGTAACACAGAGCATAAAGTAGAGAAGTAAAATTCGGCTTCTTTCCTAAAGAATATGAATTTAGCTCATAATGTTATGTTGATTTATTTTCTTATATTCTTTTCATCTTTGTAGAGAGTCTATGTGGATCTTACATCACTAGACATTGAGGAATTGTTATTGATCACTTTGCGAAGTGCCTTGAGGATTGTGGATTAAGAGGGGTAGCAATTATTTAAGAGAAGTAAATTCAGTCTAAGGTTGAGTAAACTATACGGTAATAAACTGTAAGTGAGAGTCTTGCATTTGGTAAATCCATAAGTTGTAACATCCCAACTCAGTGAATTGCTTTTCATCTAAGCGTGGCCTCGTGCATGTAGGATTGATTAATTTGAATTACGTAAAAATCTCAATGTCATTTAATTTTTGTAATTTATTGTATTTTTAAAAAAATTAATATTTTTAATGCAGATGAACAGTAACTGAGAACATTATCGATGAACAATAATGGTGAACAATATTTTCAAAAATTAATTAAGTTGTTAATTTTAGGGTTTTAATTGCCTACATTTATTTACAATAGATCTAAATTCCTTTCACCATGAAGAAATATTAAATTGAATTTTTTTTCCAAAGCTTAAACGAAGAAGATCAACTTGTTTGTCCATGGATGATGCCTGATCGACTGACGAATTAGTAGAACTTCTCAATTGAAGGTAAATCTTGATTTTGAACATCGATTTTGTTAATAACAATTTTATGATTGTCTTGATTTTGGAAAATGAATTTCTAGTTTCCAATTTTCCGCCATTAACAAATAGTTAATAACTAGCCAACTTAGAAACTTAAAAAAAAAAAATCTCCTCTCCACTTACTAGAAATTAAAAACTAATTGAATGCCTCTTTATTATTTAAAATAATAATTCATTGTCATTACATTGTTAGTGATCCAATAACCTTTATATATAAAAATATTTTTTCCTCAGGTTATGGTTAGGCCACAAAAGACTCCATATGCATTCTTTAAGAGAAAAGATGCATAAGAAAATCTAACTTTTTTTACATTCAGTCCAATTAATATTGAACCTTTAACCTTTGACCAAGGCAGTGTTTTACTAAATCTCCAAGACTTGAACTAAGAAAAAATGATAATCTAAACTCTTTACAACGTGATTCAAGATTACTTCAACAAAAATGAGATTATCCTGTCAATGAAAATAATGAAACACGTTGAGCTTTTTTTCCATAAATTCTTTGGGCCCTATAGTCAAAGTTGGCTTGTTCTGCCCCGATATTAACTAAAGACTTAATGTAAGTTTTGCCTCATTATTTAAGCACATTTCTTACTTGGGTTTATATAGTATTGCATTAGCTTTAAAACACAAACTTATTTAATCAATGAAAACATGTTTTATTTATATATAATTAGTTAATAAAATGTAAAGTTGAATAGTTGAAATATTAGCTATCGCCAGTATTATCATTCTAGTATTGATTAACGTCAATTTTGGTACCATTAGAAATTTTATTGTTACACAACAATATATGTTTCACTAGCAATAGAGTTGTCATTCACTGTAGATCTATGGTTAAAATTTTGAATCTTGCAACTTTAATCATATATTTATGGTGGCAGGATGCTCTATTTTCAGTGGCATATGCACCATTGTGTAGCTGCAATGATGAGGATTCAAATGGTACCAAAACTAACATCAAACGATATTGAAATGTGAATGCTAGTGGCTGTTCTTGATGGCTGATGATAACCATAGGTGAGAAAATTGATTTTTATTTTTTAATTTTATTTATAAATTTAATAAAAATAAAATTATTAAACTCTTAAGATATGAAGAATCATAATTTTTTTTATACAAATTAGAATATAAACATTTCTATATATAATATTATGTAAGTATGGTGCCATACATTGTATGATATTAATATAACACAATATTAGTGTAATACAATCTAATATAATACATCCTTTATAAAATAAAATAATACACTTTCATGCAATACAATGTGTCAAACGTATCCTTAGGAAACAAATTGTTATGATGCATTTCTCAATGATTTAGACAATTCCAAAAATGATAGTAAATTTTTTTGTGTGGAAAATAAAATGACCAAGATTTAAATTTCTCTTAAATGAGTGGGGAGAAGATTGACGGGATTACCCTTAGGGTAATTTTTTTTTTAAATGATACTTTGGTGAAGCATGAAGTTAAAGTCGAACATAGCTAAATAATTGACCGGTGCTTTAGGTAAGTTTATATGGCGATGTATAAATGTTATGTACCTTCTAATATTTAATAGATGAAAAGAGTTTACAGAGATAAAAAGGTTATTTCGGGCTAACCACTCTTCACATCAAGACTCCTCAATTTAGAAAACACTTATCCTATGTCCAGAACATGTTAGTCACAATATACATATATATACACAAACAAATTACTACTTTTAACTCCCAAATAAACCACATCTAAACTAAGTATAACACAATAACGATTGGATAACATGACTTAAACTGTCTACACGAACTAAACGTGATTTGATCATCAAAGCAACTAAATTAAATGTGGACGTACGAGGGCTACTTTACAAGGCAACAAAAGATATACATAAAATTTGAGGAAACAATAAGGGAAATTTTATTTATTGAAATAAAACAAAAAATACACTTGAGGAGGAAACAATCTTTTTTGCCTCAAAATATAGAAAAAGGTCTAGAAGACAGCATGCAGGAGATGAAATCAACAGCAAAGATATACTGCAAGTGATGAAATCATATATTTGGTCCGATGAAACCGCAGCTGATTGGTAGCTAGCTAGAGCTGATAATGATGATCTAATAATCATAAGGATCAAATGAAGCACTAATCAGATCAATTAAGCTGTTCATTCTCGACATTGATTGCTTCCATTTGCATGTTTTCTGCAACATTATTATTGTCAGATCCATAAACATTAATATTGTTGTTGTCTAGTTGGAGATATTGTTGTTGCTGAACTTGTCCGCCAGAAAAATCAATGAAACCAGGGTAATTATAATAACTTGGTTCATGATTATTATAATAATTATAATAACCCAAGAAACTGTCTTCGGGATAATTGCAATTATTAGACTCAAGATTTGGTAGCTGTATTGGTGAATCCTACAGCAGCTGCTGCTGCTGCTGTTGTTCTTCAGCAGCTGATCTAATAATATTCTCCAGCTCTTCTTGTACACTAGGTTTTCCCTTATATTTGATCTTACAAAGCCTCCAATCCTACAATTTAAATATTAAATATATAAAACATTTTATATATCGAGCCATTACAAATTAAAGGCATTAAAGTTGGACTTATATATCCTGCAGTACGAGATCTGACGGCACACAATGGCCCCATCAACCCCACATAAAGTTGTGTGTCATGTAAATGTCAGAAAACACTACTATGTATATCACATATTGCCCCCATAAAGCATAAAGTTCTATGTCATGTAAAGTATCATAAAATCTTACCCTCATTGCCCCATCCCCCATTGGTCCCTTGCCCGCATAAAGTTGCGTCATATAATACAAACTATAAAGTGTGTAATAAAATCTTAGTACGCATATACAAACACATTCAAACTAAATGACGTAGCATTTCTAGAAGCTTATGTAACTTTAAAGGAGACTGAGTTACTAATTGATTTGGGTCTGACTCCCTTAACTATAGAACTTGAATTAATAAATGTTGTTAACGTCGGTTTGGGGTTGTTTTTGAAAGGCTCAAAAGTGAATTTAAAAAGTTATAAACACATTTCTGGAGTTTGAAAATATCTTTTTAGAAATCACTAATGGCAAAATTATTTCATTTTACAGCAGATTTTATGAAGCAAAAAAAAAAAAGAGTAATTTTTCAAAATTTAATTTGAAGAATTAGTTTTATATTTAATATAATTCTATATATATCCGTACGTATATTATAAAAATTTAAAATTATCCGTATTAGTTAGAAAATAAAATCATTAACTTTAAAGAGATTATTCTTATTACCAATAATATTGAGATAACAAAATAAAAATTAAAACTGATAATATAAAATGATTATCTATTTATCTTAGTTATCAATAATTATATATATATATATATATATATATATATATATATATATATATATATATATATATATATATGTATGTATATGATAAAAAAATATTATATATATGTTTATAAATGTGTATTTACATTTTATTCAATATTATTTTTAATTCAGTTATTTATATTTTTACAGCAGTTTAATAATAAGATTTACTAAATACATAGACTGCTTTTAAAAGTCACAACATTTTAAAAATAAATTATATTAAATGTTTAATCGATTCTCTTTACATTTAATTATTTTCACAGTACAATTAGCTACTATTATTTTAAAAACAATAGTATTATCAAACTGGACGTTAGTCTAATTGAGAAAAACTTGTTTAACTGGAAAGAGATTAGTTGGCTATAGCTAATATTAGGGATCAAGGGTCTGATTGATAACAATGCTTTCTTTGTTATTAAACACACAATTGTAATGCCGTGGCTCATCTTTTAGTCAAGCTGGCTTTTTTTATTTCTCGAGGACCGAGAGATTTATTTGAATTAAAGATTATCCCATATAAATTGTTAGTCTCATGTAACTTTTTGTTATGTTAATTACATATAATCGATCGGTTATCTTTTTTTTTTCCTAAAAAAAAAACCTAAATGATGATCGCGTTAGTTGCATGTTACTACCTCCATATTCTCCACTAACTAATTTATTTTGTAACATTAGTTATTGATATTTGGTATTACTCTAATGAAAAAAGTTAAACTGAATTAAAAAAAAAAAGTGCAAAGAAATGATGGTACAAACCGTTGTGTAGGATTCAAGGCCGTATTCATGCATAATCCAATTAGTCTTGATGGCTTTGTTATGCTTTGTCCTAGGATCATGAGGTTCATCTCTGCTGAATCTGTGAAATGTAAGAGGTCTCTTGAAACCAACTAAAGTTTGATTATTGTAATTAGCATAAACTTTCTTAACACGGCCTGTGGCTCTCCACCATCCTCAACCTGAAACTTCTCTCGAATCGTTCTCCCTCAAACAGAAGTAAAATCTTTCGTTGGTGGATAGTGCAACGTTGTAATCCCCTGCATGTACAATATCAACTCATAGGTAAAGTAAGATTGGTAAAGTAATCATTATGTGATTCACAATCAATCATTTTATTTGATAAAGACAGAGAGAATTAGCGTTTGTAATTTGTTTTCATTGTTTTCATCTTTACTTCGATTCTTTTCATATCTTGATTCTATCTGCAACTCTATGCAATTCTTTTAGTAATCAATTATCTTATTTCAACGTGTCTCTCTTATTTAAGTGATTTTTATTTTTATAATAGTACTCTATAATTAATATCTTAAAGTAACAAACAAGAAATTAATTAATATCAAAATAAAGCTCCTTTATTATTTTGTTTTAATAAATTACTAAAAATGAAACATAAGAATAAGGTGTTTTTAGAGATCAGTCCAAATAGGTCCTAACACAAAAATCTTACAATTATAAACCATTAATGTGTCGTTCAAAAGAATTGAACCTAGTTTTGGAAGTGGTGAATTCGATCTTAATTAGGACAAAAGCCTTTTCTATTCTCCACCGTGTTTACTATTTTAACCCTTACTTTCTACTCCATTTCTCAATAAATTTAATTGAGGATGGAGAATATATCCCTATACAAGAAACATTTTTCTTATCCTCTACATTAGCTATTTACTTATTTTCTTTTATAGCAGTTACTAATACTACATAAGAATAGTTGTATAAAAGTAAAATCAATTCCAACAAACCCTTCATTAGTATATTGCAATAGTATTCAAATTTTAAATAAAAATTAAAAAAATCATCTGCAACATATATCGAAACAATATCAAAAGAAAAATGCCTAGATTAAAATAAATAAATTAAAAATATGAAATGAGATAGGGTGGGAAGTACAAAACCAAGTCCTATCCCTTCAAAAATTTAAAAATTATACGCCCCCATTCCCCAAAATCTCCACCTTATTCCCCCAAAAACTCATCTTAATTTCACCCTATTTGGAGCATATCCCTGTGGAGCCCCAAGCTCTTAAAGAATTTTGCTATCTCTACTAAAAATTGTGCTGTTAATTAATTAACTCATGTGTTTCAAAACTTATGCAAAACATCTATGTTATATATATATATATATATATATATATATATAGTCCATTAGTATTCCATTAAAATCTATTTAATTAATTATTCTTTACTTCATTCAATGATTTAATATTTAATTTGAATTTTAAGTTATATGAGGCAAAAATATAATTTTGCTCCTTAAAAATTAGATCCAATAATTATTAAAGTAACGGCAAAACTAACTCGGTAATTAACCTAAACCTTAGTGACTAAAGGCAAATTAATTTACCCAAGTTCTACATGTGCAGAGAGGGTTTCGATAACTCTGGAAGATATACGATGATTAAAATTGAAGATGCTGTACAAGTTATCCTTTTTGCGAGCTTAGAGTTCCGTCGAGGGGAGCAAAAAGTGGACATGATTTGTAACAATTTAAAAAAAAAAATAGTGGCCTGTGGGCAAATTTCATAATTGTGGAAATTAAAATTTCTCGTGCAAATTGTAAGAGGAAATCAGTAAGTTTGGAGAAGAAATTAGGGAGCAGAAGCTATAAGCTAGAGAACGAAAGTGCAAAAAATGAACACAAATTCTATCATGCTATGCTACATGTGACATTTAATCAATGTCAAAAAAAAAAAATGAAGCGAAGCATATGACAGAATGATCAAAAAGGGAAAACAAACGATGATCTGAGAAAAGGTACAAGCTAAAGAACGCAAGTGCTTCCTTACCCTTAAAAAAAAGTGCAAAAAATTAAAACAAATTCTGTCATGCTATAATGCATGTAACATTTAATCAATTGGGAGGGGTAAAAAACAAAAGAAGAAGAAGAAGAAGAAGAAGAAATGAAGCACGTGCATGACAGAATGATCAAAAAAGGAAAACAAATGATGGTGTGAGTCTGTGAGAGAAGAAAAATGAAAGAACGAGCTCAACACATGCATATTGAAGAAATGCAAAGCCCTAAATAAAATGAAGTGAATCTAAGCAGCGATAGAATCTCAAGGACCAAAAATAAATGAGACAAACCAAAACTTTGTAGTATGGAGATGAGAGAGAAGAAAGAAGAGATCTTAACAGACATTGAAGATGCTGGGGATCAAGCTCATATACACCTCTTTCCACAATGAAATCGCCATAAAGCTGCATTTCCTGCCCTGAAAGTTTCCTAAAAAGAAATTCAATAAGCTCCTCATCGGTGGGATTGAACCTGAATCCAGTCGGCATCATCATCATAATCAATGAATAATTTTTTTTTTCTTTTACTCTTCTCTGAATCTTGGAGAAATCCCTGCAAAGAGATACATGTCTTCTTTACCCTATATAAAGATATTAGGCCAGGAATTAGAAGCAACACTATTCATTTACAGCAGTCAAGGGTTAACGTGTCGTTAACGTGTCTGTAATGGGAGGGGTCGAAGAAAATAAAGATATTATAATACTTCTACTGCATTCAACATTTCTACCTTAATCAGTACACGTAGGGCCGGCTGTGGAGTACTGAGACCGTAGGTGATTTTTTTTAAATGAATTTCGAAAGACAAATTACATATGTCGATGGCACGGAGGTTTATAGCAATTCCCCATTAGATATGTGATGGTGCGAATATCTAGCAGAACATGTTGAATTTTCTTTCAAATATTTCTAAGAAACCAATTTTCAATAATGTACATTTTGATTTAAGAACAACTCGAGGAGGAAAATATATAAAAGAATATTGTTAGAGCTACAAACTCTAAATCTCATTTATTTTATACAAATTGATGTGGTATAAAATATACAAACTAATAAAAATTATATTAATCATGTGGTGAAACAAATGGTTTTATCTAATCCAATGTAGCTGCCAACTACTTGAGTTGGTAAAATCTCTTGTGTTAAAAGCAATAGATTTAGGGTTCGAACCTCGTTTACGTAGTGAGAAATGAATTGAGTTAAGTGGTGTTATCCGGAGAAAAATTATTATGTCACATGAATCTGTATAAAATGATTTACATAAAAAGTGATTTGTGGTTTTATCATTGATGACAGTTGTTTATTTGTTAGAAAGATCTTCGATAGTTTCCTTCAATTATTACTTTATCTGAAAGGTTTTCAAAATCTAGTGAATTCTTAAAGTAAATTGTAGTCATGTATCATGCATGTTTAAAACAGTGGCGAAACTAGAAACTTCTTTTAATATAGGCTAAACTAAAATAATATTTCAGTAAACATAAGTTATTGGCACTAATATGAAAAAAATAATATTTCAGTAAACATAAGTTATTGACACTAATTTATATACCACATATATGAATTTTGTTAGGGCTTGATATGAATATTATTGATTTTATTGAGATTATAAAAAAATTGTGTTAATGCTCAATAGGAACATTACTTGTGATCTAATCCCTAACAGAAAAAATTATGGAACGGAAATTACTTTACATATCTAATCATCTTATAAAAATATATGTATATAAATCATGATCGAGCCCGATTGTGGTGTGAATTCAATGTACTCACTGTAGGGAGCGAACTAACGGCTTGTTTCTTTTATGCTTGGCATTTAATTATCTTATCTAGATGGATAAGTTGAATCACCATCCTCTTAAATTTGATAACCACAAATTCACTTGAATTTACCAAATGTGATTTGATTTTAAAATAAAATTTGGCTAAAGTCAAATAATTTGATATACTCATTTTTTATGATCTGTTTATTCAACAATAAATGGTCATGATCGTATAAACTATCATTCCTATGTTTAGGCTTGACTAATCAACAGAAAAGGTATGGTGCTAAGGTTTCTCAACGAATCAATCCTCCAAATTTTCATTCATCTGGCAATTTACTGAGCCAATCCTCCAAAATTTCCCTCTATTCAATATCAAAGTCCACAAATTTCATTCAAACACATGAATTAAAAAAAAATAAAAATTCAGCAACAGAATTAACAGTAACCCATAATAAATATTTACAAAATAATGGAAAAATGACACCTTTTCTTATGTATCTGCAGGTGTTAGCCGCCTTCTCATTTGCTCTGCGTGCAAAACCTTTCGGCGAATTTTGACTCTGCTGTAACTGTTGCCCTTTTAGCTGATTTGGACCGTTCGGTTCAGCAGGGTTTGCTCCACGTTATTGTTGATATAACTGCAACGAAATGATTGTAGTCTCCTCGTAATATTGAAATTTGTTCAAAATATTCGGCTTGAATGTTATGGTTTTACAGGTTGTGTCTAAGCGCTGCTGGTCACACACATTCGGCTTGAATGTGATTCTCTTACTATAACTTATTTTGAGCGTTCAAAATATCACCTTGAGATCTCTATGTTTGTTGGTTGAATTGTATTTGTTGTATTAGATTTAATTTTTTTATTTTTTTTATGAGTACTAATAAATATTTTAAATTTTTTACCTCAAATTTTATTTTAAATGGTACGTCACTTATTGAGTGATTGATAATTTTTAATAAAATTTAAATAAAATAATTATATTATTTCACTAATTAACGAATAATAAAGATAAAAAATTTAAGACGTGCAACACTAATATTTTTTTGTTATTATTAATATTCAAACTTACACGTGATTTCACAAACGTGTAGTCCAAGGAGTGAACTTGGAACGCTTCATTTGTCGTTTTACCATAGCAGAGCAATTACTGCCTTAATGATTTGAAATGCGATGCATGCATCTGAATACAATATCCAATTGAATCAAAATTTACAGCGCATAAAGTTCAGGGAACTGGAATCTAAAAAGTGATTATTCTTTTTTCAACTACCGCTGGAACTGGAATCAAAATTTACAGCGCAAAAAATAAAAAACGTTTGCTTCTGTTTTTGGGTTGGCAGGTGTACTGCATGCCCGCCCTTTCAATTTTGACAATAGTGCACAGTGATAGGACCCGCTACTGTTGTTGTGCCTGACGTAAGTTACGTTAAACGTAACTTAGCCGGCTCTTTTTTTTTTATTCACAATTTCTATATAAATAATATTATAGTACTTTTTACTTACGTCTACTACGATATTTTAAAAATACTTTAAATATTTTTATTTTAATAAAATTAAAACATAAAAATAATTTAATTTATAATTAAAATAACCCCAGACAACTTC
>NW_006262339.1:38942804-38956543 GCF_000493195.1 Citrus x clementina
TATAATTAAAATACCCATATTCGTTGTAAAAAAAATAACAAAAGGAAAATCAAGTATATATATTTTAAAATAACATTATTAGTTTGGACAATCATTTTACTTTTACTAATTATACACTAATTACATGACCATATTAATTAGATACTAAAAGCCATAGCTGTTTTGTTGTAGTGCTTGTTCAAGAAAGCTGTTTATGTGTGGTTGCTAATTGTCGAAAGTAGTTTTCAAATGAATTTGATATCTTTTTTTTAATGTCTAGATATGTGAATGAACAAGTACTATTGCATTAGCAAAATAGATATTATATATAGATTTTGACGATGCGAAAACGTTAAAGGTTGAAAGATAGATCATACAAAAGTTTCAGAATAATGAAGTTTTATTGATTAAGTTTGAATTAACAAATCTAGGTTTTTGGACCCATTTATATAATAACTTTAAATATTGAAAATTTACCAAAATAGACAAATACGAAATATTATTTTGTAATTAAATTGTCCTAATCTAAACAAAAAAAATCCAAAACAAACAACATCCCAAACTGAAGTCGAGTAAAGAACTAATTATACGAATATAGTGGAGTAAAGTGTTCATACTCGACTATTGTCGAGTAAAGTGTTCTTCACACAACAGCAGTCGTGTAAAGAATTATTTACACAACTGCTGTCGAGTAAAAAATTCTTTACAGGACTCTAGTCGGGCAATAGTCAAGTCAAGAAATTCTTTACACAACTGCATTGGAAGCTAGAATTCATTACACAACCATAACCTAGTATACACAAAGTAAATGATTCTTTACCTTGGGAGAAAATGCAGAGTAATGAATTGTAGTTAAATTGTCACCATATCTTTCTAAGAAGTTTCAAGAGCTAGCCCATAATCTAAACTTATAATGTGTATCTAAATCATCAATTTTAGTTTGTAATAAAAATAATACTTCAAATTTATTATCATTGCTATAATTTATTATCAATTGTCGAGATGATCACGCAATAGCGAAGCAACTTATAGGAGAACTTTTTTGCAACTTCAAAATGTTCTATATACAAAACAACATGACTTTCTCACAACTAGCATCTATAGGATCAGCATGACTTATAATATTATTTAACAACAAAAATCAAACCAATAATATCAAGTATCCATTACACGACAACAGTCCAGTAAAGTATCCTTTACACGACTATAGTCCAATAAAGTATACATTATACTCATTCAAATTATTATAGTAAGTCAAGAAGTACTGCATAGAATAAAACTCTCATTATTACTCACCTCAGAATGAGTGAATTCAAAGTTGTCTTTTGTTTAGTGATGATTGAATGCAAATCAAGGTGTAGGTATTCAAAGACAAAAAACGCATCTGTCTAGTACACTATCTAGCAACCTACATCCAAATTATCACAAAAATTCAGTTACCAAAATAGAAACTAAAGAAAAAAATAATAGTTATAATGCTAATAATAAAAACAAATTCACAGGTGGGCAGCAGTACAAACAAGTACAACAACATTGTTGGGCTAAAAAGTTTCAGTATGCCATAACTAATCCCCTTGCTTCTTGAGCAATTATTATTGAAAAAATAAATGATTAAGAAATGAAATCTTGAATCCCAATTCTATTTCTGTGGTTTTGGGTTACAAATAAATAAATTCAAATCCTATTCCTCATTAGAAATAGAAGGAATATTTTTTAATCACCCACTTTTAAACAAAAGAAACCACATAATCATAATGTAAAAACCCTAAAATTTACTTATATACCAAGATTGCTTGATAATTGAAAAAGAAAAAAAAGGGGCAAATAAACTCAATGAAATAGAAAATATAACATCAATGCCTTGTAGAATATATCAATTGCACAGAATCTAAAGGGCGAAAGAAAAAGAAAGCGAAGAACAAATTGACTGCAACTTCAATACGCTTAAGGTTACTAAAGAAAGAGAAGAATACAAGAAGAAAAATGAAGAACGATAAAATGAACTGATATGTCGTACCGACGACAGCTTCCATGTACGGAAGCACCATGGCTGCGTTTGAATTTGTGGAGTCTACGGAGATTTTGCTAGAGCGAGAATGATGATTGAAGTGTGTTCTAGTGATATTTATATCAATGGTCTAAAAAAACAACAGAATCGGCAATGCCAGCAACAATACCATCGTCACCAATCTGCATCAAAATTGGAGGAGCAGGTAGTTGGGACTCTCAATTCCTCAACGTATTGCAGTGCTTCATCAAGAATTCGAACACTGAAGTATTCCTCAAGCAGTGATATGGTTTTTTTGCGGAGATCAGCAAGATTTAATTTTGTTACAGGAGCTGACAGCTTCTTCGAAGAAAGAATTATTGATGTAGCAGGAGCAACAGGCTTATTATATTGAGTTAAAGGTTCAACCCCTAAAGCAAATCCAGAAGAACGGGCTGAAGGAGACGCTGGTCGTGAGAAAGAATTGGGGGTTTTGTTACACAACTGGTTATGAGTAGTTTGGTTGATTTAGGTTTTTCATTAGGGTAATTTCGTAACTGCATATTAGAAAAGGCATATATGAGAAATTTTTTAGTATGAAAATATTTTTAGATAAATACTCTATTTTTGGGGTATGCAACGGACAAATCCCTGTCGTAACATATTAGTAAAAGAAAAAGTTAAAAGATAACAGTAAATTAGGTAAAGTAATAGTAGTAAAGTGGGGTGGACTGTGGGACCTATGAGGTCATTGCCGCTAAGAAAACGATCAAACTACAGTTTAGTGGGCCTTAGCAATAACAAAAATGGGAAAAACTTTAAAAAGTTGTTTTTTTACTTCCCTTTGTTTAAGTATAAAATAAGAAGGTTTCATTTTCTTTGGAATATATAAAAAGTAGTCCCGTTTAACCTAATCAAATGTATTTTCTTATTTGATGTTTTATAAAATGAAGAATGATAGGTGCGAAGCGGTATCAAACGTACCCTAAATTTTGTGTCCAATCAGTGAACAATATTTTTATATTGTGAGGGATATACATCACAAATGATATTAACGTTGGCAGTACAGAATACGGAATTCATTTTCCATATATTGCACCTTATCACACTAGCCCATATAAACTAGTGTGTCATATGAATGTCATGAAATCTTACTACATACAATCATATTCAAACTAAATGATTATGACACTGCATATTATTTTTACCATATTAATTCTCAAGTAGTTTATTTATGTTTTATTTCTCTTAAAATGTTAATTAAGCATGTAACAATGTCATAAAAAACTTGTAATTAAACTAAATGAACCAAAAAAAAGAGAGCAAAGAAATGATGGCACAAACCGTTGCGTAGGATTCAAGGTCGTATTCCTGCATAATCCAATTAGTCTTGATGGCTTTGTTACGCTTTGTTTTATGATCACTGAGAAATGTAAGTGGTCTCTTGAAACCAACTAAACTTTGGTTATGACAATAATTAGCGCAACTTTCTTAACATGGCCTGTGGCTCTCCACCATCCTTGACCTGAAACTTCTCTTGAATCATTCTCCCTCAAACAGAAGTAAAATCTCTCGTTGGTGGGTAGTGCAACATTTTAATCCCCTGCATGTACAGTATCAACTAATGTTCGTTAATTAATTCGCTACTTGGAAACATTTTTTGTAACAAAAGAATATTTGGCAAATTAATCGCACATGGGATCACATTTAGCACAAACGAGTTAGAATACTATTAAATAAGTAGCAAAAATGAATTTTAACGATTGATCAATTAGGCTTTATGCTGTTTGATAACCAATCTTTTCTATTGATAAAGATTAAAAGAGTTAATCTATGTGATTTGTTTTCTTTGTTTTCATCTTTACTTTGATTCTTTCTCATCTCGTTACTGTTTACCATTCTACACAATTCATTTTAGTAAGTACGTAATTATATCATTTCATGATCTCTCTCCTACTTTAATGATTTCTACTTTCTCTAACAGTACTCTATAATTAATATTTAAAATAATAAACAAGAAAATAAAATATATAAAACCAAGAAAATAAAGCTCCTTTATTATTTTGTTTAATAAATAAATAAAAAAGCAAACCAAAAAAAGAACAAGATGTTTTAAAGAGAGATGAATCCAAGCAAGTCCAAGATAAAATTTTATAATTATAAACTCTAAAAAAGTAATGCAAAAAAATTTAACCTAGTTTTGGAAGAGGTAAATTCTTAATTACGTACAACTAGTTAGATCTTCATTTAGTTTTATGGATTAGGGATGACAATAAGACATAATGAATAAGATATAATGAAGTGGAGAGGCCTTCTCCATCCCCATCCTGTTTACTATTTTAACTCTTATATATTTCCCGCACTATTTTGCAATAAATTTAATGATAATGGAGAATCCCTAAGTTGGAAACATTTTTCTTATATATCCGCCTATATTCCCATTTACTTATTTCCTTTTATAGTAGTTACTAATAATAAATAAGTTTAGTTGTATAAAAGTTAAATCAGTTGGAACAAACCCATATCATTATTATGTTGCAGTAGTGTTCAAATAATAAATAAATAAATAACCATCTCCAACATATATTGGAACAATATATTGAAACGGAATCATAAGAAAAATGCTTAGATAAATAACAACTAAATTAAAAATATGAATTGAGGTGGGGTGAACCGAGGTGGGGAGAGCAAAAACAAACCCCAATCTTTTAAAAAATTGAGGATTACCTCCACTCTCCCATCCTTTCCCATTTGGACGAGTCCCCAGGGAGCTCAACCTATGAAGAATTTTACTATCTACATTAGAGATTGAGCTACATAATTACCCAATTAATCCATGTATTTTACAAAAATTTATGCAAATATTTGTATATATTTTCCATTAAAATCCACTTAATTATTTATTATCTTTACTTGGCTCGACAATGTATAATTTATCTGAATTTTGAGTTACAAGTAAAAAGATATAATTTTAGGATGCACGACAGTTTAGATCCCAACAGTTATGAAAATAACGACAATACTAAAAAGGTAATTGACCCAAACCGTAGTTCTAAAGGGAAATTAAATGACCCAAGTTCTACATGTATGGAGGAGGTTTTGATAACTCTAAAAGGCATACGACGAACGAAATTGAAGACGCTCAGTTTATTTGCGATAATTGAAAAAAAAAACAAAATGGCGGTCTGTGAGGCAAATTTGAAGTCTGTACGTAAGATGCATAACTGAGGAAATTAAAATTTTTCATGCAAATTGTAAGAGGAACTCATTAAGTTTGGAGAATAAATTAGGGAGCAGAAGGCAGAAGCGGGAGAATGAAAGTGCCTTCTTTACCTTCAAATAAAAGAGTACACAAAATTAACACAAAATCTATCATGCTATAATGTATGTGGCACTTAATCAAAAGAAACAAAAAATGAAGTGAAGCACATGATGGAGTGATCAGAAAGGGAAAACAAAAGATGATGTGAGAGAAAAACGAAGAAAGAACACAAGGCTCAGCACATGCATGTTGAAGAAATGCAAAACCCTAAAATGACGTCAATTAATGCACCGATAGAGTTGGATAGACTAAAAATAAATTAAACAAAGCAAAGTTTTACAAAGTGGAGATGAGAGTGAAGAAAGAAGAAGGCTTAACAGATATTGAAGATGCTGGCGATCAAGCTCACATACATCGCTTTCAACAATGACGTGGCCATAAAGTTGCATTTCATTCCCTGAAAATTTCCTTAAAAAAATTGGACAAGCTCATCATCAGTGGGATTGAACCTGAATCCAGTCGTATTCATCCTCATGATCATAATATATAAACTAGTGCTTTTTTTTTTACTCTGAATTTTGGAGAAATTACGGCAGAGAGATACATTTCTTCTTAGCTCTATAGAAGGATGTAGAAGCTCGTCAATAGTCAAGAGTCAACATGTCCTTCCAATGAGAGGGCTGGAACGAAATCACCTATACGATGCTTCCACCGCATTCAACATGTCGATCTCGATTAATCCACAGTGGTCTTCTATGCAATAACTGTTGTTTAATAATTTCTAAAAAAAAATTAAAATACTTATAACTCCAAGATCAAGTATGTGATAGTGCAACGAATATCTAACAGAACAGATTGGATATTTTTTCAAGTACCCGAAAGAAAAATAATCTTCACGATGCACAATAGAATACTCGAATCCTTGACTTAAGAATGAAGCGAGGAGGAGCCAACTACAATGACCTGTAAGAATTTTTGTTTATTCAAAATAAAGCGATCATTTTAGTGTATATAAAAGAATATTAATAGAGCCACAAACCCTATTTATAGGGATGACAGTAACACCATCAAATTCCCGACTAAATTCAGAGTAGGTAGAGTCCAAAAAAATTCTTAAAAATGAAATCGGATCTAATTTTAATATTGAATCCAAGGCCCAAAAAATTTTCAAGTTCGAGGTTCATATATTTTCTAGGGCCTTAAACCAGACGCAAATAAATTTTAAAAAAATTTAAAAAATTATTAACTTTAGAATTTTTATTATTTCAACCTTAAAAATATTTAGCATATATTTAAATTAATTTAATTTTATAAAAAGATTCTATGAGCAAGAAGAAAAAAAAAAGTCAAGAACTATGTTAATCAATTACTGAAATTAAAAGAAAAAAATGATTTTGCACAGTTTAGTTATTCTTCCATTGGTGTTTAATATTAATATATTTTGATTTGACATCAAGGAAGCGAATCGATAAGGTTTACTAGTTTTCGATGCAACTAAGGGTGCGTTTAGAATTGAGGTGCTGTAACTTTTAGACTACAGCTGCTGTGGAAAAAAAACTGTAACTATTAAATAAAAGTTAATAATATATAGTAAATATAAAATTTAAATAATAATTTTGATGAAATTATTAAAGATATAATAAATTTTTCATTATACAAGTAAAAAATCATATTAACATAACTTAAAAGCTACAACAGCTAGTGTTTACCAAACATTTTAGTGCTGTAGTTTTTAAGCTACAGCTGCCCAACATCAATCCCAAACGCACCCTAAAGTTGGTGAGTTTCAAATTTGACTTTTGAAACGTGATTGCTTCATTTTCTTTGGTGATTGCTCTTCATCAGTTCAGTTTCTTGCTTGAGCTTTTCAGTCTTCAAAGATAAAACAACACCACCAATAATTAATTGATGAAGAGCCAATATTTCTTTTCGTTTCGTGAGAGCTTTATCGAACGACCTTTATTTGATTTTATACTGGTTTATTTATAGTTTTGAAATTAATTTCAGATTAATTATTTTTGTTTCAGGCAAAACTGTGACAGATATCATCTCTTCATATATAAATTTCATTTTATTATATACTCTTTGTAAATTACCAAAATTTTCTGCTCGGTTCATAAGAAAATTAATAGAGAGAACAAGTAATGATAAAATTATCATGTTTTAAAAATTTTTAACTATAGTGTATAGACAAAGTTATCATTTTTTAAAATAATTAAATAGCTTCAATACATGGGTATGGGATCCCCAATTCCCCATGTTAATTCCCATCCCCTTCGGGGATTTTCGGGTATATTTCTGAACTACCCCAGAATAAAAATTTTCGATATGAACGCAGGTTCGGGTAGGGAATAATGATTTCATCGCGATTTCTGCCCCGAACCTGTCACATTAACATATGTACCTGTCCAATCATTTTGTCACATGGGTATGTACAAAATAATTTACATAAAAAATTATTTGTAATTTATCATTAATGAAAATTATTTATTTATTAGAAAGTTCTTCGATTTTTTTTTAATTGAAATGTCGTGGTAATTCAAATGTAATAAACTCTTGCTTGAATTATTGCAACGTCCCTATGCATGTTTAAAACCATAGCGAAGGTAAGAACTTATTTTGATTAAAATGGATAAAATTAAAACAATCTTTAAATAAGCATTATTTTTTTAAGGGAAAAAAGACACCTACACTTCCAAAGTTTAGAAAAATGATCACAAAAACCCCTAAGTTTAAAAAAAGAACACCAAAACTCCCATTTAACCATAATACCCTCTTAATTTAGTAATTAAAAAATTGAATTTAAAGATTTTAATTAATTCCACTGTAATATAAATAATATAATGCATCTAGTGGACTAATAATATTAAATTGTATTTAACATTTAAAATAATATTAAAATTTCAAATTATCATATTTCTTTTAATATTATGTTTCTATTTATTATTAAAAATTATTTTAATATCATAAAATAGGTCTAATAGATTGTAAAATATAAAAATATTTTTAAATATTGAAATTATTTAAAATGTATATTTATTACATTTATTTTAATGCAATATTTGTAGTTATTATAAAATTTTGGGGTTAATTTTTTTGGATTTATAGAATAAAAAGATATTTTGATCAAAAGGGGAATCTTAGTGTTGTTCATTAAAAATTTAAAAATTTTTGTAACCATTTCTCTCGACCTTTTCTTGAGACTAACATAAAATTCTTTTTTTTCTTTTTCTGGTTACATATATTCATTTTTGTTGGGGATGAATATGAACATCATTAAAATAACCTAATAGAGACAATCATCCACATGAAATTTCTTTATATATCGAATCGTCTTATGAAAAAATATAAAATCTTGTTGCTGTGGCTTCCAAGTACAAGCGAAGATCGCCGTTTAATATATGGCGCGCGGGAGAAAAAGTATCAATAATATATATATATATATATATATATATATATTTAATTGGTACTTGTCCTGAGTGAGGTATATGAAGGGTTAATTTATTTGGTTCTCCATTTTGATATATTAAGGTTTGATTGATCAACAAAGAAATTATATATGGTGCGAAGGTTTCTGAATGGGAATGCTTAATTTGTAGTTTTCCAATAGTGGATCATTTTCCTTATTGAAACCCCATCAATCGTGAGCGCATACGCATGATGCTTCTGTTAGGGTTCGGCCATATTCCACATTTTAAATGTGATGTATTCATATTCATTGATTATCCAATTGACTCAAAACTCCATACATATAAAGTTTTTGTAATTTGAAAAGCTGGATTTATTTTCTAAGGTTGTGACTACTTATATCAAACGGCACACTCGTCAACGAAAGGAAAATTTTCATTTTTATTGACTTTTTGAACATTTGATGGAGTTAATTGTAAAAAGTACATTTTCGTATGAATAAAAATTGATAAAAGTGTTTTCTTCAAGTCTTTGGATATATAATCGAAAAGGTGATTTAGTATTAGCAAAATAGATATTGTATGTAGATTTTTTAAATTAATTATGGTTGGAATAATAGTGACATTATGGAATTAAAAAAAAAAATCACTGTGTTATTCAATTACTAGAAAATTTTAATAACTAAAAAAATAGATCGCATAAACGGGGGTTTTCTCAAGTGCCTAAGATTTTTCTAAATTGATTGATGTGTCAGCATTAGAATTAGTTAGAATTAAGTAACAGGATAAAATAGAAATTTGAAATGATAAGATTCTTCTTATAATATAGCTTATAACGGGAAGATGTAAGTAGAAATTATCCTAATATTTTATAAACAAATTGTTAATAGAAAATGTTTAATTGGCTTTATGAAATTTGGAAGTTCAATAGAAACTTCAGCTCTCAAATAGTCAAGTCTGGCGGTCTAACTAAGAAAAGAGAAATAGGGATTTGGTTTTTGGGGGCAGTTAGTCGTGGCCTTTGTTCGTTCAATCAAATCGCGTCATTTGTTTAAAAAAAAAATTCAGTGAATTCAAAACGCTAATATTGTTGATGTAAACAAATGTTTGTGTGTGCTGGTAGAGCATTACGGAACTAAGAAAAGTAATTTTAATTCCTTCTTTTCCAGGTTGCATTTAAAGGATCTTACCATCTGAAGGAGACACGCAATATGTTGGTAATATCCAATTGTTCTCATTGCATATACCATCCAATTCCTGCTGAATGAACAAAATAAATTAAAGATCTATGAGAGAACAATATATCAAAACATCATTCGTTTATACCTGGAAAGGTACAGAATTTAAAGGACCTCAAGATGGGTGAGGGCTGTAGATGCATATATGAAAGACCTCGAACACCGACTCTCAGACTTGACCTAGGCAACAGAGATCTGTGATCAAGAATCCCTGATCACAAGATTTCATGCAACAGCATCCTGTGCATACATGAGTTATACCCGTGTAAGTTTTGCTTATTTTCTCCCTTCTTTCTCCATTTTTGTTTTTTTTTTAAGGATGGTTTAAAAAAAATAAACCAACACTGATTTACTTCTGTGGCAGATATACTTGATGATATATGCATACTAGCAACGAAAGAAGCAAACATTTGCTCATAGCAGTATACTATTTCTGACATGATTATGCAAACCCTAGAAAAGCTCTAATATTTCCTTTGTAGCAAACCCAGAAAAAATTTGGTTGAATTTAAAAGTAAAATACTACTTCTAAGGTGTCTCAGATCACAATGACAAAGTAGAATGACCAAAGACGATAAATCTTAAGATCCTTCTAAGAACATTGGGGATGAAATAAAATTAGAAATCTAATGAAAGAACTTGCCTGACATGAATTTTTATTGTTGAGAACAGCCTCTGACAATCGCTTCATTTTGATAAACTGAGATGAGCTTTGGTTCCCAAACTATTGACAAATCCTCTCATGGGCAAGACTTCCTTGGCAAATGCCATTGCTATCTTCTTCAAGAGATTCTATCTTTAGTCCCAAATCATCATCACCGCCTATGGTAATAACATAGGTAAAAGGTAATGTTATTTATATGTCACAAGCAAAGCTGTGAAAAATCCTGGAACTCCTCTGATGAGATAAATGTGAGCAGGTTTTCGACCTTTTAAGCTGGACAAAAAAAAATCCATGAGGAATAATCATTCAAGGGGTTAACAATCAAGATAATCCAGAATGCATTTTCATCAGATATTGAATTTTTCTCCTTTAATATAATAGATTTCAAGTGATGATAATTTCCAGGAGACAAGTCTTCTTTTGGTTAAATTGATAAAATATTAACCGACTTCAGGATTTAAGAGCATGAGGGTTGTTTCCCAAAGTAAAGAGTCCTATAGAATAAAAATCAGATACTGACTCTTAATTCCCAACTTTAGTTGGAAAAGATAACTTGCTCCAGACCAGACGCCCTCCTAAAATCTACTCCCGCTCCTTTCTTCCTCGTACTCGGCAATCAACCATAATTGTACATGACTACAGAATAGTTCAAAGATCAAAGAAATTACTCTACAAAACCAGAATACATGGAAATTATCCAATTTGAAAATATGTCATCTGATACTTTAAAAAAACAAATCATAAAAAATAGAAAAGGAACAAAATAAGATCAAAAGAAACAAGGGATGAAACAAAGAACAAGAACATTAAAGCATAAACATACCATTCAGAATGGTTTGGATCCTTTTATCACACAAGGCAATATCATCCTCTAAATTATGCCGTTGGAGAGTCTGCAAACACAAATAAAGATGCAATATGATGATTTGTCTAAGGCAAATAGATGGAAGCAAGACGAAATTAAATTATGCAAGACTCCACTAAATAGATTCATTTAGGAATACAATATTGTCCCGAAATACATCAAATATAATTAGATATACACTTGATCTAAAATCTTAAGTTGATTAGTAAGGCCCAACTATAGTATTTGAGCTCTAACATGCCCCCCTCATGTGCAACGCACGTGAGGTGAACACAAATACTACTTAATATTTGCTTAATTAATGATAAGGGAGAATTCAATTATAAGAAAACATGGTCAAACTAACATGAATGCTAGGTTCAGTTACTGCTTAAGCTGATAGGAAAGGGCTTAATGAAAGTTACAAAAAGACACAATCTAGAGTCGGTGGATTTCTACCGTGTGATCACATTATTTGCTAGGTTCCATGCCATTGCCATTTGTCAGAGGTGGCACTTGCCATCTTAAAAACTAGCTTCGTAGGTCATATTGCTGATAGTCCTTTAAGAGCTCAACATCCACTTTATTTTCTTCCAATACCCTATTTCCATCTATTGTGGGGTCACGACAAAATGCAGCAGTAGCTTCATGTACAGAAACACAATTAAGCTGCATTGAAATTATAAGCCTGCTATCTGTGTGCATGATCATTCAAAAGAATAACACATCCAAATCGTTGTTTGCATGAGTCAAAAGAAATAAGCATACCAATTCATTCCTCCTGCTAGGAAGAACTCTCAATGCAGTTTGTGACTTTTTCCCTTTGAGGCTATGCTGTTTTGTAGTCTGTCAGTATCTTTGAAGTAGGATTGATCAGTGACCACAGAACAATCACCTATTGGCTTGCCATATTCATCTGAATGAATCATATCACTGGTAGCTTACAAATTTGGAGAATTTTCACCTTTGTATTCAGTAATGCAAAGCATCCTCACTGAGCCAGCTATCTGAACCTGCAAACCCAAAGATTGGTTCACATGACTTAAATATGATTAAAAGAGAGAGAAGCTAAAAAAAATTCTCTCTTTAGGAGGTCCCTAAACACGATATGATCGAACTCATTCCTGTGCCATGAGTTTAGCTTAGATTCCTAATTATAAACTTTTACGCATGTTCATCAGTCCATTTATATTTTTAACAAACCTTCTTCATTGGCCAATTCAAGCTTGTTTATTCTACGTGCATTAGCAATCTTCATGTTAAACCATTGATAACGATTTCATAAGAGAAATATGTGCTCTATACATACAAATATACAAACACACACACACACCATTCTATACTAGCTCAATGATCAAAATCATTTTTAAGAGAAAAGTTAGCAAATAATGTTATGCTAAAGATCATGTTGCTGAACAGCATAAATAAATCAAACCTTAGTGTTACTGCTGGCTGTGCCATTTAAATCACTCCTTAAAGAGGACGTCATTGTTTTTTGGCGATCATCAACTTGGACTGTAGTGTCAGTATTGTGTCAGTATTATTGCCTATTTCTTCATTTGGAGGAGCATCCACATTCACACTACATGGCCCATCAAAATCACCAGATAAACCATTTATGGAACATCCATTCTTGTTGGTCCGTAATCTTTTCTTGTTGGTCTGCATTGGTGATTTAGTACTTGTATTTGCGCTGCTTCCAGTCAACTTTTCTATGTAGCTCCCTACATGAGATCCTTCTTGGTTATCATGAATTTCTGGCTGACGAGGTTCTTCTGTCCTCTTAGAGTTAGTCACATTTATTCTTCCCGATGCTGACTGGTGATCTTTAGCACTATTGGAAAGCACTTCTCCGGACAGCACAAGAATAACATATCAATAAATCAGATCCAGTACACTCTCTAAAATCAAAAGTCGAAAATGATGCCACCGGGATAATTAAAATAATAGTAATATGAATATGTATGGTTTCTTTAATGGATAGAACTACTCAAGCCTTCCATTTCTACCAATCCAGCTAAACCAGGTCAATATAACTAATATAGCGGCTGAACTGACTTAACCTCTGCGGTACAGCAGGGTCATACAAGGAATCTAGAAAATGGGTTGATTTTATGAATGCTTCCGTATATAAGATGACTGAGGCATAAAGAACCAGCAGAGTTCCTGGAAGAGCATATCTTACAAAAAAAGTTCTCTCATCCATTATCAATCATTAGTTTCTTGTTAAAGGAGAATGATCATCTGATGCATGAAGTTATCTATCTCTTCACATGAACAAATTCCCTAAAGACAGAAACAGAGGGAGAGAGAAACCATCCAATAGAAACCATTCACAGCATCATATGTGATGACTTA
>NW_006262339.1:38958687-38964005 GCF_000493195.1 Citrus x clementina
ATCTTATCATTTGTATCCTCTACTGTATCCATTTGAGGTCCAAGAACTATTTCTGCAAATCCACTAATCCAAAATTTATTTACTGTTATCCTTGCTTGTAGGAGAAGCAGCATACCCGATGCTTCTTCTAGTTAGAATGGAAAAAGGAAGAGATTCAAAGCACCACCAAATAATCATCCAAAAACCATATCTTCCATTTTCTTTCAGTATGAGGATAAGGTCAATCACTCTTCACAGAGTATTAGAAAAATATATATTTTATTTTTCTTTCAGTTATTATGAGGATCAGATCAATGCAGTGAAACAAGTGTCCGACCCCTGAGCTATGCAGACACTCCACAAAGGAAAATCATAGTTTATTATGTCCCAAGCTATTAAACAGTTTCACATAAGCACAAACATACAACTTGTTTGGAGACAAGGACAGTGTTACCACTCTGATGATAGAAGAAACCAACAGAAAAAATGTAGTTCACAGATTCAAACCGTATGACTCTAATGGCTAGGAAGATGTAAAAATTGTCAAAACCTTAATGCTTACAGCTCAATTAATTTCATTTTTAGTTGTTAATTTTCACATCATGATAGCAAGTACATATTGTATGACAACACCCATTACCATGTGAGCAATTTATTGGTACCTAATGAAAATAGCAGCATGAGGCAGGACCAATATGCAACATTCTCTGTGGTCAAGTCTAACCACCAAAAGTAAGTTTCTAACATCATCATTTAAAGTTATATACAGGCTGTTAGTTAAACCAAACCGCATCCGTAGTCATAAATTTGAGTCAACCCTATAAAAAGAAAAATAAATAAAACCTCTTCTTTTGGTCGTTTCTTTGTCCAGCAGGTAACACTATCCATATGCAATGCAGCAATGGCCACGAAAGTTTAAATGTTCAAAGCAACGTAGCACAACTTAAAATAAAAATGAATTTTGATAAAAAATAACCAGTGGATAAATCTAGTCTACAAACAAGACTTAAAAAACAAAAATAGAGTTGTTACATGCTAACTAAAAAAGGGTAGATTAGAACCGGAGCTGTCAATAGCATCTCTAATTGGAATTTCAAAAACATCATCATTTTTGGACTCTTTGCATTGCAATATGTAAAACCTAGCCATTGTCTTTTCCTTACGTAGAGAATATGCAACATCGCTCCTGTTAATGATAAGTTCGTTTTGATTAATTCCTTTTCCATCTACAATAACCATATTCAACCATAAGCAAGTCTTTTTGAAGTGTAAAAACAAAAGAGCAAAAATTTAATTATAAATAGTCAAAACCAGTCAAGGACACAGCATTTGATAGGGGAGGCCAGAGTATCTCACTATTCATTGGGACATAGACAGTTAATTAATTCATAATGTTCGAATGTTGAAAACTTGGCTCAGTGAAAATGCACATGAAATAAAACTCCAGAAGTTAAGATCCTCAAAAACTAAGTCATTGAATGAATTTAAAAGTTAAATACATTGTTTATAAGCTGAAACAACTCTAACTGCAGACTAACTTGCTCAGAATACCCTAATAATGGCTGCTTCCAAAAGAGAATTTATATGCTTCATGTCAGATGTCTAATAGTCAATATATAATCAGTTGAGGAAATAAACAAGTTTCCAAATAGAAGTGTTTCAAAATTATCAAGGCCTTCCATTGAGTCTCTCCCAACACAGGAACAGGTAGTTTACCTTGGAGTTCTTATAGCATGATGAAATTATTCAACAGTTCAACAGCTCTAAATGCCAATCTCTGAAATGTTATTTGAGGCAACTGAATCACATTCAAGTTTCTTTTTCTCATATAATATGAAAAATACTAATCAAGAAATGTTTTTACCATTCATACAGTTGAAAAAGTTATCAATCGATCTTATATCAACCGTACGTCCACATTTACTGATTTATTTATCTATCTATGTAATGTATTCAGAAGATAGCATACCTGTTGCTTCCTTAACAGCTGAAAATGCAACTTGCTGAAGGGTATCTTCATTCACAGCATCTTCAAAAAAATTTCTAGTAACTTTTATCTTTTTCCTTTTTTGTTTTCCCTCTGACATAGCTTCTGAAATGCAACTAGAGACATCCAAATCTTTTTCAATCAGTGAAAAAACCCCCTCAGTCATGGAATTATGTTTCAAAAAGCAATTCTCCTTCCTTGAGTCAATTAAAAGAACCGCAACTTTAGAAATTGGCCACCCCTCTGCGCTTGGAATATCTTTTGATGCATCTAGACTGTTGGATATATCACATGCATCCATAATTTTCTTCTCCGTCACTGAAAGCTGTTTGTCTGGGTCATCCAATTCAGAATCATTGGATCTTTGCAAAAGCTTCATATGTGCCAACAAAGTTGGCTTCCACAGCTAATTTGGAAAATGACTCAAAACCTTCAAATTTCAGCTGCCGATGTTGTTTTATGTGGTAATAGTTGTTTTTAGCAACACCACAGTATGTACTTAAATGAGATAAATATACCAAAAAGAAAAATGAAAAATGTTAAAAAGAGTAAACCATAATAACCTACCATTGGAATGACTGAGAAATAAGCGAAACTATTTTACTGGAAATTATTATTATTATTTTTTATTGGCATGTATTGCGTTTAAATTAAACAATAATGCAGTGGGTATTAGCTAAACTTGATTTATTTATTTATTTTTTTATAGGAAACAAAGAAACTAGTATTAACAAGAACAATAATTACAAAATGTGCACAAGGAGTCCACAAAGAAAGAAGCCCCCAAAAGATCACTAGCAGATCTATACAGTTGAATGCTAATCAAATGACAATACAAGCATAGGATCCAAAAGATTATGAAAGCTTTACAACAAAAACATAACAAAAAACACAGAATTAAGCCAACACTCCTTCCCAGTTTAGATGAATGGGGAAGAAAGAAGAATCTTGAAATTCCTTAGTAACCGCGGCCAAAAGAGAAGCTAATAATCGCTCTTTTTCCCACAAAAAGTATGATATCTTCTTCTGAATCTCAAAATACTTCTATTTCTTTCAATCCAAATCACCCAAAAAGTGGTCAACTGAACATTTCCACAGGCACTCTAGCCTTTTCACCTTTCCCAAAAGCATAAATAAACTCTGAAAGCACAGACATACCAGAAGCTGGCATCACCCAAGAGATTTCAGCTGCCTGAAACTATCTATTCCACAGCTGGACAGCATTGTCACAATACAAAAACAAATGATCCGTCCTTTTGCCATTTCTCTTGCACATGACACACCGACAAGGACACAAACACACATTAGGATTCCGCCTTTGAATAATGTTACCAGTACTAAGTTTACTAAAAGCGAATGACCAAGAAAAAATTTGAACTTTACTTGGGAATTTAGCTTTCCAAATCATATGGGCCGGCTGAAAGGTCAAAAGAACTTGATCATCAATCAACTTATCGAAAAAGGATTTGCAAGAAAAGATCCTTGAAGGACTTAGCTTCCAAATTCTTTTATCCTCTACCATAACACTAACTGAAACATTCTCCAATAAAGCCAAAAGAGTAGCACAAAACTTCTTGATTTATTTACAGTTAAGTTTCTAATTTGGCCCTCAAAATCTTCAAGCTTTTACTTGACATGGCTAGTTATTGGCTGATATGACAATGATAGCAACCCATTAATGAAATATGTTTGTCTAGCTTGCCTTCTCATTATTTATTTATTTTTAAGATTCAAAGAACAGATCAAAATGGAATTCAAAACTTTAATAAGAGGTTCTAAATAGCAAGGTTAAGGATCATCGACAAACAGGGAGACATTTATCAAATTTCGTGAATTAAGTGCGGACTCAAAAAAAAAAAAAAAATGCCAAGGTTTCTTAGGGAAATGGCTGTTGAAGAAGGTCTGTGCTACATCACCACTCAATCAAAGCTCTTATACAGCCTCCAACACATGGCACATAGATCTAACACAAGCAAAACTGCAAGTTACACGATGTAACTTGGTTAATATGATGGGTTTGTTTCGAACTCACAACCTTCGAGTAACCACTCAACCTCAAACCTTAAGCTAATAGCTAAGGGCATAAGCTCTAATTAGTTAGATATGATTGTTTATTATATTCTCTTATTCGAAGTAAAGATGGTATCAAAATGGATGGAATTTCAATATTGTGGTTAAAGAGGTTTTTTACATTCTCTTATTCGAAGTAAAGATTGTATCAAAATGGATGGGATTTCAATATGGTGGTTAAAGATCTAATCACTGTTTTTGGAAAAATTCTTTTCTGTTGATGTGCATTATGTTGTAAGCAATAAGAACCAAATTTGATTTTGGGAGGATAAGGGGATTGAGGATCACATTTTAGCTTAATATTTCCTTGGCCCTATCAACCATCTAACTTAGCTAATGTTTCCATATCTTTATTTTATTTAATTATTTATTTATTTTAAATAGTACATAAATGTAAACTAAATGCTGCAGAATTTACCTAAATCTCACCCCAAGAGATCTCACCAGGTGACCACCTAATAGCCACAACAAGAATCCAAAACCCAAATCATGACATGCTCCGAAAAGTCAGAACGACTAAATTAACTAAAGCAATAAATACTGGCTTTGGTATATCTGAAAGCAGATACGCATACATTTTTCGTCATTCCGAAAACAAATGAAAATCATGCAAAGCCTCCCATAACAGAATGATACTAGATGGACATTCAAGTGATGACCTTAAATCTACTCCACTGAGGCTCATAAAATACAACTCCAGTATCATTTTCACCGAGAGAACCAAAAAATATTTAGAACCATATCCCGACATGATTTACTAAAACGAGTAATAATAAAGTTAATATAAATAATCTGATAGTTTCTGAAGATGTTAAAGTCAACAAATAAAAAGATATGAAATAGAAAGACTGCTCGTGCAACAAACAAGAAAATTAATCATTCAATCCAACAAAAAACATGGTAGTTTGAGAAGAGTCGCAATGAAGCCTTAAAAAGAGGAAGCCAAAATGCAAGATCAAACAAAGCATGGAAAGACCACCTGTTTTGCAACAGACTGCTGTAGAGATTCAGATGGAGTGTCTCGCGAGGAAGGTCTTGCTGGTAGCAATGGATCAACCAAGTAATCCAATAATAAAAGGACTGTGTCTTCAGTCGCACATAAATCTGAAGCAGACATCATTCAGTTCTTTCCAAGCACAACTCTACTCATATTAATATCTGTATTAGAAAAGCAAATACCAAGATTCGGGTTTACACTCAAAGCTTTATCAAAGAAGTCCAAGAAATTCTGATATGCATTTATGTCACAGTCCACCCTGAAAGCATGTGTAATTGTCCAATT
>NW_006262339.1:38964105-38966793 GCF_000493195.1 Citrus x clementina
CTTAAAAAATAAAAAATAAAAATACAATAAAATAAAATCTTGCTAAGCCATTCTCCAGAAAAAATTAACTTTTTTCCCCAAACAGACCATCAAATTCCTAATATGAAACTTTGAGGTAAAATTATTCAATGCTCTAGATATATGCAGAATAAAATTAAACCTTTAAATCTTTTAATTAATTTCCTTTCACAGCATTTTACCTTTTAGCAATTAAAACAAACATAAGCACAGGCTTAAGTCTCAGTTTACCAAACATATAATCTAATATTATCCAACAAAAGGAAAAAAAAAAAAGGGGGTTAAAAAAGAAAAAAACTCAAATGAGCCGCGCAATAAACCCAGATGGTGAACTTAAAAGATTTATGATCAAGGTTTAAGCAAAAACCCAAAACCCAACAAAGAACTGAAAATGGGTAGTAAAAATTCAACTATGGTTTCGGAATTCTGAAAATGAGAACAATGTGAATGAGTAATTAAAAGAGTGTGAAGGTGAATTACCAATTCCCGATATAAGAAACTTGACAGCTCTCAGAGCATTTTTGTGAGACTTGGTGGACGTCGCAGAGTCTGTTCTGCATAAAAGCCTGTGAAAGGCGCAATGTGCGTTTTTTGGGCGCCAAGGTATCAAACATTTAGGTCCCTAATTTTCAGAACAATTACAATGATACCTTGTTTATTACTTTTTCAATAAGGTCCCTACATTGGTTTTATAGGAGAAGCAAAAATTCATTAATAAAGCTAAATTAGCCAATATTATTACATTTTAGGCAAGATCGAGCTCGGATACGATATTTATATTCTATATAGTCATAACAGGACCTAAGAGTTAAGAGTCAATTACGATAATGCCTAAAACATGACATGATCATTATGATTTTTCTAAATTAAAAAAAGGCACATTAATATTTTATGATATACGAGGTATTGTAGATGATGACCATGTTCATGGTAAAAAAAAAATTTGATGACATTAAACTAATATTTAGTACATGAATGTTTTTAGATCTAATTTAGTTTTACTCATCTCACCTATTGTAGATGATAATTGAGTTCATAGTAAAAAGTGATTTATTGTAGTGCACATTAAGACAACACAATAATGTCACGACAGTTTAATATCTCAACAAATAAATTCAGATATATTAAATCAGTAAAAATATTATATGTAATAAAAGACAATAAAATAATAAAATCTCCTAAAAATTAGAATTATAAAAAAATACTTTATAACATGATTTAATAGTAACATAGACGAACCGCTATCCTAAACCATCGAAACTCTCTACTCCGCCATAAGAACATACGTAACTGAACTCCACTACATACATTAATTCTTGATCCAGACAACCAACCGTGGATTTTGATTTGACAGGGATCATAATAGAGAAATTATAAATTTGACTAGGATACCTCGCAAAATTTTATTAACTTAGGCCAACAGTAAAATTTTGAGGGCTATATCAAAGTATAAAAGAAATGATGGGGTCAAACTTAAAATTCATATAAATGTGAAAGCCACAGTCTACAAGCATTAAATTTCAATGTTGTTTCCATTAAATGTAATTTTATGTCGGGGCGATCTCATATGGGGAAAGATTTACGGATAATGATTCACTCTTAATCTAAACATATTACGAGGAAATAACTCAATTATTGATTAGTAGTTAATAAATTAAAAAAGTAAAAAAAAGTTAAATATTATCGATACACTATCATTAAAAAACACATGGTAAAAAATCTTTAAAAACTCAATAGAACTCAAATAAAGTAAAGATCTTATTCCAAAATTTACATGGGCGAATACCAAATAAAATCACGGCCGTGTTGTAGCTTTTTTTAAAAAAATAATAATAATAATAATTAAACGTTAAATAATGCTCGTTGATACACTTCAAAATAATCGTACGGGCGATGCACCCATCATTCCTTGTTTATGAAGATAACATAGCAATCAATTGTAATTAGATATTTAAGGGCATGTTTGGCATGCAACATTACATCCCACTACTTCGTAAGCCTGCATTAGCTAAAATAAATTTACATTTGGCAATGAAAATGGTATGCATTAGTCTATATTAACAAGGTGTAAATCTTTTAAGGGAGCAGCATGGCTCACAGTCCCTGTAAAAAGAATGAAAAATGTTTTTAATATTCAGTATTTTTATATTAAAATGAATTGATATGAATAAAATATCCATCTTGTAAACTTGTACATTGTCATTTAGTCATATAATTAAAAAAAAAAAGCCAAAGAAAAAGAAGGAGACCTAAACAGAAATTTATCATTAATGAAGAAATACTAAATTGAGTTTTTTTTTTTCCAAAGCTTAAACGAAGAAGATCAACTTTCTTATCCATGGATGATGTTTGATCAACTAACGAATTAGCATCACTTCTCAATTGAAGGTAAACCTTGATCTTGAACATCAATTTTGTTAATATTAGTTATATGATTGTCTTGATTCTGGAATAATGAATTTCTAGTTCGAGTTTTCTGCCATTAGCATAGTTAATAGCTAGCTAAATTAGAAACCAAAAAAAAAAAAAAAGAATCTCCTCTCCACTCACTAGAAATTAAAAAATAATTGAATGTCTCCTTATTTTTTTAAGTAATAATTCTTCTTCATTGCATTGTCAGTGGCCCAGTAATCTTTATATATAAAAATATTTTTTCTCAGTTTATGGTAA
>NW_006262339.1:38969321-39120638 GCF_000493195.1 Citrus x clementina
ATTCACTATAAATCTATGGTTAAAATTTTGAATCTTGAAACTTTATCCGTATATTTATGGTGGCAGGGTGCTCTATTTTCAGTGGTGTATGCACCATTGTGTAGTTGCAATGATGAGGATTCAAATGGTACCAAAATTAACATCATCCGATATTGAAATGTGAATGCCAGTGGTTGTTCTTGATGGCCAACGATAGCCATAGGTGAGTAGATTTATTTTTATTTATAATTTTACTTACAAATTTTACAAAATAAAATTATTAAACTCTTAAGATATGAATAATCATAATTTTGTTTTAATATAAACACTAAATTAAAAATAATATTGAATAAAATGTAAATAGACATTTATAAACATATATATATATAATATTTTTTATTATACACACACACAATATATCATTTATTAAATAAAATAATACCTTTTAATATAATATAATGTGTCAAACGTATCCTGAGTGCATAACTCTTGAGGCTATGAATTAGAAAACAAATTGATGTGATGCATTTCTCAATGATTTAGACAATTCCAAAAATGATAATGAAATTTCTTGTGTTGAAAATAAAAGGATTGAGATTTAAATTTCTCCTAAATGAGGAGGAAGAAGACTGGCGGAATTACCCTTAGGGTAATATTTTTTTTTTAAATGATACACTTGTGAAGCATTAAGTTAAAGTCGAACATAGCTAAATAATTGACCAGTGCTTTAGGTAAGTTTGTATGAGGTTGTATATATGTTATGTACGTTCTAATATTTAATAGATGAAAGAGAGTTCAAAGAGAGGAAAAAGTTATTTCGAGCGAAACACCCTTCACATCAAGACTGCTCAATTTAGAAAATACTTATTCTATATCTAGACTTATTCTATATCTAGAATATGTTAATCACAATATACATATATATACACAAATAAATTACTACTTTTAACTCCCAAATAATCCCATCTAAACTAACTATAACACAATAACGATTTGATAACGTGACTGAAACTGTCTACACTAAGTAAACGTGATTTGATCATCAAAGCAACTAAATTAAAGGTGGACGTACGAGGGCTACTCTACAAGGCAACAAAAGATGTACATAAAATTCGAGGAAACAATAATGGGAATTTTATTTATTGAAATAAAACAAAAAGTACACTTGATGAGGAAACAATCTTTTTTGCCTCAAAATATAGAATAAGTCTAGAAAACAGCATGCAGGAGATGAAATCAACAACAAAGATATACTGCAAGTGATGAAATCATATATTTGGCCTGATGAAACTGCAGCTGATTAGTAGCTAGCTACAGCTGATAATGATGATCTAATAATTATAAGGATTAAATGAAGCACTAATCGGATTAATTAAGCTCTCCATTCTCAACATTGATTGCTTCCATTTGCATGTTTTCTGCAACATTATTATTGTTAGATCCATAAACATTAATATTGATGTTGTCTAGTTGGAAATATTGTTGTTGCTGAACTTGTCCGCCAGAAAAATCAATGAAACCAGGGTAATTATAATAACTCGGTTCGTGATTATTATAATAATTATAATAACCAAAGAAACTGTCCTCAGGATAATTGCAATTATTGGATTCAAGATTTGGTAGCTGTATTGGTGAATCCTGCAGCTGCTGCTGCTGCTGCTGCTGTTGTTCTTCAGCAGCTGATCTAATAATATTCTCCAGCTCTTCTTGTACACTAGGTTTTCCCTTATATTTGATCTTACAAAGCCTCCAATCCTGCAATTTAAATATTAAATATATAAAACATTTTATATATCGAGCCATTACAAATTAATGGTATTAAAGTTGGACTTATATATCTTGCAGTACGAGATCAGACGGCACACAAAGCCCCCATCACCCTATCCCGTACGTTTCTAGCCCACATAAAGTTGTGTGTTATGTAAATGTCATAAAACATTACTATGTATATCACATATTGCTCCCATCACCCGATCCTATAGGTCCCTAGTCAACATAAAGTTCTAGGTCATGTAAAGTATCATAAAATCTTACCCTCATCGCCACATCCCCATTGGTCCCTTGCCCACATAAAGTTGCGTCATATAATACAAATTATATAAAGTGTGTAATAAAATCCTACTACGTATATATAAACATATTCAAACTAAATGACGTAGGATTTCTAGAAGCTTATTCAACTTTAAAGGGGATTGATTTACTAATTGATTTGGGCCTGACTCCCTTAAATATAGAACTTGAATCAATAAATGCTGGGTTTGTTTCTGAAAGACTCAAAAGTGAATTTAAAAAGTTAGAAACAAATTTTGGAGTTTGAAAAATCTTTTTAGAAATCACTAATGGCAAAATTATTTCATTCTACAGTAGATTTTATAAAGTAAAAAAAAAAATTCAAAATCTAATTTTAAGAATTAGTTTTATACTTAATATAGTTTTATATATATATCCTTATGTATATTACAAGAATTTAAAATTATCCTTATTAGTTAGAAAATAAAATCATCAACTTTAAAGAAATTATTATTATTACCAATTATATTGAGATAACAAAATAAAAATTAAAACTGATAATATAAAATGATTATCCTAGTTATCAATAATTATATATATATATATATATATATATATGTGTGTGTGTGTGTGTGTGTGTGTGTGTGTGTGTGTGTGTGTGTGTATAATAAAAAATATTATATATATATATGTTTATAAATGTCTATTTACATTTTATTCAATATTATTTTTAATTTAGTAATTTATATTTTTACAGCAATTTAATAATAAGATTTACTAAATACATAGACTGCTTTTAAAAGTCACAACAATTTAAAAATAAATTATATTAAATTTTTAATTGATTCTCTTTACATTTAATTATTTTCACAAACAACTAGCTATTATTATTTTAAAAACAATACTGGATCTTATTCTAATTGAGAAAAACTTTTTGACTGGAAAGAGATTAGTTGGCTATAGCTAATATTAGGGATCAAGGGTCTGATTGATAACAGTGCTTTCTTTCTTATTAAATACACAACTGTAATGTTGTGGCTCATCTTTTAGTCAAGCTGGCTTTTTTCGTTTCTCGAGGACCAAGGGGTTTATTTGAATTAAAGATTATCCCATATAAATTGTTAGTCTCTTGTAACTTTTTGTTCTGTTAATTACATAAAATCGATCAGTTATCTTTTTTTTTTCAAAAAAAAAAACCTAAATGATGATCGCGTTAGTTGCATGTTACTACTACCATATTCTCGACTAACTAATTTATTTTGTAACATTAGTTATTGATATTTGGTATTACTCTAATGAAAAAAGTTAAACTAGACTAAAAAAAAAAGTGCAAAGAAATGATGGTTCAAACCGTTGTGTAGGATTCAAGGCTGTATTCATGCATAATCCAATTAGTCTTGATGGCTTTGTTACGTTTTGTCCTAGGATCATGAGGTTCATCTCTGCTGAATCTGTGAAATGTAAGAGGTCTCTTGAAACCAACTAAAGTTTGATTATTGTAATTAGCATAAACTTTCTTAACACGGCCTGTGGCTCTCCACCATCCTCGACCTGAAACTTCTCTCGAATCGTTCTCCCTCAAACAGAAGTAAAATCTTTCGTTGGTGGATAGTGCAACATTGTAATCCCCTGCATGTACAATATCAACTCATAGTTAAAGAAAGACTAGTAAAGTAATCTTTGTGTTGATTCACAATCAATCATTTTATTTGATAAAGACAGAGAGAATTAGCGTTTGTAATTTGTTTTCATTGTTTTCATCTTTACTTCGATTCTTTTCATATCTTGGTCCTATCTGCAACTATATGCAATTCTTTTAGTAATCAATTATCTTATTTCAACGTGTCTCTCTTATTTAAGTGATTTTTATTTTTATAATAGTACTCTATAATTAATATCTTAAAGTAACAAACAAGAAATTAATTAATAACAAAATAAAGCTCCTTTATTATTTTGTTTTAATAAATTACTAAAAAGGAAATATAAGAATAAGATGTTTTTAGAGATCAGTCCAGACAGGTCCAAGACAAAAATCTTACAATTATAAACTCTTAATGTGTCGTGCAAAAGAATTTAACTTAGTCTTGGAAGAGGTGAATTCAAACTTAATTAGGACAGAAGCTTTTTTCCATTCTCCACCATATTTACTATTTTAACCCTTACTTCCTACTCCATTTCTCAATAAATTCAATTGAGGATGGAGAATATATCCCTATACAAGAAACAATTTTCTTATCCTCTACATTAACTATTTATTTATTTTCTTTTCTAGTAGTTACTAATACTACATAAGTTTAGTTGTATAAAAGTAAAATCAATTCCAACAAACCCTTCATTAGTATATTGCAATAGTATTCAAAATTTAAATAAAAATTTGAAAAAACCATCTGCAACATATATCGGAACAATATCAAAAGAAAAAGGCCAATAATAAATAAATTAAAAATATGAATTGGGATAGGGTGGGAAGTAAAAACCAAGTCCTATCACTTCAAAAATTTGAAAATTATACGCCCCCATTCCCCAAAAACTCATCATAATTTCACCCCATTTGGAGCATATCCCTGAGGAGCCCCAAGCTCTTAAAGAATTTTGCTATCTCTACTAAAAATTGCGCTGTTAATTAATTAACTCCTGTGTTTCAAAACTTATGCAAAACATCTCTGTTTTATATATATATAGTCCATTAATATTCTATTAAAATCTATTTAATTAATTATTATTTACGTCATTCAATGATTTAATATTTAATTTGAATTTGAAGTTATATGAGGGAAAAATATAATTTTACTCCTTAAAAATTAGATCCAATAATTATTAAAGTAACGGCAAAACTAACTCGGTAACTAACCTAAACCTTAGTGACTAAAGGGAAATTAATTTACCCAAGTTCTACATGTGCAGAGAGGGTTTCGATAACTCTGGAAGATATACGATGATTAAAATTGAAGATGCTGTACAAGTTATCCATTTTGCCAGCTTAGAGTTCCGTCGAGGGGAGCAAAAATGTGGACATGATTTGTAACAATTGAAAAAAAAAAAAAAGTGGCCGGTGGGCAAATTTCATAATTGAGGAAATTAAAATTTCTCGTGCAAATTGTAAGAGGAAATCAGTAAGTTTGGAGAAGAAACTAGGGAGCAGAAGCTATAAGCTAGAGAACGAAAGTGCAAAAAATGAACACAAATTCTATCATGCTATGCTACATGTGACATTTAATCAATGTCAAAAAAAAAAAAATGAAGGGAAGCATATGACAGAATGATCAAAAAAGGAAAACAAACGATGATCTGAGAAAAGGTGCAAGCTAAAGAACGCAAGTGCTTCCTTACCCTTAAAAAAAATGCAAAAAATTAAAACAAATTCTGTCATGCTATAATAATGCATGTAACATTTAATCAATTGGGAGGGGTAAAAAAAAAAAAGAAGAAGAAGTGAAGCACCTGCATCACAGAATGATCAAAAAAGGAAAACAAATGATGGTGTGAGTCTGTGAGAGAAGAAAAATGAAAGAACGAAGCTCAACACATGCATATTGAAGAAATGCAAAGCCCTAAAAAAATGAAGTGAATCTAAGCAGCGATAGAATCTCAAGGACCAAAAATAAATGAGACAAACCAAAACTTTGTAATATGGAGATGAGAGAGAAGAAAGAAGAGATCTTAACAGACATTGAAGATGCTGGGGATCAAGCTCATATACACCTCTTTCCACAATGAAATCGCCATAAAGCTGCATTTCCTGACCTGAAAGTTTCCTAAAAAGAAATTCAATAAGCTCCTCATCGGTGGGATTGAACCTGAATCCAGTCGGCATCATCATCATAATCAATGAATAATTTTTTTTTTCTTTTACTCCTCTCTGAATCTTGGAGAAATTCCTGCAAAGAGATACATGTCTTCTTTACCCTATATAAAGATACTAGGCCAGGAATTAGAAGCAATACTATTCATTTACAGCAGTCAATGGTTAACGTGTCGTTAACGTATCTGTAATGGGAGGGATCGAAGAAAATAAAGACATTATAATACTTCTACTGCATTCAACATTTCTACCTTAATCAATACACGTACGGCCGGCTGTAGTGTACTGAGGCCGTAGGTGAATTTTTTTTTTCTAATGAATTTCAAAAGACAAATTACATATGTCAATGGCACGGAGGTTTATAGCAATTCCCCATTAGATATGTGATGGTGTGAATATCTAGGAGAGCAGGTTGAATTTTCTTTCAAATATTTCTAAGAAACCAATTTTCAATAATGTACATTTTGATTTAAGAACAATTCGAGGATGCAAATATATAAAAGAGTATTTGTTAAAACCACAAGCTCTAGGTCTAAATTATTTTATACAAACTGATATGGTATAAAATATAAAAGTTAATAAAAAATTATATTAATCATATGGTGAAACAAGTGGTTTTATCCAATTCAATGTAGCTGTCAAATAGTTGAGTTGATAAAATCTCTTATGTTAAAAATAATAGATTTAGGGTTCAAACCTCGATTACATAGTGAGAAAGGGATTAAGTTAATTAAGTGGTGTCATCAGAGAAAAATTATTATGTCACATAAATCTGTATAAAATAGTTTGTATAAAGAGTGATTTGTGGTTTTATCATTGACGACAGTTGTTTATTTATTAAAAATATCTTCGATAGTTTCTTTTAATTATTATTTCATCTGAAAGAGGTTTTCAAAATCTAGTGGACTCTTAAAGTAAATTGTAGCCATGTATCATGCATGTTTAAAACAGTCACGAAACTAGAAACTTCTTTTAATATAGGCTAAACTAAAATAATATTTCAGTAAACATAAGTTATTGAGACTAATATGAAAAACAAAATTATATACCACGTATATGAATTTTGTTAGGGCTTGATATGAATATTATTGATTTTATTGAGATTATAAAAAATTGTGTTAATGCTCAATAGGAACATTACTTGTGATCTAATCCCTAACAGAAAAAATTATGGAACGGAAATTACTTTACATATCTAATCATCTTATAAAAATATATGTATATAAATCATGATCGAGCCCGATTGCGGTGTCAATTCAATGTACTCACTTTAGGGAGCGAACTAACGGCTCGTTTCTTTTATGCAGGATGTCTGACAAAAGTGGAAATGCTTGGCATTTAATTATCTAGATGGATAAGTTGAATCACCATCCTCTTAAATTTTATAACTACAAATTCACTTCAATTTACCAAATGAGATTTGATTTTAAAATAAAATTTGGCTAAAGTCAAATAATTTGATATATTCATTTTTTATGTCATTGATTTCAGTTTACTCAACAATAAATAGGTATAGTCGTATAAACTATCATTCCTATGTTAAATTTCAATTTTCTTGTTATAATAAATGTATGTATGTATATGTCTTTTCATGTGGTAGAATGATAATATTTTGACTGACATAAAAAATGAATCAAATTAATAACAGGATAAATATTTGTCAATAGTGTGTGGAAGTGAATTGAGCCGAGACAATTAATAACGAAAAATATGGTTGTATTTTACCTGGGATCACAATTAAATGGATCAAATAAGAGTTTTAATTGACTGATTGTATGGCTTACGTTTGTTGCTGTTGTGTCTTGTATGTGGTGAGAGACCCCCGCCTCCAAAGTAATAGTCCCAGAACCGACGTACAGGAACGGCTTGTTGATTCGCCTTATAATGATATTGAGGCTTGACTAATCAATAGAAAAGGTATACATGGTGCTATGGTTTTTCAACGAATAATGATGTTGATTAATACTAACGGCTTGTTGATTCAACTTTGGCACTACAGGAGGTAGCAATATGATAAAATAGAGTATAAAAATATAAGATTCTTCATATAATAGAGCTCTTAACGGGGATACGGATGTGAGAGAAATCATCCTAATATTTTATAAATAAATTGTAAATGATAAACGTGTAATTGGCTCTACGAAATTTTGAAAGTTAAATAGAACTTCAGCTCTCAAATCAAATCTAGCGTCTAGCTAGAGAGACAATTTAAGGGATTTAGTCTTTGGCAACCATAGTCATGGCCTTTGTTCGTTCCATAAAATCGTCTCATTTATTTAATTTTTTTCAACGAATTTAAAGCAGTAGTATTGTTGATATAAACAAATGCTTAGTTAATATCTTCTTAATTTTTGTAGTTAATATCTTCTTAATTTTTGTATTAACTTAAAAATTAGAGTATTAATATATACTTTTTTTTTTGTTTTGACAACGAGGTATCCTGGGGAGGGCCCCAACTGTGGGAGGTACCTTTAAGCTCGTACCACAACCCAGACTAGAAGTCTCTGCTCGAACCGAGAGGCACAGGTTCTCCCAACAAAGGCGACTTCCCTGCCACTCGAAGTAGGGAGCAAACCCAGTCAAACCACTTAAGGGGGACTCCATTGCCAGTGGAGCCAACACTTTGTTGGTAATATATACATTTTTTTTAATAGAGCGGGATCTTTTACACTTGATTGAGTAGAAAAAAAAAATAATAATAACGGGGAATCAAAGGTTTACTTAGCTAGCAACTAAGTCCAGCGGCATATTACTTGTCTCCCGATTTTGTAATTATTCTATTCTTCTAGATCTTATTGAGAAAAACGTGATACAATGTTTAATACTTTTTTAGTATTCTCTAAACATAATTACAACACTACAAGAAAAAGTACCTACGATGACAGGCAAAAATTGTCATAGTAGGGGGTGGATGACAGTTGTTCATACCGTCATTATAGCCAGCGTCAAGAATTGATGACAGAATAATACCAATCATAACCTATGATGAATATAGTCAGTCACACAACCATCATAACTTTAATTAGAGGGAAATATAATAATTTTGAATTTGGGTTGCCTTTTTTGAATTTCGCACGCTATTTTTTAAATTTTGGCAGGAAATGTTCAATTTGCAGTGAAAATGGAAATTATAATTAATTGATTTTTTTCAATTAATTGGAAATTTGAAATTATAATTAATAAAAATAACTATTTTGTTTGTACCATGAAATTATTATCATTTTAATAAAAATCCTACAATTGATTTAGAAATTAATATTTCATAATTTAGCTAATTAATTAGATTATTAAAATTAATTGCAATTAAAAATTCATTGACAAAGAAAACAAAATAAATAACATTGGCTAATTATTGATAATTGTGAACAAACATAATTTATCCAAATACAAGTGACAAGTCCAACATAAATAGAAGAGTATTGTAACAACATAAAAACAAATTCCTGCAACATGTACAAGACTAATGTACCATGATCGGTTCATTTCCAGCAACAAAAGGAAGCCAACAACATAGTCATTTAGAGCAACACAAAGAAAGCCAAGAACACAGTTCATTTCCAGCAACACAAGATGAAGCCAACAACACTGATCAGACTAAGAAAATCCATTCTAACAGTTTTGGTGAAGCATACAACAAATACCAATATAAGAAGAAGCTAAATGTGCAAAGTTGCCTCAATATTCAGGACCTGTTTTTGCATCAAATAAAAAAGGTAGCGAACTCCAGCAGTACCCGCCATCTTCATCAAATTCCAACATAGCAAGTGTAAGAAGCTAGGTAACTGCACAAGTAAAATATAACAAATTCAAAGTCCGTGACAACTCATATAGATTAGAATACTAAGCAATAGAATAATAGCTAGCAAAGTTTGTTTTCAATGAACAAAAGTTTGGTAAATTAATTTGTTTCATCAATGAACTCACTATAACAACATAATAGGTAAGGCTTACCTCACATAGTAGCAAGTAATTCAGAAACATGGTTTGCCCACTCAATACGAACTTCATCTAATTCATCATTAGAATATGTTGTCTTTCAATTGAATTGTAAAAAAGTATCTATGCACTATGTAAGTGAACTACAAAACCAGAACATTAGTTGCCCAAAGTTACCTACCTAAATCACAAGCTTTAACTTTGTAGCCTGTTAAAGCTTTCTGCCACCTTCTCAAGTATTAACCTCAACCTTGGAATTGACAAAAAGACTACTCAAAACATAAAAGATCAAAGAAATAATAATCAATCACACTACCATTAAACAAAGTCATACGAAGTTATTGAGAAATCGAGGGGTTTTACCTAAAAACAAAAGGAAGCCCATTGTCTTCTGCCAAAAAGACTACTCAAAACAACAAGATTTTTATCCCCCACACCAGTTCTACTCTCCCTAAATCATAAAAGGAGAAAAATCAGTGGTTGGACTACAATGGTGAGTCAAGAGTTCTGAGATAGCATAAGAATAGCTCACAATGGCTTCAAACTTACACCAACTATAGAAAGGAGAGTAAATTAACATACATATAAAGCAATTTAAGGTAGACTTATAATTTTGATGGATTTGAGGCTGCCAAGCTTGGATAATTTAACATGCAAGAATGGTTCTAAAGCCTTGGCAAGATATGTTTCAAATTGACACTGAAACTAAAGAAATTGAAGCTCAATTGGTGAAATCAGAAAAGTTTTTAAACTTTGTATCAGGTTCTGTTTCTTTTTCTCAAATGGTGGATAATGGCAATGTCTTTTGCCTCCATTTCTTACACATGAGAATGACAAGCAAATATATTGTTTAAGCTATTTAGTTAAGTAATAGAGAAAATAGGCTTTTAAAAATGGCTAAATATATAATATTGGGCTTAAACTTAAGAGTTAATAAAATCACAGTTAAAGGAATATGGGATGTTACAGTTAGCTTATGCACATTCTACATCAAACTACAAGACAATGACAAGTGGTACTCTCTAAACTCACTTTTCATTCCTTTCTATTTAATGGATAAATGTATTATCAAAAAAAAAAAAATTGAACTGGATAATGTAATCATCTGATTTGTGCATCAACCATTTAACAAGTTAATTTCTAAACCCAGAAATCTGAATAACTTGCATTAATGTAAGCTCAAGAAGTATTATACACTTACAGGTCTAATCAACATCCAACAAACAGCTACCTAATCACTTACAAGTTTTCAAATTTTCAGTTCAAAGAATGCACCGATCAACAACAACAATTGAATTCTTAAGCTTGTACTTTATGTCAATCTCTCAACTGATTATTTCCCAAAGAATGAATCAATGTTAAAAGTAGCACCATGCCTGAGTGGTTAAACTAACAACTAAACATATAATCACTAAAAGATTGGCTACATATTAGCATAAAAAGAACAAATATTAAAGCTTCTGCTTACTTCATGGTTCTTGCATTCTTCAAGCTCTTCCTTAAGTTCTTCAAATCATATATCATCGCTACCAAAAACAACAACAGATTCAATTAAAAACAAATTGAATTCACAAAATAACCTTCTAAAAAGAACAAGAATATGGTTTATCAAGAATCAACTCTTTCTTAAAAATGGCATAAATTTCTTGATCTTTATTCTAAATGTCCAATAGAGATCAGACCTCAAAGTAATTAAACAAATACTTCCACATATTTACTCGTATCTTCCTCAAAAGTCAAGTCCCCAACAAATGCTCCTAAATTGAAAATATTTTTCGAAGTCTCATTTTTATACAAACATACAAACACAGAAAATCAACAAAAATAAACAAAAATTAAAGGTAATGATGAATTTCATACCAATGAACTGATGATTTCACAGTGCAAAGAAATCAGTTCTTCAGTTAGGGCTTTGCTGGCGAAATAGATAGGTACAATGGAAATTGTTAGGGTTTATCAACAAATCCGAAGCAGAAGCAATGACAATGGCAGAAGCTGGGACTTCAAATATCTCTAGCACAGAGTAGAAATTGCGTTCAAACGAAAGGGCGAAATCTTTGACAAAAGCAGGTTTCGGCAGAGCTCGAACGACGAATGAGTGAGAATGGCAGACGAACGACATCGAAAATAGCGGCGAGAATGGTAGGCAATGAGAATGACTTCGAATGATTATGGTTTGTTGTGGGTTTGTCGTGGGTTTCTTCATTTTCTCTTAATTTGTCGAAGTCTTTTGTGAGTTTTGAGTGTGAGAGTGAATTTCTCACAATTAAAATGAGTTATCTCTTTAAAACTCTGCATTTTATGTTTTTTTTCCCCCAAAAGTCACAACTTTTATTCAGAATTATCAAGTTTATATTCGACAAAGAGACGTTGTCGTTTTGCTTGCCAAAAAGACGTTGTCGTTTTGCTTGCAAAAGAAACGACTGCGTTTCCTTTTAATAGTAATTTTTTGTAATAAAATAATTTTAAAAAATACAGTCAAACCCGAATAACTGAAGTCAAAATTAAATATGAGTCATAAATTCTTGATAGTTAAAAAATCTATCATGAGTCTATCCTAAGTTTTTGATAGACGAAATTTATATCACAATTATGTCATAATTGCATGATAAAAATAAAATTTAACATAAATCCATCATTGTAGGTCTCCAGATAAAAAACTGTCACACAAGGGACTGTCATTGTAGGCCTTTTTTCTTGTAGTGCAAAATTATGTTCTCTAAACATTTTTTTTCCTTAATGAATTAAAAGCAGTACTATTGTTGATATAAACAAATGTGGATATAGCAAAACAATAGTATATGAATGCTTAGTTAATTATCTAGTTAGTTTTTGGCTTAACTTAAAAGTTAGAGTTCTTTTATATATATAAAGCGGGATCTTTCACACTTGATTGAGTAGAAAATAATAATAATAATGGGGAATCAAAGGTTTAATTAGTTAATTAGCTAGCAATTAAGTCTAGAGACATATTATTTGTTTCTCAAATTTGTAATTATTATATTTGTTTAGATTTTATTGAGTCAAACGTGATGCAATGTTTAAACTTTATTTCGTTGCATTGATGACAACATCAATTACGTAAATGATAAAGAGATGCATGAATGTTCTCTAAACATAATAATGTTTGGGCAAATGCTATGTTACAATTAATGTAACATACACACTCAACAACAACCACATAAATTGTGTGGGCCCATCATTTATGTGGTTGTTGTTGAGTGTGTATGTTACATTAATTGTAACATAGGACTCCCGTTTGAAATGTTTGATGACTTTATATAGCTGGAAAGAGTTCTTCCATAGGATTTGTACAAGGAAGTGAAAATGATGAGAAAGGGACAATCCCACACCCGGGCTGGACATCAAAAAGAGTAATTTAAATCTTTCAAGTCAACATTTAATAAATGTTTTTAGAAAGTTTATCACAAAAGTTAAATTAGTGACAAACACTTGGAATTGACTGTCTTCAATCCAAATAGATTAAATTTTACCTAATTAATATATGTAATTTGTTATGATATATCGTATGAAGTATGAGCACACTAACTTGACCCCCCCCCCCCAAAAAAAAGCTCAATATATAAATATAAAATCAATTTAATTTTTTCGGATTTTTTTGGTGTAAATTTCAAAAAAATTTATTAAACAAAAAGAAGAAAATTACATAGAAGAAGGGCTAAAAGATAAGTAGAGAATCGGTATTTAAGAATGCTCCAAAAATTTTTATGCAAGCTCTTTTGAATAAGTCGGAGGACTATCCCCAAATGCCTAAATTAGCTAGAGCATCCGCAACAGAATTCTCTTCTCTATAAATCAGAGTGCATAGAAAACAAATAGTTTTAATCCATCGTAAACAAATTCTTCCAGCGAACATGAAGAGGCCAAGATGGTTGAAAAGGTTTTCTCTGAAAACAAGTAAAAGATCGACTGCATTATATATACTAGTTCGTATTGACAGTTACATTTGACCATTTGATGTACGGAAAATTTGATCGAGATGTGCTTTTTGACCAACAAGTTCGTATTGACAGTAGCAACAATTTAATTAGAATAATCAAAATTGAAGTAAAGATGTGGAAAATTATCCAATATTAGCCAATAAAGCAAAGCACAATACCACAACCACAAACACTTATAAAAAATTATATTTTATCTGTGAACAATACATTGGATTATATTAGATTTGAGTAATAATCGGTTTGGATTGAAAAATATGTAATATATAAAATCATGGGTTAGTTGTTAATTTATGCCTAATAATTGGATCAAGGAACACATCCATTATGTATCACACAACATAATTTAATAATATGTTATTTCATACAAGTAAGACAATTATTTTAATCGTGTCACACAAAATGTATGACTATTGTTATTAAAAATATAGAATAAGAGAATTAGATATAAATTATTTCAATTTACATTAGAAAATAATTTATTAATAAAAAATTGTTGATTACTGAAATAGTGAAAAATAAAAGAAAATAACACACTCTTTGTATTATTACTGATAATAGTATTATCCAGCAGTAGACACACTAGACAAAATAAGAGCTTAGACATCACTCTCATAAAATAGAAGTTGATTCTAAAATTGACATTGCATGAGACACACAAAAAATGTAATTATCTTACATAAAGTAGATGCTCCTATTAATCAAAATTGATTTTAAATATAATTAACCTTATCTTGTGTGATACATTAGACAAATATAAGTGGCTTACACATATGGCAATTGACGACACTCTTACTAATATATAATTTCTATAGTGAAATAAAAAGAGTTCATTGAATGATATAAAAATTATACTTTTGATTTAAAAAAGCTAATTACCTATAAAAATTATTTTAATAAAAGTATATTATGTATGTAGTACGAAATGTAAAAGCCACTCTTGTCTAGACAATTGATTATATAGATAATAAAAAGAAAAAAAATTAATTCGACTCTCGACTGAGTTCGAAGCTTCAGCATATTAATATTTATTTTCCCTCTTTTGAAACCCTAAGTACGCGTTCAATACTCTATTTTTCGTTGGGTTGGGTCCCATGCGTTGGACTGGAGATTCGCAAATCCAGCCTGAGCCAGCGGATACTGGTGAGCTGTTTTGTTAAACGTGTCATGGACTTGACTTGATGTCCAATCTTTTTAAAGTTTCAACTATCAATTTCAATAATTAGAGATTTGGAAAAAAATAGCCGCTACCGTCCAAACATGTAGTAAGTTAAACGTGTCATGGACTTGACCTCAATGTTTCTTGGTTTTTTCTTGCTCCCTGTCCCTTCTTTTGATGTCCAAACTTTTCAAAGTTTCATACTATGATACTATCAATTTAAATAATTAGAGATTTGGGGGAAAAAAATTCGGCTAAGAAACTAATGAATTAATCTATATTTGTCATTATCAAGACACAGAAAGTTCCAACAAAACAGTATGAGAACAAGCAAAAATTAAATTGGCTTTACGTGTTTATATGGATTCTTTTTTTTTTTTCAAGTTATTGTGCACCCACTTTAATGCTCGATATATCATAACTTAAACGTATTTGAACCTCTTACGTGCTTTGAATGTAAATTGTTAATCAACTAGACTATTTTTAAGTATTTTATATTTGAAGCTTTAATTATAAAAAATATTATCTATTCAGATTGGAAAGATTTAAACACTCAATTCTAAGTGTTTGTCACACTTATTATAAACTAGTCAGCATTAACTTTTGAAAACGTCGAAACATGACAAATTAAGCTAGATTTTTAACGATTTTATTGAGAGCTGAAAGAAAGTTTGAGAATACTCTTTCGATACCCGAAGATGGTAAACTAAACGCTTCGTGGACTTCAAAATTAATTTCTTGGTTATTTCATTTATTCTTGAGTTTAAAAAGATACTCTTGTGATGTCCAAAACTTCAAAGTTCTAGTGGCAAAAAAAAAAAAAAAAAAAAATTATTTGGTTCAGAAATTAATCTATTAATCAACTTTCGTTATTATCAAGATGCAGACGTGTGAAACGATAGGTCCAACAAAACGGTATGTGATTTGCTAAATAATCTATAAGAGGTACTTATATGATTGCTTAAATACGCTAGCAAATAGCTATGCGATACTAGTGAAATGGGTGCATTGTCCATCCAATAATAAAATCTCTAATGTGATTTTCAACGGTGCCTCATGAAATACACATGAAGTTTTTCAATTCATAGGAGTATAATGAAGGGAACAAGGAGGAGAGAAAATAGGACTATTATTAAAGAGGGTGGAATCTGTCGTTTGTTTATTTTAAAGAAAAAAATTCTCGTCAATATTATTCCTAACCTCTAGATTGATTATAATTATTATAGTTTAACAGTTAAGATTTTGTGTCTAAATTTGTCTACAAAAAGTAGGGCTTATCCCATACCTCATTGTGTTAATGTAGATACATTATTAAGTCGTACAGTTTAATAGAGTTATTGTTAATGTCTTGTAATCCTATCCCATACCTCATGAGTTATTTAGACACTGTACTGATGAAAGTGGCATGGTTTGGATGTTCATTTATTTTATTTAAATCAATTTTATATTTATCAATACAAGTTAGTTCGAGTGTGATCAATATTTTTATGGGTACATACAGTAAATAAAAATATTACGTAAAAGAAGCTTTTAAAATTTAGCATAAGAGTGATAGGTTAAAGTATTTTTTAGTGTAAATAGCTCTAACCTTTGTAACAGTGTAGATAATACAGTGAGATAGCGGAAAAAAAGATAAATAATTTTGCACCTTGTAGAAGAGTAGTCCAGTAGTTCTAGATATAATGAGAACTGCATGATTACCTAATCCAAAACAAAGACAAGATAACACTATAAATCCTAGATGACTTAAACACCAAACACCGTGAGATTTTAGAACACTACTCGATGCTGCAAGGCCAGAGAAAACAAACCCATTAGGAAAACATACTTGGAGATTTTATTAACTTGACAACTAATAAAACAATAACAAGACAGTGGCAGATCTAGAAAAAATGATTTATTAAAATAAATTACATAACAATTAAATTAAAAAATTATTTTAATAGATTTAGTGGTGGCTGAAATAAATAATAGTAAAGCCATCCAAATAAGTTACTGTAGGTTCTTATTATTTTAATTAAAGCATAGGTATTTATAACTTTTAAAGCTAAGGTTTAAATTTTATGAGTCTATTAGTTTATGAAGGCAATTTTTATAGATTTAGCAAGGGTTATTTTAATATTTTTACTGGGATCTAATTAATTTTCTCTTTAATTTTAGAATTTATTTTTTTCAGCTGGACTTGAGACTTGTCTTGAGATGGATTTGCTCCTATGTATAATAGGGTAAACTCATTTCCTCAAGTTGACTCAAACGAAACTAAATCATTGTTAAATAAGAAGTCTTCTCATTTAAAAATATAAATAGTGCTACACATTCCAAATTTTTTCTAAAAAATTAAGCCTAATGATGTGAAATTCATCAATTGATAAATGAGATAATATAACTAATTCACTTGAATCTTATAAAGAATTACCAACCACTCAATAAATGATACATTCCAAATTTTTTCTAAAAAATTATGCCTAATGATGTGAAATTCATCGATTGATAAATGAAATAATATAACTAATTCACTTGAATCTTATAAAGAATTACCAACCACTCAATAAATGACACATCAATTGAGATGAAATTTAGGATAAAAAAATTGGGATACCAAACAATACTATAACTAAAAAAGAAAATATAAAAAATGACCTAAAATAACTAAAACTCTAAAACTATCTTAATCCTAGAAAATAAACAAATGGTATATCTAGCATTCAAGGTAACAAAAGGGAATTTTTATTACTGAAAGGGATATTATCATTTTCCTACCTAAGTTTTCTGACACATTAAGTTAGTACCGATGTTTGGTAAAATCCTCATTTTACCAATGAATGTTTATGTTGTTATCACTTTACCACCATTCCGTTAACACAGTTAAAAATTTACTGATGTAATAAGGGCATCTAAGGAATTTCATATTAAAGCCAAAACACACCGTTCAATTGTGAAAGAGATAGTATCATTTGTCCATCGAAAGTTTTCTGACATATCAATTTAATACTAAGGTTTCCTTAAGCCTACATTTTATCACTTAGTATTTAAGTTGTTATCACTTTACCACCAAAACACTATCAAGTTAAAAATTTGCTGATGTCATAAGGGTATCTAAAGAATTTCATGTTGAAGCCAAATCATTAAAACATTTGTCGCATGATGAAGTGTTAAATTTAAGGTATTTGGCTTGCCAGTATAATGTTTGAAATGGCTTAGGGTTACTGATGCTGAATGATATTTTCAAAACTGAAGCGTTTGGTTTATATTGCTTAGAATTTTGATATTTGAACACATAATAGCATGTTACATAATAGAAAAAGTAGTTTTCGTAACTACTTTTGTGGGGTAATTTCTCTTTTGTAATTTCTTTATTTTCAAATGACAAAATCGTCTTTTATACTCTAGGTTAAATATTTAGCTAATTTTATCATTTTAGTAGTACAGTGATAAAAATTTCAAATATTAGGTGGTAAAATATAGTTTTTAGGAAATCTTGGTACTTAATTAATAAGTCAAAAAATTTCGGTGGATAAATGATAAATTTCTCTTTTCTAATTTTGTTCATTTTGAAAGGAAAAAAATCATATTTTATACTCTAGGGACAAAATCGACTTTTAACTCATATTCCATAAATATTAAATTATTTTTAACAGAGTGGTGGTAAAATAATAACAATGTAAACATTTGGAGGTAAAATATAATTTTCACTAAATCTTAGTACTGATTTGATGTGTTAGAAAAACTTAGGTAGGAAAATGATAATAATGCTTATAAAAATAAAGTGAAAGGCACACTTAGGAAAGCTAATGAGCTTATTAGCCTTCGACAAAAAGTCTAGAAGACTCACGCACGAGATGAAATCAACAAAAGAAGAATTTATTAATGCATGCTGGCGATGAAATCACAAATTTGGTCTGATGAAACTGTTGGCCATTGTGGTACGATCATCTAAGTCTTGAGATATTTTTTATTTTATTTTAGATTATATTTAATCATTCGGTTGGTTGCGGTTAGTGTGATAACATGTGCTTAATAATTAGTGGTTATTTAATTAAATAATTATTTGCTTTAGTTTAGGAAAGTGGCTCCTATTCTTTAATTTCAAGTTTAACCTATAATTTAGTATTTAAACTAGTATTGATGTCAATAATGAGAGGCTGGAATAATTTATTTGGCAATAGAGAAGTTGTATTGCGAGATATTTGGTCCCCTAAAATATCAAAAACATATTTGTGGAGATTTGGGTTTTCTTAAATTAACTGATTTATTACTTTTTTTTTTTTTTTGGTTTGATTTTCCGTTGCTATCAGAGTTGGTTAAAGTCGGATAATAAGGCACTGGGCAAGTCCCAGCACCGAAGCAACCGCTGGAGCACAACGCCGGAGCATATAAAGAGAGTTGAAGAATCTATAGTCAAGTCTTGGAATCAGAATTTTGCAAGGGACACAAAAGTCAAGGAGTATGTTCATTCATATTTTTTTGCGAGAAGGATACTATCACAGTCAGTGGGAACGTGATCCAATTCTAAAATTAGAGCTGAAAAGAATAGAATTATCAAAGGAGTATCTTGAAGAGAGTAGATGTTTCAAGGAGGGGAGAAAAATGTTTCCAACCTTGAGGACGAAGGTTTGTTAAAGGAGGAAGCTAAGGAATCAAGAAATGATACAATCTTCAAATCTTGGGATATTTTCATTTTAAATAATATTAACAAAGTGGGGTAGGTTGTGGGACCCGGGTAGCTATTGCCGGAAACAAAACAAAAATAAGAAAACCTTAAACAGTTGTTATTCACCATTTTCAATTTAAGTATAAAACAAGAAGATTTCATTTTCTTTGGAAAAGTAAAAAATGATCTTGTTTAGCCTAACGAAATGCATTTTTCTTATTTTATTTTATTGTAAAATAAGAAATGATAGGTGCATTTTTCTTATTTTATCTTTCGTTGACGGGTAATGCAACATTGTAATCCCCTATATGTACAATATCAACTCATGTTCATTAATTAATTCGCTACTTTTGAGAACATCTGTATTTAACGAAATAACATTAGGCAAATTAATTGCATATAGGATCACATTTAGCACAAACGAGTTAGATACTATTAAATAAGTTGCAAAAGTGAAATTTAAAAGTTTAATTAATTTTAAAAAAGTTAATCGTTGGCATTTGTTTTCTTTACTTTCATCTTTACTTTGACTCTTTTGTCTGCAGCTCTGCGTAATTTATTTTAGCAAGTACGTAAATTTCATCATCTTTCTCATACATCGATTACTTTTTCTAACAGTATTCTACAATTAATATTTAAAGTAACAAACAAGAAATTAATTAAAATATATAGAACTAAAAAATAAAGATCCTTTATTATTTTGTTTAATAAATAAATAAAAAGCAAACAACAAAAAAAGAACAAGATGTTTCAAAGAAAGATGAATCAAAGCAAGTCCAAGACAAAAATTTATGATTAAAAATTCTAAAAGTGAAATGCCAAAAATTTAACCTGAAAGAGGTGATTTTTTAATTACATTGGAAGAGATGAATTTTTAGTTATCTACAGTTAGCCAGATGTTCCTAATAGAGAGAAAATCATCGAAATGACATTACTTTATATATTTAATCGTCTTATAAAAAGTTATAAACTAATGGCACGCGGATGAAAATTATTGGAGCAGGTTATCTTCAACTTCTCTCAAAGACTCAAAAAATGCCAGATAAGTTTATTTATCGTGATTGAAGCTGAAGGTTTTACGTTTTAGAATTGAATGGCCATTTTGCTTCCTTTCTTATCGGCTAGAATGGAACTCCTTACTCTTGGTTCAACTTTAAATCCTATTGATGTGTAAGAAAAGTAAAACAGTGAGATAAACAAATTATATGTTAGCTAGTGTAAACTAGCAATCGGAAACAATAAATGAAGAATAGAAGAGGAAGAAACCGAATTGAAATAAAAAGAAAGGAACTCGAGGCCTGCACAAAACAGTCTCCTTAAAACAGATTTACCACCTATTCGGAGTGCTTAAGGTTTATCGGTATCTGTTTCCCAAGATGCAACGGGTACGAACTTCCAGTCAAGCACAGGCTGGAATTTCCGGCGAACCACAACAGCGAACTCGATCAGAGAAAGACGAAGAAGAATGAATGGAAAACAAGTGTGCTTTTTGCTCGTTTTTTTTCAAGTCCAAAAAACAGAAGTGAAGGTGCCTTTTTATACTCAAGGGAGGATGTAACAGCTTTTGTATTGAATTTTCGAATTCAATACATTTTAATTAATTGTTATAACAGCCAAATCAATTTAATAAATTGATTTCAAAATTGAATTCAAAAAAAACATGAATAACAGCTAAATAATTGTAAAAGCTGTTACCAATTATTTGAATTCACATGAACTGTTACAATAAAAAATTCAAAAGGAATTAAAAACGTGCCTAGCTTGCATGGATGATTTTGGGCTGACATTCGTGTACGCAGGACGCGCGGGCGCACACGAGTTCAACCAAATCGGGCTTGGATTCGCACCCCCCTGCGCACGCGCGTGTGGAGAGAGCCTCTATCCTTATAATTCTTACTCATGTATGGTTAAGTGTTTATATTTAAACACTAATTCCTAGGCTTCTTTTTCCCATGTGGGATAAGACTCATTTCCTTTCGAATTTTCAACTTCAAGGGTGAACTTTGAGAGACAATTTCTCATTCACCCAAGCACCATTTTGAGAAAATAAAATTATACTATTGAAGTATCAACGGAGTAGAATCCGAACCTCACAATATTTTTCACTTTTGTTAAGTGGGACCCACTCAAAATGTGCTCTCAAAATAGCATGTTATGCTATTTTTTCAACAATCCCCCACATGAATGAAAATTGGCAGTAAAACAAGAAAACCGCTAAATTTTGACATCAAAACCATTTTTGACTCTTAATGATCGAGTTTATTGGATTGATACCTAGCACAGGATAGGTAGGTGTTATCCTTTGAACCTTCCCTTTGTAATAGTATAATTACTTTACTAGCTGATCAGTAGACGCGATGTCTTTGAACTGTTCTGCCATTAGTGTAAACGATCATATACTACACATAGGTATTTCTCCTAACACTGTTGAGTTCTCATGATTATGTTCGTTTTGGCCTTGAACATCTGCCTGGTTCTGCAAGAGTTTCTAAAAGCTGAACCCTTTATAGCTCCCTTTGAAGCGGCCCCACTTCTCTCTCACATAGGTGATATCTTAATTAAGAGTAACCCGCATTACTCCGCTCGAATTTTTCGACGCATAAGAATCATTAAGAGCCTAGCTCAACCTTATTCCCCACGGGCATCACTGTTTCATCATAGGAATGGTTAATGAGGTAATCTTCTCAAGAGAATGACCCCCACAGTGATCCATCTTTAGTCTTTAACAAATAGGTTGTCCAATTGAACCTAGATCTTGGGATTTCCAGTCTACTAGGTTTGGTTTTCCTTCGTTATTGACTAATCAATCTATAGGTTTTAATCCCATCCCCCTCGATGATTTTTCTACTAGCTCTCTATTTAACCCTTTGGTTAGCGGATCCGCTATGTTATCCTTTGACCTTACATAGTCAATAGAAATAACTCCAGTAGAAATAAGTTGTCTAATGGTATTATGTCTACGACGTATGTGTCTAGACTTACCATTATACATATTGCTTTGTGCCCTACCGATAGCTGATTGACTATCGCAATGTATACAAATCGTAGGCACAGGCTTTGGCCATTTTGGAATACCTTCTAAAAAATTGCGTAGCCATTCTGCTTCTTCACCACATTTATCTAATGCAATGAATTCAGATTCCATTGTAGATCTAGCAATTACTGTCTGTTTAGAAGATCTCCATGATACAGCTGCACCTGCTAGTGTAAACACATAGCCGCTAGTAGATTTTGAATCTTTTACATCTGATATCCAGTTAGCATCACTAAATCCTTCTAATACTTCTGGATACCTAATATAGTGCAGTCCATAATTACGAGTATATCGAAGATACCTAAGTACTCTTACGATAGCTTTCCAGTGATCAGTTCCCGGATTACTCGTATATCTACTAAGTTTGCTTACTGTATAGGCTAGGTCTGGTCTGGAACAATTTGTTAAATACATCAGACTACCTATTACTCTAGCATATTCAACTTGAGAAATACCCTCTCCTCTGTTTTTCGATAGATGAATACTAGTATCTAATGGAGTTTTAGACATAGTATTATCCTCTTTATTAAATTTCCCAAGAATTTTATCTACATAATGAGTTTGACTTAAAATAAGTCCATTAGAAACCCTTGAGATTTTAATTCCCAAAATGACATCTGCAAGACCCATGTCTTTCATGTCAAACTTAGACTTCAACATATTCTTGGTAGATTTAATCATGTCATCATTACTCCCAACAATGAGCATGTCATCAACATATAAACATAAAATGACATAGCCATTTTCTGTTTCTTTAACATAAACACATTTGTCACACTCGTTGATCTTAAAGCCACTTGTGATCATCGTATGATCAAATTTCTCATGCCACTGTTTCGGTGCTTGTTTCAAGCCATATAATGACTTAACCAATTTACAGACTTTCTTTTCTTGTCCTGGAGCTATAAAACCTTCAGGTTGCTCCATGTAGATTCCTTCATCTAAATCTCCATTTAGAAAAGCCGTCTTTACATCCATTTGATGTATCTCGAGATTGCGCAAAGATGCAATTGCTATTATCATCCGTATGGAATTTATTCTCGTAACAGGAGAATAAGTATCAAAATAATCAAGGCCTTCTCGTTGCCTATAACCTTTAATTACAAGCCTAGCCTTGTACTTATCGATTGATCCATCAGCTTTCATTTTCCTTTTGAAAATCCACTTATACCCCAAAGGTTTACATCCTGGAAGAAGATCTACTAGCTCCCAAGTATGATTTTGTAAAATGGATTCAACTTCACTGTTAATGGCTTCTTTCCATAAAGTGCCTTCAGCTGAAGTTACAGCTTCTTTGAAGCTTTGAGGTTCATTTTCTAGCAAATACGTCAAAAAGTCTGGACCAAAAGACTTTTCTATTCTAGCTCTCTTACTACGTCTAACCTCAATTTCTTGTTCTTCTTCTTCTTCTGGTGCTTGATCATTTTCTTCATTTTCAAGTGTTGTTTCATGAAGTTGTTCCAATTCTCTCGATTCCACTCTAGAATTGCAAGGAAACACATGTTCGAAAAACGATGCATTTCTTGATTCTATTATCGTATTTTTGTGGACATCTGGAACTTTAGACTCATGCACCAAAAATCGATATGCACTACTGTTTTGTGCATAACCAATGAAAATGCAGTCAACAGTTTTTGGTCCTATTTTCATTTTTTTATTTAAAGGAACCACTACTTTAGCAAGACACCCCCACACTCGTAAGAATTTATATGAAGGTGATCTACATTTCCATAACTCATACGGGGTTTTATCTTCTTGCTTTCGGGGTATCTTATTTAATAAATAATTAGCTGACAAAACAGCTTCTCCCCACATATTCTGGGGTAACCCAGAACTTATCAACATTGCATTCATCATTTCCTTTAAAGTTCGATTCTTTCGTTCCGCAATCCCATTAGATTGAGGTGAATATGGAGCCGTGACTTGATGTATGATTCCACTTTGTTCACATAGTGATATAAACGGAACAACATACTCACCACCACGGTCACTCCTTAATTCTTTGATTTTTCTATTAAGTTGATTCTCAACTTCATTTTTGTAGAGAATAAATTTTTCCAAAGCTTCATCTTTGCTTTTCAACAAATATACATAGCAATATTTTGTGCAATCATCTATAAAGGTAATAAAATATTTATTACCACCTCTTGTTTGAATAGATTTAAAGTCACAAATATCATTATGTATTAAATCAAGTGGTTGGGTGTATCTTTTAATTATTTGGAAAGATGACCTAGTTAGTTTTGCCTCAACACAAGTTTCACACTTATGTTTCAAATCAATTTGGAAATTGGGAATATGCTTCATGTTAATTAATTTACGCAAAGAATTAAAATTAACATGTCCTAATCTACCATGCCACAGATTAGAAGACTCAAGCAAATAAGCAGAAGATGTAGCTTTATTATTAATTGTTGGTTTCAAAGTCATTACATTGAGCTTAAATAGCCCATCATCAACATAACCCTTTCCCACATACATCCTATTTTTAGACAAAACTACCCTATCTGACTCAAACACCATTCGGAAACCATGTTTATTCAGCAGCGATCCAGACACCAAGTTCTTCCGAATTTCTGGCACATAAAGCACATTGTTCAGAGTCAGTTCTTTCCCAGAAGTCATCTTCAAAATCACCTTCCCTTGACCCTCAATCTCAGATGTAGCCGAATTCCCCATGAATAGCTTCTCTCCATTGCTAACAGCTTCAAATGAAGTGAACAACCCTTTGTCCGAGCAAACATGTCTAGTTGCTCCTGTATCTATCCACCATTCTCTTGGATTAGAGCCAACCAGATTCACTTCTGAAACCACTGCAGAGAGGTTTATGTCTGAAACATGTTGAGTGATGTTTTCCACCACATTCGCCTCTCGCTTCTTTTTAGGCAATCTACAATCCGAAGCCTTGTGACCCATCTTATCACAATTATAACATTTTCCTTGAAACTTTGTTTTTTTCTTGGAAATTCCTCCTTTAGGGCCCAATTTTTTTTTTTTTTTTTTGGTCCATGTTCAACAAAATTTGCCTTTGCCATAGAAATAGCCCCTCTTCTTTCTGCATTTCTGTTGTCTTCCTCAATTCTGAGCTTAACAACCAACCCTTCAATATTCATCTCCTTTCGTTTATGCTTCAAATAGCTCTTGAAATCTTTCCAAGCAGGAGGTAATTTTTCAATAATTGCGGCAACTTGAAAAGTTTCACTTAGATGCATCCCTTCCGCAAGGATTTCAGATAATATAATTTGAAGTTCTTGTACTTGACTTATTACTGTTTTAGAATCCACCATTTTAAAATCTAAGAAGCGACCAACAACAAACTTTTTGGTACCCGCATCCTCGGTTTTATATTTTCGGTCTAAGGATTCCCATAGCTCCTTGGCTGTTTTCTTTCCTATGTATACATTATACAAGGAGTCACTAAGGCCATTCATTACATAATTTTTACACAAAAAATCCGAATGGTGCCATGCATCAATTGCACTTGCAACTTGAATATCCGTTTCACCCTCTTTGGGCTTAAGAGCATCCTCGGTCAAAAACCTCGCAAGGTTCAATGTGGTCAAGTAAAAGAACATCTTTTGTTGCCACCGTTTGAAATTCTGGCCATTGAATTTTTCAGGCCTTTCTGCATGATTGACAGGAATTGCCACAGAGGCTGGTTCCTTCACAACAGATGGTGCAGCAACAGGGACATACGGAATGTCATCAACGGTATCAGTTACCATCTCAATGTCAAGGTATATAAATTCTGTTTTAAGATTGTAAGAAAAGTAAAACAGTGAGATAAACAAATTATATGTTAGCTAGTGTAAACTAGCAATCGGAAACAATAAATGAAGAACAGAAGAGGAAGAAACCGAATTGAAATAAAAAGAAAGGAACCCGAGGCCTGCACAAAACAGTCTCCTTAAAACAGATTTACCACATATTTGGAGTGCTTAAGGTTTATCGGTATCTGTTTCCCAGGATGCAACGGGTACGAACTTCCAGTCAAGCACAGGCTGGAATTTCTGGCGAACCACAACAGCGAACTCGATCAGAGAAAGACGAAGAAGAACGAATGGAAAACAAGTGTGCTTTGTGCTCGTTTTTTTTCAAGTCCAAAAAACAGAAGTGAAGGTGCCTTTTTATACTCAAGGGAGGATGTAACAGCTTTTGTATTGAATTTTCGAATTCAATACATTTTAATTAATTGTTATAACAGCCAAATCAATTTAATAAATTGATTTCAAAATTGAATTAAAAAAAAACGTGAATAACAGCTAAATAATTGTAAAAGCTGTTACCAATTATTTGAATTCACATGAACTGTTACAATAAAAAATTCAAAAGGAATTAAAAACGTGCCTAGCTTGCATGGATGATTTTGGGCTGACATTCGTGTACGCAGGACGCGCGGGCGCACACGAGTTCAACCAAATCGGGCTTGGATTCGCACCCCCCCTGCGCACGCGCGTGTGGAGAGAGCCTCTATCCTTATAATTCTTACTCATGTATGGTTAAGTGTTTATATTTAAACACTAATTCCTAGGCTTCTTTTTCCCATGTGGGATAAGACTCATTTCCTTTCGAATTTTCAACTTCAAGGGTGAACTTTGAGAGACAATTTCTCATTCACCCAAGCACCATTTTGAGAAAATAAAATTATACTATTGAAGTATCAACGGAGTAGAATCCGAACCTCACAATATTTTTCACTTTTGTTAAGTGGGACCCACTCAAAATGTGCTCTCAAAATAGCATGTTATGTTATTTTTTCAACATGATGCACTTAAGTATCATTTGAAATTGAAGATATTTGCAGTCTTGCTGAAAAGATTTTATCCTCAAGATTTCACTAAGATTGAGCTACAAGCTTTGAGAATACAATTAGAATGCCTTGAGATTGATGTACACTCTCTTTAAGAGTTTCAAAATATTATTTCTGAATTGTGTCGAAGATTAGTTGAGACCAGAAGGTTAAAATTTTACTCCTTGTTGGATAGATTAATTCGTTTAGTGTTAACCCTTCATGTTTCAATAGCAAAAACAGAGAGAGCATTTTTGCCATGAAACTGATTAAGACAACACATTGAAACAAGATGAAAAATGAGTTTTTTTTTTTTTTTTTTTCAGATTGTATGGTTATTTACATTGAAAAAGAAATTACAAATAATATTGACTCAGATGCGATAATAGATAGATTTTTCTTATTGAAAAATCGCAGGACACAACTTCATCGATAGTGTTTTTCTTTTTTACATTATATTTTTATAGTTTTATGGTTAGATTTTTTTGTTTATGTAGTGTACTTAATAATTTCGTTTGTCTAAAATAAAATGTGGAGAAATTGACACAAAAATCCCAAATTTTTTTTAAAAAAACGGACATCAAGACCATTTTTTTAACCATAATACCCTCTAAATATAATAATTAAAGAATTGACTTTAAAGATTTTTAATTAATTCCAATTTAATATAAATAATATAATGTATCTAATAGATTAGTCATATTAAATTATTTTTAACATTTAAAATAATATTAAAATTTCAAATTATCATATTTATTTTAACAATATATTTGTATTTCTCAAAATAGATTTTAACTAAATCTTTGAGTTAAATAGATTTTACAATAACAAAATATCTCCCTATTAATAATATTAAAATTAACTTTTACATAATATTCAAAATAGTTTTAATTTTCATTTATTTATTTTAACAAATATGCTTGTACTTTAGGATCATAAATGGGTGAGATAAGAGTTTTGACTGATTATAATTCTGACTTAGCTCTTAAGTTTGCTATTGTTGTATTTTTTTTATGGTGAAAGATTGCGCAGAAACCCCAATTCTGATTACCCCATGGAAAATGTTTGGACCTAATTAAATTAAAATTGTCAAAATAACAAGTTTAATATTCCAAGTAGTGAGGTATATGAAGGGTTAATTTTTTTTGGTTCTCCTTTTTGATATATTGAGGTTTGATTAATCAATAAAAAAAAAAATTATATGGTGCGATGTTTTCTGAATGGGAATGCTTAATTTGTAGTTTTCCAATAATGGATCATTTTCCTTATTGAACCCCATCAATCGTGAGCGCACACGCACGATGCCGCTGCTAGGGTTCGGCCATATTCCACATTCTAAATGTGATGCATTCATATTCATTGATTATCCAATTGAATCAAAACTCCACACACACAAAGTTTTCGTAATCTAAAAAAGTTGGATTTATTTTCTAAGGTTGTGACTACTTATATAGCACAAGGCACACTCGTCAACGAAAAGAAATTATTCATTTTTTATTGACTTTTTGAACATTTGATGGGGTTAATTGTAAAAAAGTACCTTTTCGAATGAATAAAAATTAATAAAGTGTTTTTCATCAAGTGTTTGGACAATTGAAAAAGTGATTTAGTGTTAGTAATATTAGATATTTTATAGAGATTTTTTTAAGTGTTTGGATATACAACCTAAAAGGTGATTTAGTGTTAGCAAAATAGATATTGTACATAGATTTTTCAAATTAATTATGATAAAAAAATTATAGTGACATTATGCAATACAAAAATCAATGTGTTACTCACAGGAAAATTTTAATAACTAAAAAAAAAGATGGCATAAGCTGGAGTTTTCTCAAGTATCCAAGATTTTTCTAAATTGATAGATGCGTAAGCATAAGAATTAGTCAGAATTAAATAACAGGATAAAATAGGAATATGAAATAATAAGATTCTTCTTATAATATAGCTTATAACGGAATATAGATGTACGCAGAAATTATCCTAATATTTTATAAACAAATTGTTAATAAAAAAAAAAAAAAAAACCTTGTAATTGGCTCTATGAAATTTGAAAGTTAAATAGAAACTTCAGCCTCAAATAGTCAAGTCTAGCGGTCTAACTAAGAAAAGAGAAATAGGGATTTGGTTCTTGGGGCACTATAGTCATGGCCTTTGTTCGTTCAATCAAATCGTGTCATTTGTTTAAAAATCTTTTCCATTGAATTTAATTTCCTAATATTATTGATTTAAACAAATGTGTGTGTTTGTGTATTATAAAGCATAATCGGAAATCATAAATGCTATTATCTACTTAATTTTTGTCTTGTCAGGTTGCTAAGCTATATATCAATCTACAATCAATTGTTTTGGTGTGACTCAATTAATTATTACTTGTCAAATAACTAAGAAGTCATGGAAAACCACACTTGGGGTCAGTTGTTACTTAGAATGAGAACAAGTATTGATAGTGCCGTTCAACAACACATAATTCTAAACACTTTTTCAATATATTAAGCATAAATTTTGACAAAACTATATTAAAGTCTTATTTGACAATAAGGTTTACGCCACAATGCTCTAAAATACAATTTATAATTATGAAATAAAAATTAATTTTGTTGGGTAAATGAGACTTAAATTTGATTTAAATAATAAATGAATTATAAATATTTTATCAAATAAATTGTGTGATAAAATCACATATTAACTTTTAAGTCATAGTGTGAGTTGTGAGGTATTTACCAAACAGTAAAAAGCAATCAAGCCCTTACACATGTTAATTACTAATGCGGTAATATTTTTTTTAAGTAATGTATAATTTGATTTCAAAATAATAACACTAACAACAACAACAACAAAATTTGCTCGAAATTAAGAGCATATCCAACATAGCTAGACCCTAATAATAATAACAACGTTATGTAATTCCATAGTTAGGAATATTTTTCATACACTTCCTAAGATCAAATTCTGTTAAAAGTTTATTAATAAATTATATAATCAATAATTTAATTGTTAAGCCCCCAAGAGTTTGGCGAAGTGCTTTTTAAATAATACAAGAGAATAAAAAATTGAATTGGACTAGTAAATTCTGAGTATAATTATAAATTACAAAAAGTGTATGATTATTATCATGATTATATGCCAAATAATTAATTGGGTCCATAATTTCAAAGTTCCCATACTATCAATTTAAATAACAAACAACAAAAATAACTTTGGTTATGAAGCTAATCAATTAATCAATATTTGTTCTTAACAAGAACTAAACTTACGAAACCTCAATCCCGACAAAACAGTATGAGAACAAGTTTCGACCTTAAAACAATAGTTTTTAAACACTTGTTAAGTATATTGAACATGAACTTTGACAAAGCTATATGAAAATCATTCATTAAAAGCTCTAATTACTGTAAAATAGTAAGAGATCAAGTCTCGACCTTTTTTTTTTTTTTTTTTGAAGTCTGTTATACAGAGATATTACTGACATTACATTAGACATTACAATTAATATTTACAATCATACTATATAACTAGGACCACCACCATATATTGACACACTGAAGTATATGCCCAGATATTTTAAACCCTCTCTAATATTCGAGAGGTGCCCATTCCATTCACATTTCGTGAGGGAGAGACTGTCTCCATTTAATTTTCACATTTCGTGAGGGAGAGACTGTCTCCATTTAATTAATTGATAAATGAGGAAGAATTGAAACTAACCTCTATAATACTCTTATGGAGGTTCGAACCCTTACACTTAACATTGTAAGTGTAAAGCTTCTCTCATTGGACCAAAGGCCCATTGGTTATTAAACAACACTTTTTAAACACTTATTAAATACATTGAATATGAGTTCTGACAAAACCATATGAAAAAGATTCCATTGAAAGCTCTAATTATTGTAAAATTATAATTGTGTTTTGGTAAATATATATGACTTTAAATTAATTGTAATTTTAACGGTTAAACTTGTGAAATGTGAAATCAACTACTCCCAAGTTGTTGTATCATTGATTTTATGATTGAATTATTGGTTTTATTAGAATATGTATAGAAAACAAAAAGTTCGAGCAGTATTTATAATTTTATTAAACATTAAGGAGCTAAATGTAATTCACCTCAATATAAATGCGCGCAGGACGTTTTAGCTTTCTTCTTTTTAGTCCCTCAAAAACCAAAACCAAAACCAAAACCCAGATGTCTCATATTCTACTAAAAATGCCAAATTCAAGATTTTATTCCAAACGCCTTCTTCAACCCAATGCTAATTTCTCCACGTCACCGCCAAACCCAGGTCAGATTTTATTTTAACCCAATTAATCGTTTAATTATCCACAATATAATTTCTATTTCAAAATTATTTTTATGACATTTTTGTGCAGAGCTTCGTGTTTTTGTGAGGAGAAAGAGGCAGAAAAATGCTCTGCAAATATCAAAAGAAGAGCCCAAAAATGAAGCACCCATTGAACACAAAGTAAATACTAAGTACCCGTTTTATTTTTATCAATTTTTAGTGTGATCTTGTCTCGTATTATAACTTGTATGATTTAGTGAATGCTTGTTCAAGCTTGAGCATAGTATAAATTATTAGAGATAGGAAAGAGTCCGCATAACATCAAAAACTCCAATGTACCGCTCAAGTATATGGTCAAATTTATTTAATGCACTTGTTTGCTTTCTAATTTACTTAATAGCATGCGGAATTTGAACACAATTACCATATTGTTAAGCATTGACCCCAAAAGCTTAAGCTGTTAGGCTAGTATGTATCAGTATATTAAGCTCTTGTTGAGTATACCGGTCAAACTTTCTGTCTAGTTTCCATACTAATTATAGAATTTTGCAAGTCGTGCATATAAAGTAATTATTCATTGGCTATGTAGGTGGTATTTTACATCTAAAATTAGCAAACCCTTATTTTGAGTCAGTTACTGAATCATTTTGCTCATTCAATTAGGAGCTAGTGTATTATGCTAAAGTGTCTTGGTTTAGATTTTCGTTTTCTTGAGAGTACAAATGATTCAATACAGGTACACCCTCATCATTTTTTGTGATCAAATCCTATTGCTAGATTTCCAGGGGTGTGCATGACCTTGGTTTGGCTGTGCCTATATTAGCCTGGCCTTGCTCGGTTACATTTAAACTCTTCTCATATTGTTCATGGTGCGAGACAAACCCAAATGAAAAAACCAAGCCCTACTCATAAGATTTAGGCTTGAGATTTGGCAGGTCATTTGTCGGAAAATTTCTGAACTTTTATTTGATTAATTTAGTTATGCAGCATATAGGAAGATATTCTTGAATTCAGCAATCACAAATATTTTCTAAATTCTCCTACGGCAGTGGTCACACGGAAGCTATTAGTATCCTCTGGTGAAGGTACTATAAGCGAACAACTCAAGATAGCACACCAGAAAATGGAACAATGATCCATTCTCTTTCATTTTTCCCAAGAAAACAAATGTATTGGATTTTATCCTTTTCTCCTATTCATGTTTAGTTTGACAGAGATGTGTTTAGTTCTCTTAGAACTTCTTATCATATTGATAGTTTGACAGAGATGTGTTTAGTTCTCTTAGAACTTCTTATCATATTGATAGTTCATGTGGGCGGCTCTGAGTGATCATGGTTAGGAATCCTTCCCAATAGTTTGACCTTACTGAAGGTCACATTAGACCAATCAGGCCATGGGCCAAACCCTATCCCAAGTGGTATTGATGATTAATGTGTAACACTTCATTGATACTTGAAATTTCATTTAATTGAATAATTCTGTGTGCTAATCATAAATAATAGTTGATGTCACAATCATTTTTTTAACTTTTTGATATACAGTCATGTGGCCTACCTGACATTGAAGAGTTTGCATACAAGGAGGCTAATGGATCTGCCCTTTCAAGTAAGATAGCTGGTAATGGTACTTTTTTTGCACATTGTATGCATCTTGAGATACTTATACAAATAAGACCAATACTTGATGATGTTCCATTGTTCTGCATAGACTACGATCTTTCTAGAAAAGGTCTTATTTTCTTATTTGGTGCTTTTGTAATGTAATAGTGGGGCATTTGCGAGGAAGGAAATATAAACCAATATTCTGAAAATTGATTTAGAAGACATTGTTCTCTTGGTTCTAAGTCTATAAACTCGCTCTCTCCCTGTCTTCATGTTTTATGCTTTAAAGGTGGTCGCTTGTTTATGCCAAGTTTACATGAGCTTGCCGCCTATTTTCAGGTTTTGTCTTGTTTTAATAAAAATATGATGGAAAAATAAAGATAGAACTTCCATTATTTCACTGTTATGATCACACGTACACAATTGAAAAATGCTGTATCTAAAACAACAGACCAGATGAAGCCTTTTTATTAGGTGCATGAACGTGCTAATAATACTTTTTGGGAATCTTTACCTTTGACATCCTTTTTACATCGTACAATAAAATTTAATTTCTGACTTTAGACTCTAGACTCTGGGACGACATAAAGCCTGCTAGGACTTAAATATTACTGTTGGCCCTTAGTTGTTTGCTTAAACTTTTGGGGTGGGTGGTGCTTAAATTTGTATCATTAGTTGGTTTATATGACAACTTTATTAATTGAATCTGGTCTGAATTTAATCTTGCTCATTGGGGGGGGAGGGGCTGCTTTAGTGCTTAGGTATTATTGCACACTCTCCTATTAGTGCTTTTTGGTTGAGAGCTAAGTTAACATATGTTTGACTCAGAAATGGGACTTACCACACAGAGGCATAACCATGCATGAATATACATGCATACCTATACATTTTATTGTGGTTTAGGCTTGAATTTTTTCTAATAGAAGTTATTTTGCAGGAAAATCAAAATCCACCCAAGATATGCCTGTTGTGGGAACTGAAGTTGCCTCTCTAAACAGAATGAGAGGTAAATGAAGATGTGTATACTTGCAAATTTTGTCCTAAAACTGGCATGGAGAGAGTTCCAAGTAGTAACATCCAAATTACTAAGTTGGACTCTTATGTTGGTGCATACTAAATAACTTTGTTTGTAACTTTCAAATTATGATCTCTTCAGTTTAGTTGATGTTTTCCCCCCCTTTTCCCCACAACATGGTTTTGATACCAGTTAGTCTTGTGGTATTATTAACTACAATTTGTTTGTTTGTGTTGACAAATCATGCTTAGTCCCTTGCAGGATTAGGGGAGCAACAACAGCAAGTATTTTTAGTAAAAACTTGTTCTAGTCTTTTAAGAAATAGTGATAGCCTGTCTGGTTTAATATTGTTTTGATGGGTGTTTACCTTAGAAAGTCTAATTAATGCATTTCATATTTCTTAGGCGAACCACCTGCCAATTGGGAAAGAGTTCTTGAGGGAATTCGCAAAATGAGGACTTCAGAGGATGCACCGGTAGACTCTATGGGATGTGAGAAAGCTGGCAGTTCTCTTCCTCCTAGGGTACAATCATCTTACATACGTAATAAATATTAAAAAAAATAAAGAATAAAAGTCCATTGCAGTTGGACCACCTACCTAACTAATAAAGCTAAAATGTATCAGAAGAGCACTCAACTAACTGCTTGGGGTGGTCCATATGGAAATCAAGAAAGTCTCAAGATATGTTAATCATACATATTACAGCACTGCCTTTACTAGTATTTCATGAACTATGTCAAATTGTTATCTTATTCTGCATTCTTATATAGCTTTTGGTAGATTATAATTAGTCTTTGCTTTGTTGTTACACATTATCTATATGGAAGAGCCTCTGCATAGCTGAATTAACTTTTCTTTTATATCTTGCCAGGAGAGAAGGTTTGCAGTGTTAATATCTTCACTTCTATCAAGTCAAACAAAGGATAATGTTACTCATGGCAAGTCATTCACTATTGTTTCCTCTTTTTTGATTGAGAATGATCTTTATGTGGCAAGCATTTCTTGATTTTCCTATATGGAGTTAGTATGCTTGAAGTTGTTTAGGCGGTAATCATGACTGTGATAGAATGAATGGGATAAGGCATTCTAAATCCTGTATTCACATCTCTTTAATGCTTTTAATACTGGCTTTCCTCATTGAAATCCTTCTGGGAGTGCAGGAGCAATACAGCGTCTCCTTCAAAATGGTCTGCTTACTGCAGAAGCCATTGATAAAGCAGATGAAGCAACCATTAAGGATTTGATTTACCCGGTATATTTCTCAGAATCCAACTGAAAAAAGGCTTTAAAAGTTTCCTTGTCTGGCTTATGTCAAATTCTACGAGAGAGATAAGCATGATTTTGAATGCCAGAGGCTTATCTTATGTCTTGTTTTTTGCGTCTCCTTCAAAATGGTCTGCTTACTGCAGAAGCCATTGATAAAGCAGATGAAGCAACCATTAAGGATTTGATTTACCTGGTATATTTCTCAGAATCCAACTGAAAAAAGGTTTTAAAAGTTTCCTTGTCTGGCTTATGTCAAATTCTATGAGAGAGATAAGCACGACTTTGAATGCCAGAGGCTTAATTCTTATGTCCCTTTTTTTTTGGCTAATACTTTTTTCCTTGCCTTTTTTATGTCAGTTTACAGCATCTGTTCATGAATTTTTACTGTTGACTCCCTTTCAACAGGTTGGATTTTATACAAGAAAGGCTAGTAATATGAAGAAAATTGCTCCAATTTGTCTCACAAAGTATGATGGGGACATACCTAGCTCATTGGATGAGTTGCTTTTGCTTCCAGGGATAGGCCCTAAGATGGCTCATTTGGTAGGGTTGGTTACATTTCACTTGAATCACAATATCAACTTATATCTTTTCAGGGGGGCAAAAAAAAAAAAAGAAGGAATAACAACTTACTTATTTTCCTTTCAAAAGTTAGTTTAACAGAAGTTCTTCTGGTTTGTGGTGCTTTAGGTCATGAATGTTGGATGGAACAATGTTCAGGGGATATGTGTAGATACTCATGTGCATCGCATATGCAATCGCCTTGGATGGGTATCTCAGCCAGGCAGAAAACAGGTAACTCCATCTTATACCCCCGATGATGGCATCATTCTGCATATTTAATAAGATACTTCTGCTGTTGAAAATTCTGATCCTCGTTTTGAGAAATTTCCTCAAAACAAAGTGAAATGTTTTGACTGTAAAATAGAATTTATCAGAGTAAGCGTTTTTGTCTATTTCACCTATCTTGAAAAGAACTGATGATGTACGAGGCTGAGAAAAATTTTCTGGAATTATGTGATCCATATTACTAGTGCTTTTGCAATTTTATAATCCTTCTTCCAAAGATTTCAAAGTTCGAATTGTGAAGAAATCCTATACCAGTATATGTATACATGTTCCAGTTACTTTTTGAACTGAAATTCTATCTTCACAATAGAAAGACAATTGTTATTTGCCTTCTGGTGGCTGTAAATAATCATTTTTTTATTACAACTATCTTGTTCCTATCCTCATTAATCTTCTTTCCTTTATGTATTCACTTTTACCACATCATAGCCTTTGCTTGCTTTAAAATTTTCTTGTTTGTTGCTAGAAAACTTCATCCCCAGAGCAAACAAGAGAAGTGCTGCAACTTTGGCTTCCGAAGGAGGAATGGGTTCCCATTAACCCTCTCTTGGTACGTGTAGCCCATTGTTGATTATGAATTTGTCATGTTTACATATCTTAATTGATAATATATTGGGATGGCTTTGCCGAAACTAAAGCTTTCTCAGAGATATTTACGTTATTTGAGATATAGCTTCCATCTCGATTTCAGAAAATGCATAACAGCTGCTTTCTTCTGATATTATGCTTTATGCCATCATAGCAATCTATATTGCAAACACGCAAATTCCTTGTTACAGATGGAATTCATTGACCGGATATGCACTTTAAATAGGTGGGATTCGGACAAACAATATGTACTCCAATCAGACCTCGCTGCGGGATGTGCAGTGTGAGCGAGCTCTGCCCTTCTGCATTCAAGGACAGCTCCAGTCCATCATCTAAGTCGAGGAAGTCCGCTCAGAAATAGCCTTGCTGCTCATTTTACCCTCCAAATTAACACAGTTGGGTTATTGAGCAATATACATTTGATAGATGGCTTCCTTGTGTATTTTGGTCATAGGGAATTGATGTAATATCATTTCAAGGTCAATGGTCTCGTTTTGCAAACTTGTATCAAATGCTTGAGGAGTGTGATTAGAAGGATATCAATGGTCTTCAAAACTTTTCTGTTTCTGTCAAGTGACCAACTGCTGTTAAAGATTACAGAATAATGAATTAGCAAATATGATCGTAAGTCGTAACGTACGACTCGCTCGACGCGCGTGCATGCATGGACGGCGCTGGGACACGTCGTTAAACTTGGGTTTGGGCAGTTGACTTTTTTCGAGAAATGTCTGCATGCATTGCCTGCAACAAAAAAAAAAAAAAAAACATGGAAGACAAATGTGTGGTGTTCGATATGTGGTATCGTGTTGATTCCACGTTCACTCGCAACAGTTATTTCAAAATATAAGATACGGGCCGGTGTTAAAACACGGATCTTTCCAAAAATAGAAACCTGGATGTATCGTACTCTGCTAAGAATGCCAATTACAAGATCTTTTACTAAAAAAAGCATTCTTCAGCAAGGTCAAGTTCAACCGGGCGCTGATTTGTCCACGTCACCGCCAAACCCAGCCCCAGGTCAGATATTAAAACTAATCTCTCAATTAATTATTCGAATGTAATTTATTATTCCATTTATTTAAATATTTCTTTATTTAAAAAAATAACTAATTTCATTTTTCTGTAATGGCATTTCTGCGTAGAGCCTCGTGTTTCTGCGGGGAGAAAGAGGCAGAAAAATAATGCTTTGAAGATATCGAAAGAAGAGACGAAAAATGTACTACCCTTTGAACATAAAGTTAACACCCTTTTTTCTTTTTTCTTTTTTTTTTCAATTTATTTTAATGTGATCTTGTTTTCCGTTGTTTTTTTATTTTATTTTAAGAAGTTTTGTTTCTGGCTGCTAAACTGAGTAAATTTTTTAAAAAGTATTTAACAGTTAATCATTTTTGGCTGGGGAAAATGACATGAGAAAAGAGTAAATTGATAGGAAATACTCGGCATAGCATCTAAAACTCCAATGTACCCACTCACGTGCATGGTCAAGTTTATGCAATGGACTTGTTTGTTTGCATAGTAATTTACTTAGTAATAGAGTGTTGAATTTGAACATAATACCTTTTAATGTGGTCAATCTCAATCTAAAACCACGTTGGATGAATTTGAATCCCAAAAGCGATAGTGTCTACTCAAACAATACCGTGTCCTGTTTCTATGTTATTGGTGATTGATGTGTAATAATACCCCACTGATATTTGAAACTTACTTTCACTGTAAAAGTTTGAGTGCTAATCATAAAGAATAGTTGATGGCACAATCATTTTTCTTTTCTCTTTGATGTACAGCCATCTGGACTACCTGACATAGAAGAGTTATCTTACAATAAGGCTAATGGATCTGCCGTTTCCAGTAAGTTATCTGGTGATAGTATTTCTTTGCTCTTTGTATCTGTCTTGAGACATTCATACAAATAAGATCAATACTTGATGATGTTCTGCGTAGACGAAGGCCATTCTCATTTGAGATGGTATTACCTTTTTGCATTCCGGTTTTGATAAAATTTCGAGGAAATTACACCCTGTTAGCTCGTCTTTTGGTGCCAAATTTCTGGTTAGATAATGTTTTGATTGTGTTTATGCCTGAAGTCTAAACAATGCACTTAATGTTTTATAGGTGAACCACCAGCCAATTGGGAAAAAGTTCTTGAGGGAATTCGTAAAATGAAGACTTTAGAACCAGTATACTCTTTGGGTGTTGATGAAACCGACAGTTCTCTTCCTCCTAAGGTAGAGTCATCATATATGTAAATATCTATAAAATAAAGAATATAGAAATTCATCCGCAATTGGAAAACTAATATAGATAAGCAAAGTAATGCATCAGAAGAGCAATCAACTAACCGCTTGCCTGTGAAAATTGAGAAATACACACACACTGCATATTACAACACTGCCTTTACAAGTATTACATGAATTATATCAAGTTGTTATCCCATACTACATTCATATATATATATATATATATATATTTTTGGTAGATTCTAAAAAACCAGTGCCTTGTCTTCGTACATTCTATAAAATGCAGGGCCTCAGCACAGCTGAATTTAATTTTCCTTTTTATCTTACCAGGAGAGAAGGTTTGCAGTGCTGTTATCTGCTCTTCTATCGAGTTTAACCAAGGATAAGGTTGCTGATGGCAAGTGATTCCACCTATGTTTATTCATTTTTCATTGTTCGCGTTTACTGGGAGAATATTATTGCAAGGCATTCTAAATCATATATTCACAGTTATCTTTCATGCTTTTAGTACTGATTTTCCTAATTGAATTCCTTTTGGGAGTGCAGGAGCATTACAGCGTCTCCTTCAAAATGGTCTGCATACTGCTGAAGCCATTGATAAAGCAGATGAGGCAACCATCAAGGACTTGATTTACCCGGTATATTTCTCAGAATCCAATTGAAAAAAGGCTGTCAAATTTTCCTTATCTGAACTGTCATATACTTTGAGAGCAAAGCCTTAGTCTGCCAGAGGTTTAATATTTATACAATTTTAATATACTAGTTTTTTCCACTAATTTTTTGTTTTCCCTAACATGTTTTCTGTCTTTTGTTTAATGTTATAGTTTACATTATCAGGTTATGAACTCTACTGTTGCTCATTTCAACAGGTTGCATTTTATACAAGAAAGGCTTGTAATATGAAGAAAATTGCCAAAATTTGTCTCACAAAGTATGATGGGGACATACCTAGCTCATTGGACGAGTTGCTCGCACTTCCAGGGATAGGTCCTAAGATGGCTAATATGGTAGGATTAGTTACTATTAGCTTGAAACTTAAATCTCCTTTCAAACGTTAGTTTCACAAAAGTTCTTTGGTTTTGTGATTCTTTAGGTCATGACTCTTGGATGGTTCAATGTTCAAGGAATATGCGTAGATACTCATGTGCACCGCATATGCAATCGCCTTGGATGGGTAACTCAACCAGGCACAAAACAGGTAACTCCATCTGATACCCCAATGATTGCATCATTCTGCATATTTTAATTTAGAGATTTCATCTGTCTTGAGCAGAACTGATTTCCAAGGCTGGGACACATTTTTGCACTCATGAGATCTACACCAAGTATTATTAGCTCTGTAGTAGCCAATACTGATTATGTTATTCATGTATAAAAAACTTAGGTCCAGCTTATGAATGCATCAGTTTTCTACGTGAGTTGTTTATGTCAGTATTAAGCAAGTTGCATTGCTCACTTTCAAATTTTCTTGTTTGTCTGTAGAAAACTTCATCTCCAGAGCAAACAAGAGAGGCGCTACAACGTTGGCTTCCAAAGGAAGAATGGGTTCGCATTAACCCTCTTTTGGTACGTGTAGCTCATTGATTTACCAAATGCACCATTGTATGATTGAAATTTATATATATATATAAATATATATATTGAATTTGTTATATACACATTTAGTCTTTGACACTATGAATATTTAACATGTTCACATATTCTAGTTCGTAGTAACTTACTAAATTCTGAATGTTTTCCCCCCTAAAACTAAAGCTTTCTGGGATATCTTTGCTTCAAGTTCGTGATTAAGCTTTGAGTCATCTTAATCCGCTGGATTCTGATTAAGCTTAAAACTAAAGCTTTCTGGGATATCTTTGCTTCAAGTTCGTGATTAAGCCTTAGGCTATCCCCCCCCCCCCCCCCCCCCCAAAAAAAAAGGTTTGAATACTCCAGTTCGGCAATAAGTCGCTTGCTTTTTATAATAAGCAATCATATCAATCTGTATTACAAACCGGCAAATTCCTTTGTACAGCTGAAATTCATTGACTGGAATTTGCACTTTAAATAGGTGGGATTTGGCCAAACAATATGTACTCCTCTTAGACCTCGCTGTGGAATGTGCACTGTGAGTGAGTTCTGCCCATCTGCATTCAAGGAGAGCTCAACTTCATCGTCTAAGTCGAAGAAGTCTGGTAAGAGGCAGATTCTTGGTTTGAACTTGGCTATTCTAGGAAGAACATTTTACCCTCTAATTTTTCCCTTTGGGTGCCGTTTGGTGCTGTAATACATTATGTTATATCCTATGGTATCAGGATGTATTTTATTGCATTGGATTGTATTGTATTGGTTTGTATTGTGTTTACTTGTCTTCAAAACTTTCAATGTTTCTGTTAAATGATCAACTGCTCTAAACATTACCAACCGTTCAGCAAAATTGCTTTCATTTCTTCAAATTGTCAAGAGTTGGTTTTTGTTACAAGAAAAAGATTTAACCCCCAAAGGTCCCCTTCCATATTCAATCCCATGCTATATCTAGTGTACTAAACAGTGCGTGTTAATCAACCTCCTAAAATAAACAATTGGAATATAGTATGGATGAGAAGGTAATCAACATCCTGCATTAGGCAATAAGAGTCTCAAAAGAGCAACCATGGCAGCAGAGTGATTCGACACAATATCATGACCTTCATATCACTTATCACGTTACCTAATCAATTAATCATCAATTAACAATCCTGAGTGAATACTATATCACTGTATCCAAGATTTAAGATAAAAGCTATATAATGACATAGTATCCAAGATGTAGGACAAACGTTAGATACAAAATGAATGAAAAAAAAAAAAAAAAGAGACTGCCAAAAGCATATATCACAACATTTGAGAAGTGTAGCATGAATCATCAACACAAAGTACACAAATTGTGTATATTTAGTTTCTTAAGCTTTTTACACAGTCAAGAAACAATTAAAATCGAGTTCATTAAGGAAATTAGAGAGATAAATATAGCATCTCTCGATAGTAGCAGCAATTATCCATCAATAGGTGAAAAGCACAGTGCTCCCGGCAAACATTACATCATACAAACCAGATTCATATAATTCTAGTTTCGATGCAAAAATGTTTTCTTGTACAACAGAAATATTACGTAAACTGGAGTCCTTAACAGAATCATGGGATCCATCAATTCCTCCAGTAGATTCCACTCTATGATACAGCTGAGGGGAACATGTTATTGGCACAACATCTGGAGCTCTACGACAAATGGCGCTGCTCACTCAAAGAAATCACTCAACTAGCTATTGGTTGCTCCCTTTGATTAAAATAAATTAGTCAAGATCGAACAAACAGTCTTCTGCATGTGAAAAGGATGTAGGTTTGACCATGCATCCATCAGCATGACCTAAACTGGACAACATCCTATCTCTTATTGACTCGAGACAGTCAGAGGAAGCTTGCTCTTGCGCCACAACCAATAGTTACATCTTAGTGGATCAACACACTCTAAAACTCGACAAATAGCCCTCCCCAAGTCAGAATCCAGTGGTCCTGAGTCTGGAGTATTCAAAGCATTTATTGCTTCTCTGAACTCTTCACTTGGCCGAAAACCATGGCAAATAAGATCTAAAAGTGTGCTCAGAGCAAAAACATAGTTGCTTTTGGTACTCAAAACTTTCAAACACACTGAGGAGATCCTAGGATCATTAATCCAAGACTCGGTGTCATCCTTGTAAAGGCCTCGAAGGTATCTCCAAGGACTCTCATTCTCAGGGTTACCCAAAATTGCTTCAATGGTAAAATTAACTTCAGAATCTCTCATTGCTATTAGGCCTCCAAGTAAGGGAGATCTGGTTACTACAAAGTATCTCTGTTACAAACACAAAGACGAAGATAATTAAATTTTGATTATCATGGCAAGTTTTTGCAAGCAAATCAATGAAGCAAATAATCAAAATTGAGTTAACAAAGACCAAAGTGGATATATATTATCAGACTTTGTAGAAGTAATCTTAGTACTTGCCAGATGCCTTAGCACAGGCAATCCATTAGGTTCTTCCATTTGTTAAGATTGATGAATGAGTTGGTTGTAATTGATTCAATTCAGTGAATTTTTTAATAAGAAAAGTTGTGGCTGACAAGATGACATCATAAGAAAAGGAAAAAAAAAATTACTTAGAAAACTTTTCTTATGAAAAAAACATTGTCTCAACAAAATAAGAATCCGAGAAATCAGAGAAGCTATAAATTAAATCTTTCTCCTTTTTCCTAATTTTCCTTACACTTCCTTTCGCTAACTTCAAGATCCATTGGTCCTAAGCAACATAAGAATTAATTTTAACTGATGATGTACCCATTCAAATATACAGTAGCAAGTATTTTTTTTAAATTTGAAAAAAAGGCCTAACTTTTCCAGCAGATTCAAGATACATAGAGAACAGGTGGAAGTTAATTAGAGTGCCCATCTCACTTCCAGTTTCTGATACAGAAGGTAAAATGGGAACTACAGTTTTTTGCATACCACATACATGAATTACAAGTCTGCCACTTGAAGGTAAGTTTAGGGGTGCCATTGGCGCTGGCAAAAGAGCTGCCAGGTAGCCAGAAGCTCTTTCTAGACCAATTTTCAAGTATTTAGTTCATATTAAAAAGTGCAGATAGAAATAGAGAACATCCATCAGGTAGTTAACCAGGAAACAGCGCCAAGTGATTTTGCACAAAGTGCTTTTTGTTCTCAAATGAATCCTCAGAAACACATCCATACTGTGTTTAGATCCAAAGAGCAGATTTCTCTAAGAAATTAATACCTGATTCCATGCAGAATTATTAAATATATCTTCTCCAAGGAGTATCTGACAATAGTCAAGCTCATCTTCCCACCCTCCTAATGCCTGAAGTACCCACTGCAAAAAGAAAAAAAAAAACCTTTAACTCAATACTTTTTGTCAGATATACGAAGTGCTAAGTCAATGATGTTCAAACTACACAGTTAACTAAAGAGAGATTAGCCATTAGATTCGAATGCTCAAAAGAGGAAAAATAGAGGGCATAGCGTCATATACATGGTGTTTTTAAAGTAAGTGAAAGGAGAGCACAAACCTGCCTATAGGACCAGGCATGATAATTTTTAGCATCAAGAGAAAGCATCTTCTTGGTGAACTGAAGTTCCTTGTTCACAGCACCAGTTCCCAATTTCTCAGCAACCCACCTTCTATGATGCCTGAAAAAACACTCACCATTATAATGGATATAAAAAGATACCAGATGAAAATGAGATAAATAAAACTCATGAAACTTCTAAAACTATAAAAAATTGAGCAGATAAAATTATTTTCCTCAGCCCATAAATGATATGCCAAATAACAAGACATATTACAATAACTTTATTTCACCATCTTCTGCTCCAGTGGAAAATCCTTTTCAACAACAATAACTTTGTTTCTTAAATGTTCTCTTGATCAACGAGTATGACTAAGACATATTACAATTTGCTTGAAGCTCTCCAGGGTGCTGTGAGCAGAGCAACGCCGCTACATCAGAGGATTAGTTATAGTGCTACCCTAAGCCAGCCTACCACAAGTAACAATGTTATGCTCATAACTCCAATAGAAAACTGACGAAACATGCATAAATTAGTTTCTTATTATCATCCATTGCAAGCATTGAGAACAACATTAGCCTGCCCTACCAGTTTCCACTAGCAGGCCCTTGTTTGATGCATTTAGGACTTCTAAATCAAGTTCAGCACAAAAGTTTCAACCTATGACGGGCATACCAGCGACAAAGGGGAGATGCGGACACAAAAGACCCTGCATTCTTTAGAAGAAAAAGCATATGGAAGAAGCAAGATTTAGTCATTCAAGCGTCTCACTCAACCCCACCCTTATAAAAAGGCAGGATCCACCACACAGCAATCCCGCACGTTTGAGTCAAAGAATATAATCAATCTGAGACTTAACATGGAGATTCATCAAAACTAGTCGCATGCAATTAGCGTTTTCCAAACTTCGTAGTTTGCATCTCCAGAAATCAAGGCTGATCTGAAATTGGTTCTATAAAATGCTCTTTTGACCTCTAAGACCTACTAGTTCAGTACAAAAACAAATTAAGAAGCAACTTTCTCGTTAACCCCATATATCTAAGGCACTCCTCACCTTGTAATTAAGGATGGATTAAAAATAATTAAGTCAAAACTAATTCCAGATACAATGACTACAATCATTAAACTTGCAAGAATATTGATTGAAGGAAAAGCCTTCCAAAAGGAGCTGTAATAATCTAGTATCAAAGGAAAAAACTTCAAGACTCCATCTAGAACATATAAAGCATGTTAACAAGAGCACAGAGATGCACCGAAGAAAGCTTACGAAACACATTTCCAGTACTTAGACCCACATCACTTCACCCAAACTGGGTAGTTTCACAGAATTTCATGATCAAAACCAGGATAGCAATTCCAAGTAAAGATGGATGCACAACCAAAGTAGCAGTTCAGAAGCACATATGTAGAGATATAAAGAAGCCAGGCAAACACATACACGTTTTATCGAACAAAAAACGTAAGTACGTTCAGGTAACTAAAGTTAATTTTTCAATTCATTCTCAAACAATTTATTTCATTTTTATTTAATACATATCAATCTAACTTGAATTTAGTAAGAACAACTACAAACAAAAGAGCTGGAAATGAATTGCACAGTGCCTCACCATAACTGATAATTTTTGGAGTTACTCTTGGCAATGCGGCCAACAAAAGCCAGTTCATCTTGCAGGTCGGTATGAAGCGTCTCAATTATTTGGCGCCTGAAATGCCATACCTTCAAAACAGAGCGAGAAAATTGAAAAAAAAAAAATCTAATTTTGTTCTTTATGGAATAAAAATCAAAACTTGAACACACAAAACACTCCAACTTAAAAATATATATAGATTTCCAAGAATTATTGAAATTTATGAAATCGGAGATGAAGGATTACAGTGTAGTTTCCGGGGTTAAGGCAGATGGCTTCTTTGGTGAGTTGAAAGGAGCGAGACGATCGCTCGTCGGAGTAATAGACGGCGCGGAAGTAGCTCATGGTTTCGCTGAATTCTGGTTTGTATGCGATCGGGACCACTGGATTCGGGCCATCGTCTTGTGGTATTGGAGTGACGTCAGACCACTCGGGTCTTTGACTCAGTGGCAATCTCTCCGCCTCCTGCTGCTGCTCGTCCCCTTCGTCTGATTCCATTTTTGTTGATCTCACTAGTACCGAACCCTCTCTCTTTCTCCTTTGATCGCGATGTTATTTTGTTTCTTTTTTTTAAATTAAAATTTAAATAATATTATCGTTAGTATTCTTTGTACCAGATCAGCTATAATTACAAAAATAGCCCTATGGTTTGCACAAAGAATAGAAGAACGAGGGAATTGCGTGGGATGTACCCCATTTCCCTCGAAATACCCAAAACATACCTCCAATCTATTAAAATTTATGACTTTACACATACATACTTAAAAAATTCAGGAAAAATATAAAAATAACCTCAATAAAATGTCAATAAAAAATTAATACTTGACTCATTCAATCTATTTACTCGACTAAATACTCGACTTATTTAATTACTTTCACTTCTTACTTAACTGAATGCTTAACTTACCAGACTTCATGCCCGACTTCGTACTCGATTAGATACTCGACTTATTCAATTACCTTCACTTTTTACTCGACTGAATGCTCAACTTACCAGACTTCATACCCGACTTCGTACTCGACTAGATACTCAACTTATTTAATTGTCTTCACTTCTTACTCGACTGAATGCTCAACTTACCAGACTTCATACCTGACTTCATACTTGACTTATTCAATTGTCTTCACTTTTTACTCGACTGAATGCTCAACTTACCAGACTTCATACCCGATTTTATACTCGACTAGATACTCGACTTATTCAATTATCTTCACTTCTTACTCGACTCATTTAATATGCTTACTCGACTTCCTACTAGACTATATACTCGACTTACTTATCTCCAATTCTTACTCGACTTACCCGACTTCGTACTTGACTTCTCTCCAGCACTGATTCTTCAATCACTCGTAACTTAAATGGAATCTTAAATCCCTACATTTTATGAAATAGTGTGTGTACAAGTCCGAAAAAGAGAAGCCGTGAGAGGAAGAAGAAGAGAATGGTGAGAAAAGCCCAAAAGAGAGAAGCCGTGAGAGGAAAAAGAAAGAGAATGGTGAGAGAAGCCCGAAAGAGAGAAGCTGTAAGAGGAAGAAAGGTGTGGATTCTTAATTTTTTTAAGGTTATTTTTGACTTTTCATATCTTCATAAGGTATATGCATGTAATAGGGTATAAACTTGGTATTTAAGAACAAATCGGGATATCTAATTAAAAAAACCCGAATAGAACACTTCCACAGTTCCACTGTACAAAATTCTAAAAGTAAATTCTGCAGAAAGGGCTTGAAATTGCCAAAATTTTCAAAAGCCCCAGAGAGCTGAGGGGGTTGCTTGGGTACCGGGGAAAAGAAAAAGGAAAGGCGGAAAGAAAATTGAGAAATGACAGTAGCGGCAGGGATCGGGTACGCGTTGATAGCGCTGGGGCCGTCTCTTTCTCTATTCGTCGCCGTCATCTCCAAAAAGCCTTTCTTGATCCTCACTGTCCTTTCTAGGTATTGTCTATCCTCTTTTTCAATTTTCTCTCACTGCCGTTTTCCCGAGAAAAGCAAAGAAAGTTTTCAACTTTGAATATCTAAACCTCTCATTGTTGTTAGTGACTTAGATAATTTACTTGACTAATGAGTAATCTAACAGTGTTGTGTAAATAAGTGAATATTAGTATTTGTTTATGGTCAATTTGTGGCTGTTATTTGTTTATTTTAGGATTTATAAGTTAATTATTCTCAATCAACTGACAGACAAATGGCAGCTGGACTCAGAAACTAAAAATTTGGGTGTAATTTGATTAATGTATGAGTTCTGTGATGGATTTATGAATGTGTGAATGCAGTACATTGTTATGGCTTATAAGTCTGATTGTGCTGTCGGGGATATGGAGGGCTTTTCTTCCTCTAAAATCAACCACCTGGTGGCCATTTGCACTACTTATAATTTCATCTGTCGGATTCCAAGAAGGGCTTCGTGTTCTTTTCTGGAAAGTTTACAAGTAAGCTGTTATCTATGCATCTTAAAGTTCAGTTTGCAATTTCATATGTTACTTACTGTTAGTTTTTAGAAACTATCAAAAGTCTTCTAGTTGAGATTTGTTACAGACTTTAGTCATTTGTCGTCTTTTCTTCTTTGTATTATTTGCTTGATACCTTTGTATTTCATACAAAAATTTGAATAGTGAACTCAATTCAACCTACTTATAGCATCAATATCATTCTAAATCATCAAATTATGGTACTGCTCAGTTCTCAATGGTGCCATTCGGTGGAGCTTTTTCTTTGTCTTGCTCTCTCTTTTTATTATTATTATTACTTTTTTCTTTTTTCATGGTTCTGCTATGAGCAAACTGATATGTCCTTTCAGAATCATTCTCCATGTTTTACAGTGTTGTCCTTGCAATATCTTCTGCTCTTTTCCCATGCCTGAGTAGTTCAATTCTTTTCCTCATAATGTTCTCTTGCAAGCTATTGATTAACAACTTTGTTGATGGGCTGTCAAAGGATTCATTGTCATATTCCTCAACTCTTTGGGTGCATTGAATATTCACTGTTTCGAATTTTTTTCAAACCCTCTCCCCATCTCCATCCTCCTACATCCTTTTATTTTATTTAGGTGGTACCTTGTTTTCAAAATTCAGTGGACAATGGGGAACCTGCATAGCATCTCACAGGTATTTAGTTTTGTTAACATCTCTTTCTTTCATACTTAATGTAGGAGGTTGGAAGACACGTTGGATGCTTTTGCTGACAGAGTTGGAAAACCACGCTTATTTCTGACTGATAAGATGCAAATTGCTCTTGGTGAGCTTTGAAGAGGCTGTTGAATCCCTTTTGCCACCAAGATTGCCATGTTTCCTATATCTTCTGTTTGATTTAACCATAAAATAATTTTTCACTGCCATTTTCAGATGATATTCAAGTCTTATTTATCTCCTTCTTTAACCTAGCAGTGAGATTGGCTGCATTTATATTCTTTCTTTATAGTTGAAAAAGCCACCATGATGTAGCAAACATTAGGTATTGTTGAGCTATGTTTGTTGTCCAAAGTCAGAATTGTTAAATCTCATACATTCTTTAGCGTAAGAATTAACACTGTTAGTGACCCCAATTACTCATTATTTCATATATGAGTTTCAATGTAAAAGAAATATGATGTCCTATTGAAACAAAACTGTACTTAGTTGGTCTCACTTAAAAGAACATTAGGTTGACCTTAGTGATTGATATATTCAAATGCATCGATTTGTTGAGTATGATTTTTAGTTAGGCTTCTTTCTGGTAATGCTGTCTTCCAATCCTCAGGTCATGTTGAATATTCACAATTGCACCATGTCACATATGATCCTCCGTTAGTCTGGTTAAATCAAAGTTTGGAACCTTGCTCTTTTTCTTTGACATGTTATATATATGTGAAACATGTCATATTATAACTATCATTCCACTGCCACCACCCACAGCTATGTTGGTTCTAAAGAGGACAAGTTGAATATCATATTCACTGATTTATTCCACGTTTTCCTGATAATCTCATTTTCGTGCTGATGTCAATTTGAAAATTTTTGCAGCTGGTGGATTAGGCCATGGTGTGGCCCATGCTGTGTTTTTTTGTCTTAGCCTGTTAACTCCAGCATTTGGTCCAGCTACATTTTATGTTGACAGATGCCCCCAGATGCCCTTTTTTCTTATTTCTGGTGAGTCATGCAATTCTTATTAGTTGCTTGTACACAAATACAGTGTCTCTGACTCTATTGTTTGTCGGTGAATGTCGACTTATGTAATTGTAGCCTAGTTTTCTGTTGTTATTATTCACTTGGAATTGATATTAGCTGAAAAATATTTCAATTTTTTTTTCTTTTCCATTTTTCCTAACTATTTTTGGCCTTACTATTGCAGCAATCATTGCTCTTGCATTTGTTACAATTCACACTTTCTCAATGGTCATTGCATTTAATGGGTATGCTGAAGGGAATACAACGGACCAGTATTTTGTTCCTGTTGTTCATCTTGTGGCCGGAATGGTGGTAAAGTCTGCATCTGCTTGATGTTTTTGCCTTCTATCTCAAAAGTTTTCATTATTGAGAATTTTATTTCTCATTGTCCTCAAAAATTGCCAATTGAGTCCTGAAACTGCCTTAGTTGTGTTTGTTTGGTTGAATGTGCTATGTCATGCATGCTCATTTTGAACAATTATGTTTTCTGTTTTCTGCATATTTTAGAGGGAAATTATTGGCAGTTGTGTGATTTTGATTGCTTTGTGGTGTTAGTAGGAAGGAATCATGAAATCTATCTTTTAATCACTGGAGTTGATCCAGTACACACTATTCACTATACTATAAATCGCTTTATTAATTCATAGAAAAGCACCGCATTCTTTGGACATTTGACTTAGTTCTTCGTTGTTTTGTTTGCTTCAAAAATGCCCAATAAAATGTGACTAATTTGTGATTTTTAATGAATTGATTTTTTTTTTTTTTTGGGCTAGCAATGTGCTTGAATGATCTTTACCAGCTTTCTTGTCTCTTTTTTAAATCTTTTGTTTCTTTTACCTTTTTTTATTTTCCTCAGACATTGGTAAATTTTGCATCTGGTGGTTGTGTCGTTGGGATTCCTCTGCTCTATATCCTGGCAAGCTTGATCCTGTTACACTGTGGGAAAATGGTGTGGAGAAGATTAACAGCAAGCTGAAGCATGCAGGGTAATTCTTAGTGATCCATAGCAATTGGAAAGTCACTCTCAAAATTTATAGCTCAGCTGAACATGTAATGTACTACACAAATGTATCTTGGAAGGTTCTCAAAACCATTTATTTTGTGAACTGACATCCATACTAATTCAATTCAAACGGCTGTTTAAATTTTCTCTTGGTTCTCCCCTTCAGCCAAATATTTGGGAATATGTATTTTCTAGGAGTATAGGGGTATAGCCTTTTGTGTAAGTGTATAGGAACATAGCTTTTTTGTTGAATTTAAGGGTTGTAAACCAACAATGGTAAGTCTGCAATTTCGAGGATGTGTGTTTTACATCATTTCCACAACACCAAGAATTAACTCTGTGGGAAGCCGGTGATTCTGGCAAATTTTTGCGGTATAACCTAACTGTTGGGACTTCTAGTGCCTAAGGTTGTAACTCTTTAGCAAGGAAGGGATCAGATAGTTCATTTGAGTTGTGGTGATGGTAATGGTCATGGCAATCCGGCCTTTTGGTGAACGGTGCTAGTGTTATGCCCAGCTAGACCTTAAGAGCAAAGTACCAGTTGGGACTATCCCAGAAATAGAGAGGTACCGGTGGAATTTAAAACAATCGGCAAAATTCGCCGAACCACATAGCCGGAAGGGTTAGCTTAAACGTATGTCATTAAGACAGCAAAAGGATGGGGGCGACAGTAGAACTGGAAGGTTTCATAAGTTGCTTTCATGATTAGAGCTGAAATGTTCAGAACTACGAACCAACATTATGTATATAGAGTACATCGTTCTTCCATTTGACTGGACTCAATCATACAACACCACATGGACTGCCCAATTTCATCTCTAAGCAAAGAACTAAAAATGCATCTCCAACTCAAAACACGAAAAACAGGAGAAATTAAGAATCTTCATTGTCGACTTTGGAATTTAAGTATCATCAATTTACACTTTAGATAGCAATAACTGTAAATAAAAAAAAAAATAGATAAAAGAAAAAAAGAATAAGCCATCGCCGCAGTATTAGAAGCATATTTACCTATTACACAGCTTTCTGATTCCGCTTTACTTATTACTAGCAAAAAATTTAACCAAAAAAACAAAAAAAGGACTTGTGATCTGCGTTTATACATATTGGAGTATTATCAATAAATGAGTTTGGCCGGGTAGTTTGACAACCGGTGACCTTCTGTTCACTTCAGAAAGAACTTCCAAATATCTCTATCAGTCATCTCCTTAATTAAATGGGCTCCAAAAATGCCTTCCTCGTCAACCAGACTCCTCAGGTGCCGTGCTGCGTTATTGAAACCGACATAATTCTTCTTTGTTGCTAAGTATACTACTCCATATGGAGGCCTCAAACACTGGTCATCCAGGAAAAAAGTTCGAATAAGATAAAACAGGAAATTGACTCTTCACTTCAATGAGGAAAACATCTTTTCATGTAAAAAGTATTACACTTGTGTTAAAAATCACAGCAAGTAATGTTTTTGAACAAGGACAAGAGGAAGTGGAAAGTAGCATGAACACTGCACTAACACCACATTGTAAAAGGATAAGGACGAAAGCAAGAAACTAACCTTTTTAATTAGTAAATATAATTTCTTCAGTGAGGTCACTGAATATGGGATCTCTGTCAACAAAATAACATCATAACCACCTTCACCCTGATCTGCCTCGCTAGCCCTCTCCCATGCCCGGCTTCCAGAAAGCTTCCTTGAGCGTCTTGAGGAGGAGTCCTGTCCGATGATGCTTCCATCTTGGCTACTACACCCATCCATGAAATCCTCCTCAGAGAAGCTCAGGCTCATCCCTGTTGTGACTTCAGAAACATCGTTCCTCACAACAGATAAAACTGTGGGTAGTTCTTCCCAATCACCAGCGTAGAAGTGCACTGATGGTGCCAGAGTTTGCCTTGATGGCGTCAGGGAACTCTCTGGTTGTCGGCTCTGCCTCTCCCGAGCTTGCTCAAGATTGGCAAGGACATTTGGTACAGTTGTGCATCTTATTGTTTCTGCACTGAGATCTTGAAAGTGTACAGTACCAGCACCCTGTAAAAATATAAATCAGAAAGAGCACAAACATATGTTTCCCATAAAACCAAATCTATTTCTTTAAACTATTTAGCTTTTTACGCATTTGGTGTAAACTGCAAATTCTCTTTAAAAAAGGGAACATCTACAAGTTCCAATTTTCTTTTTGATACATAATGATCAACATTATTTAAATCCAAGTATTGTTAGATCAGAACCATATCTTTCAGATTTAGTAACATGACAAATCTTCAAAGAACATATTTTAAAGCAATTTGATTCATCCCTCTTTGCAGGGATTAAATTAGCTCTAAATGATAGATTAAGAAACTAACAAATTATTGAACCCATGGAACTTTAATTTCATTCACATAAAATATTAAGAAAAATTCTGCTCAAAGCACCTTAGTTACTCTTGGTGCCTTCAAGAATACAAAAGGACCAGGATATATTGGGCCACATGTTAGAATATTCCATAAAAAACATTATTATGCACATAAAACTTCAGGCCACTCAAATAAACTGAAAGGAAATAAATAACCATAATAGTTAACACCAGTCATTCAGTTGGTAACTCTTTGCAAAGTTTTGTTTAAATTCAAGATGCTCCAATTTAAAAAAATGCTATGAATAATGAGAAAGGACAAATTTATGGGAAGCAAGCACGGATTCTTGTTTGTCATGTGACACATATTTTTATTAAGTTACAACTTAAGCATAAAATTAAAATATAAAAAATAACGTGGACATACCTTCAGGCAAGCAAAAATCCCAGGAAGTCCATAGCCACAGCTCAACTGTAGGAATTACCAATGAAAAACCATCAAGTTGTGGTTCATATACAAAAAGCATAACTTAGAATCACCATCAGCAAACAAGAGACAAATTTCTAACAGCAGGCGCAGATAAATTAATTCTTTAGATGTGATTTCCTTGGATAACAATATATTTCATCCAAGATAGAACAAAAAAATATTAAACAAATTTTTTTATTCCATGGACAAGAACCAATGGGTTGGAAGAAGATTGTCCATGATAAAAACATGCATGACTCAATGACATCATACATACTGAACACTGGTAATATATTAGCAAAAGATTAGAATGTTAGTTTATCAGATCACTTAACCATGCTTGGTAAACGCAACGGGATGGGATGGATCGATGACGATAGAAATTAAGCTTGAATGGTGAGTAAAAATAACTTTTCACTGGATTACCTCGAGTACCCTTTTGCCTCTAAAGCTCAGTTGTCCATCACGAATCTCATGCTTAAGAACATTAACAAGATCAATAGAGCTTTCCCAACATTTCAGAAACCCTGTAAAACAGGATAAATTCATCACTTTAGTTTCAAACTTCCTATCCTTGTAGGACAAGGCGCGTGCTCCAATAAGAACATCACTGGAACGTTTTTCAGCAGAAATTTCTAAACCCAAAATTATTAAAAAAAAGAACAATTTCAATTTCAGTATCCATACTGAAAAGTGATGTACCTACCATCAGGTTTTGAGGATATCATTTCGGAACCCGTAAACCCAATAATATCAGCGACACTAACTTTTCCCTGCAGGAGATTGAAAAAGAAATTACCAACCTATCAAAGCAGGCACCGATAATAACATGCACTAAGCCTGCACAAAAAATATTTCATGACATAGCTCATGAAAGCAGGGTGGCATTGTCCAGGTTATGACATACTACTCTTCAGAAACATGCAAATCATAGCCTTTATTTTGAAAAAAAAAAATCTGAACCATTAGGAAGAACTAAAAGAGTTCTGAATCATTGCTTTGCAACACAAGAGTAACTTTGATAGCCCTCTATAAAAGCCATCAATAATATTATTCTCTGTTTGCTTTCACTGAAGCACAGGATCTTATTTGAGCCACCAACAACAATTAGCCATCCTTCCTTTCATGGACAGGAAAAGAATGGCATCTATATAAACTGCAAGTTTCTAAATAACATAGACAAAAAAAAGTCTTACAATCTCACATACCTTGAACATACTAATCGCTTGCAAGTCTACATTATCTCCAGCATATTTATATAGGTGAGCAACCTGTATAGTACGCAAGGAGAATAACTTAATCTTGATACCAACTTACAACGCCACCTCTCCCAATAAAAATTGTAGATGGATAACTTGGCAATATAAACATAAATAATTTTTCATTTTTTGAGCAATACATCCATACTAAACATCAAAGAACTAAGTTAAAGGAGAGAAAACGAACCTTTGAAGGAAGAATTTCGACAGCTGGACAAGGGAGATGCGCATCCTTTTCTGAAATGGTTGAAGACATGCTATGATTTCCCCGGTCTTGAGGTGCCAAGCCTGGCAAGCATTGTGCGAGCAATGATGGTGCACGCATTTTTCCTTGATCTTTTCAAAATACACTCAAGATATAACAACCTGTTGGGGAAAGGGGGCGAACTGTTTACAATTAACAACTAGATCATTTACTAAAGAAATTAAAGTAGTAATAACAAGCAATGCAGATTGAAGTAATTAAGAATTAATTTCCACTTTCCAGCTCAAAATCTATGACCAGAAACTCCAAGCATCATCAATAACTAGTACAACCAAAGACAAAATTCCAATAAAAAAATACATAGGAAGTCAAAACCAACTGAAGAATCAGGTTAAGTGGAAGGAAAAAATGAAACTTTTAAGCATTGATAACAAAAAATAATAATAATTTAACATCTAGAAAGACAAACATCACAAGATCAACACACATCTCCAATTGAATCCCCTAAAAAAACCAAATGAATCAATTAATAATGAAGAAATTTAACAAAACTAAATAAGCTATTTTAAGCTTGATTATACCAACAGATCATATAAAACATTTACAAAATCTTTTTTTTTTCAAAACAGGTAATAACGTGTGTAATTAAGTAAATGAGTATCAGCCCACATGATCAAATTGCATAGAAGAACAAAACCCGGAATTAAAGTTCCAAAAGTCATGCAATCCGCATCAACAATGAAGGATTTTACCTCTGAAGAATCTTCACTTACAGAAACTCTCATAGATGGTAAAGGCTCTTAATTTTTTCTATTTTTATAACCAAAAAGGAAAAAAGATGAATAAAAAGTAAACAAAGTCTGCCATTTCAGAGAAAAGAAATTCAAAAGTCAAAAAAGAAGAGCAAAGCCCAAGAGAGAATCGCAGAAGCTTCCATTCAGACTTCAGAGACCTTCTCTGGCTGGACCCCTTGATTTCCCAAACTACCCCAACCTTCTTTTGTTAATAACAAAATGGACGGTTCTGTAAATTTGGGAAAAGTGGTCTTTTCCGTACACGGGGTAGAACCTCAGTGGAATTTTTTTTTTTTTTATAGCTATCCGAACTTATTAAATTCCTATCTAAATTATTTTTTAAAATAAATTAATTATTAAACATTTAAATTTATTTTTATATTCTCCAAACTAAATTCTCAATTTCACTCTTTTTTAAATTCATTTTTTTTCTCTCTTAACATATCGTAATCTATATTTCATATTTTATATATATACGAATTTTTCTGTTCATATTCATTAGCTTTTGTATTTGATAAAAATTAATTTCTTAATATTTATTAATTTTTATGGCTGATAAAAATTTATTGATATCTATTTTTAAATAGTGGATTTTATTCCTCTTTGTTGGTGATACTAATTATTTGCAACTAAAAAAATATATCTAAATGAATTAATGAAAATTTATGAAATTAATAAGAGAAAGAGAAGAAAGAATTAATTAAGTAATCTTTTCAAAAATTATTTAGATAATAAAAGTCTTAACTAAAAGACTGTGTAGAGAGGAAATTGGTGAGTTTAAATAGCTCATTTTTTTAAAGTTTTTTTTAACCATTTCATATAAAACTCTTTTAACAACAAATTGACGCTCTTTTACTTTTAAAAATCGTGACAGAGTCTTAAAATTTATCTAAAAATTATGTTTCTCCCCCCAAAGAAATCTATATAATTATTTTTAAAATAAGAGGATCATGCAATCATTTCACCACAATATAATGTTGAAGTTTTTTCTTAATTAAAATGTAAAAAAAAAAATCTCTCATACTTTTATCCTTTGAAATAAACGGTAGATATGTCCTAACCTCATTATTGAAGTGGACAGTTTGAATCTATATGTGCGTTGCCTTGAAATGGTGATAAATTACAAACTTTCTAGAAAGAGATTATTAATATCATTTTCTTTCTAGGAACATACCATTTTACATACTTGGCCACATTTTGATTTGACATTAGTGCAATTATTCTTTATAAATAACTTGTGATGTAAAATTTGTAATCGCGGATACTTAATTTACAACATTTTAGATTTTAAGTTCTAAAAATTTATAACATTTTAGGTTTTAAGTTCTAAAGGATACTTACATGAGGTTGGATAGATGTACGCTACATGATTACAACATCTAATAAACATTTACTGATGTGCCTTAAAAGATAATATGATTTAATCCCACACTTGTACAATGAAAAGTTTATAATATATTTGTTCTTTTTGTCAAAATTATAATTTTAACAATTGTTATTACATCATATTTTTATAATGCTATTTCAGCATACAATTACAATTACAACTACACTGCTATTTTAGAAGAAAATTACAACTACACTCGATCATTCTTATTCAAGGGACTAAGTTTCTATGAACTCGAACCGTTTGGCCGAGTGACATTAAAATTATAATTTAAAAATCATATTTATTATACATTATCAAATAATTATAACTTTTTTTAATAATTATGAATTAAAAAATACAACACTTCAATGTAAATAGACTTTTACCGTAACTAAAAATCATAAATTTACTTTTAGCTTAGTTCAATACATTTAACACCCATAAAATTAAAAAATATTCTTCTTCTTCTTTTCTTTTTTTAATTTAAAATGCAGGATTAAAAAATTAGGAAATTCTTTACTTGGAAAGAGACACGAGGGGAGTTTGGTGGGATTTGATGACTCCGGTAAGTCGGTCCACGTGTGGAAAGAGAGCGAAGAGAGGCGGGTTGGTCGGCTGTCTTCTTCGCTGTTTAGGTAGAACCGAGTCTTTGTCACACCGGTCTATATGCCTCACACGTGTTTTTGAATTATTGCGATAATGATAATGAGAAAAAATCATCATGTGGGTGATGACATTAGTGACGTTATGGTGAACGCTGCCATTATGTAGAGCTGTATTATCTCGTACTTAGAACCCCATTCACAAATGGTTAGTGTGTTTAAGAATTATTGCAGCACAATTCTTCCCAAATGAATTTTGTGTCAAACTTTACAATCTGGCAAAATTTTAGTGTGAAAGCCAATAAATCTAGTAAAATTTATAAATCTAGCATTAATCTTTTGTGAGAAGGTCTTTGGTTCGGATTAGCAATTGGAGCATTTCGATCGGAATTGGTCAATTTTGATTTTGCCGTAATTATGAATCGCGATGAATAATTGTCCTCAATCTTGTTCCATATAATTGAACAGCAATTTGAATTTGACCATGGCCTCTCCTTCGAACCAAATTAAAAAAGGGAGAGGGTCAGCTAGAAAAAGAATATTAATTGATCAATGATTCAACTAATTACCACGTCTGTATTGTAAATAAACAGTTACAAATAATCCAACCAAAATAATAGGAATTAAACCTAAGACGGTTCTGAATAAAAAGCCTTCAATCATTTGAAAGGTAATATCTATACCCAAATATTAATCCGCCTTGCCTAGAAATCTCAATAATTAATAAAATCTGCCCCGATTCTTAACCGATTAAAATCTCAAATTCTAATCAAGATCCCTAATGTCTGGGATGATGTGAATATGTTGGCATATACTGTAAATTCTATTATAAACGATATACTAATGTGACTAACATATCAGATCTCTCTACTCGATCAAATCGAGATTGATGAAACTTCATCAAATTAACTTGTCATAAGATTTTGGAAACTCAGATTTGAGCTTCACTTTAGAACATTAGGAATCCAAATCAAAATTTTAAAATATTTTGAATCCCTTCGCAAATAGTGGATCAAGACGAAGTTAGGCCTCGAATCTCTATCTGAATAGTAGTTCAAAACATAAAGTTTATATCTAATCTCATACTGTTCGAGGTAGGATCTTAAATCTAGATCGAGATTTGTAGAATTTTGTCAACCCGATCTTTGGTACTTGTGGGGCATTAGTTCTTTATCAATTCAATATATATTTACTACGTGGGTTTATATATATTTTTGATTAATTAAAGTATACACATGATAAAAAAATGAATAGAAAATGAGCAATGCTCTAAAAGCATCAAGACTTTTCTCTCTTTTGCACAAATAAAAATAATAATAATAATAATAATAAAACAACAAGAACAACAAGAGGTTGCAGAAACGAAGGTTTAATTCATCATTCTGTTCTTTAATTTAAACGGTTGAATCATTCGGTTCTGACTTAATTAGATGGACCAAGCCAATCAAAAGATAGAAAATTATGAGAAAACTGGGCCATTCTCCATGCTGCCTCCACATGTTTAAGAATTGAAACCATAGGGGTTCATGGCTTATGTTCAAAAACTTTTGCTTTTTAACAATTATGTTTTTCATTTGGATACAATTATTTTTTTCAATAAAATGAAAGATTTGGTTCAAAATTAAAAAAGAAAATACAGAGAAGAAAGATCGTTTTAATTAGGGCTATGGTAATGTGCGCTGACAAAACCTCTCAACTGCCACCGGCGGCTGACTGATCTACCAAGAAAGCAAAGTTTAAGGCTCAAGGGGCGGATGGGGATAACCCATCTCCTTTGTCTTTCCGTGACATGCTAATGGACATGCAAGTACATTCTGATAGTGGGAAGTTTGGCCGGAAGGATGACTGGGAGTTGGAGGAGGATGATGTGACGTACAGGGAGGAGGAACCTATGCCATTCATAGCATTCTCAAGCAGAGTTCATGAACGGTTAGTGGAACCCTGGGAAAACTCAGTGGTGGTCAAAATATTAGGACGCAACTTGGGGTATCGTGTTCTCAGTTCTCGGCTGAACAGGATCTGGAGTTCTACCACAGGGTTTGAAATAATTGATTTAGCTAATGATTATTTCCTGATCCGTTTCAACAACAATAATGATTTGGAGTATGCCCTTACTGAGGGACCATGGACGGTGATGGGGCATTATTTATCTGTGCAGAAATGGTCTCCAGACTTTGATGTAGTTAATAATAAAATCAACCGCATCGTGGCTTGGATCCGTCTGTCTAAGATGAATATTCAATTTTATCATAAAAATATTATCCGGCGGCTAGGGCACATTATTGGTCTAGTCATCAAAATTGACAATAACACAGTTACGGCACAGAGAGGCAAATTTGCTCGTCTTGCGGTTGAATTAGATCTTCAAAAGCCTCTAGTCTCACAATTTAATCTTGAAGGAAGGATTCAAAAAGTGGAATATGAAAATTTGCCGACGATTTGTTTCGGTTGTGGTAAATTTGGCCACTTTAACGATGCATGTCCTGATAGTGCCGACATTAACATCATGGCCAAGGACAATCCAACCCCTCCTACGGAGGCTGAGAGGCAAGCCGTTGTGGTGGCTGCAGCATCTGACTACCAAGAGCCTAAATTTGGATCGTGAATGGTGGTGGCCCGCTAGCCGCGCCCTCGTAAAGTCTTAGCTAAGGATAATCATAAAGTTCCAGATAAGGATCAGCACATGCCAAAAACTAGCCAGTCTCGGTTTGGTGTTTTGGAAGACCTTGATATTGAGGATGAGATCTCTCAAGATCATGATACAGACCCCGGTTCTCAACGGGAACCTATGATGCCTACATCGGAAAGCATCCAAATCCTAGCCCCAAAACCTCGGAGTATGAAAAAGAAAAACCCTAGTCAACTCACCCGAAAATACCCCCCTCGTAAAGCTTCCATCACCATTCCTCCAAGTCAACCCGTAATTGAAAATTTTGACCCCAATATTCAAATTCCCACCAATTATTCCCACCAAAATAACCAACCCCCAGCCATGCATGGCATGCATGCTCCACCCAAATTTTCCACGTCCACTCCTTCTGCTCCATCTAATGCTGCCTCCACTTCCATGCATGGTATGCATCCTTATCATAATTATGGCCAACACAATCCAGGTCCATTTCCAGTATCCATCTCCCTTAACCCGCTACACCATAGTGCCGTATCTTTTGCCCAAGACTTCTTCCCCGAAGGCAATTAATCATTCCCCCTCTCAACCTGTTGGTGACCCCTCTCAACCTGTTGGTGACCCCTCTCTTATTGGTGAACCACCGGACAAGGGCATTCCGAATGACCCTTACATTATGGAAGCCATTGTTGAGCCTGAAGACTCCCCAGTTGCAAGCAGGAGTGGCTCTCCTTTGTCTGCCAACGATATCTTATTTGTTGCTGATTCTGGCATGGAAATTGTGGCTAAGGCTTTGGAGTCCTCCCGGTAACTCCACTTGTTTCCCTTTCAAATAACTCTTATGTTTATTAAGACCATGTTTTGGAATTCTCAAGGTGCAGCGTCACCGTCGTTTCGTCGTTCCTTTTCGGTTTTAGTTCAGAATTACAAGCCTTCCCTGGTTGTGTTGATGGAGCCCCGTATTAGTGGTTATAAGGCTGATCATTTTATTAGAAGAAGTGGTTTTGATAAATCCTTCCGGGTGGAAGCAGAGGGATTTTCTGGTGGCATTTGGGTCTTGTGGAAAGATATTTTTTAGGTTGAGATTGTTGCCAGCCATTCTCAGTTTGTTCATCTTCGAATTTCCAACAACAATAATGTTTTCTCTTGGTTGACAGCTATTTATGCGAGCCCTAATCCCAGTCTTAGAAAATATCTTTGGAGTGAGCTAGATAATTTAGCTCAAACGGTTTATGGTCCCTGGATTTTGGGTGGGGACTTCAACACTATTTTGTATGATTCGGAAAAGAAAGGTGGCTCCTCTACAGGCACAGGCGCTTACACTCTCTTCCAGTCTTGGTTTAACTTTCACAACATGCATGATCTTTATTTTCATGGGCCACGTTTTACTTGGTCTCGTGGAAGCCTATTGAAACGCCTTGATCGCGTTATTTGCAACAGTGAGTGGGCTCGTACCTTTTCCAATTCTTCTGTGCTCCATCTGCCGAAATTGAACTCTGATCATAGGCCTATCCTGGTGCGAAGTACTGATTTGTCTTCGGGAGTTTTGAGCTCTCGTCCTTTTCGGTTTCAAGCGGCTTGGCTTACCAATGAAGGTTTCAAAGAGTTCGTGTCTGAATCCTGGGATCAGAATCTTCATTACTTAGATGCTGCTAATATATTTCGTCATAAGGTTACTCAATGGAATAAGCGGTGTTTTGGGAATATTTTCTGGCGGAAAAAATGTTTATTAGCTCGTCTGGGAGGGATTCAGCGGGCTTTAGAAAGTTATTATTCTAAAGGGTTATTAAATCTTGAGAAACAATTAAAAGCGGATCTGGAAGAGGTGCTCACCCAAGAGGAAATTATTTGGCATCAGAAATCTCGGCGAGACTGGCTGCTTCTCGGTGATCGTAATACATCTTACTATCATCATAAAACTCTTTCTAGAAGGAGACAAAATAATATAGCGGCCATCCAAAACAATACAGGGCTTTAGCTTTATGAGGAAGAGGAAATTAAAGCTCATGTCATTCAGTTCTACTCGACGTTATTCTCTTGTGATTCTCCTGACCTTCAGCAGTACCCCCATCCAAATTGTTTTCCTCTTATCGAGGATGACTTGCTCCATACCTTAAATAAGTGCATGGAGGATGCTGAAATTCAACAAACCATCTTCGGCATGCACCCTCTGAAAGCCCCGGGTCCTGATGGTCTCCATGCCATTTTTTATCAGACGCAGTGGAACACTGTGGGCTCTCCTTTATGTCGTTTGGTGAAAGCTGTTTTCCATGACAAATATCTTCCTTTGGGGCTTAATTCCACGCTGATTGCTCTCATTCCCAAGACAGAAAGCTCCTCCTCGTTGAAAATGTACCGTCCTATCTCCCTTTGCAATGTTGCCTATAAGACTATCACCAAGCTGCTGGCTAATCGCCTTCAATCTATTTTACCCTCTCTGATTGGCCCCCATCAAACTAGCTTCGTCCCTGGTCGTCATATCACGGAGAACATCGTGATTGCTCAAGAGGTTGTTCACTCTATGCGCAAGAAGACGGGATCCACTGGGTTTATGGCTATTAAAGTTGATTTAGAAAAGGCTTATAATCGTCTCAGTTGGGAATTTATCAGTGATACTTTGCGTGAAGCTCGCATTCCTTCTGATCTTATTCAAGTCATTATGGCTTGTATCACTTCGGTTACTATGAGGGTTTTGTGGAATGGGGAGGCTACGGATGAATTTTCTCCTTCCCAAGGAATTCGCCAAGGTTGTCCATTATCCCCTTACCTCTTTGTCCTTTGCATTGAACGGCTCAGTCATGGGATTCACAATGCTATTAGTGCCGGGAAGTGGCGTCCGATCGGGTTATCTCGCCATGGAACACGTCTATCTCATCTTTTTTTTGCTGATGATCTTCTTTTGCTTGCAGAGGCTACAGTTGAGCAAGCTAGAGTTATTTCAACAGTGTTAGCAGAATTTTGTGCTTGTTCTAATGCCAAAGTAAATACAAGTAAAACTCTGCTTTATTTTTCAAAGAACATGGGTGCCAGAAATGTCTCTGCAATTTCGGGTCTACTTGGCTTCTCAGTTACTTTTGACCTCGGCAAATACCTTGGGGTCCCTCTTCATCATTCAAGGGTTTCTACCAATATGTATCAGGGGATCATCGACAAGGTGGAGAAGCGGCTGTCGGGTTGGAATGCCTCTCACTTGTCCTTGGCTGGCCGCATCACTCTAGCCCAGTCAGTTCTCCAGGCAATTCCCATCTATGTTATGCAAATTGTTTCCCTTCCTCGTGGGGTTTGTGAGAAAATCGATAGAGCTTGCAGGAGGTTTATTTGGAGCGGTTCGTCTCCTCAGTAGAAGCTCAATATGGTTAGTTGGAAGAATGTGTGCAAGCCTAAAGCTTCTGGCGGTCTTAGCTTCAAGTCTTTGGCAATGATGAATCGGGCATTACACATGAAGCTAGCTTGGGGCATAATCTCCTCTCCGAATAATTTATGGGTCCAGGTCCTTATTTCGAAGTACAAAATAGATCCTTACAACTTACCCCCCGTCCTTCCAACTCACTATGGTTCTCACTTGTGGAGGTCTCTTGGGCAGGTTTGGAGTGAGGCTCTCGCAAGCAGGCGCTGGAGTTTGGGTGATGGTCAATCTGCTCGTTTTTTGTGGGATCTTTGGGTCACTGATACGGTTCCCTTAATCGCCTACGCAACAACTACTATACCTGTGGGCATTTTGGATTGTAAGGTGGCAGATCTTGTTGATGTAAATGGGGCTTGGTGTTGGCATCGGTTTGATCGATATCTTCCCAACCATATTATTCTTCAAATAGCTGCTCTTCAACCCCCTTCCCACATGAAAGACATGGACACTTTCTTTTGGGCTCATTCAAAACACGGAGTGTTTTCTACAAGCTCGGCGTATTTGGCTCTCTCTGAGTATGATCCAAAGTCTGCAGATAGAGATTGGCAGTTAGTATGGAAGTGGAAAGGCCCTCAAAGCGTGAGAATCTTCTTGTGGCAGGCGTTTCACGCTGGTTTGAAAACTAAGGCTGAGTTGGCTCGGCGGCACTTACCCATCTCGCCTTGTTGTGATCGTTGTGGGGCGGTGTGTGAAGATATTACGCATGCTCTACGTGATTGTTGGTTGGTTAAGCAATTTTGGCTTAACATTATTCCGATAAGCAAACGTCACAGTTTCTTTAATTCTCGACTTCATCTTTGGCTCTGCTCGAACCTGGCTGTTAATAGTAAGGTAGGGAATGTTTCAAACTGGGCTGTTTTTTTTGGCGTTGCGATATGGAGGATCTGGTATTGGCGAAATCAGTTTCTGTTTAACAAATTGATGTTGGACCCTTTGGCTCTGTTGGTGGATGTTCATACAAGAGCTGAGGAGATTCACAAGCTTCATAACCACCCGTTGCTCACTAGGAATATTAGGACTCACATGTGGATTTCTTGGCATCCTCCTGAGTGGCCCTAGTGTACTCTGAATACGGATGGTGCTCACAAGTCTCACGGGAATTCTACTGCAGGTGGTTTGATTCGAGACCACTTAGGACGTTGGCTAACAGGCTTTGGGATGATGATTGGTTCTTGCTTTGTTACTGTCGCGGAGCTCTGGAGTTTATATCAAGGGATCCAGCTTGCATGGAATCTTGGTATCAGCAGATTGAAAGTTGAAACGGATAGCCTTTGCATTACTCAATTGGTGGCTAGACCTTCGGTGTTGACCAGTGAATATGCTCCCTTGGTCCAGGCTATAAAAGATTATCTCAAATTGGATTGGCATGTTTCCATCTCTCACGTCTACAGAGAAGCAAATTTTGCTGCAGATTATATGGCGAACCTCGCTTTTTCTCTTCCGCTAGGCCTTACTGTGTACCCTTCCCCCCCTTTGGGCGTTAGGGCTCTATTATTGCATGACTCTTACGGGGTTTCTCACCCCCGTTCTGTTGTTCTCTAGCTCTTCTTAGAGCCCCAATTCATCAAAAAAAAAAAAGAAAATACAGAAAAATCATTCTCTATAACACCAAATTGTATCGTTGATCAAATTTGTTATCCAACCACTTATATTGTTTTCATTGCTTCATAGGATCATGATTTGTTCACTTGATCAACTAAATCCAAAGAGATACAACTTATAATTCTGCTGTTATTTCAAGCTAAATTAGCATTTAATCAAAATGTCTACATACAAATCCTTCCCAAAAAAGGACCATGTGAAATCTGATGTAGCGATTAAACCAAATCAACAACAAAATTTGCAAATTAATATTTGATGGAAAATTCTGAAGACTTGTCCAGGAAGAAAACATCTTCATTGAGATCTAAATCAATCCCTTCATGTCCATCAAACTCACCAAGCCCCAAAACAGTCTCGATTGGAAGTTCGTCGTTCAACACAACATCATCCACACAGAAGGATCTTGATATGGCAGCTTTCCCTTTTGTTGGTTTTATCGCATGATCATTTCCCGTTTCTAGTGGCAGCACTACTTGTACTTCCATAGAAACTTTGTTCAAATTCCTTAACCTCGAAGGCACGGCGTTGGTTTTCTTGACATCCTTAGTATTGCTGATGATGCCTCTTTGTTCTAACTCCAATATATTTGCTGCCGTTGATGATCCTGAGCTAAGAAATACAGGCTTATTTCTGCTACAACCGGCTCTTGGATTCGTTTTCCGGACAGGGAATTGTTGTCCTGAAGATTCAACTTTTGCCATGTCTCTCCGCGGAGACATGGAAAAGCATTTCCACGCTTCTTCCGAACTCCAATCTTGCTCGCGAGCAAATGGCCAGAATAGAGGCTCATCAGCAGCAGCCGCGGCAATGAAATCTTCCAAATCCTCAGCTTCTGAGGCAGCAGCCCGAGTCGTAGTCACTGAACTAGCACTAGAATTTGATGACTTGGTTTCAAAATCTTCCCAATCATGAATCACTAAAGAAGAAACAGGGGAATCACTTTCATAACTAGTTGGTAGCCATGAAACTAACCAATCATCATCAGCGAAAAATGATGAAGGAGGCAACATACAATCCGAAGACAACCACATGCATTCATCACTATCATCCAAGCATCTCTCCATAACAACAAGATCAACATCATCGGTAGCAGCAAGTGTACTTTTCCTGGTTTTGCAAACAGGCCACATATTTTTTAAATCTAATCCAACAGGTTCATTTCTAGACCTGTTTCTTTCAGTAAATCCCATTAATTCACGTATCACTGTTACATTGGATTAACCGATCATTAGTGAAATGTAAACATCAAGTATCAGCACTACATTCTAAGACCGGCGCCAAGTTTGAGCACATCCAAATAGATTAAACAAAAAGATCGTGTCATAGTCTACATATTAAAGAACAAAAGAGAGAATTTCAACCTAAACTTCAAGGGATTGAGGACATTTGATATTGACATTTAACGATTAATTAATATACAGTAAATAGTATTAATAATAATTCACCAAATTGCTTGAATGTTTTGTTAAATTCAAACAGAATTTCTCCACCAACAAAGAAAATATGTAAAGTTTAGGTTAATTTAGTCCACAAGAGCTTTTATTGAATCATTCAAAGGTAAAAAAAAAAAATCATTCAGTGCATGAAATTTAAAATGGTGTACATGTTTTGATCAAACCATTCAGATGAAAGAGAAATATTGTGGAAAAAATCCAAATTAATCAAAACCTGGGATGAAATAGGTGATGAAAGCAATGACTATTTGCACATGAACTAAAAAGGATATCTCAAGGTTTTTTTAAAAAAAAAATTACTAATAAATTTTTCAAGCATAAACTGGGTAAGAAAAAAAAAACAAAAGAAGAATATGTCACAATGAATTTTTCACATTAAATTTAAAATTTCTCAAGTTTTTTTTTTTTAAAGCTAAAATAACATAATAGATTTTGTTACTGAGACATTAAATAACATTATTAGTATGATAATGTTATTTATATACCCTAGATTGTATAAATGAAATTTAAAAAAAACTTAAAATGCATTTCATAGGAGCATTTTTAAGGTTTGTTTTTTCAGTTGACTGGATTTACATCCTTTCAGATTCACAAAAATATAGCTTTCATAAGAAAAATAATTCTCCAAAGCAGTTCAAAATATTCTAACCTAAACACTAAAAATCATCTTCAATTAATCAGGGTCATTGCAATTTGCAAGAACTGGACACTAGTACTATCTGGGGAGAAAAAAGGTCAAAATACTAAAATGAAAAAGTTTGCAGACCTTGCAGTACTTTTTAATTAAAAAATCAGCACTAAATTAAGAAAATATATATGGAAAATGAAAAACAAATAAACAAAGAAATACCTTTGTTGAATGGAGCTGAGATAAACCCTAGAACCTTCAGAAAAAGCAAGGCTTCTAGTAAAAGAGGATGATTGAAAAACCCTACTGAGAGTATTATTGTGTGCAAGTAAATATAGTATAATTACATATATTGAAAGAAAAAAGAATTGAATCGAAGTAGTGATAAAAGCAGAGAATGTGTATTGTCTGTAATTACCAAATTTGGAGTTTGGCGCCCTTCATTTTCGGAACAATACATATTATATTGATTTCACCGCGTAACCCATGTAGCCATTAATTTCTTTTCAAAAATAGGATCAAACTTATTAAGAAATAAATTGTAAACAAAGGGGACTAAGATCTTAAATAATTTTTTTAAAATGATTAAATTTGAATTAAGACCCTTATTTTTCTTTAATTATATATATATATATATATATATATAGAGCTACTAATCGGTGATTTGGGCTTAGAATTTCCAATCTGTTATATATGCATATTCACCCTTTGATAGGTCTCTCCATCTAAAAGGGACATATAAGTTTCTATATAAAAATGATGTGATTTTTGGCAACACACATTCACAAACAGATATATATATATATATATATATATGTAAGTTTTGCATCCTTAATATTTGACAATATAATTTTTGTAGTTTAACACTTTACCTCAATAATCAAATGATATTCTGACCTTAAACCTCTAAAGGTGTACTTCCAGAAATTTTAGTCAACCTTGATATACAATGCTTGAGAAGCGTTGTAGTACAAAATGTTATCAAAGAATAGTTTGTACTTTGCACTGCTAAAAATGGATATTCGATAGCATTTGTTCCTGCGATAGTTGCCTATCAAAACATATATTTTTATGCATGCATAACGCGTTGCCGATTCTCTGTTTTTCTCACAGTCCAATAGCCTACGCAGCAAGGAGAAAGATAATTGGAATCCAAAGTAAATTATAAATGAAGGAGAAAGAGTATGATTATATTTTTTTATGGCAAGATGATGAATATTAATTGTGTAATCCATACAAAAGATAAGCTAGCCAGCATTTGAGCCGTTGAAATTGGGCTGTAACTCTGATCCGTCGGCCTGGACTATCGACATTCTGTACTAGTTATTGTATATCATTCATTTCTTTCACGTTTCAATCACATTACTGCTAACGTTGTAAGAGATTGTCCAATTAGTGTGTCTTTTGCTCTTGAAACAAGAGAAGAATGGATAATTTCTCCGGGTAAAAGCCCATTTCGTCCTTATATTTTAAGATTAGTATTCGTTTAGTCCATATATTTTAAAAAATGTCTCAAAACATCCATGCCGTTAAAGTATTGGTACCCCTACCGTTACTTTTTATTTCTTTTGGCTTACTTTTACAATATTACCCTTTTATAATAATTTTTTTTGTTTGGACATTAATAAAAAAATAATTAAATTACCAATTAACCCTATAAAATAAAAAAAAACTTATATTAATTTTTTTGCAAACACCATTTGTACACTTGGTAGTTTGCATACAATTTTTGACAATTAAAAATTAATATTATTTTTATTTTTATTTTTTAGGGTTAAATTGGTAATTTAATTATTTTCTTTTTATTAATGTCCAAACAATTATAAAAGGGTAATATTATAAAAGTAAGCCAAAAGAAATAAAAAGTAACAATTTAATTTTTGACAATTATAAATTAATATAATTTTTTATTTTTTAGGGTTAAATTGGTAATTTAACTATTTTCTTTTTATTAATGTCCAAACAAAAAAATATTATAAAAAGGTAATATTGTAAAAGTAAGCCAAAAGAAATAAAAGTAACAATTTAATTTTTGACAATTCAAAATTAATATTATTTTTATTTTTTAGGGTTAAATTGGTAATTTAATTATTTTCTTTTTATTAATGTCCAAACAAAAAAATATTATAAAAGGGTAATATTGTAAAAGTAAGCCAAAAGGAATAAAAAGTAATGGTAGTTGTATCAATACTTTAACGGCATGGATGTTTCGAGGCATTTTTTAAAAATATAGGAACTAAATGGATACTAATATTAAAATACATGGACTAAATGAGCTTTTACCTTAATTTCTCCCCACACCAATTCGTAATTTGTGTGAGGTGGATGCGGGTAAAGTCTGTAAAATATAAATCATAATAATAATTGTGAAGAGTTTAGATCTATTTTAATAAGTGCAGGTGAATTAAAATTTTAAAAATTAATAAATTAAGTATCTGGTATTCACTGTCCATAAATGACCATTCATTTCATGTTATGTTGTTTATATTGTTTATAGTTATTGTTTATAAATCTATATTCATCACATTGTCCTTGTTATTATTTATTCACCCAAAATCTATTAATTATACAAAGAATAGGAAATAGCATCAAGTAAAGCACACAGAGAGTTTTTACGTGATTCAGATCATAATCCTATATTTACGAACCACACCAAATATTAAGCAATTAATTAAGTAATGAAAGATTACATCTTATTGGATTCTTAAATAATTTTATAGACTTTTTTTCTTACCGCCACCTAGTTGAATTAACCTAATCGAACCTTTTTAACGAGCACCACTCACCTTCAATTGTATTTGCTACTTCCTTGAAATCCCTTGAGCACAATAAATAACTTCTTTATCCCGAAGAGATCAAAGTCAGAGATATCTAATCAAAGACTATATAGATTGAAGATGCAAAGACTGAAACTTCATGAAAATATGAAATATCATATGTGATCATGGTGTGAATTCTTCATATTTTTGCATTGGCTGCCTCTCTTAAATAAAATACAATGTCTTTGTTAGCCTTCAATGTGTTAAATTCTTTCTTTTCTATTGGTGTTAAGAAATCCTTCTCCAAGAAATTTGTACGCTTAAACCCTCGCCGTAGAATCGATCTTTTGTGATGAGGACTGCACCTTGAACTCCATAGAAACCAAGACAAATTGCTTCTTCAAAGCAGGCTGAGCTGTCACCAGTTATCAAAGGTGCGAAAGCCTACTGCATGCAACTATAGTCAAGATCCGAAATGTGTAACAAAGAAAGGGAAATAGAAGTTGCCCCATCTAATGCTGTAGTCTAAGTTGAAGCTGCCACCTTTGAGATTGGTAAACTACAACAAAGACCATCCAGGATTTAGTGCCCACAAACTCTGAGATCCTTCTTTCATCCTTCCCGCTTGAGAGCTCTCCAAGGTTAGCAATGCAGTAAGGGTGGGTGCATTCCAAGCAAACCAGTAGTAAACCGGAATCAAACAGGGGTCTCGGAGAAAGACCCACTTGCTGACTCAGATATGTTCTTGTGTTTCATTGAGTAGGAAGAAGAAGGCAAGTATTTCACCCAAACTCTAGTAAAAGAGTATTAGGATATACCTAAAAAATTCTTTTTTTCATAAATACTTGATATACTTGTCAATGTAGGAATTACCTTTATTTAAAACTCTTAGAATAAATAAATTATAATATCATTAACACAATTGTGCGAATAATAAAAACGTTTTGGAAAAAAAGATGTTAGCGATACAAACTCGGAAATTATTATGCTTGTTATAAAAGTACTGGTTGGATACAAACACAAAAGTCAAAATAGATGGCATGAAAAAATAGTTTGTACAGATAATCTGTTCTTATAGCATTACACTTTCTTTCATTTTCATGAAAATATGGGATATACTGCAGCGACATAATAGTGTCATATCAGTTTGTGTAAATAAAATTTTATATTTAGCATTACTTTATCCATTGATATAAAAAACGAGAACTCTAGTACCGGAAAGAGATAAGAAAGAAACGTGCATTTGGGGGTCCATTACTCAAGCGTGAACATGGCAGGCAATCTGTAATAATAATAAATTAAATAGAATAGAATCCAATACAAATAATCCCCCACATGATCAACTTGCATGAAAGATTCAAATTCAAGGGAAATTTATAAAAATGGCCATAAAATTTATGCGTTTTCCAACTTTAATTCCCCCAAATTTTTTCTATCAATATTAGCCAAATCACTAAATTGTGGACGAAATTACCCTCATCATTCTCACGTTTCTCTCAAGCCAAATTACTCCCCCTCTCACCAAAATCTCATCACCAGAATCCGTATACATCGTCGGCGGCGTAGATCGGCAGCGGAGGAAGTTGTCGGCGGCTTAAACAAGCTAAATCACGTTGAAAATCTTCGGAGATCTCCAAAATCAAAGACAAAAATTGGAAACCCTAGGTGAGTTATTGAAAACCCGTTGTTGTTGTTGTTGTTGCGTTGGTGATGGATTGAGTATTTGGGCTGTTATTGGTGTTTAATGGCGGTGGTGGGTGAGATGCATGTGGGAAAGGGAAGGGAAGAGAAAGGGAAGTGAAAGGGAAGGCCATGGTGCATCCCGCGCGCGCAGCATGCGCATCTCGCTCGCGAGGCCGCACCTGTCGCACGCGAGATGCGCGCGGCACACACATCTCGCTCGCGAGGGGCCGCGCCTATCGCATGCGAGATGCACGCGGCACGCGCATCTCGCGCTCGAGGCTACGCCTGTCGCACGCAAGATGCGCAGGACATGCCCATCTGCGCGCGCGGGATGAGCGTGTCGCATGCATCTCGCGTGCGACAGTCGCGGCCTCGCACGCGGGATGCGCGTGCCACGCTCATCTCGCGTACGACAGGCTAGGGCTCGTGCGCGTGAGATGCGCATGCCGCACGCGAGCTGTGTGCCAGCCTGCGCGTAACTCGCGAGCGCTTGGTGTTGCCTCTTGGTGCGAACAACACCTTTCTTTTTTTTTTGCTTTTGTTCATAATTTATTAACATGTAATACTTTTAACTTGTACCAGATAAATGGACAAATAAAAAATAGCATTGCATAACCCACCCGGACCAAGAAAAGAACCGGGAATGATGAAGATACCTTATACCGATCACTTTCCCGGGCGTATCACGAGTATGTGCAAAATCGCAATGTTTTACTTTGCTGATAGAGTACTAAACGGAAGAAAAGATCATTGTCAAATCAATTTCAATTTGCTTAATGCGGTAGATGACATAAATCACTTTCGAAGTTATCCGTGGGGTCGTTTGTCATGGGAAACAATATATGAAAGCATTGATAATGCATTGAACGGCAAAGCCAATAAATTTAAGAGAGCAAGCGCAGAAAATCCCTTGCATAGAATTGAAAAATATAATTTTTACAGTTTTACGTCTGCAGTGCATGTGAGTGAAGAATTTTTTTTTTATAACTTAGTTTTGTTATAATAATTATTTAATGACACGTTTTTTGACTTCATATCTTTCCTTGTTGAAGGCATGGATTTTTGAAGTGATTGGAGGACTACAATCACAGTGGGTGGTGAAAATTAAGAGGAAAGGTTCTCAGATCGTGTGATGGAAGCCCGTGGCTTCTTCAAATATAAACTTCGGCGAAGTCTATTCATACCTCAACGAGCATCTTGTAAGTCATTTTTATGTATGCCTGTATATAACTGTTAAATACTAGATGGTTATACTAATTGAAAATTTGGTATTCTTTACGACAGGATGGCACCATTTTCCAAACCCTCAAACCGGATGCAAAGGAGAGAGCCACAAATTATTGGAAGAGTGTCGAGGATTACGTGTCATATTTGCCAAGTTGGGTCCGTAATGTGGGTATCCTTTACAGTATCATTTAAAATATAAACAAAATTGAATTTTTGTTTTTTTTTTATTTACTGTTTTTCTGTTTTACTTGGTGCAGAACCAGCCTTTAATCAACGTGCCATCCATTACAGGGACAAAAGAGGCGGATCATGACACCACGAGCCAAATAGGACTGCAGCAGAGTCCTGTTGAGGATGATTGTGCTGCCGACGACCATTACGAATCCGCACATAATTCAGATGACAGAAATGAGCTAGAGGTTACTTCCGTCGTCCTGATCATTTTGTTTCATCACATATACCTAATTTCAGCACTTTCTCAGTACTTTCTTATTTTTTAATAATAGGCAAGGACTAAGTTCTGCAATGATTATTTCGCTCAACGGCTGGACAAAATAGAGTCTTCCATTCATGAGTTAAAGTCGGAACTTCAGGCTGGACACAGTTCCATTAACGAACTGAGGTTAGAACTTCAGGCAGAAGGCATAGACGCACAACAATATAGAGAAGTGGTCATAGGGTTTATGGCTTCGTTTGGCGCGGATTCTTCAAAGGGCGCGTACGGTGATTCTCCGTTTGGCCCTTCGCACACTATGAGCAAGTTTCATATGCTTTTGTTATGTTATTATGATTTGAAACCCGAAATTAGTTTAATATGTTCATCTCCTCGAAACAATAGGCCCTAGATGGCTATGGTCCGAACGTTGATGCTGGCTACGGTACGCATACTGATGCTGGTAATGACGACGAGCACACCCGCATGTCGTTGTACAGTCTCTATGGGGACATAAGTGGTGACAGTGTACAGATATTCACGAAGGCACCGCCCGGCGTTAGTAAGTTTGGTCGTCCGCATAGACCGTCGTATATCTTTGGCAGTCCTTACTTCATTCCTCCTTTCAAGAGAGTTAGGAATGTCAGGCCTCTACCCGTACTCAACATTACGGACTATGAAATTGATGAAAGATCTGAGTGTGGATATGAATCCGCTTAGGGGACTAGAAGATTCAAGGCTATGTGAGGAGTTTGATCAGTGGTTTGCCGGCAAAATTTTCGTGGATCGGCCCGTTCAACAGTCCCTAAATTTCTTTGAAATACTCATGGGCAATGCTTCGATGGGGTGGCTTGGTGACGAGGTAAGTGTGTTTAATGGTCAAAACATTACAATATTGTTCATCTTTCCGCTGGCATGGATTATGTTCTAAATTTACTTGGTTTAATCCCTTCACAGCATATTCACACGTTTTACCGCTTGATCAGCGAGAAGCAACGACGGTTTCCAAATGCACTATCGCAACGTGTCACGCATACAGATACATACTTTTGGGCATGTTTACGAACTCTATAATCATTAACTATAATTCCGATGTTTTAAATATCTCGAAATCTTATTAATTTCCTACTCATCGTGTAATAGATATTCCTAAAGCAATTATGGAACAATGGTAGTTGTGATGTTCATTCATTACAATATGGCAACAACTTGAACAACTATATGGATGGACGAGAAGATATCATGTCCAAACCGTTTACGGACGTCGATATGGTAAGTCTCATTTTAATTACGCCTTTGACATATGCAATGTATCAAACAGATTAGTATAACTTATATTTTGGACTTATTCATAAGCGGACGTACACGCTTAATAGTATTGAAATGTTGGAGGAAACTGAATTACACTATTGAGTAATTGTTATTTGTTACGCTAATTGTTTAGATTAATTTAGATGTTCTAGTATTGACAGTCACATCAATCCTTTGGTTAGTCTATTGTCAAGTCTCAAAATATAAAAAATACTTGCTATAGTAATCAGTTGAACTATTATGGTATTGATTGCCGCATTAGTCCCACTACTATTCTATGATAGACCCTAGAAATACTTAAAGTTTAATTTTTTGAACCTTGGACGTTGGCTCTAAGATATTTTCCCTTAATCTGTACACATTGTATTTAGCATTGAATGTCAAAGTAACATGGTTGTCAATAAAGGAAAAAAAAATTCATAAAATGCGCTTACTTTAATTTAGTTTATATCTAATGACAAATTAATATAAGCAGATAGTTCAATTTATATCTAAGAAAAAATTAATATAAGTAGATTGGCTAGTGTTACCATCGAAACAAACAAAATGCATTAGTAGATGAAGTTTGGATGTCTATTTTTTTGATAATGAGATCAAGATCTTTATTGTAACCCAAAAAAAAATGCATCTTTTATTCCATCGTTCAGTCATATAAAGTGTCATAATTATTTTATTTTATTATTTTTAAACTATTTTTAAAAGACAGCTCCTACTTGCTTCCAAAAATTGCCGAAATGAATAACATTACAATGTTCTTATTCCAAATAATAATAATAATAAAATAACAACTCCTATATATTTTATTTCTCTGTAAACTCTACCTTATGGATCATTTAGAAATATTCCAATCCCGAATTTTAAAGTGCGGGATCGTTTGGAAAAATATATAAACCGTGTGGTTTAAACGCTTTAAGTTTTAAGTCTTTAAAACTCCGCGGTTTTAAAATTTTCCTGAACTTTCCCCGTACTTTAATATCCTGGACATGAAAACTACTCATGGATCATTACCTTGATTTGTATACATCATCACTACCCACAAATTAATTAGTCTCTAACCAGATAGATCAAATTAGGAAAGATATTAGACATAAGTCTTCTCGTTAATCATTAAGCCACTAAACATAACGACCGTGGAAAATCTTCCCGGTTCAATAAAATTGAATAACAAATATGAAATAACTCATTTGATCCGTTAAATAATTGACAGCGTTCAAACTGTTTCCTAAAAAAATGGCGAGACAAGTCAAAAATGAAAGATTCCAGTAACTATTTTTCATACTTATTTAACTCATCTTTCCCAAATTTAGTTCTGTCTTTCCTGTTAGGGTTTCTATTTTCTTTCTCCCAAAACAAAGGGTAAAAACTAGAGAAAAAAAATAACAAAAGAAAAGATAAAAAACACGATTTTCTTTTTCTTTTCTTTTTTCCTCTCCGAGAAGCTTTTCTCTCAGCTTCCCATGGGATGTTCTTGTTCTTGCTCGCCTTGACATAAAGCAAATTTGCATTGAGAATTAAGGGAAAAATAATAATAATAATTCTAAAAACCTTCTTTATGGGAAGCTGCATATCTTTAGCCAGAAAAGGTGCCTTCTTCTCCAAGAAAAGCCAAGCTATTGGTAATATTGACAACACCGCCAGCACCAACAACAAAAGAAATGATGCCAGCAGCAAGAAGCCATCTCCATCTCCCAAGCATGAAAGTGTATCGAAACACGCGTCCAATGTAGACAAAAAATCGATATCTTTCCAACTGAGATCTGTGGTTTCGAACCCCGCTGAGGGAAATATACTGGATAAGTATACGTTCGGGAAGGAGTTGGGTCGAGGAGAGTTTGGAATAACCCATCAGTGTTTCGAGATAGAAACAGGCGAAACATATGCTTGCAAGAAGATCGCGAAGGAGAAGCTGAAGACGGAAATTGATATCGATGATGTGAGAAGGGAGGTGGAGATTATGAGGCATTTGCCGAAGCATCCGAATATCGTTACATACAAGGAAGCTTATGAGGATAAAGATGCAATTTATTTGGTCATGGAGCTTTGTGAGGGAGGAGAGCTTTTTGATAGGATTGTTAATAAAGGGCATTACACAGAACGTGCAGCAGCTGCAGTTGGCAAGACCATTTTACGAATTGTTAAGGTATAATTATTTTTGGTTGTTTCATTTTAGATGTTCCTTTAAATGATTTTTATTACATAAAATTGTGATCATTGCAGGTATGCCATGAAAATGGAGTTATGCACAGGGATTTAAAACCCGAAAACTTCTTGTTTGCGGATGGAAGTGAAAACTCGCAATTGAAGGCGATTGATTTTGGCCTCTCCATATTTTTTAAACCTGGTATGGTTATATGTTTAGCAACCTGCTGATAAAACTTTGTTGAGTATTATATCTATCGCAGCCGCAAAATCTGGCCATTTCATTCTATTTTTGACAGGGGAACAATTCTGTGAAATTGTTGGGAGTCCATATTATATGGCGCCGGAGGTCTTAAGGCGTAACTATGGACCAGAAATTGATGTGTGGAGTGCTGGTGTGATTATCTATATCTTGCTTTGTGGGGTTCCTCCGTTTTGGGCAGGCAAGTTAAATGCGCTGCAAAATATCATTCGTGTCTGTAGGAAAAACTTTTCATTAACATTTTGATTTTGCCATGAACGAGTGCAGAAACTGAAGAAGGAATTGCACACGCAATAATTAGGGGGAAAATAGATTTCGAAAGGGATCCATGGCCAAAAGTTTCTAAGGAAGCTAAAGAACTAGTGAAGAATATGCTAGATCCTAATCCGTATAACAGGCTAACATTAGAAGAAGTCCTTGGTATGTAGTGAAATCGAAACAATTTTTTCAAGTAATGAAACCCCTTCCTTATTAATCTGTTTTTGAATGTTATGTGAAGAGAATCCTTGGATTAAAAATGATAATCATGCTCCAAATGTCTCCTTGGGAGGAAATGTGACATCAAGGATTAAGCAATTCTCCATAATGAATAAGTTCAAGAAGAAAGTCTTAAGAGTAAGCTTTTGAAAATCCTTTCGTATTACAGATATCTGATTTTGCAGCGGGGTTTCTTGAGAGTCAAGTAACAAAATTCTGCTGATTTTAAATTTGATTCCAGGTAGTAGCAGACAACTTGCCGCAAGACCAAATGGCACAAATCAAACAAATGTTTTACATGATGGACACCGACAAAAATGGGGACCTGACATTTGAAGAGCTCAAAGATGGCCTCAATATGATTGGACAAAAAGTTTCTGATCCTGATGTCAAAATGTTAATGGAAGCTGTAAGTTCCTCAATTTTATTTAGGATTTGATCGGACTAATTTTACTTAGCATTGCAGGCAATATTATACATTCATTCTACAAAACTAAAAACCTTGTCTAATGCTTTCTTAAAGGCTGATGTTGATGGAAATGGCCTTCTGAGCTGTGACGAGTTTGTGACAATGTCTGTTCACCTGAAAAGGATTGGAAATGATGACATTCTCTCACAAGCTTTCAGATTCTTTGATAAGAACCAGAGTGGATTCATTGAGGTTGATGAACTCAAAGAAGTATTGTTAGATGACAATGCCGGTCCCAACGGTGACCAAACAATCAGGGACATTTTGCGCGATGTCGACTTGGACAGGGTAATCCTTTTTTTTTTTCCCCCTCTTTTCTGTTTAATTTAAAATTTAAGTTTTTGGGTGATCATGGTTATCTTCAATAATTTTTTTTTTTTTTGGAAATGATTAACAGGATGGTCGGATCAGTTTCGAAGAGTTTAAGGCAATGATGACAAGTGGCGCAGACTGGAAAATGGCATCTAGGCAATATTCAAGAGCAATGATGAGTGCATTGAGCATCAAGTTGTTCAAAGATAAATCTATGGAATTAACCAAATCTATGGAATTGAATAAATCAATGGAATTAAAGAAATCCGTGGAGTTAAAGAAATCTGGGCAACTAAGGATTCCCCAAAATCAAGGTTAGACAAAGAGATGTTGATCATTTTAAGTTACATATGTTATAATTGTAAGATTTTTATGCGCGCAGTTGGTTTTTTTTTTTTTTACAAATCTAAAAGGATGAATAGAGGAGACCATCTTGAGGGGAAAGAGGAAAAATATATATATCTATTTGATAATGAGGTTGTTGCCATCAGAAGGATCTTGTTAATTTGTTGTTTTTGGATTGTTTTCATTTGTAAATGAGGCACTTTTTCTTTAGATGTTGTTTTGTAAATTGTTTTGAAGGGCTTGGTATGAACATGTTTCCTTGGCACTGAAATTGAATTAAAGCTCACATTTTGTCCTCCATACATATATCATTATCAGTTCATACATGAAAAATTACATAGAATAAGTTTGGGCTACTCATGCAGAAGAAACTTTCATCAATTTTTTTCCCCCCTCTAGTAAATTGCTACTTGAATGCTCTTTCATTTCTTTTCTTATTTATTTTTTCCCATTTTTTCTTCAAGGATCCTCCAGCATTTGTTCATCCTTTCATCAAAAGGGACTAGGAGTTTATTTATTTATTTATTTTTAACTAATATAATACCATTTATTAATAATATAATTAAAGTTCTGTTTGAGATTTAGATTGAAAGCTAAAATGATTTAATTTTATTGATTTAATTTTACAATTGTATGATGAAAAATATATTATATCTTTATTAATTTTATTAAAATTATTATTTAAAAATAATATTTACTGCATATCATTAACTTTTATTTTATAGTTACAATTTGTTTTCCATTTATTATCATAGAGACAGTACAATTAAGGTTGGCTTTTTTGGATGCCATTTGTTATCATGGAGACAATCAGTTATTCAGTTCAAGATGAACTAATTAGTCTCTCTAAATAAACAAAAATAAATAAATAAAAAGAATAATTATCCTCACAAGCTTATCAAGTGATCTTCAAATAGCTTTCTTTGCTGCCTAAATTCAAATTCTGAGTGAGATAAGGAACTAAAGAGTCACTTACGATTTTGCCCACCCTACCATTTAAAATGGGAAAAAACGATAAAGAAACTGTAATTGAAGCTGAAGGTTCTGACTTTGGTATGAAGTTCTCTCATCTAAAATTTCACAATAGCAACTGCAAGCATCTTACATGTAGTTTCACTATAACTCATTTGTCTTTCCATTAGGTGCACATAAATATTTTATATCATCACAAGTTGTAGGAGCTCGTTATTGAAAATGATAACTTGATATATACATTAAACCACATAGAGTTACAGGCTCCACAAACAAGAGTTCAAGAAAGGCTGTTTTTCTTTTTCTCCATTAACTTTTGGTCCTTTAATGTCCACTTACCTTGAACAAGTTAAACAAACAGCCTCCAAAAAGAAACTTAAAGATACAAGATTACATACGGAACCGTCAGACCTGTACCAGACTTCGGCCGAATTCACATGTTAACAAGAGAATCCCCGAAATGGTTTCCTTTCAACATAGATCCCACAACGCAGACAACTGATTTTCCGGGACAAAGCTGACACAATGATATGTACTGAGCAGCCCTCAAACCAAAAGAAGGGACTTCAGTTGTGAGATCATCTGCCTGCATCGTGTGAACCACCAATTTTACCACTTCCTTTTCCCCTTCCACTTTTTCCCTTGCTAGCCCCACCCCCTCCGCCATACTTAGAGTTTGTCGTCTTGCTACAAGCTGCATGGGAGTCTACATCTGCTAATCCATTCTCTAGAGCTCTAACAAGGTTCTCGAAGTAATTTTTGGTAACACTGTTGCAATCAAAATGAAAGACATAAAAATATTTCCTTTTGACTGCTTTTTGCTATCTTCTAAGAATATATTTCCATTGACCACTGTATCATGAGCAGCTAAGTATATACATAACTAGATTCCAGACATTTTTTATGTTATGCACACAACCTGAAATAAAATTATTCATTTATTTATCAGTTTATTACAATTTGGATGCAATAAATACCTCGTCAATCCAGCTAACTTCGTACGGAAATCATTGAACTCTTTTGATTGGCTCTCATCGTTTAAGAATTGTAGTAGTTCCTTCTCCGCACATTGATGAAGCCTTTCCAAACCCGACTCTGCTTCACCTACAAGAAAGCAAAGGCCATTATATCTCTAATGTTAATATCCAAAATAAGTAACATGAAATTTCTGCAAGAATATTTGATAGTATAAATACCTTGCAGGTACTCAAAAAACTGTCTCTTGGCATGCTCGTGCTCAGGTAGGTAATATCCATAAGCATAGGTCCATTTCAGAACTCTCCGACATTCAACTATCTGCAAATGTATTAAAAAAAGACAAATAATCAATTTACAGTACTTGACATATCATACTCTAGCAGTTACAAGCATCTGCAAGAGAAATGAGTTTTGATGACTCAGTTACACTTTCCTGATACATATTCCTGCTAAGGTGAACGAATACCGACCATGACAAAGGATTCCCATAAATTAAATACCAATAATTATTAGGAAAGTGTAATGTTCAAAGAGATTGATCCCTTGAGAATGTATATTTTTTGGATGCCTCAGGAATAGGTGTCCTTGTGTAGATGTGTCTGGTGCATACTTGTAAGTCCTTTCAGCTTAAGTGTGAATAATTAAAGTACAATAGCCATCAGAATATTATGGACCCCAAACCATGGAGATTTTCCATCCAAAAGTTTTTGAGGTATTGTCGAGGGACAGATCTATAGTGTATAGAGAGGCAGAAAACTCAGAACGTGAAACGCCTCAACACTGAACATAACCCCTTTCATGTCCATCACTAAACCACATTTATAAAGAACAAAGACAAAATTAATGAAAGCTATAACTTTTTCTAATTAAACCATAAAAGTGCATGCGGCATCTATCTAAATTACAAGGTATTCTACGAAAAAATAACCACAGACCCTGAACATCACTGACAATGAGTGTTGGATTTACCTGAAGCCACGCATCTATAATGAACTTGAGCTGAGACTCAGGCGTGCACTGGATGTCACTAAGCTTCTCAAGCTGGAAAAAAGATGGATAAAAAAAAAATTATTATTTAGTAAAACCCAAGTAATTCAGAAACAAAAATATCAAATTATCAAAATGCATAATGTAAAGACCTTCCTACGCTGCTTTAATAATCTCAAACCAGTATTCACTTTGGTTTAACCAAGCATGCCAAAAACAATGCTCACATATTTCAAAATTCTCTATTGTTTCTTTTCTTGGAACTCTCAAAATAGCAGCGGAAGCCATCTATCTTTCAACCACCAATTCTTAAGGAATTGCATCAGCGTAATTTATCCAACGTATAATAAATATATTACTACAAATATATGATAATAAATTAATATTCGAGTTCAAATCAGAGTTCTATTAACTGCCAAAGTACACGTATATTTATTCGTGTGTGTGTGTGTGTGTGTATAGAAGAAGATCACTTACATGCACAGTCTGCATTTGGTGTAAATCTGCCAGAGCTTTTTGCCTTGACTGCCAGGTATGAAAAAAGATAACAGATTAATAACAAGTAATTTACATTAAACAAATGCTTTAAATTTGATAATCAGAATCACATGCAAGAGTTTCAGGAGAAAATGTATCATGTAGTGGAGTACAATGCCACACATATTTCTATAAAAGTTATCTATAACCATCTCCGAAGATCCTTACAAGCAGTCAAAACAATTTTACTTTATTAGGATAGAAGGAACCAAAAGCTGAGAACTAAGACGGGAATTTCTGGGAAGCTTGTAAGATTTGAACTGGTTGTCTGTTTCAAACTATAAATTATTCCTTTTTTTTTCGCCCTTCCGTTTGCCCAAATCCGATTCTTTGATGAAAAGTTAATACCAGATAATAACAATTAGAGGAATTCTAGCAATTATCTCATGCAGGCCTAGAAGGTTATATTAAAACATTGTCAAACTTTTCTCTGCTTTAGAGTTGCCTTCTTCTATTTTCCCTCTTTTCTGCATTTTCACCCAATTAATTCAACTTCAAATGATAAGACAGTCAGACATACACAGCATAATTTTTAAATATGGTCAAAATTTATTAAACACACTATGAACTAGTTGGCACATACACATGGACATAGTTAATTACTAACATCTGTTTCAACTTTCAAGGACTGATAATTGCCAAAGAAGAACCTTTGGTACAAGAAAAGTGACAGGTGCAATTATTTCGAGCATTAAAAGTTATTTAGTTTTAAGTCATACTAAATGGTTCGTAATATACTACTCCTATTCAGAACTGGCAAGTAGAAAACTTAATGACACAACCAGTATGATCAAAAAATCATGAACCAACCCAGAACAAATTCAGGAACCTTCTATGGAGGAAAATGAATGGATAAAAGCAACAAGACAAAAGTTTTAACTTAGAAAAATGGTGAATCAACTCCAGAACAGAGCACAGAAAGGGAGATGACGCAGAAAAAACAAATCCAACATACCGATTGATTGCTCGCCCAACGTTCATAATAATGAGTGTATTTCTCCAGAGAATTTTTGGCCATCTCTCTCCTTCTCTCAGTCTCATCATACTAAAAAAGATGATGTGAATGTCAAAAGTCAAAAAGCAAAACTCACAAAACAATAGGCAAAATTAAAACAAAAGATCAAAGTTCCTCTTACATCTCCCTGTTGCTTAGCAGTCTCATAACGGTTACAAGCATAGAAACCACCAGTTCTCTCACCATGATCTGACCATGCTCCAAGGCATAGCCTGTATTTTTCAAATGACTGGAGTTACAAACTAAAATTACGTGTCAAACAATAATTACTGAAGGGGAAAAGAAAACATTAAAAATCCAAGCTTTTTTAGGATCTTGTAGAAGTCAAAATTTACAAGGATACGTGTCTCAATGAGCCGCAATCCAGTGATAAAAAATTCATTTAAGATACAGAAACTAACAAATTAAGTTTGTCCTAAGCAGAAACTTACCAGCAAAATTCAAATTTACAAGGTGGAGAGCATGTCATGTGCATACACCCTTGATTTTTCTCAATCGGTCGCTTGCACTTGGGACAAGGTTTAGAATTGGCTAGTATCCTGCAGTTTGTTAGATTGAAGATTAAAATGGCAATCAAAAAGTACAAAATCAACATACTAATAATTCCACTATATCTCATTAAAGTTGTGTGATAAACAGACAATTTGAAATATCCATTTAAATTATATCTATAGCATTTCCTTCTTGATTATCTCTAACCAAGCTTGCAAGAGAAAACATCATATATTTTTTCAAACTAAAAGCAATTACCAGATAGTCCGTATCAGAGTTTTTGCTGACAGAAACAAGGGCGAAAAATACAAGTAATAAAAGAAACCAGGAACCTAAAATAAGGTTCCAAACAGACACTGATATAATATGGTAGAAACCAGTCAGTGTTGTCACAAGCTGAAATCTGTCTTGGGTTATACGGCAGGCCAGAGAAATCTCATCACAGAATGCAACAAAAGATCTAGGAAAAGTACATATAGGAGAGTGGGGGAAAAAAATGCAACAAAAGATCACTCATCATATGGAGAAAAGAAATAACATATCCAAAAGACAGATCCAGGCAAGAATAATCACAAAACAACATAGAATTCTAAATGCACAAACATATATGCCCTACCAATTCATGTTTTCAGACTCGGCACAGTTCTTCAAAATCCACTTTGCCACAGTGCCGCAATCCACTGGACGGTGAGCTTCCTCAGTGCACTGCATTTCAGATCCAATGCAGCTCATCAATCTGGTCTGACATATAGCTAATAATTCTTACAGAATCTAACCATGACAGTTTCAGAGAGCGAAACTTACATTCCAGCAGAAGTTATATGAGCATAAGCAGGAAACATCAAAATTTCCACTTCCAGCAGCAAAATCAATAGCATGCTCGCACCCTGGAGCAGGACACCACTTGGTCTAGCAGTATGCAATAGAAAAGGAGGGTAAGAACTACATGGCTCAGAATTACAGAAAACATGGAAGGAAGCAAATAAAGTTACATTTTGGGTGCCAACAACTTGAGTAGGTTAGCACCTCTTCCCCTTATGCGAAGTCTCCCTACGATTGTAGGAGTAAACTGTTTTGTCTCTTTTTTTTAAAAAAAAAAGGTTATATTTTTTGTTATAAAAGATCCAAATGCAGGTTTGACATTCAAGACTGTACAATCTCATTAAAAGAATAAATTACAGAAACAATATTCAATTCAACTTTTCAATCTAATGAAAAGATATATAATAATAATAATAATAACATTGGACTCCAATCTCACTAATGGCAACAGAGGGGTTCACAATTTGAATGAAATCTACAACAATCATTGAGAACTTAAATGTTTACAATCATTCTCTATACTGCAGAATCATAAAGAGATACGAAAAGATAATAATTTTCAATGAGGAAGTGTGAACTATGTAATTGAAATGGGGTACTCCAGACTCACTCGTTGCCTGAAAAATAAAATAACATAAATCTAGGAAATACAAAAAGAGAACAATATCATAAGCATAAATGTCCAATGTAAACAGCACTGCAACATTGGTTTATAAGAATTTTTAATTTGCAACTACCCTCATCAGCATAAGAATATCCACAATAACTGGATCCTTCAACACAATAAAAAATCAAAATGAAATACCTAAGACAGTCTGTAAAGAAAAAAGAAAGGTGAATCTAAGAAAGGCGAATCTTACTGATATTCTTCATACTATGACCCAAAAAGAAGTAAAATCCTCAGAACTTTCATTTGAAAAAGAAAACCCACACAACTCAAAGTGACATGAAAACAGATTCTTGTTAGTTCTCAATATCAACCTCAAATATACATATTATCTTTGCCAACCAACTCTTCTGATATATAAAAACATAATCCAGAAAATAAGTTTTCAACTCCCAATCTACAACCACCATCACCAGAACATTATCACCATGCACACTCTATGCATCCAAATCTATCTACTTTCATCTCTAACTTCCAATCAATTTCTTCGTAGAGGGAGGTGGAAGAAATGCATTCTTGAGACTTCTTTGATCAATCAGAAATCTAATATAGAGACCACTGCTAGGTTTTATAAGTTTTCTCAGAGAGATCAATCAGATTGGTTCAATTTCTATTAAAGCTCTTTCAATGACTTTGGGCATGGCTTCATAGTCAACAATGCTCAAGAGACTATTTCCTGGTTTAAACTTTTTATCCTTTGCTTCTTCAAGTAGAATATGGGTTTTGACAAAACATAAGCCTCTTTTGCAACTTATCTTTCTCTATCTGAAACTGTGTGTTTTCCCTCTAATTTCTCTCTTAAGAACTTCCAGTCTAACTCCATCACCAGCATTGAGCCTAGTAAATTGTGACCATAGAACTACATTTGGACTGATTAAAGCGACTCAAAAAATAATTAATCAAAATAAATCAGTCCAAAATCAAGGGAAAAGACAGATAGATATAGAGAGGATTTATGCTGAAGGTTTTGCTAGCCTGGACTTACTTCAGACAGTTCTCGCTAGTTTTTACAAAAAGGGTGCAAGAAGAAGGGTCTAATGGTATACTTCTTCCTGTTCTGTTCATGGGTTATATGGTCCTAAAAAACAGTAACTACAGAAAATGTCCATGGGTTAAAGTACAAAGAGTCACAGTTTACCCAAAAATAAATGGCCCAACCTCCAATTTAAGTTGTCAGCCAATACATACAAATGGATGATCGATTATAATATCATCAAGGTTTAAAATCCCATACATACCTTTCTATTGTCTTCGACATAAGATCTAAGAAGGTAACGAGAATACTTTTTCTTGTCTTCATCAGAGGCCAACATATCAATCATGTCTTGACCAACAGCAGCACAGCAAGATGGATCAGGACATCTAAGCATCAGGCACCCCGGACCATCATTAACTGTCGCACTAATATAACCTATGGTAGAAGATGAAATGTAGCCAGAAAAATTCATAAAAAATGTTGGTGGTAGTCAAAAAATTGAGAAGGAAATGTTATGTCAGGAAGATCAACTGCCCAGAATGTATTGGACATCTGCATATGAGTAATAAACAATGTATGCCATGCATTCAGGCAAGGCAAACTACAGATTACCATCTAAACAAACAACCAAGAAGTCAAATATAAAGATTAATACTACAACCCCAATTTGTAACAGAAAAAAAAAATGGTCAGGGTTTAATTGGGTAAGATAAATAAATAAACAGCCATTTAATATTGATGAACATAAAGTTCAGACTTTGAATATTGGTAACAGTTTATTTGTAAAGGATGAAGCTAAACTAAAAGGTATTAATAGAACCGCAACTCAAAAATATGAAAATTTGAAACCTTAAAAACCACCTAACATGAAGGTAGATAAAGAACAAGAGAGAGATCAGAAGCCAAAATAGAAAAGGCATCAAAGACAAACCTCTCCAGCATGCACGGCAAAAGGGATGACCACAAGCCGCTGACACAACTTTGTCACATGAATAGGTATCAAAACAAATCCCACAAGTTAGCTGGCCAGGAAACAATCAGAGTATTATAAGTACAACACAGAAACACGAAAGCAATAAAACAAGACAATCAACTCTAAAATTTCACAACCATAGACCCAAGGCTTACTTCTCTAGCATTGGAGAACTCAACAACTGGTTTGTCCAAAAAGCCAACTGATTTCCGAACTGCATCTTCATCAGCGAACCATGCATCATGCACTTTACTAACACTCCTGAAACGACAAATTTCTTCAGAACATCAACTTGAACAGCAAACATAGCAGACAAGCACCAAATAGTGAATTGCTTACCAGTTATAATGACGGAGTAGGATACTTGCATCTACTCTTGATATTGAAAGGACAGTAGAAACTTTTGTAATATCATCCTCCTGCTGACATTTTATATCTGCTTCCCTCAATACGGTGTAACTATGCTGAAACAGTAAACACCAAGTTAAAATACTGACAAGATACAAAAAGAATACACCAGGGCCAATCAACCACAAAATATGAGAATTTGATAATACATGAAAATGTAAGGCATTCTCTAAGGATCACAGTTATTGATGAGTCAAATGTTTGTTATAATTTTGCTCAACCTGAGGTTCTTAAGTGTGCATTCAGTCGTGCCAAATTAGCTTGCAAGTAATCTGGAGTTGAAGACATACAACAAGTCTAATAATCCAACTTCTTATATTTCCACTGGTTGTTTGTGGATGTACTCATACAAAACATTGTGCTTAACATCCTGTATCTTCAGATTGTACAAGCAAAGGAAGAAAAATGAGGGGGTTGCAAGGTCTGGAAACATCAAAGGAGCTGTCAACTCAACACCAAGATAAATAGACTTGCACCAGCTTAAAAGTGAATGTTTCAAATAAATTGAATCCATATCCCTTCTAAGAAAAACAGAAAAAGCAAAGCAATACCTTCAAAACCCTAAAACCTAGTTTCAAACTATCAGCTCTATTTATGATTTTCACGCAACTGAGTCCAGCATCAGAACTTGGCTTGATTTAGCTGATCTCTTAATTAAATTCAAATAAAAAACGAAATCACCAGAAAACTACTAATTGAAAAAAACCAAATCATTGGTTCAAATTTCCAAAATTTCCTAGCATTCAAATGAATCATTGCAGCCAAGCTACACACATACATTGCACCTCCACAGCATGCTACATTCATGGAAAAGCCTTTTCTGCTCTCACAATCCAATATCAATCTGTAATCAACTGTCTCATTCTATTCAATCAATTTTCCTGAGTAATCAAACTGACCTTTTCTGCTCTCACAACCCCAACACCAATCAATCGGTAAGCCACTGTCTCACTCTATTCAATTAATTTCCTAAGTAACCAAACAGACTTCTGTATGAAACCCCGGCTGTCACTCTAAGTCAATTTCCTCAGCAACTAACCAAACCAACACAATACTCCGTCATTTCATGAGAAAGAAGAAAGCAGAAACTATTTAAGCTTAATTAGGCTGCTTCGCATGGAAGACACATGAATAAAACACAACCACAAGCAAAAGCATGATTTAAAAAAAAAAAAAAAACACAAACACTGCATATTACAATTAATTAATCAAATATAGAGGACAAATCACAAGACCACTTGATCAAGCAGGTTCTGATACTAAGTTAAGTTAGCACCAAAGAATTCATATCTTTCAAGTTCCTTATACCTACAAAGGCAAAACACCAACCCTCAATGCTTCAAAAAACAACGATATTTCTATCCTCACTCAATTAGTCCAAATAAACATCATAAAGTACAACAATTTCTCCACAACTCGAAGCAAGAACCAAACAGAGAGCACAAGAAATGAAAAAAGCTAACAGCTTTTATCACTAAACAAAAAATCCCAAAAGAAATATAAATTAATAAACTAGATGAACAACTAAAATTGAGCAAAAAATAAACCTGCTGGCGACGGAAGGAGGCATTATCGAAATCATCATGATCAGGATCCTCCTCGATGAACCCGTAACCGTCGTCGTCGTCTTCGTCATCTTCGACGCCGTAATCGGCGGCGGCATCGTCGGAGTTGTAGTAATCGTTGTCATCGTCCATTGCCTCGCCGCTGTAGAAATCATCCTCCTCAGAATCCATGCGCCAACTCGAAAACCCTAGCGAAGGTCTTGTTTGGATGGAGAGAAAATTAAAAAGAAAAAAAAAACAAAACAAAAGGAAAAAGAATTTGTAGCCCAATGAGACTCCTCTCGGCTCTCGCTTTACTTGGAATTAAGAGAATGTTTTTACTCCTCTTTAGCTTTTCAATTTCACTTGAAAAAAAAAAAATTAATTAATTAATTAATCGAGATTTTATTGTGTGTTGTTGAAGTATTTTCGAGTTGGTGGAGGGCTGGAGCCTGGTGGCCGTGTTTTGTCACTAGTGTGGGTTTGTAAGCTCAACTACTTTTCAAGTGGGAAAGTTGAAAAAGGAGTGTAAGTGGTAGGGCACTTAAGCAATTTTACCCACAAAGATGAGTAATGAGTTTGATATTTATTTAAAAAAAAAACTTAAAGCTAATTAATTAATACTTAATGGCCGAGTGGTCAGGACTGTTGTCCTCCAAGTGCAAATCTCCATGAGTACAATGTAGAGGTATTTAATATTAATATGGGTTAAAATTTAAGCAGAATTTAATGGTTTTTGGAGACTATAAATCTAATATACACATTTGTGGAATGAAAATTTACTTCCTCTCATTAAGGTAAATATCTATCTTGTTAACATACATGAGAGGAGAAATATTTGAATTTTTATAAGTACTCAAACTTAATAACTTATGTCTTTATTAAGAGGCATGCCTAGCATTAGACAAAGACATTAATGGCCTAATTCCGGACTTGGAAAACACAATTGCTGGAAGGGAAAGTTAACTACAACAATACAAGCGTCGTATCCTTGAGAAAAGAGTTGAGTTGAGTTTTCTTCTTTTTTTTTTTTTAAGAAAAAGAAAAAAAATATCAAAAAAATTATTTTCCAAAAAATAAAATCCATAAAATCAGCGCAGGTTCACCTTTATTCTTCTTAAGTTGACTTGAGCCGGCTTTTAAAGAAAACAACACCCAACTTTAAATAGAAACAGTTGAATGAAAAAGATTTTTCAAATTTGTGACGATGAAATTGTCCAAGTTCATGATGATTATTAATAACTATTTGGTAAAATTATTGTTGATTGAAAAACCCCAAGGATTCTTTTGTAGAATTTTAGTCATCCAATTTTAAGAAAGCTATTTCGTGTATCAAATAGTTTGATTTATTGGTCCAACTGAATAGTTATTTATTAGAGGGAAAATGATAGATACGCCTCCAAAGTTTGAGGAAATGTTTATAAAGATTTCAAATTTTCAAAAAGAGACATTAAAATCTCTTTTTGGACAGGCTTGCTAACCTTCGGGCATAGTGACTAGTGATGAGAGGAGTTGATTAGGAACCTACGGAACTAGTGACCAAAGCAGAGTCAATTCATATTAAAACCCTATTTTTAACCACTATACTTTTATAATATAGTAATTAGAAAATTTGTTTTAAAGTTTTTTAATAAATACAAATAATATATTCTATCTAGCAGAGTAATAATGTTAAATTTACTTTTATATTTAAAATACTATTAATTTTTTAAATTATTATATTTATTTTAATAATATATTTGTATTTATTATAAAGATTTTAAACAAATCTTTAGCTTAAATAATTTTACAGTTGATAAAATATCTCCCTATTAATAATATTAAAATTATCTTTTACATAATATTAAAAATAATTTTAATTTATTTCAATATTATGCTTCTATTTATTATTAAGAATTACTTTAATATAATAAAATAGGTCAAATGTATTGTAAAATATAAAAAAATAAATATTAAAGTTATTTTAAAATGTATATATTATTACATTTATTTTAATGTCATGTCTCTATTCATTATAAAATTTTGGGATCAGTTCTTTTGAATTTATAGAGTTAAAGGGTATTATGATAAAAAAAAAAAAAGGGTTTGGACGTCATTCATTAAAAATTTAGAAGTTTTTATAATCATTTCTCTAAACCTTATGGATGTAAGCATCAATTTTTTTTTTTTATATTATGGATGTAAGTATCCATTTTTCAATATTGGAAAAAGAATAATCACACAGTTCGTTGTTTAGTGAAAACAATTATATCACCATGTATATTGTGATTACTATACTTTTAGGGTACCATATCCTAAAACCTAAACATCATTGGATTACCAAATTTTATTTCTAAGAGTAAGTCTAGACTGTACGGTATTGCACCTTTAGAGTATCATAGTTCGACCCCACCATGTATATAAGAGAATTTTTAATATATAAATTTCTATTAATTTCTCAAAATCTTCGACTCAAAAAACAAAAAAAGTGAGTTTAAGGATCTAAAAGACTACTTATTTGGGCCAGCCCATGTGCCAATTGCATTAGAGGACAACTATTTGCACCCATTAAAAGTCCTCATAGAATCCTTTACTCAAAATACCCCAACCATATCATTCAAAAAATACAATACTTCTAAACCCACGAAGCTTGATTCCAAAAAAAGCACCCTTGGCTTACACCCCAACTCCATTTTCACATTTTCGTCTTCTTCCGAATAGTTTTGGAGTCCAATTCCACAGCAGATGAAGACCATCTTCGCAACTTGAAGTCTTGAACGACAAATCTGATGGCTTCGGCTTTTGAATAATCAACATCTCGATTAAAGCTTGTACTTGTCATGGCTGTTGCCATAAACACCTTCATTGGAGTTTATTATAAAATATAAAAAAAAACCCATTATTAGTTATTGACATTTTGAGATTTGATCTTAAATAACAATAATAAAAGAATAAACTTGTATCAAAATTTAAAGAAATACGTTATAGCTTGGTTAATGAGGAATGTTAACCAATTATCGTTAAAAAAAAAAATAGTAAATTGTTCACTTGAATTTTGGTTTCACAAAATTACAGTTATGGAGACAAGTGATTTTATTAAAATTTAATTTTCTTTTATCTATTATTGTAAATTTAAATATAGATAAACTTGTAATTATAGGAGAGGGGTTTGATGAGGATTTTTTGAGGGTGCCTATAATGGCACTCATTCTAATAACTTTGTCAAATTATGAATCCTTCAAAACTAAGAGTGGAGCTAGTGGGACGCCTCTAGAACTTTGAAAAAAAAACCCTCTTTTTTTGGAAATTTACAATTTTAACCACTAATTAAATAAGTCTAGTTAAACCTTTAAGGGCTATTCAATATTGTTTTTGAATTAGTATTTTCTGAAAATAAAAATGAGAATGAAGATGGTATTTTGCAGTTGTTATATTTTGAATTTAAATATGCGTCTGATATTATTTTGTGTATCATTATTTTAAAATTAAAAATAATAATATTTGTTCGGTAGAGACAATTAAAAATGATAAAAACAGTAAATATATGTTTGGTGACACTAATTTTAAAAACAGTTTACGAAACATTTAAGTCATATTTGTAGCTAGAAAAAAAAAACTATTTAACTAATATATACACAAACATACCATAAATAAGTTAAATATAATAATTATAAAAAAATAACATGATGATAAAGTTTTAGTATTAGCATTAATAAAAACAAGTTTTATATTGTCATTGTTTTATACACTAGAATTAAACAATATATTACAACACATATGAATTAAAATACGGGATAAAACTTTTAACAAATTATACCAGATATGGAGTAAGCACTACCAATATACACATTGGCTATAATCAAGCTATATGTTTTTGTAATTCCCTTTCATATTCTAGTAACAGATACCATTTACTTCGTTTAGTTGATCATTTCCCAACCATGGTCTATATCATTCCATTTTCTTAAGGAAATTTGCATATGATAGTTCTTTTTGTTTTGCTGGTTCTGATCAAATCATGCTTGTCAATTTTTTTTTCCATATCATGTACAGTGCCACGGATGAGTTTTGTTGTTACGGCATCATGGACGGAGTCAAGAGAGCAGCAGTAGCAATTCAGAGAAAGCAGTAGCGGCATAGGTGAAGACGAAGCAACACCAGCAGCAAAGTTGAAGTAGCAACAGTAGCAGAAACAAATTGCAGCAGCAGCGGAGACGGAGGGCAACAGCAGCCTATTTGGGCATGGAGAGAGAGTAAACAGCCACTGTGGTTAGATTAGCATGAAGAAGTAAGAAGAGAGAGTGGTGCACAATTAGATTGGGATAATATTTTAGGGGAGGGGGAGGGCTTTTGGATTTTGTTTTGTAATTTATTTTTAAATTTAGTTTTGTAATACACAGAAAACATGTTAGAGATGTTCTCACTTTTTATAACTATTAAACTATTAAAGTGAATCTAAATTACTTATTTTGTAATTTATTTCTTGAATTCAAGCCGTCGAACATGTATTATTTTTGTACTCTCAAAATAAAAATGAAAACAAAGGCCCACAAATGGTACCGAACAGACCTTAAAATCATCATTATTATACTCGTCCATGAATCTTAAACTAGTAAAAACTTTCTATAATAAATGAATTTTATTTTTATGCCATTTTTAAAGGGAAAAAAAAGATTATAGGATTATTTGTGGAATTAATTTTACAATGCCATTCACTCTTGTATTTTATGTCGAAAATTAGGAAGGCTAATCATCTAAAATTCGATCTTTAATTCCCATTCCAAATTCTCAATATTTTCATGGTTTAATTAGGCTTATTTAATCAGGGTTAAAATTATAAATTAAAAAAAAATATGAGATTTTTTTTTTTACATTAAATTACGAGAGTTTTAAAAGGGTGCCAATAGCTCCACTCTAAAACTAATTATGTAGTTCTTTTAGCGGCCTTCCAAGTATTCAACAACTTTAAAAAGTTAAATAAACAACTATACTTTGTACCAAGCAATTTAATGATTTTTGAAGCCATGACTTTTTATTACACATGTTTGGCTAAACTAATGTAGTTTGGTTGTTTGAGTGCAAAAGAGATGAATTGAAGTCGAAAATGAGGCATCAAAAAGATTTTCACCGAAAATGAAGCACTGTATAAATCGAATGGTTGGAATTAGAAATATTAAACGTTAAATTTTTACTTTAAATATCTATTCTTGAATTTGATTTTTTTTTTTTTTTTTTTTTTAGGGTGGAATGACGAATCTGGGATTGGCAAAATTTCCATAATCTTGATCGGATTCAGGATCTAGCTCATTCTGGACAAGATTTGGGATAAAATTCTATACAAATTTACTATTGAGGTTGGGATTCAAGATGTTTGAAAATTCTGATCGGGATCTTAAAAAATGTCCTTAAATCTAGTTTTTAAAAATGTATCGTAAGTGTCGATTACATTAGTATAACATGTCGTTTATAACAGACTCTACAATGTATGACGAAAAATATTATACTATGACACATTATTATTTTGATTTACTGTACAAAATAGGATCAAACTGGGAAAATCCTGACCTGTCCCGTCTCGTTGTCAAACCCTAAACGGATCACAATAGAATTTTTGAGCTTATCCCTCTCAGACAAGTGGAAAGACAAAAGTGAGTTGTGTGCTTATTTTTTATTTTTTTTTATTACACGAGATTATTGCTCAAATTATAACTCATATTACATGAGAATATAACTGATATTTATAAATAAGACTATAACTGGGACCAACATACATTAATACTAATAAAGCATTGCCCATATTTTAACCCTCTCAAATATTCGAGGAATGTCTACTCCTCACACTTAAATAAAGAAATAAATTATCTTAATTTAAATTTATTTGAAAAAAAAAGATCCCCCAATATATTATAAGGGTTCGAACTGCTGCTCTCCAAGTTCGAGAGCAGCAGCTCTCACCACTCGGCCTTTGGCCGAGTGGCTCGTGTGCTTATTTAACTCTTGTGCAAAATTTAATGTTCTTACAATATATTATATGGACACCCATTTCCATCACCTTGCATTGGGACCTCTTTCTCTCTCCTCCAGCACCCGTGGAAGTTCCCCATTAGCTGCTGTTACTTACAGAAGCCGTAACATAGACTTCTCCTATAAATAGTGGACACGTGGCATAAGATCAGTTACTTTCGATAGAGACAAGTTAATAAATTTTTTTTTTTTCTTTTCTAAATAAAAAAGGATCATGAAATGAATTTGATAATACCGAGCAGGCCATGGTGGCATGGAGAATCCGACAGGGATGGCAAGAAGTTTTGTCATTATATATGTAATATGCATTAATCTCATGGAAGCAAAATAGATATAACACAATTTATTAATAAAGTGAGTGATGGTTAGTGATTGATGATTGTTCTAATTATAATTTGCCACGCGTCCTTATCCGCTTGAGAGTGTCATCAATTGTTTGATACTTGGGATTGGGGAATCGTATACGTACATTGTAATATTAAAACTTAAAATTTGGCAACATTGGGACTCATTTGGATCAATTTTATTATGATAGAGTTTAAATTTTTAGTCTCATTAATTTAAAGAGATATATTTATTCTATTCATAAATTAATAAAAAAGAAATAGATAAATTTTAAATAATTTTTTATTCATTAATTATTTTCAAATTTTCTCTTAATTTTAATAATTTTTATATTTAACCAGAAGATAATGAAAAAAAAAAAGAGTTGATGAATATTTTTAATCTTCTTAATAAAAAGAGAAATTATCATTACACCGCCTTTCTATTGCCTTATATTAATCCAACTATCACAAAATTATAACATGTTATTTACACCACATTTCTTTTTAAATTTGTATCAATTAGTCATTTTTACACTAACACCGTTAAATAATTTAAACGAAATAATAATTTTATCCCTAAATAAATTAAAAGATCATTTTATCTTATAAAAATTTCGAAAATAAAAAAGTATAATTATAAAAATACCCTTAAATTTAAAAAAATAAATCCAAAATAGAGGTGCTCGGTTGATTTTTATTAAATTTAGATTTTACAAAATTTTAATAATTATTTTTATTAAAAATTTATAATTTTGCAAAATTTTAATAAAAAAATAACTGGATTTATTTATTAAAAATTATAATTTTGCAAAATTTTATTAAAATAACTGAATTTATTTATTAAAAAATAAATCCCAAAATTTTAATAATTTAGGGGATTTTTATTAAATCCCAAAATTTTGTAATAATTTTTATAATTATAATTTTTTATTAAAATAATTTTTATTAAAAATAAAAATTCTAATTTTTGGATTTGTTTCTTTATTAAATGTATGGGTATTTTTATAATTATATTTTTTTTATTTTTAAAGTTTTTATAAGATAAAATGATCTTTTAATTTATTTAGGGATAAAATTACCATTTCGTTTAAATTATTTAACGGTATTAGTATAAAAAATGACTAATTGATATAAATTTTAAAAGAAAAATAATACAAAAAATATGTTAAAATTTTATAATAATTGTATGAATATAAGACAAAAAAAAAGTGGAATAATGATAACTTTCCTAATAAAAATAAAGAAGATAGTCAATCTGAAATTAAGCGAGGAGAATTTTACGTCGACTTAATTATATTATATTGGAGGACCTGTCTATGGTACAGATTCTGTAACAAACATCTCCCGTCATCCCACCATTCGATTTTCTATTGTTCAGTTTCTCACTCCACATCCAACCACATCCAACGGCTGATGCTGCAGTCTGTAGCTTACAGATTCTGTAAGCTAGTCGAGTCCTATATTGGAAAGAGAAAGAGTCCCAACTTTTAGGTGTTAAAGTAACCGTGCATTATTATATTGATTACGGAATGGAGTCAACATGGTACCTGAAAGACACCAAACAGGTGGCAAAGCCGCAAAGGGCCAGTGAATTTAGTGGTGCACGCTCGTGCCAAGTGTTAAATTGGCAGCGGAAACCAACTTGTCTTCTCCTTGCGCTTTCACGTGTAGCGAAAGCCAAGTTGTCTTCGGTCTTCCCCTTACCCTTTCACATGCAACAGTTTGTTTTCTATTGTGGGATGCAGAAACTGATGGCGAAAAAGGCAGGCCATTTCATTTTCGAAGCAACCACCAAATTTGTACAGAAAAAAGTTTGAGCAACTAATTTCATGGTTTCTTCTTCTTGATGGTGACTGCGACGAAAAGAGATTAACTGTACGGTGATTAATTATTTCTCTGATTAAAGAAAGAATCAATGTTGATTTGATAATCAAGGAGAGGTTGTCGAGCAACGACCGTCGTCCGATTAAGCCATACTACCCAATTTTAGTCAAAATACGATAATTAAAATCTAATTAAGATCAAAGCCGATCTAGTTACGTCATACGTGACTATGATAATGGTGTTATTGTCTATGCTTAATAAAATTATTTTTGGTAAAATTTATTTTTATTTTGGTTTTTTTTTTTTTTTTGTTGAGAACTTAAAATGACATGATTTATAAAATTGAAGGACCACCTTTTATTTAAGTGGCCTTCCCATTGATAGACACTAGAAAGAGATTCAGTTGCAATTGATGTGAGGGCGTGTCTCCTTCACTTTATTTGAATATTACGTTGGATAGTGCAAAACAAATAATTCAATGTGTGTGTTGGCACTTAAAAAGCCCAACCAATGTGTATGTGCCGAAAAAAAAATGATGTGTTTAAATTAAAACTCAATCAAAAAATTTAAAATAAAATAAAATAATAAATAAATATGTTCTTTATACATCTATAGAAATTCGAATAGTTGACATCAAAGATAAGATGATGCAATAGTAATTTTACTTTGGATTTTATTAATTTTTCTTTAGAATACGATTGTGTCTAGAGAATAATATTATACATTCTAAATTTTTTATCTTAAAATTATCATAAATAATACAATATTTATAAATTTATTGGTTAGATAATATAATTAGTACACTTAAATATTATAAAAAAATTATCAATTATTTAATAAATAATATATTATTTAAAATAAAAATTTGTGATGTGTATCGTTGCTTTTTGTGTAGAGTACGGTACCGCATTAACTTATCCTTAAGTAAATTTCCCAACGAGAGCGTGTATACACACGCGCTCTATTACATGACAACATTGCGTCTTCTTTCTAAAACCCAATTGCAGCCACAAACTTCGGTTCATGCACGGGTGAACCAGACGCAAAACCTCATAACACGGCGCGTGTAGCACACAGAAGGCGAAACACTTTGGAGTCCCAAGACTACCCTTGCGTGAAACAGCGACCCAAGGCTCAGAGAACCCGAAAAGCGAGTATCAAAATTAATGATCTAGCGCCAGGAGCGTGTGGGAGTGTTATGCCCTCGTGGAACTCATTGTCCTGAAAGCTTTATCTTTCTAAAATTCCACGTTGTCATTCGTTACTCAAACGAGTTGCTAAACTCGTAGACCAAGAACGCTGGAAAGACCTGACGTCCGGGACAACTTGTCTGGCCAAATGGTTGAAGCTCATTGGTCTGTGACTCACAGGCAGGTAATAAAACAATATCAATTTCCAACAAAGCTGTCTCCAGAAAATAGCCTGTGGGACACCTAATATTTTATGATTTCGCAAGGAAGGACATAGTTTGTCCATTTGTAATAAATAGGTACCTGACCAAGTGACCCCTAATGACATAATAAAAGAGTAACACTACAAATACAAAAAAGTTAGAATATATAACATTTAATTTGTCATTTAATAAATAAATAATTTCATATCAATATTATCAATGATTGGATAATAAAATTAATAATTATTTAACACATGAAAATTTCATATTCTAATTTTAATTTTTTTTCTAATTGTGTATTTTAAATAATTGTAAATTTTCAAATACACATTTATCTAAGAATCTACTTTTTAATTATATTTGGGTCGTCAAAATTTTTTCATCAAACAAGACAACTGTTGAAGATAAATAACAATATACTCCTACTTAGGGGGAGATACAGTGAGTCTTATCTCTCAAAATAACTAAAAAAACTACAACTACAAGAAAAGTTAAAAAAAATAAACAGTAAAATAAGAAAAAAAGTAAAAAGAATAATCTTAAGAGAAACGATAACTAAGAACTCAATTAGTATCATTAGAGATAAATCTAGAAATCTCATGTGGTGAATTATCCCACTAAATGTAAGTAGAGCATTTTAATCGTAGGTTCGCCAAATGATCTGCCACATAATTAACTTCACGAAAAGCATGACTAATTCTACAGTCCATCTGGCTGAGGAGATGACAACAATTCAACCAACAGTTTTGTAAGATCCAATAAAGCTGAAGAGACTTATTATTAAAAAAAATGTAAAACTAACATAAAATTACATTCTAGCTATAAAGTTCTCTAACATTTACTGTATGCAAGCTCAATTGTAAGAATAGCTGCAAAATTCTCAGCACAATAGGCTGTATGTTTGAATTGTCGAATTATTTTTATTAATACATTGAAAATTATCAAAGTGATTGCTGAGGAATCGACCACATTCTCAAGTATGTCCTCACATTGTCACGGCAAAAGTTCCATAACAAAACGGGTAGTATGGTCATTTCGGTAAGATTGGCGACTGATTTGATACAAATGCGTAGACTATGCAGTTATTTATGAAAACGCATAACAATGAGGATCCCAATCTTATTGCTGGCTGCCCACGTAACGTTTCCAAATTTTCTTTAAAATTTTCTCGCCGTCTGGCCTTGCTGTCTCAACAACCACTTAACTTTGTTTCCATTTCCTTCAACACAAGTTTCTCGGAAGGAAAAATATTCCCCCAAACCTTCCCGAGAAAATTTTTACGAACCAAATCAAATCTTTTCCTGCTCGCTTTACAAAGTTTTAAAGCCTACAATTCAGCTCCCACTTAACGGAAAACAAAAACAGAAAACCTTCGTCTCGGCAAAACGCCGCCGTTTAAATCGTTTAAAATTTTTCTATTCCTTGACATCGTCACTGTATCACCATCTTCTCATCTCAGCATTTCAAATTTTTACTGAGTTTTTAATAATTTCCTTCAGATTTTTTTCATCAAACGGCAGAAGTTCAATCCAATTCAATTCAATTAACTTGGCCTTCGGTTCATTTTGAATTAATCAATCTCGTCCGTACGATTCGAGAGCAAAGATGACGTTGACGTTAGAGTCAATACCGGGAAGCTCAGGATACTTGGACTTGTTTCCCGATAGGAGGATGTCGTATTTCAGTAATATGTATGTTCTTGGATTGACTGTTATCGCAGGCATTGGCGGTTTGCTCTTCGGATATGACACTGGTATTTTTAAAATTTTTATTTCTTTTCTTTAATTTTTATTCGTTAATTTTCTTCTGTAGATGTTACGTTGGTGTAAATCGTGAGCGAGCTATTAACCTTTATTTAAATAAGATATTATATTTTATGTCATGTTGTATTGTATTATATTATATTATTATATGATAACCATCATTAAAGGGGATTGAATATGTTTATTCGCTAGTTTTGCAAGGTATAAAGTTTGATTATGATGGATCCATTTTTCCTTCAACTGCTGATGACTTTTAGCTGCTGATTTTTTTTTTTTGGGAATTTATCGTATATATTTGTTTGTAAAAAGATTATTAGATTTGGTCCTTATAAAATTCTTTTTTTATTATTATATGCGCACAAAGTTTTTTAAAAATCATTTGGTTAGGGGTTTCGGTTTACAGTAACTTTTTTTAAAAAATAAAAAATAATAGTAACCCCAAAAATAGTAAAAAATCTAAAAACGACAACTTTTTTATAACTATTTTCTGTGAGATTTTCTCCAAATTATATTTAAAAAATCTAATTGTATGCTAATTTCTAAAAAATAATTTTGGATGGCAAATCAAGCTTCCCCTGAGTTTTATTGTTAATATATATTTTGTCCCATCTCTTTATAGTTTTAAAAATGGTCAACCTCATGTTCTAAACAAAATACACTGAGGAATTTTTGTTCAATAAATAGGACTGCAAATCAAATTCTCCCTGGGTCAATAAGTCATCTTTTGCTCTTTGGGTGATGGAAATTGTCTTTAGCATTGTTATTTTAAGTGCACTTTAGATATCATTTTGGCCTGCCCTACAAGAATAAAATATGCTCCACATGATCCTCTTAGCACTACTGCTGATTTATCAGGAGCAATATCAGTTGTCTACGGATGTGGATTACTTATGCTTAGGGATAAGAGGGGAGCCATTCTGGAAATCTTTGTTCCTGCCTAAGAGAAAATTAGAATGGGTACTGAGTCTGTTAGGAACCGAACTGCAGACGGACTTTTTTTTTTTCCTTTTACCGCAATCTTCAGTCAACATTTGACTATTTGAGTGTAGTCCTAAAATTTTTCCTGTTGCAGGTGTCATATCAGGAGCCCTTCTGTATATAAAAGATGATTTTGAGGCAGTAAATCAGAGTAGTTTCCTGCAGGTAACAAGCTAAGAAAATTTATATTTTAGCTCTCTTTGGTGTGGATATGAATATATTATTTGTTTCCTGGAAAGGATCACGAATAGTAGATTAAAAGAGTAAGAAGGAAAGAAATAATTCACTTTTAAGAGTGAGTTTATGGTGGAGAAACAGGCATTGGTCGTAATGGTCAAGATAGCACTTGAATAATCACTATAGCGAGGGTGTATGGGATAATTCTTTTTGGAATGGAAGAAGACAGATGAGGGGTTTATCATGGGTTGCCGGACAAGCATGACTGCATGTTTGTGTGTGTGTTGGGGGTGGGGCAGCTGGGAAAAAAGGAGGGAAGAAAGTTTTGATAATTTTTTATTTTTTGTCATGAAACTTTGTTAATGTTATTAGCTCCTTTTGAAATATTGTGATCCTTCTGAGTTATCAGGAAACAATTGTCAGCATGGCCTTGGTTGGTGCAATAGTTGGGGCTGCATCAGGGGGTTGGATTAATGATGCTTATGGACGTAAGAAAGCTACACTTCTTGCTGATGTTGTCTTTACTGCTGGAGCCATTATAATGGCTGCTGCTCCAGATCCATATGTTCTCATACTGGGACGGGTTTTAGTTGGCCTGGGAGTAGGCATAGCATCTGTTACTGCTCCGGTATATATCGCTGAAGCATCGCCATCAGAAGTAAGGGGTGGACTAGTGAGCACAAATGTACTTATGATAACCAGTGGACAGTTTCTTTCCTACCTCGTAAATCTTGCTTTTACGGAGGTCAGATTTACCTAGCTTAACTGTTTGCTTTGCTTTCATAAACTTGCGATACTTGTGTCCTGTGTAACATGGTAGTAAGTAATAAAAACTTTTGTGAGATTTGGGTCTCTGGTTTAGCTATAGATCAGAAGATGAAAAGATGGATTTACCTTCTATTCTTATACATATATTGGTCTTGCTTTTAAGAAGTTCCATTGAAAAGCTATAGTGAATTGCATTTTTTCAAAAGAGAAGGTCTTATAAAAATAAACTTAAACCGGTATCCAAGGCATATTGGGTCAAATATTCGTTTAAATGGTCTATTCATGGGCCCTTCCCACTTTCTTGAAACCTCCTTTTGTAGTTCTAGATGGAAATTATTTTGTACTCTTTAGTTAAACAATAGAATTGTGAAAGGTGTTAAATATCTAATGGTGAATAAATTAGTTTATGTGGTGAATAAGAGTTTTATCATTTTCTTCTTTGGAGTTTCTTCCTTAAACTCAGTAGTTAAAGGATTACCCTTTTCATGAAGTAAATTCAGTTGGCTTTTTAAGTGATGAATTGCTATGACGATTGTACTTCTATTTTACCAAAAAAGTTCTTGCAGGAAAAATTGTCATATCCTTGCTCCTTATACATCTCAGCTGGTGTGAAAGGTTTCTCTTCTGCAGTTTTGAAGAGGCACCACCATGTTATATATTGGGGTTTGCATTTTAAGAATTCCCCTTAGACAAATCACTAAATGAATCTGTCATTTGTTTTTGGCATAATTTAGATGATAATGGCAGTATGGTTGTAAATAGCATCTGATGTATTCATTTTTTAGTATAATTCTCATATTAGAGAGAAATAACATTTGCTTACTTCTGATTTTTGGGAAAAAGCAGTAGTGAAAGGGACTTGCAAAATAATTCTAGAAGCTTTTCTCTAAAAAACTCTTTGTCAGTAAAGGTGCAATTTAGTTAGAATTCTGCAAGCACTGTGTTTTCTTGGAAGCAAAAGACAAGAGTTACTTGCTTTTTGAATCATAGTTTAATTTATTTATTTCTTTGATCTGTTTGTGATAAAAATCCTAGTAGCATTATTAACAAGTTTTCAAACCTCTTCTGTTGAGAAGGGTTATATTAACCTTCATTTAATACAAAATTTTCAAGATTTTTGGTTCCATAAGAACTTTTTTGACCCCCCCGAATACTTTTGTGAACTTAGAATTAGTACTCTCTACATGGGTCATTGACGGTAATTGATTGACCCCGTGGAAGAGTGCTTTTCCTTATTTCACAATATATTGCTAATGTGCTGTGTTTGATGATGCTATAAATCTGGTTCCGACTGCCTCATGTTTGGGTAATGGTATCTAAGGCTTCCACTTTAAGTATTTCCTTAACTCTTTTGAATTGTAGCTTGGTTGATTCCTTTCTTTCAAATATTTTACTGCCTCGATATCTCAAATTTTACTTTGCTGCAGTTTCTCATGTTCCGGCTTTGGCAGCTTTTATCTTTCTCCGCCACCATGGAATTTTATTCTGTCCTGAGTCCTGACAAAGGTCACACTTTGTTGGTCTTCTGTATATGTGTCTCAATTCTTAAAACTTATTTCTGGCTATTCTGAAAGAATATGCATGGAATTGCTGCTTTCAAGCATTAATAGGGAATGCATTTAGTTTGGCTGGAAGGGAGTGAATTAGTTAAAATATGCTTGTGGTGTTCCAATTTGTTGTACTAATCTATTTAGAGATTTGATTTAATTATCTTGTCCCTCTTTTATTATTATCACACTTTTTTATGCTATTTGTCTGCATATGCTTCACAAAAGAGTTTTTGAGGAATGACTTGATCCAGTGCCCCATTTTGGAGTTAGTTTTTACAAATTAATGGATTTGGCTCAACTTAAGATGTAATGTCGGTAACTCTGAGATCTTTCATTGACAACTAAATTATAGAAATATGTTCCACCAATCAGTATTACCTGGTCGGGAAGTTTGGCCGGTGGTCCAATTCTTAAGATGTGTATCTCTAAGGATTTTATGATTCTAGGGTTGAGAGAGCGAGTAGTGAGATGGAGCCTTGTTGGACGATTGTTGGCTTTGAGAACACTTTAGCTTTCTGAGCATCTTTTAGGCCATTGTAGGTCTTAGATTTTCTGTTTTGAGGGTGTTCACATCCAGTTTTGTGTAGCTTTATGACATGTATTTGCTTGGGCAGCTCCCTGGAACATGGAGATGGATGCTTGGAGTATCAGCTGTGCCAGCTATCATTCAGTTTGTCTTAATGCTTTTTATGCCGGAGTCTCCTAGATGGCTTTTCATGAAGGTACACAGGGTTATCTACCATTTTTGAAGGTTCTGGCTTGAGCTCTCTTTTATTTTTGGGCATATTATCATGTTAATACTCTTCATGTGCAGAGTGACAAAGAAAAAGCCATTTTGGTTCTTTCTAAGATTTATGACATTGCTCGGTTAGAAGATGAAATTGATCACCTTTCAGCTGCTGCAGAGGAAGAACTCCGAAAAAAGAAAACTGTCAGATACTTGGATGTTTTTAAATCCAAAGAAATCAGACTTGCATTTCTGGCTGGGGCTGGACTTCAGGTATGAATTGTCAGATTGATTTTTGGAGATACACTTCTCTCCTTAAGCAATGATGCTATTGTTTCTATAATGACCTTGTTCTGTCATCCATAATGTACTTTTCTGCTGCTAATTCCAGTCATCAGCATATATAGTAGCCCTTTTATTTCCTCTTGGGTGGAATTCTATTGCAATTATCATTCATTTTCTTCTTCTTTAACACAACACAATCCCCAATATGCGCTCTCAACTACGGTTTTGTGGTTGGGACTGTGACTATGGTTAGGTGGGTTATGTGACATTTGAAATGAAAAACAGCATAATTCTTCAGGGAAAGCCTGTCAAAAACATAGAAAAATTTATGTAAGATGTTCTAAGGATGATGCAGAGATTCTCCTCTACCTTTTGAATGCAAGTAAGAAAAATGCTTTAGAGAGGTTACCTGCTGACTAGTAATGAAAGTTGAAGTTTGCTTAAAATGACCTAGCTTTTATTTTCCATATTTAAAGACTTGCTTGCTCATTAGCATCATGTCTAAATGTAATTTGCCTTGAAGTAAGGTACCTTTGGGACCTTCTGTTGAACTTGGATAGCTCAAATGAATGATATAACTGATTGTTTTGTGGTCTAAGCTCAATATTGGGACTTCAGTTTTTGAAGTTGAAAATAAGAACAGCCTTATTTAAAAAACAATATAGGACATATAATAGTACAATTAATTGACTGGTATGAACTCTAGAGCTTCTGACACCAAAAAGTGAAAAACAAAAATTTGATATTCCTTTCAGCTAAAAACAGTAAAAGAATTTCAGTCTTCATTCACAAATTAAATAGCATAATGAATAAAAGGTAGAGGCATTACAGTGAACCATTGACTTAACATTTGATGAAATTTCCATTGGGGCTATTAATAACATTGAAGAGGGTCTTAAAGAATTTCAAACATTAACCAAGTGAGACTGAATTGAAATATGCAAGCCAGAGTAGGCTGGAGATAACCGTTCCAAATTTTGTTATTATAACTTCCTTGAGTTGCTGAGTTCAGGTTCATAATTTTCTTGAAAAAAGTAGTCAGTTTCCAATACGTGGACACGTGAATGGCACATGCGGGTACATATTTACTTGGAAGTAGGTGGAGTGGATAGTTTTTCTATTGCCACTGTAAGACTGACAATTTTCCTTTGCCTTACCTGATCAGCCACCAGTCTAACCCCTAGTTTTACTCCCCAAAGCGTTCTAGATACAATTTGTGCTCTGTATTTATTGTGGTGAATGGCATTAGGATTGAAGCTGAATGCCAATATTAGATATTGACTCAGAAATATGTGACAATGCAGGCATTTCAGCAGTTCACTGGTATCAACACGGTCATGTACTACAGCCCGACAATTGTCCAAATGGCTGGCTTCCAGTCCAACCAGCTAGCGCTTCTCCTATCTCTTGCTGTTGCTGGTACAAATGCAGTTGGCACAATTGTTGGAATTTATCTTATTGACCATTTTGGAAGGAAAAAGTTGGCCCTCTCTAGCTTAGCTGGTGTTATTATATCCCTCGTCTTACTCTCTTGGGCATTCATCAGTGGATCATCTGCTTCTTCAAGTGGAGTCTATGGTTGGATTGCAGTCATCGGGTTAGCCCTATATATCGCTTTCTTTGCACCTGGAATGGGACCTGTGCCATGGACTCTGAACTCTGAGGTGTATCCTGAGCAATACCGTGGAATTTGTGGAGGTATGTCAGCTACTGTGAACTGGATCTCAAATTTGATCGTGGCCCAAACCTTCCTGACGGTTGCTGAACTAGTGGGCACTGGAGCCACTTTCTTGATTCTTGCTGGCATTGCTGTACTTGCAGTCGTGTTTGTGATTCTGTTTGTGCCAGAAACTCAGGGACTGACATTTTTGGAAGTAGAGCAGATGTGGAAAGAGAGGGCCTGGGGAAGTAGTTTGAACACAGAAAGCCTTCTCGAGCATGGAAACAGTTCTTGAGACTCGTTGGTAACTTATGTAGCTTCGGAAGACACTTTCTACCTGTTTTTACATCATCAAATTATATGCCTATGTGCATTTACGATGATGTTTTTACAAACTCAAATACCCATTCCACTGAAACTATGGAATCCTCTTTTATATTCCATGGTTTAAGAAAAGTGGTTCAGGGGCATATAAACCTTTTGGGGATGCATTAGAGAAGAATAGTTGTGCATATTATGAATCAGTGAATTGAGGGTTTTGTTTTGTTACATGCCCGAAAAAGCCATCTCCATTAGAACTGTGTATATTTTTTTTACTTTTGTATCTATGCACATCACTCATGTTTTAATGTTGTTGTTTGGGTGTGCTTAGTAAGAAGATTATGCCGATGGTCATGATTTAAGCGAGCGTGTCTTTTCTGATACAATGTGAAAATACATTCAAACGTATCTATTCAGGTTTAAACGAAGAGTTATAGAACTATATCCATAATATGATATAATCACGTAATTCAGAATTTTTATTTTTTCGTGACCACTTCGTTCAATAGAAGAATCATAGGGTACAATTTGGCATCTCGCAGAACATGCTAAAATCCTGAGGACCCAGTGGCTGGAAATCATGGGATGAGTTGATTTTGTTTTCATTTTAGCTTTGTTTATTGTTTATTAATTCTTTTAAAGGATGTTATTTTATTGATGTGAATTTTACCCTAGATTGAGAACAATTTGGAAAATAAAATTGATGAAATTTAGTGATGTAAGTTTTACTTGGTTTTTTAATCATGATTTTGTCTATTTTTAATTTAAGTAATGTAACCGATTATCGGAACAGAACCAGGTTAGGTGTATTATGATGCACCCTAATGCAATTGTTTGTTGCCCCAAATATGGGGCAATGCCATGTAATGAGGGGTCACCAAACACCCCCTTATTGTATGTCATTCTCTTCGGATAACTATTTTTTTAGTTATTTTTTTCTCAATGTTTCTATTTATGATGTAGAGTAAATAGTTTGGATCGCAGACTGTAGAAGAGAAATTGGAAGGATTGATTAGCCATCCTAATATATGGCGTCAAGTTTTGCACGTATTTAGAACTACTACCAAAAAAAAAAATACGCCCAATTGTTTCGCTGTATATTAATATGTATTTTAACTTTAACATGTTATAATAATCTTGTTTAATGTGTTCATTTTTTATGTTCATATTGCACACAGGTAAGGATGGCAAAATCTCGGGCCGGGTCTGGGTATTGCAATGACCGGACCCTGCCCGGATGCAACCAGTCCATGTCCAAGTCCGGGCCGGATTTTAATCCGGGTACTCAAATTTTATATTTTTTAATATTATATGTGTATATATTTTTTTATTTTTTGGTAATTTTATAAGCTTTAAATTTATTTCAATAAAATTTGACATGAAAACATAAACTTTAAGTGTTTAAAACTTTATATATGTATAATAAATGAGTCAAATAAATATAAATATTTAAAATAATATATATTTTATAATATTTTTTTAATAAAATCCGGGTTTCGGATTTATCAAATGATGCTCAAGACCAACCCGACTTCACACCCGAACCAGATAATACCCGGCCCACAACGCTCAAGTACGGTCCGGGTCCGGACCGAGCGGGTATTTTTGCTACCTCTACACACAAGTTCCTGATAGTTTCACTAAATATAAATGGAATGGACTTCCTCATGAATGGCGGGTCAAAATGATTCCATTTATCAAGAAATTTACTGATAGCAAATTTTTGCACGCGTGTTAACTCTTTTTTTTTTTTTTTTTTTTTTTTTTTAACATAATGAATACCCTTGCATAGCCTTCATCTAATGCGACTTCTTTTCGAGAAAAATCATCTCTATGTGGATAGCTTAATACAGATGTAACATTTATATTTTCATATTTAATATAAATCGTTAATTTGTTATTGCCAAAAAATATGTTTAATTGAATTTGCAGATTTTGAAGCATGAGTCTCCCAGCGAATTGGGGGAATTCGCTAATGATCTTTTAACAAGGGCCGAAACTAATGGAACCTTTCGTATGAATTACTTGACTATTTAAAAAGTAACCCTACTCTCGTCTTTCTTTCTTTTATCTTTGTTTTTTTTGTTGAATATTTTTTAACTCACAGATTTTCTAAATGCCAAGTCCTAAATGAAGAAGTGTTTGATCATGCAAGAGAGAAGCGACAATTTGAAAGGCTAGTTGGTTGATGCAATTTACAATTTTTAAGTTATATATATTTACTTTTTACAAAAAAAATGTCTATAAAATTAAAATGTCTATGTTGTTTATCTATTTATCTTGAAATCTATTTTGTTATTCTCTAATTTCTTTTTTATAAAGTCAAACATTTACTTTTTATTTATGTTGCCTAGCTAACAGTTTAAACACTTGAATGACAAGCAATTTATGAATGATAGTGCTATTTCTAAACGCAAATTTTGGGAACGCTCTTATAGTAGTTCAAGTTACTGAGAAACTTCTTGAATAAGTTCAGTTTCTATTTTTATTTTTTTTTTAAAAGACCATTTAGGTCTCTCTTAAAAAGTTAAGTTTATAATTTACAAGTGTGTTAAATGGTAGATTTTAATTCTCATTAACACATTCCAAGTCTAATGCGACGGTCAAGTTCTGTTCAAAAAGTTTGTGGCCTTTCTGATGAATCTTCTCCTTAACGATAGTGCTAAAAATTTTCGTCATGCTGCAAAATCAGAAGTTTTATCTCCTCAATGGCATCAATAATAATTTTTTGATAAGAGTTATTTTGACAATTTGTGGATTAATAATTTAACGAATTGTTAGTGGTACGATGGTATCTGGTGTGTGCAGTATATGCTAATTTTGCATGTCAAAATGTTGTTTTTGCTACAACTAGCAAGCAATAATTTGTCTCCCACCTACTTATTGTCTCATTAATTTGTTATTCTCATTCCTAAACCAAAATTATCTTATTGTTTCCACGAAAAGACCAAAACAATGTTTCACCCATGATTAATAATGAATCAAAAAATAAATTAAAAAAAGATTTTGATTCTAACTTAATTAGAAATTTTTAATTTGGGCACCCATATAACAAATCTTGTAAATAAGGCGATAATAATCTTTTTAATTTAATATTTCTCTTTCTTTTCCTTCCTCACTTTTGCTACCAAATAAACATTTATTTTAACGAATAAATTTGTTTAATGAATATATATATATATATGCATGTCACTTGGTTTCCATTGCCATGAAGTTCTTTCGAGGGTTAAGATTATCCAATTTCACCCTAAAAAAATATTATAGGTTTTAGAAAAAAAAAAATTCAAACAAGAAGTATCATATAATTCACTTTCTTTTGTGGTGATCTCTTTATTTGTCCACGAAATTACATTGATATATCTTTTCTCGTTTTTCTTGAAAATCCTACATAGAAGATAGACGAATGTCACCCTTTTCTAATATACAGAGAAGAAATTATACATAAGTTACACCATTATTGAATATTGAATATTGGACTTGAGAAAAATTAATGTCTTACTTGCTGCAATGCATATAATTTTTATATGAATTAATTAAAGTGAAGTTGTGGGGCAACAGAACCGACGGTAGCTAAGAACATGCAAACTAAGCCCACCTACATATTCCTCTTGATTCATTAGTAGTATCAGAGTGGAGCTTTCAACACCCCTCTAAAATGTTTATAACACCCTGATTTTACACCCACCCCATTTCATAATTCATATTTATATTTTAAATTTTAATTGAGGTGCTTTTTTTTTTGGAGAAACTTTTAAGAATTAAGAATTGCAAAGATAGAATTATGTAATAAGAAGAAAATAAGATTTTAGTACTTGTATATGTTTATACATGAAAAGTTAAAAAGAGATTCTCTGTTTAGGGTGAAATATAATGATAAGACGATTGGTTTTACGCATCTCTCTCTATATATATAATTGATAATTGAAATAAATTTTTTATTTCATTGGTATTATATTTTATTTTGTTTTCTCAATATAATTAGTAATAATAATAATAAACTATTCAAATTTAATGATTTTATTTCCTAATTGAATAGGCATAGTTGTTTTGTTTTTATAATATATGTGAGGATACATGTGATATTATATTAAGTATAAAATTATTTAGAGAATTAATCTTTGATAAAAAGCAATATCTCAAGATTAATAAAAAAAGGATTGGAATCATCTATGACTTCGGTTAATAAGTTAGCACAAGGCATTGCTAACATGATTAAAAGAAAAAAAACATAATGTATTTTAGTGCTACCGTAAGAGAAGAACCTATTGAAATTAGGTATGCTAGAGGAAATACAAATATACCATTATTATTAAAAACTGATATAAAAGATAAGATAAATAAGATAAAATCTAGTGATAGACTTAAAATTGGATATGTTCATATTGGAGGAATTCAAGTCATGATAAGAGCTCATTTTCGAGAAGGGATAAATAGTCCAGTAAATTTAGCAATACTGGATAATCAAAATCTAAAAGTTAAGATTGAATATAATAATGGAATTTCAATTTTTTTTGAAAAACTATTCCTTAATTTACCAAATACAAACATTAATCTTTAATTTTTTAAAAAATTGATCATAAATATCTCAAAAGTAATTCTAATCAGACCTTTAGTATTTTACAAATTAAACTGGCGTATTTAAACGAACAGAATTTAATAGGAGTGTTGTAAGTGGGTGTCAACGGCTCGTCGTGAGAATTTAGATGATGCTGCGGCAACACACTCAATCAAACAGCGGGTCCCACACGTTAATTAAAGCTCACCAAAAATGCTGAATCCTGTTCTGTGCGAAATTATTGAGCCGATAAAGACAAGCCCACCAAATCGGTTGTTGGCCTGTTAATGTTATAGATTTCCATCCAATTACAGCCTTCCACGTGGCCCAACGTGCATCACGTCATTCATGCATGGGAACATGTCATGTCTTGAGAAATACTTACATTCTCCTCGGGATGGCAATGTGGCAGATATGGGTTGGATCTACTCTGCTCCAGATCCATATCCATAATAAAAATTAAGATCCGTATTTGCTCCAGATCCATTATGAATCCATATTTTTCGCTCCATATCCAAATCTAAAAAAGAAATAAATATATATATCTGCTCCAAATCCGAAAAAAAAATTAAAATTTAAATCTGTTCTAAATCCGTCATGAATTCTAAAACTTAGCAATAAAAAAGTAATAATTTTTTAGAATGAAAATTGAAGGCTAAAATGTATTGATAACAAATAAATTATATAATTTTTTTGTTATCAATATAATAAATATTGTAACTTATACTTTTACACAAAACAACAAATAAGAAAGATAATAAAATATCCTTCAAAAGTAATTGTAGGAGTAAGATCAATCTAATATTATATTGTCTCCTTCATCATTCTAATATTCAGGACACACTCACCCTCATTCCTACAACATTAGATAATGACACATAAATTAATTATGATTTATATTTAGTGCTTTATTATTTTTATTATAACCATATTTGACTAAATATATGAATAACTATATTCCTTAAAAATTATTTAGCCAATATAATAAAATAAATTGCCAGGTTGTATTACTTGACTTGCAATTTGAATATTATGTATACATGCTTTGGGGCTGGCTTACATTTAAATTTACAAAACTAACCTTTAAGTTTGAAGAGTTTAAATGCATAGTAAATATCACTAATGTGCTATGAATAAAATTTATTATCATTATAAATCCACAATTGTTAAGAAACTTTTAAAATGAAATAAAATTAAAAGATTGGTGGATATGGATATGGATTTAGATATTAAGATAGATTCATACTTGCTCCAGATCCATCTTAGATCCGCACATCGATATTCAAATCCGATCTAAATTCATTTTAAACCGACCCAAATCCAATCCAATTAGATTTGGATCACGTGGATCTTGGATAAGATCCAATCCATTGCCATCCTTACATTCTCCCATGCATGCATCGATGAACATCGTATCATCGCCATGTTGATAACGTAGATACGTGGGAGAAGGAGATTGGACCACTAATCATGTGAAGACTGAAACGCAAAGCTCGGCTGGCAGCTGGCCGATAGATAAGCAGAAGCATAAGCCACTCAAGTTATAAGCTGGAAAACGACATGCCTTATATTTTATTGGCTATCTTATTAATAAGGGTTAGTTCATTGAATATTACAACACATTTAAAATTACGTATTGAAATTCTTTTATACAAATTGATATATTGTACTATTGTGTGTGTTTTTAATTTCCGAAGTGTAACTCGACTACGTACTTAGTTGTAACTTGTAAATATTTTTAAAGTTGACAGTCGTGCATGCATACGGCTCTTAAGTAATCATGAAAGATAAAAATTATTGGTCCACATTTTAAATAACGTCTCGTACACTATTTTTAATATTTTAGCGGTTGAAATTAATATTTCCCACCATAGGCTAAGGAAATTTTAACATTAATGCCCCCCAAAAAAAGAAAAAAAAATTGATGCATTTTGTATTTCTTTGTTACTGAAATTTTGATAGAACACGACATGTGCTGTCGGGAAGCGAACTATGGATAATACTCTACACGCATTCTTATCTTTTTCCCATTTAATTCGTTCTTATCTTTTTTGGCAACGACCGAGTCCATGCTAATGATTGAGGGAAAATCACCTGACTTTATGGTTTATATTTAATTATTTAATTAAAATAATTGTTATGATTAATTAAATTAAAATCCACTTTTTGTATCTGTTTCACCATGTCATCTATACAAGAATCACAGGAAATATTGTTGCATATATATAAAAAAATTTATTTTTTTGAAAGTATCAAGGAGCACATGCATAGCATAATATTATTGGAGAATCAATTTATTATGCTAAAGAGGACATTTTGAACTTTTTCATGTTAATGATTTATACATAATTTTCTCTCTTTTCCTTGGTATTTTTGCTGTGGAGGTTGTGGATGATTTCATAAGTGGTTGATATCCATGAAAATGAAAGTGGACAAAAAAAGATAAGGATGGAAGAGGAACCTCAATGAGTGGCCCCATATATATCCCAAATGAGAACCAGAGATAAATATTGCAGCACCTGAAATTTGTAATTTTTTTAAATAATAAAATTGTTTGAAATGTTTTGTTATTGCTGTGATTTGTTCTTTTCAGAACTTGAAATGCTTCATCGTTTAGAAAGGTATAGACAAAAAGAAGAAGATTCAAGAACCTAAATTCTTTCCAATGGTTTGATTTAATGGTGCTTTTTTTTTTTTTCCAATAAATTAATATTCATTGTGTATCATTATTACAATAACGACTACAATTTTGTACATTTTTTTTAAGGAACACTGCAGTCAAAAGAGGGTGTAGGTGCCATCCCGAATGAAAAAAATAAATTTTTTCAAATTATTAGTTGTTTATATTTGTAAATTTAATTAAATTATTAGTCATATAATTGTACTTAAATATTTCTTACTAATAATGTTATGCAAGTAATACAAGATGTCTCTCATCTATATACCGTGCGGTTTATAAAGCTCACGAGTTTTAAAGCTCTCTTGAACTTTCCTACACTTTAAACTTCCGGTCCAGAAAATTAGTGTGTGTGTATGTATATCTAGAAAATGTGTGTGTATATACATATAAACAACTAAAATCACCTAACACATTAGTATTTTTTGGATTATGATAATTTTCTATAGGTGACAAGACAAACTCTATCTAATATTTATGATGTTTCATTTGTTCAACACATTACGACTATCATCTATAAAGATGTATCTCTCATTCCAGTCTTTGATATGTCTCACTAATTAATTCCATGATTGTAACAAGCAAAAAATATGCATACCATCTATAATACACAGCAAAAGATTTTCAGAGAATTAATGCTCAATTTTGAGTGCCGTCGCGGCCGGCCAGCAACTTGCATTAATAACATTGAATAAAGCAAGCAATTTGCCTCCCACCCATATATTATAATAAATGAGCTAGCTTCATTAATTTGAAGCTCAAAAAATATCTATTTCTTTGTCCATGAAATTGTATTGATATGTCAATTTTATTCCTAGAAAACCCATGTGGAAGATAGATGAATGTCACCCTCCATTTATTATATAGAGAAGAAGTCATATACATGGTGAACGAAATTCATATGTTATGTCACTGTTTAATGGACTTGAGAGAAATTATTGTCTGCTCATTGCAATGCATATAATTTTTATACGAATTAATTAAATTGAAGTTGTGTACATATATTTGTATGGCAAAAGAATTGACGGGAGCCATGATGAAGCAGGCAAGCCCACCTGCGTGAGCTGTTTGATATGAATTGAATGCCATGCATACATCTTCTAATACGAAGAGTGAACATATTTTCAATTAAAGGAAAGGCTCTTTTAGCCTAATATGTTATTAACATGATCATAATCATACCCGACAACGCGGCTTATTATATCGTGAGAGCTCGATTGGACATGAAGATTTTGTAATCTTGTAATGATTCGTAATTGTGAATTAAATGATCACCGGAAATCACTAAATGATTGTTTATTAATTAAGTTATTACTAATTAATGAAAGAATTTATTGAAGAAAAAAGAGAAAGTTGGACGCTTTTTTTTTTTTAAAAAAAAAATCAAGCCATGTAAAGATATGTGTTGATCCGTATCATTCCATTTGAGTAACTTAAACTTTGACAGAATAAATGCAAAGCTGCAAACTCCTATTTTGCTTTCAACCAAAATTGAACTTATCCAAATTTAGATGAACTCTCATTATCTAATCAATAATTAGTCTTCTACACCACTTGTACCCTCTTTCTTGCTGATTCAGGAACTTATTATTATCCAATTAAAGACGCAACCCTTTTTGTCTAATTAATCAATTATTAATCTACACAAGGCCGCCAATTGCAAGTAAGAAAACAAAGAAAGAAAAGAATTGTGAATATTCTATTTTTGTGCTCTAGAAATCTTGAGAATGGGGAAGAAATCAAAGTTGGCACTCAACAAGTGCAAGCAATCGAAGTATCGAATTAATAACATACAAAATGAAAAAAAAAAAACTTTATTAAATAATAATTTTAGGCTCCTAATTATCAACTTTCGGGTAATCAGTTAACTGAGGCGATATCATAACCAAAAGCTCTTATCATTCCTCATTCATGCATCGTTTGATCAATCAATTTCTTGTTCTTTATCTCTACTGTCCTCAAATCACAAGAATAAATCATATCATATTTATGGACTCATAAGTAAATATATGTTATTTTTTTAAAGTGATTTAATTTGTAATCCCTATATTTAATTTCATCGGATCTACATATATTTTATTCTGATTCGATCTAGCTCATCGCATCAACCCCACATCACAAATAAGTTTTAACATCTATAAATAAACAAATGGAAGTATAAATAAATATTGATTTAATTCTCAAAATATCACAGCAAATCTGAGGTGTAACTTAGCTTTAGTACTTCTTGAGAGATTTCGTGACGTGCGGGGACATAAATTAAAATAAAAAACAATGATTGATTTGTTGAAAAGGTAACTCTATAATCTCTTTCTCTATCTAATTGCAGGTAATACAATTATTGATAATGATACAATATAATATATAATAAAGGATCACAATTGAGATTAAACATGATGAAAGGATTTGGTCAAGGCCACGACAAATTGATCAATGTTGTCTTTGAAACATGGATAGACCAATGGCATTATTATTACCACAGATGCCGGATCATATGTTGCTTTCTATAGAAGCCAACAAAATAAATAATAATTTTGCATTCTGAAAATTATATATATCACTGATTTTGAATGAACCCAAGATCTATCGTACTGTCACATTCTGCATAGTGCATGCTACATACATTTCTTAGAAAAAAATAAAAATAAAAATGAATTATTGTTTTTGTTTGTATATGATATAACCAATTTTATGGTGACCAATACTTTCAAGGTCTCCCATTCTTTTATTCATACCTACCATACTCTATATAATTATATCTTCTTTTTAAATTCATAATAGAATTCAGGCTAATCCTATTTATAGGTAAGAAATACTTAAAATAATGCCATTGTTTATCTTTTAATTAATTTTTATTGGAACTTTATCTTGGTCCAATAATAGTGAACCCCACATGGATTTTTTTCTTTTGGCAATTTTTGTGAGATCATGTAAGAATATTATAATTTATACATGTCAATTTATCAATATTATTTTATTTTAAATATTTTAATGCTTTTATTCCATTTCAAGAGTTCAACTAATTAACTGCCCTTCATCAATCATCCAATCCCATGCATTGCAGAGAAGAAATGAAAATGTCTTGATGCTGAGGATTCTTCGATTCAAAATATCTTTAGTGGGTCCAAAACAAATTAAATACCACGCACTTCACAGCAGTTTGTGTGCAGTGTCTGTTTTTAGTTTCTTGTTCTATGTATTCTGAACAACTAGAATAAATTTTATTTTAGTTTTTTGGTTAATCAATAGATACATAATTTGGAATTAAAAAGGTACCCAGAAAAAGAGATAGGGTTTGGGTCTCAAGGGAATTATATTAATTCTTTTCTAAATCATTACATATATTTTTTTTAATTTTAAGAAAAAAATACAATTATCACAATTATTTTTAGTTAATTGTTAGTTTCAGCTAATTATTATTAAAAATGGTCATCTGGTAATCATCAAAGTCGTCACCACCATTGCGTGAGTGAAATCATTTTTTTTTTTTTGGGTTTAAATTACCCGGTTTCCGGCTACCGCATTAGAAACTGACTAATTCAGATCCGGGGTGTAGTCACAGTTAAGATTCTTTAATCCTCCCAAATGTTGGGTTTAGTGGGGATCAAATCCGAGAACTCTTCCTACTTACCCAGTTTGCGTCGCCAACTGAGCCACAACCGTTGGTCGTGAGTGATATCATTTTTATTATTAGAATTTTTCATGATGATATATATATATATTCCATAAATATTTTCTCATAACGAAACAACATTATTGGGATAACACTGGGTGATACCTTAAAAATAGTATTTAAACGGTCTACTCAATCTAGTTTCTAAGAGCCTCACTATTGTATAGATTGATTGATGCTACAAAGATAAAGATAAAAAAAAAAATAATAATAATAATAATAATAATAAATTTGACGATTTAGTTTTCCATCACAAATTAATTTCTCTGAAAAACTAATCCACGGGTTTGTTGTTAGACTTTATCCATTCCATAACAAAGGGTTTCTGTGCATATAGTGTTTGGTGTCAATCACATTTGATGAAAATATTTTTGTTGCTACTGCGGCAATACAACAACTCGAAAACATTCATGTACTACGTTCTTATCCTTTTACAAACCACACGATTGCATATATACAATAATATATATTTATATATATGTATGGTCTTCAAAAGTTTGCATATCCTTTTTCATCAAACGAAATGTTTAACATATGTCTTAGATTGTGTTGCATAATTAACCTTTTCTCTATAATAATATTGTCCGGTGCCATTGTCTTTTTTCTTTTCCCTCCCAGCATATAAGTTCCACTTACTTTCTATTATTACATTTGATGGATCATTTTATTCTACCAAATACGCTTTTTTTTTTTTAAATAAAATACTTAATATGCTTTTAAACCTTTTAATATCAGTAATTTTTAATTAATTTAAAAAATAAGGACATGGGAAAGTTTAATTCATTTTTAACATATTATTTCTTCTAAGAACTAAGCAGGGGCGCAGTTAGTTAAATAAAAATAATTGAAAACCATTCAACCGTGATTTAGATTTTTTTTTTTTTCAATTTCCTTGTAAATCGACCGACCGACGCTCTATCAATCCGATTGCTTTAATTTGGAATGAAAATATCTCTACGCTGCACAAAAGCTTTCACACCAAATTATAGAACATGCTAGAAGAATGAACATGGTTTGTTGGGGCTGCTCAACCGAACCAAGCACATGACACGACAGTCCCTGCATTTTTACACATTTTCTAAAAGACGAGCATTAGTTGAACTAATTGATCAAATTGGCCCATAATTGGTTTCATTTATAAAACTATAAAAACTAAAAACTGTGTCCTTAAGTGAAAAGTAGTGAATACCTAGAGATCCAAATGTTATTATTACATAACTTATTGGTACCCGGCTCAGTTGCTTGTTCACACAAAGTCTTCTTTCTTTCAAACAACTCTCTTCTGTTTTGCGTTCACATTTTTTTTTTTTTTTTAATTTTTGGTTTGAGGTACAGACAAAAATCAAGGAAAGAGCATCAAACGCGCACGTGGTGGGTCCCACGCGTTCAGCCCCACTTTCGTCTTTTGTCCACTTGCCGAACCGCCTACCACCACGCGTCCTCTTCTGATTCTTGTCATCATCGCCCCACCACCACCAGCACAAATTGTACAGCTGTCCCTGTCCATGTCATCGACCCCACACGTACACCCCATGTGCATTTGTGTTTTAATTAATCTCCATCCCTTCTAATTTCTATTTGTTGTAATAACAGGCTAGTCCCCTTATGTTTTGAAATATCACTTTACTCAAAGACTGGGTAGATTTTGGCCGGTTGACCCCTATAACTTCCCGTTGACCATTAAACACTCAAAAATTAGTTTGATATTATGGAGTTTTTGTTAAGTAACGTTCTAAAAGCTATGAAAACCTTTTTCTTAACTTTTGAAACTTTGTTACATAAATAAGGATTAATTACATAAATAATCATTTTGAGCATTATGACAATTGTCTTAAATTGACAGTATGATTTTACTGATTAAGATTTTTTATTTATGTTGATTTATATCTTAAAAATATATGATATTGATTGATGGTTGATAAAAATAAAGATAATGAAAAAATACATATACATCATACATGAGTATATGATTAATCATCTATATGTGGCGAAAATTTTTAAAATGTTGCCCAAGTGTTATTTTTCTTATTTCAAAGTCTAGTTAATTTTTATTGGCTGTGTTATCCTTGTTATGAGCTGTTAATGTTGGGTAATATATCAAACTTAAGAATAATGAATAAGCTTTAAGTTTAAGAAAATGAAGGTTTGACTCTTATTATGATCAATTTGAGGATCCGAGTGTAATTTTACCATGTTAGAAATATGTATGAGAATATCATGTGTTCATGTTACATGCATTTACATGTGCATAACAAAAGTGAAAAAAACAAACAGAAAAAAAAAAGAGAAAAAGAAAGTGCATTTTTCCTGTCTGGACACAACTTTATAAGCACTTTCTCCTCTTCTCTCATAGGCACTTAAAGAGAAACAGAGAGAAACTCTAAAAAGAGAGGGGGGAGAAATGGGACGCTTTTCTTGTGAAACTGAATCTTGGGTTGATTCTTCTGAAGCCATAATGGAAGAAGAGACCCATGATTTGAATCAAGAACCTCAGTTTTTGACCATAACAAGGAGTGGGTTTGATGAAGAAGAAAGTGAAGAGCTTTTAAAGAATGAAAATAAGAAGAAGAAAAAGAATCAAGTTTTGTTGGAGGGCTACGTGGAGACAGATTCAGAGGATGATTTGAAGAGAACAAAGAGCTTGACAGACGAGGATCTTGATGAGCTCAAAGGGTGTTTGGATCTTGGGTTTGGTTTCAGCTATGACGAGATTCCTGAGCTCTGCAACACTCTGCCTGCACTTGAGCTTTGCTACTCAATGAGCCAAAAGTTCATGGATGAGCATCAGAGCCAGAAATCTCCTGAGAGTCATGGGAATTCTCCTGTGTCGACTGATCCTGTTTCCAGCCCCATTGCCAATTGGAAGATCTCTAGTCCTGGTGAGTTTTTGAAATCACCTATACATTTCATGATTCTATTTGTTGGTTGTACAGAATTGTATTGACTCAATTAGTCTGAGATCAAGCGTAACATATTCTTTTAGAAATGATAAATTGTTTCAATCATACTTTTTAATTGCTCAAAAGAGCTTTTTTTTTTGGTTAAATCCTGATATATTGTGACACTGCCACTAAGGCCTTGGCCTAGTCACCATGGGAGCTCAAACATTTCCTCTCCCACAAATGTGTGTATGGGTGGATATCTTCCCCTATATTAGGAGGTGCAGATTTCTGAGCTGATCTTGGTAGACGTCTGGGCTGTAATAAGTGTATTTATTTAGTTTTGAGTAGACTTTAGATTGTAATATTTGTAGATTGTGACCAATTCTTTAAAAAATGCATAATATTGTGTTTGATGTATTGGATTGATTATGATTTTAAAATGTATTCAATTGGTTGTAGTTGTGATTTAAATGAGCATAGAGAATGTTTTGTAATCTTTTGTTGTCTTTCATTTACTTGTTTAGGCGATCATCCGGAAGATGTGAAAGCGAGACTCAAATATTGGGCACAGGCCGTGGCATGCACTGTTAGGTTGTGCAGCTGAGAAACAGATTTTAGGAATTTGTGGATTCATCATTTGAGTCAGTAATGAATGGACATTTTCTTTTTTGATCATTCAAAATCAAAAAAATGGCCTGGACCTTCATGTAGAGCTTTTGATCCTGTGATCTACTTCGGGACAACTTCTTGTGGGAATGAAATTTCCAGCTATTATTTAGCTGGAGATAGACCTGCCATAGCCTGTCTATGATGGGCCGGCTGTTCAAATAGTAGAAGAAGAGGAGCAAAGAGAAGAAATGTCTCAGGTTTGAGATCAACCAAATACTCATATGAGTCTTGACTTAAATTTCCTGAGGCTAATATAAACTACTAATATTTTGTATCCATGACATTGGATAAAAAGTTATGTTATTGAATAAAGTTGTCTGTGTTATTTTTGCATGTTTTCATGTTATTGCTGTCTTAAATTTTTTTGAAATGGCTAGGGATCCCAACCTTGCTGTTGGTTTTTATGCAGTGGTGAGAGCCTCCTTTAGAGCTTCACTAACTAATTGGAAAGAGACCTCTGCATTTGCTGAGGTAACTAATCTAACTGAGTTGATTAACATTACTCTGATTCCTCTTGTGTTATTGCTATCGATGAATGAAAGTTGCACGATCTTCGTACTAACAATGCATGATAGTGCTTATGAGTTAACAGACTTGTTTTCCAGTCGTTGAATATACAAAAGAGCTGATTGCTGAGGCAAGTGTGAAGGGGAGAGAAAAATTGTGAAGGAGTAGATGTAGGAACATGTATATTTCTCGACTGATCACTAAAATTTCTCTCCCGATTCCTTTATATTGTATAGATGCTTTGGATTAAAGATATCTTGATATTTTGATGTGGATGATTGGATTTGAGGAATAAGAAACATTGCTTCCTTGAGGTGGTGATTGGTTGAAAGGAGAGGATGGAGGAGCGAAAAGTAATTTAATTTAATTTTTTTTCATTTCCAGTGGTTTGACGTAATGTATAAGAATTTAATTTTTATTAATATTAATATCCATCATAATGTAAAATTTGAATTTCACACTAAGGAGTGGGGAATTCAAATTTCTCTACCGTTCGAAACTAAAATTTTAAAAAATACTCCTTCAAATTTTTAACTTGTTTAATGTAATCAAATAATTATTATTTATAATTTTATTTTATCAATTTAACATTTTAGATAATTTTACATCAAGTAAATTTAAGTAATGATTTAAACAGCTTAATAAAATAAATTTATTTAATTAATTAACTTGAAAATATATAAATATAAATTTAATAGTCACCAGACCGTTGGACCGCCACCACCGCTGCTGTCACCGAGGTGTACAATCTCACCACCAATACCATTGGACTTGCCCTTTTTTGTTGGTTTCTAAGTGAAATTTTAAAAATTATAATTTGTTGATTAATAAATTATTTATATTATGTTATAATTTATTTAGAAACAAATTAAATTAATTATAATTACTTAAATTAATAATAAAAAGACATTATGTTAATAGTATTTTTAAATAAAATTTAATCAAAAATAAAAGTATGTTATTTAAAATAATTTTTATTAGTTATTTATGTAAATGTATTAAATAAACTTATTGTTTATTTTTTTAATTATATTTATGATAAATATTGAAAGTTTTACACTTAAAATTAGAATTGTCTAAATTAAAGTTTAGAGATTTCTTTTCCTTGTATGATTCTGTAACAAATTAAACATTAGAAAAGTATTTCACGCGCTGTGCTCCTCCCCTTTTTTTTCTCGTTTCTTCCACTTTCCTCTCTTCTCATTTTCTCACATTTCTTTAAACCAAACATCACCTAAGAGTATTTGGTAGCATGTATATGTTCTGTCTTCCATATACATTAACACAACAGATTATATGTGGTCTAGGTCTACCATAATGGTTTTGAAGGAGAGATAGGAATCCCCATACAGTATTGGAATTTGGAAGTATATATATTATTTATAATTGAGGGTTGTTCTAGCAATTGATGTTGCTCATGACATACTATTAATCTATGATTTAAACATTATTTTTAAAGCGGTTTGTGATTGAAATTGAAACATTTGTATGTATATGTTCCTCGTACGCTATGTAAAATTTGTGACCGATAATTTAATGGTTGTTTTAATGAGTTACATTGTGTATGTTATGGTAAACGTCATTGTCACGCGATGACACATTATTAATCTACCTAATACCATTGGACCACGGCTCTCACCTGGTACAGAAGCTGGTTTTATATGGTTTGTAAGGATGGATGTACGAACCAGCCGGACCAATAGATGAAAGTTACGTAATGCAAATTTAGACCTTTTAGAAGCCATTTAATATTGGTAGTTTCTCATGCGCCATAGAATTTTCTTCACGAGTTTTTAATGTGAATTGGACTCTGAACAACCAGCCTCTCTTTCATTTTCAACAAAATGGGAAAGAAAATTCTCCTTCAAAAAGAGAGTTGTGCTTCATCTCCGTCCAGCTTTAGCGTGGAGATTTGAGGAGTTTGTGGACATTTTAAAATTGGACAAGCAGTTGTCGCAGTCCAACTTAGCTGAGCTAACAATAATTAAAGTTTTAAATTAGAAAAAATATAAAAATAAAGACTTCGGAAGGAAGCTTCTTCTTTGAAAAGTCGTCCGCAGTGAAATTCATTATTCAATTGCTTTCATACGATTATATTAGTCTACTATAAATGTGGCTGCAATGTCACTAGTTTTCCATTAGATTTTTTTCTTTTTTTTTTTTGGGTTATTCACCATTTAAAGATTGGCTTGTTCACATACAAATTAATTATTCAAATACTTTGCAAATTAATTTATTTGTTGAAAGGCTAAAATTTACACTTCATCAACAATATGTTTTTTAAATGAAATGTGAAATAAAAAATAACCGGGAAAAAAATTCATGGCAATATCTATAGCAATGAAACGATTATTAATTAATTTCGTCCACAAGTTCAGAGAAATTTTTATGTCATATTTAATTGAAGGAGCCTAATTATTATATTTTATGTTCCTTTTTAGGCTTGTTTCTACTTTGCTCCTCGTACTTTATGTTTTATTTAAATAAGCTGTTAATTTCCAAATGAACAAAATCTTCAAGGACTAATAACCAATTTGTTCAATTTAAAAACATCCAAATCTCCCTGAGTGTCAATCTTATTGTTAATCTTAACATTGTACTCTTAGTAGTTATTTGATTTTGGAAATATGAATACCTTTAATTATTTAATGGGTGGCGATATTTTCACCTCATATTTTTTTGTAAATTCACTACACTTCTAGAAAATAATTACAAAAAATTAACAACATTTTTAAAACTTTGAAATAAACAAGAATTTTGGAGAATTAACTGATTAAATATATTTTAATTCTATTTTTTAAATTAAAATTTTTTATTATATTTGACTACTAAGATTGCTTTCACCTGAATTTAAATTGACTATTTTATCCTTATAAAGGGCAAATCGGGTTTCGGTTCGGGTTGTTCGGGTTTCGGTTTGGGTTTCAACCCGTTCGGGTTGGAGAATTGAACCCAATCGGGTTGAAAACGCCAACCCGAACCAAACCGAACCGAATTTAATTCGGTTCGGTTCGGTTTGGGTTGGCAATTCGGATCGGATTGGGTTGATAATTCGGGTTAAAATTTCGGTTCGGGTTAATTCGGGTTAGTTCGGGTTAGAATAATTCGGGTTAGTTCGGGTTAGAATGGGTTGGAACAATTTAATCTAAAAATTCTAACAACAACCACTTAAAATCTAAAAATTTCAATTCCAAACATCATTAACAACAAATATCAATTACAAATCATCTTTAATAACATTTCAACAATTTAAAAATCTCAATTCCAAACATTCCAAACATCCTTAAGGAACAATTTAATTCAAAAATTATAACAATCACTTAAAATCCAAAAATCTCAATTCCAAACATCCTTAATAACAAATATCAACTACAAATAATCTTTAATAATATTTCAATAATTTAAAACTCTCAATTCCAAATATTCCAAACATCCTTAAGGAACAATTTAATTCAAAAATTATAACAATCACTTAAAATCCAAAAATCTCAATTCCAAACATCCTTAATAACAAATATCAACTACAAATCATCCTTAATAACATTTCAACAATTTAAAACTCTCAATTCCAAATATATTTTTAATTTAAAAGTTGAATCTTAAAAAAAAAAAAAAAAAGCTTCAACCCGAACGGGTTGAAAATTCGGTTCGGGTTGAACCCGAACCGAAATTTAACCCGAACGGGTTGAAGCTTTGAATCCGTTCGGGTTTCACCGGATTTCGGGTTCGGTTCGGTTCGGGTTAACCCGAACCGAACGCCCACCCCTAAGTCAAAGTACTAAAATTTTACTTTAACTTCAATTTTTTTTTTAAATTTTATACAAATTAACTGTTTTTAAAAAATGTGTCAATTGACTCAATTCTATTTTATTAGTCTGATTATGAATCTTTAATTAAACTTATATAATGTCTTTATGGTATAATACTCATGTAAATTATCGAGCTATCAAATTTATATCATTTACATGTAAGGTATTAAAAATTATTAGATTTCATTTAGAAAAAGTTAGATTATGGGTTACAAAGTTAAATACACAAACTATTAAATACAAGAACACACAATTATTGGGGTAATTAGGCCATTTTATGTCATAAGAGTAAAATAGTTAAAAAAATTTATGTCAAAGCAACCTTAATGGTCAAAATGGTCAAGGAAACCTATGTAAGAAAAATTATAAAAATGATTTAATTGGATAATTGTACAATTTTTTTTATTGATTTGTGTTTATTAAAAATAATGTGAACTTATTTTAATTTTTTTTTAGAAATGGGGTGAATTTATGTAGGTAGTGGGGTGGAAATATCCCCACCCTTCTTTAGTTAATTGAATAATTTTCTAATCATAATTAATTGAAAAATTATGAGAAAAAATAAGGGATTTGTCATAATTTTTTAATTAATTCTAAAATTTTAATACACACTCATTTAATTTTTCAATTAATTATGATTAAATAATTGTTTAATTAACTAAATAATTAAAGTTATTCATATTTCCAACATAAAACGACCACCGAGAATAAAATAATAAGATTACTGAAAAAGTTAACACTCATCAGAATTTAAATTATTTTAAAACATTAAGAAAATTTCGATTAATTTTCTTAAACAATAAAAGGGTTTTGCTCTTTTTTCCTTCAATTAAATTCAGTAAAATGAGTGTCAAATAAAACATTCCAAAATGTGGTCAAGAAATCAGAACAAGCAATTCATAAATTTGTGGACGTAACGTAACTTCACCTTTTTGCAAGACTAAAGCTCTTCAAGTTTTGGAACTTTTTGAATGGCTGCTGCCCCAAAAAAAATTAAATGTGTTACCCTTCACCACCTTGTAATAATCTCTTAGTTTTGGAGAGAATAATATTTTAAATTAAAAACTCTTCAGAAAGAGCTTATAGGGTCCAGTTTTATATAGACTTACCCAAATTTAATTATATTAATTACCCAAAGCTGTGAATAAAAATAAAAGAAATAAATTTTTATGTAATTTGGAATCCATTCCGATATCCAGGGGACACGTCCCAAATTTGAAATGCTCAAAAAGTAAAGAAGGTTATATTGGACTTAAAACAATTTTGGACTCCTCTTAGAATTTTTTTTCCTAGTATTCCCCAACCAAAAAAAGGGAAGGGGGGGGTCGGCGGTGGCCAGGCCCCTTAGGACTTCATCCGATTCCACCTACGAACGTGGCTATGTTACTCTTCACACTATTAAAAGGTTGAAACATTTCTTCATGTCTTTAATTCTTGTACATCTTTTCAACATAGGTTACTGATGCCTAAAATCTTCAATAATTTCTTTTAACAATAATTGAATTGATATAGTGTGAATGCGCTTCACGCTCGTGGTGATCCGAGTTCGAAATTATAATAAAATTCAAAAGAATGACTTGAAATTATAATAAAAGACAAAAAAAGATTGATGTTGAGTGGGAGAAGTTTTCCTCGCACTATATATGTATACAGTTGGCAAAATTTAATACGATTTCATTACCCGACACGAATAAATAGATATGCGTTATCAAATTTGACATGATTGTTAAATAGAGTGGGATTGAATCACTATGATTTTTTTCCGTGTCGGATTAGGATTAAAGTTCTTAATCAATTTACCTGACTAATGACACGATTATATTTTCTATTTTAAATTAATTTTTAAACTCTTATTATTCAAACTCAAATATAGGACACGGTCCTCTCTTTTTATTTTTTTTTTAAGAATGAGCTTATACACAATGTTTTATTTATAAAATTTTATATAGATTTAGTACTTTAATAGTGAAAGTGTGTAGAATATTGGTACACATGTATATTTTATGATATTGATATATAATATTATTTACATAATTAAAACTTTAATAATGTAACTATGTAATATTTGGTGCTATTAAACATATAGATATTAAACGAGTTATTAGATAACCTATGTATTTTTTATGTTCGAATTTGGGTCTTAATATTTTGATATAATTATTAAATGAATTATGTTTTAATAAATCTCACGACACGAACACGATCCAGTGACCTATTTTGCCAGCACTATTTGTGCGTACCGGCATTATAAAGACTTGCTCACATTAATTTGTCGATCACAAAAACGTTATTAATTTTTTCATGATGGAGCCCTTGTTCTGGTTCGCAGTTGCAACCATCTTCTTCATTGTTGCTCTTTTCAAATGGTACATTTTCAAGCCCATCAACAAAAACCTATTACCACCTTCTCCACCAAAGCTCCCAATCATTGGAAACCTCCACCAGATTGGCTCTCACCCTCATCGCTCACTTGATGCGCTAGCACAACGCTATGGCCCCCTCACGTTGCTTCACTTTGGCAAAGTTCGGGTTCTTGTTGTCTCCTCTGCTGATGCCGCCCGCCAGATCTTGAAAACCCATGATCTTATCTTTGCAAACCGACCAAAGCTAACACCACTTGAAAAACTCTTCTACGGTTCTAAAGACGTGGCGACGTCACCTTATGGTGAGTACTGGAGACAGATCAAAAGCATATGTGTGCTACATCTTTTAAGTAACAGACGGATTCATTCTTTCCGTAATGTTAGGGCAGAAGAGGTAGGCCTTTTGATAAAAAAAATTGAATCACTTGTTTCTTCTTCTTTGCCAGTCAATTTAAGTGAAGTGTTGTATACTCTAACGAACGATGTATTGTGTACGGTGGCTTTGGGAAGAAAGTATAGTGCTGGAGGGGAGGGTGTGAGTAAGTTTAGGAAGCTTTTGGGGGAGGCTATGGAGTTGATGGGTGGTTTCTATGTGGGAGATTACATTTCATGGCTTGGTTGGGTGTGTAATTTCAATGGCTTCAATGCCAAGCTTGAGAAAACGGCTAAGGGGATTGATGATTTTCTAGATGGAGTTGTTGAAGAGCACGAGAAGAGGATGAGTAATTGTGGGGAAGTTGAGGATGACCATCATCAGGACTTTGTAGATGTCTTGCTTGGGATTCAGAAAGAAAATACGCTTGGCTTTCCCATTGACAGAGTTAGCATAAAGGCCATTATCTTTGTACGTATAGCTCTTATTCCCTTTAATACCAATCGTTGCATATTGTTATTTTGTTGGCCTCTTGCAGTAAATACAAAGAGTTGCGACCGAGGAGTTATGTTATGCTAAGTTTTTAAAGATTTTTGTGTCAGGCGTAAATTCATAATAATGAATGATCGAGATATTATCATTTTTACATAACTATCTACTAACAAGGAACCACAAGTTTTTATTTTACTTGGCACAAGATTGAGAAAATGATCAAAGCCCCGTCGTTTGTCAAAATTAATAATTTTTCTTCTCATGTTTCAAAAGCTACCAAAATTTTCGTAAAAAAAGATTTAACTTTTTTTTTTCTGTTATATTTTTTAATAGATTTTGAATCGCAGAAATGAAAAATTGAAAATGATCAAGTTATTATTATTATTATTTTTTATCATTTTCCCTCACATAAGGTCAAATCACTGCGGAATCGAGTTCGTAAATTCTTATTCTTTTGTCATCCGTTATAGGAAAGCAAATTATATCACAAATATTACTCATATATTTATTTTTTTTTCAGCGGTAGAGTAACTAGGATTTTGCTTCAGCAGGGGCTATTGTGAAAAAATAGCAAGCTTGGTGAGACCATAACATAAAATCTACGGAAAAATATGCGAGCCCAACACAGCCTTATCTTTCTGAGAATTGTTCTTATGGGCCTCTACCCTAATTTTCAAATTATTTGGCACATGAGATAAAACTCTTTGGATTATTATTTATTTCTGATAAACAATACAATTTAAATTTTGGAACAAATTCCTTTTTTCTTTTTAATAGATTTGTTATTAATTTTTCCCCTTAATTTGTAGAATATGTTTGGGGCTGGCACAGACACCACATACACACTCCTAGAATGGGCAATGACGGAGCTCTTAAGGCACCCAAAGATAATGAAGGAAGTGCAAAATGAAATTAGAGAAATTGTTGGTGACAAATCAAACGTAACCGAGGATGATTTGGATAAATTCCATTACTTAAAAGCTGTGTTTAAAGAGACTCTACGCATTCATCCACCAATTCCGATATTACTTCCTCGGCAATCGACTCAGGATGTCAAAATAAATGGCTACGATATTCCTGAGGGAACACAAGTGTACATTAATTATGCGACAATCGCTAAAGACCGTGCTTCTTGGGATCAAGCTGACGAATTTCGGCCCGAGAGGTTCTTAGTAAATCCTTCAATCAATTTCCTAGGCAAAGATCTTCAGTTCATCCCGTTTGGAGCTGGTAGAAGAATTTGCCCTGGCATAGAGTTTACAATGAGAGTAAATGAGCTCGCATTAGCAAGTCTTTTAAACAAGTTTGATTGGTCACAGCCTTGCGAAGAGAGAGAGGAAGCTATGGACATCACTGAATCAACTGGTGCAACCAAACATAAGAAATCTCCTCTTATTGCATTGGCAACTCCATATTCCCGCTAAATTCTAAGTATGCAATATCTTTTACGGTTTATATATAAGAGAGCTAATAAGGCGAGTGTCGTTGCTCTGCATAATCAAAATTTCCATCTGTAATATCTCGTTATTTTGGACGTTAATTTTTCTTTTTAAAAAGTATTATTTTGTGGCTAGAATGAGTTTTGTTGTGAAAATTTTGACGTCAAAGGAGTAACAAATAATTATAAAAAAAAAAAGATGTGTAACTGTATAAAACCCCAAAAACTATACAGGAGAAAGTGTCATCCTCCTGAAGAAATAACTAGTAGCAAATCAAGTGTTAGCATGATTAAAACCTTTTCATTGTTCAAAGAGAATGCTCTGGTAATTTCCATCTAATTAATTTTTACAGGCTTTTCTTGTTAGGATTGCATAAGCATGGAGTAAAAGACTGCCCGGTCATGATTTCATGTCGTGTTTATTTTAAGGATCTTGTCGTATAGAAAAGTTCAATCACATACGTTGAACAATCGAAATATAATTACACAAAAAAAAGTAAAACTATTATGTGTGCTTGTGCAATCTTTTATATAAAGAACTTCATGGTCTGATTTATATTCAAAAGTTAGCTTTAGAATTGAGAGTTGTTCTGAGATCAATTCACAGCTGTTGTAGAATAATCTCTTCAACATCTTTCTGTCACATAAAATTTTGGTTGCAACTCGAAAACACAAATTAATCTCAATATTTTATGGTTTTTTTAGACTTGTTTTCTATTGTGCTCCTCTCATTTTATAGCTTAATTAAGTGAGCTGTTGTTGTCTAAATCTTTAAGGAAGAATTAGTACTCAAATTTTATATCTTAATTAAGTGAGCTGTTGGTTTCCTATTGTCGGAATCTTTAAGGAAGAATTAATAATTAATTTATCCGACCATGACTATCTAGAGCAATGTGGAGCAAAGTTACTGCTAAAGTGTGGTGAAAAAATCAGGCGAGCATTTATGAGGATGGAAAAGGTTATGAGGAACACTTGGTTAAAGTCATGGTTGGCACCACCGTTCTAGATGGGAGGTGCCAAACCATCCACATTTTCAACACGGAGCGCCATTTTTTGGTGGTGACATGTTGATTATAAAAATAATAATAATAAAATAATTATTATTTTAATTAACAGGAAGGGGAATGAAACCTATAAATAGAAGGCTTCATTCCCCCAATCGGCATTCAATTCTTCAGCTCATTTTCTTCTTCCTTATGGAGAAATAAAAGTTTTAAGAAACTCTTGAGTGATTAGTGATTTGAGAGTTTGGGTGTATTGAGATTTTGGACAGTGAGCTAAAATACTACAATACTTGTAACTCATTTTTCACTAGTAAATATTTTCTTTCTGTCTTCGCCCGTGAATGTAGATTAAAAGCCGAACCATATAATTTATGGTGTCCCTGTGTGATTCTATATCTCATTATTTCTCAATTTCACTTTAGTTGTGTGTCTGCTTCACCCAATCAATTTTCCAACAGTGGTATCAGAGCTATTGGTTGTATTTTTGGAGTTGGGATATTGTTCACGTGTACAACACTATTCGCGTATACGCACTGTTCACACATACGGTACTATTCACGTATACGACACTATTCATGTATACGTTATTGTTCATATATATGGTATTGTTCACGAGAAACGGTGAGAGCGATCCAAGAATTTTGTAGTGCAAAGAAGGGAATAGTGGTGTGAGTGGAGTAACTGTGTGGTTTTTGTACATGTCTAGGAAAGTTCTGTCATAAAGGCGATAAGAGCATAAAGAGTATGAATTTTAATTGGGACCGTTGTAACCCCTCCAGTCTTTCCTGGGAAATTTTCTGGTGTGCATTCTCACACATACTCACAACTATTTAAGGTGGTACACTAGTTATGTGTTGTATTTATCAATAAAATGTCGGCTAAGTATGAAATTGAGAAGTTCAACAAAATGAAGATGCGAGCAATTTTGAGGAAAAATAATTGCTTAGAAGCAATTAGGGAAAGACCTGCAGAAATCACTGATGACAAGTGGAATGAGATGGACGGCAACGCAATTGCTGATCTACACTTGGCATTTGCAGATGGGGTATTATTCAGTGTGGCAGAGAAAAAAGATAGTAAATGAAATATGAGATACTCTCACAAAATTGTACGAGGCCAAGTCGCTGCACAATAAGATTTTCTTAAAAATGAGACTTTATACTTTTCGAATGACGGAATCTACATATGTGACTGATCACATCAATATATTGAAGACTTTATTTTCACAACTCACAACGTTAGGTTATAAAATATAGGAAAATGAACGTGCATAGCTTCTACTTCAAAGTCTACCAGATTTGTATGATCAACTTATCATCAACTTGACGAACAACAATCCAGCGAACAGTTTAGTTTTCGATGATGTTGCAGCCTCTGTATTAAATGAAGAAAGCAAGCAGAAAAGTAAGGAAGACAAACAAGTAAGTTCGCAACAAGCAGAAGCGCTATCGGTGACGAAAGGGAGATCAACGGAACGTGACCCCAGTGGGAGTCACAGTCATGGTAGATTAAAATTCAGAAGTACGAAGAATGTTAAATGCTACAACTATAATAAGAAAGGACACGTCAAGAAAGAGTGTTAGACCAACCAGAAGAGAATAGAGGGTAAAGAACCTAAGTCATCAAATGCTTAGGGGTGTGTAGCAAATACCTCGGATGATGGCGAAATTATTTACAGTGAGACAACAACTGTTTCAGAAGGGAGAAAACGGCTATCCGACGTTTGGGTTATAGACTCATGAACTACCAGCACGTGAACTCTTGGAGAAAATGGTTCCACACATATGAACCTATCTCAGGGGGATCTGTATATATATGAAATATGATCATGCCTTGGAGATCGCTGGTATTTGTACAATCAAAATAAAAATGTTTGATGGTACAATTCGCACAATTGGGGAGGTACCACATGTCAACGGCCTGAAGAAAAATCTATTGTTTTTGGGACAAATAGATAGTCATGGGTGCAAAACTTATTTGAAAATGGGATCATAGAGGCGCACTTGTATTGATGAATGTAGAAAAGATCGATACTAATCTGTTCATACTTAAAAAGGAAACACTACAGAAAGCTAATGTGTGTGTCTCGTCAAATGGAAAAGAATCAACGATGATGTGGCACCTCAAACTCGGTCACATGTCAAAACAATGTTTGAAGATTCTCTCTGAACGAAAATTACTTTCGGGGCTCAAATCGGTAAACTTACCGTTTTGCGAGTATTATGTTACAAGTAAGCAGCATAGATTGAAGTTCAGCAAATCCACGGCTATAAGTAAATGCATTTTAAACTTGATTCATTCTGATGTTTAGGAATCGTCGGATATGTCCATGGGAGGTGCAAAGTACTTGGTGACGTTTATTAATGATTATTCCAGGAGATGCTAGGCGTATCCAATTAAGAAAAAGTTAGATGTGTTTTCAGTGTTCAAATAATACAAAACACAGGTAGAACTTGAATTTGGGAAGAGGATAAAGTGCTTGAGGACAGATAATGGTGGAGAGTACAAAGACGGTGAATTTATTGCTTTCTGTAAGAAAGAAGGTATTCAGAGACAGTTCACAGTTGCATACACTCCTCAATAAAATAGAGTGGCAGAGGGGATGAACATGACTCTTACAGAAAGAATAAGAGCTATGTTGAGAACTGCTGGTCTACCTAACTCATTCTGAGCAGAAGCAGCCAAAACTGTCTGTTATATATTAAATCGGTCGCCATTTAGGGCAATTGGGTTGAAGACTCTGATGAAAATGTGGACTGAAAAGTCAGCTGATTAATCTTACCTACATACATTTAAATGTTTTGTATACGTGATGTACAATGCCCAAGAAAGAATAAAGCAGGATCCAAAATTCAGAAGATGTATCTTCTTCGGATATGCTAATAGAGTAAATGAGTATTATCTGTGGGACCCCACTGCCCACAAGATCATCATCCGCAAAGATATTATCTTTATAGAAGATCAACTGCAAAGAAGAGATATGGATGATAACAATATAAAAGAAAAGTCAGAGACTGTGCCGGTATATATGGAAAATAATCCAGAAGATTCAGATTCTTCTGAAGCAGCACCTGAGTATGAGGAACAAGAACTAGTCGAGTCCGAGGCTCTAGAAGTTTGTCGGTCAACTTGTGAGAGACAATCGCTAGTGTGACACTCGGATTATGTCACAGAGATCAATGTTGCATACTGTCTTCTAACAGATGATGGAGAGCCATCAACTTTTCATGAAGCTTTAAACAGCTCAGATGTTGCTTTGTGGATGACAGTAATGCACGAAAAAATTGAGGCTCTACACAAGAACAAAACATGAGAACTTGTACTACTACCACATGGAAGAAAAGCCATTGGTAATAAATGGGTCTACAAGATCAAACGTGATGGTAATGATCAAATGGAGCGTTATCATGCAAGATTGATGGTGAAAGAATATGTTCAGAAAGAAGGTATTGAATACAACGAAATATTTTCTTCGGTGGTTCGGCTCACAACAGTCAGAATAGTCTTGGCGATATGTACTACATTTGATCTAGATCTAGAATAGTTAGATGTGAGAACTGCATTTCTTCATGGAGAACTTGAAGAAGAAATTTATATGCTCAAACCAGAAGATTTTGCTGAAAAAGGAAAGGAGAACTTGGTTTGCAGGTTGAACAAATCTTTATACGATCTCAAACAGGCGCCGATGTGTTGGTATAAGAGATGTGATTCATTCATCATGAACCTTGGATACAACAGACTCAGTTCAGACCATTGTGCATATTACAAGAGGTTTGAAGATAATGATTTTATCATTTTGCTGTTGTACGTAGATGACATATTGGTATAAGAGATATGATTCATTCATCATGAACATTGGATACAACAGACTCAGTTCAGATCATTGTGCATATTACAAGAGGTTTGAAGATAATGATTTTATCATTTTTCTGTTGTGCGTAGATGACATGTTGGTTACAGGCCCCAACAAAGATCGAGTCCAAGAATTGAAGGCATAATTGGCTAGGGAGTTTGAAATGAAGGACTTGGGACCAGTAAACAAGATTCTAGGTATGCAAATTCACCAAGACAGAAATAATAGGAGATTTGGGTTTCTTAGAAGAACTACTTGAAAATCTTGCGACGCTTCAACACGCACGATTGTAAGCCAATTTCTACCTCACTTCCTGTTAATTTCAAATTATCCTCAAGTATGTGTCCTAACAATGAAGCAGGAGGAAAAAGATGTCTCGAGTACCGTATGCATCAGCAGTGGGAAGTTGATGTTCGCTATGATATGTACTAGACCAGACATTGCACAAACAGTGAGAGTAGTCAGTCGATACATGGTAAATCCTGGTGGAGAGCATTAGATAGCTATAAAGAGGATTTTGCGATATATTAGAGAAACCTCAGATGTTGCATTATGTTATGGAGGATCAGAGTGTACTGTCAAGGGATATGTGGATTAAGATTTTGCAGTAGACCTTAATAAAAGAAAATCCACTACTGGCTATGTGTTTACACTTGTAAGAGGAGTTTTTAGCTAGGGTTCGAAACTGCAGACCGTTGTGGCTCTATCTACAACAGAAGCAGAGTACATGGCAGCTACACAAGCTTGTAAGGAAACTATTTGGATACAAAGGTTATTGGAGGAGCTCGGGTACAAATAACAGAAAATTCCTGTGTAGAGTGCCTTGCATATTGCAAGGAATCCAACTTTTCATTCCAGGACAAAACGCATAAGGGTACAATATCACTTCGTTCGAGAAGTTGGGGAAGATGGAAGTGTGGATTTATAGAAAATCCATACCAAAGAGAACCTAGCAGATGTTTTGACCAAACCAATCAATACAGATATATTTATCTGGAATAGATCCTCTTATGGCCTAGTAGAGACGTAAATAACATGATAATGGCTAAGCGGAAAGGATGATGTGGAGATTGATTGATCCTCAATCAAATCTCCAAGTGGGAGAATGTCAAAGTCATGATTGGCACCACCCTTCTAGATGGGTGGTGCCAAACCATCAACGTTTTCTACACGACCCACCATTTTTTAGTGGTGTCGTGTTGACTATAAAAATAATAAAAAATAATAATTATTATTTTAATTAAAAAAGAAGGGAAATGAGGCCTATAAATAAAAGGCTACATTCTCCCCTTCGGCATTCAATTCTTCAGTTCATTTTCTTCTTTCTTATAGAGAGATAAGAGTTTTAAGAAACTCTTGAGTGATTAGTGATTTGAGAGTTTGAGTGTATTGAGATTTTAAGCAGTGAGCTAAAATACTACAATACTTATAACTCTTTTTTCACTAGAAAGTATTTTCTTTTTGTCTTCGCCCGTGGATGTAGGTTAAAAGCCGAGCCACGTAATTTTTGTTGTCCCTGTGTGATTCTGTCTCATTATTTCTTAATTTCACTTTAGTTACATGTCTTCTTCACCCAATCAATTTCCCAACACACTACAAGTTACTTTAGCTTAAGCATGAAAAATTTATGGAGGTAACTTCACCTTTTTACCCTCAACTCAATCAAACCGAAGCCAAGGCCAAGGTTCTTCAAGTTTGGAACTTCTGCGTAGCTGCCGCTACTCCAAAAAATTAAATATGTTATTCATCACCACCATGTAATAATAATCTCTCTTCGTATTGAAGAAAGAATAATATTGATTAGTTTCAATTAATGACTATTTGAATAGTATGCTTATGGTTATCATTTTCGTGAAAACTTCAAATTTTATAAGAAGGTGAAACTATTTGCACCCTCAAATATGTATTTAATATTGTATACATTCGATATAATTGTTAAGGATAAGTTAACATAAGTAAATAAAGTATTATTACACTTGGACTCATCTAGGGAAGCCAACTTACTACTATCTTATTTTATAATAATGTTTTTATTTCTATTTAAACAGGAAAATTCACTAATGCACAAGATATGAAAGTCCATTTTTCAGCTAGTGGGGTAAAGCTGTCAATTGGAGCAAACCTTCAAGAATTCATCACGAAATTAAGAGATAACACGTATTGTTGCTATAATAAGCACCGATCTATAACAACAGACTGTTATGTAAGCGCGAAAAAAGCGCATTCCACACTCATTTTAAGATCACACCAGTGCTTGAGTATAAATCTTCAGTTAGAACCTATCCCTGATAGATTTTTAAAGAATCATAGTGTGTAACAAAAAGAAACACAATGTTGAAGAGTAAAAGTCATGTTTTAATACATAAATTAGCTATTTTAATTTGCAGAGGTTTCAAAAAATCAATTTGAATGTGAAAATTAAGGATCACTGTTATCTTAATTAGTTATTTTAATTTGCATAGGTTTCGAAAAATCAATTTGAATGTGAAAATTAAGGATAAATTTTTATTATAATTAGCTATTTTAATTTGCATAGGTTTTGAAAAATCAATTTGAATGTGAAAATTAAGGATCACTTTTATCTTTCAGCAATGTATTTTTTCAATTGTTCTAACATCAGGTATAAAATACACGATATTGAAAATCTATACTAAAGTAATAAAAATAAAATTTAAGAGTGCGTAAAGTGTCAATCTCGTATACATGAAAAAGAAAATTTAACACATGTAACATAATTTTATTACAACAGTACGAAAGTAATATAATGTGACCATGCTACCGAATATTATTTGTCGCTCAAGAATCATAACTACAAAAAATACCATAATTAAGCTAGTAAGCATATAATTTATCACTTAATGAACTCCATGACGCAAAAGTTACACACAAAACATTCATAATTGGCACCCTAAAATCCAGCTTTGCTTGCCAATGCCATCAATTCTTGTTTGGTTCGTTCCTTTCATCCTGAAGATTTCATTAACATAATTACATCCATCATGGAGGCTTCTCCGGCAGCTGATGAGCCTCAGGCACTACCATTGGCATTCTACTGATTATAATTATCTTTTCATTTTCTGGAATAGCCTCATAGCAATTCTTCAACAAACTCAAGCAATGCTCATGGCCCCAGTTATGAAGTATCGACTACAAAATATTATTATTGATTAACATTAGCTATTGATGACCTGTTATTATGCCCCAAGGTTATCTGATTGATCTTCAAGTAATTTTATTTAATAGGGCCATGAGTTTCAATCTTGGGGACTGATGGTTAAGAAATTAATTTGAACTTTGTCCAACACTCGAGCTTTTCGAAAATAAAAAAAATGCTTTATTATTACTTCCACAATTGTTTGATTTAAGCTTCTCAAGGGTAAAATAATATACTTTTCTTGATATAACTTAAAAAAAAAATTGACATAATGAAACAGATAAATTAACGTCAAGGATGTTTTGCAAAAATTTAAAAATATAGAAACTAAATAGATAATTGACACAAGGATTTAATCTAATTTAATCTCTTTTTTTCCAATTATAAATTATAAGAAGAAGAGAGAGAAAGAAATTAAATTTGATTCAATTCTAATATCTATATATCTATATATATCTATCTATCTATCTATCTATATATATATATAAAGTTGGGACTTGAGGAGGTGATGTGGCATCACCATTTCTCATCATCTCATATTCTCTATTATCTAATAAATTGGTTGAAATTAAAAAATAATTACATTACAAAATATTAAAATAGAAGATAATTATTATATTATAAATGATTACATGTCTTTTCCTCTTTCTATTTAAATTCAACAATATGTAAACATTAATAATAATTAATTATAAGTCTTGAAACATTCATTTATTTTATTATGCCAACAATTAAATTTTAGTGGCTTAAAATACATCAATTAATTAATATTAATATATGAAGGAAGGTTCCTTCATCTTCCCTCAACAATGCCATTAGAGCCTAATTTTAATGTCATAATCCCATATTTAATTATTCAATATTTTGTTTAGTGCATTTTGGCTTCTTCAAACTCCATAAACATTAAATATTTAAGCTTTGTAGCATCATTATTTCTCATCTTTTTATATTCTCTACTATCTAATATATTGGTTGAGATTAAAAAATAATTACATATATATATATATATATATATATATACCAGAAGGAAATAGGATCGAAGGATGGATGTGTTTTCAAAATACTTTATTATTAAAAACTCAAATTAAACAAATAATTGAATCGGCTTCGTCAGATTTTAAAAGAACTTACCGTTTCTTTATTAGATTGATTTGCTTTGAAAGCGGCTTGATCAAAATTTTAGATCTAAACTGGTACGTGGCGTTGTTTTACCGGATCGATGCAGAACTTAATCTGCCTTTGGACCCAGATCTGACTTAGGACAGATCAATAGTCCGCACGTTCTGGTTTCCAGCCGATATACCGGATTAGTGTGCTTTACCAGATATTATTAAGATTCTTTGATAGATCTGGAGATCTATTTTGCTTTGAAACGCGATTTGTCAATTTTAGAAGTGTCTTTACCAGATCTGAGTTAGGTTGATTTTAGCAAACCTAGCAACAGGGCTTTACAGAAATAAACATGCATTAAGGTTGGCTTCTAAAACATACACAGTACCAGATCCGGTTCCCGGAAATGGTGCTCTGAAGAAGGAGGGAGAAGAGAAGTTTACGACTGAGGATCGAGATCTGGTCTCTTTGCCTCAGAAGAATGTATATTTTATAAAGCAGATCTGATACAGATCAGTCTGCAAGCATGCTTTGTAAAAGAAAATGCTTTAAAATTAAATTGCAGAAATTTAAATGCTTTGAATTTAAATTACATGAATTGAAATTGCTTTATAAATAAAACTAGATCAGAGATCTAGACATACACTTTGCTTTGTTGCTGCTTTACAATTTTCAAATCTTTCCAGAAGGGAAGATTGAAAGACGGGAAGATTATTGAAGGTAAAGAACTAGTCTGATTACTCAAAGCTCTAGGATAGAACTATTGCGTAAACAAAAAATTTCTTTGAATCCTTCGTGCTTTAGAGAGAGTTTTAGAGAGAAGGAGGAGAAGAGAGAGAAATGAAAACTCAAAATAAAAACCCGTGAGGAGTCTAAGTCTTCCTCTTGGATTATATACAAAGGTTACAACGTGTACAGTATCATTTGTATTATTTACTGTAGCGGGTTTGTAAGTGCACAGTAACAAATGGAAAGGTGTACAGTTGAGCAGGGGCTTTAGTGTTGATGCCGAGCAGGAATGCTGAGCAGGAATCTTTGGATGCCGAGCAGGAATGCTGAGCAGGAATCTTTGTAAAACGGGTGAAGAGACATGTGCGCTCTCACTTGTGTCCAGAGGACCACCCGAGGAGAAAATAAGCAAAAATATAAAATACAAATGAGTAAGAAAATAAATTTACTTTTTTTTTTTTTTGAATAGTTACATGAACTATTTACAATGCTTTATTGGAGAGAAAATTCCGAAACAATCATCTTCGTTTTCATCTCCAAGAGAGACGGTTGGCTCATCATCATCATCGTCTTCATCTTCAGTGGAATCTGCAACTGAGGATTTGGATCTAGAAGCGAGGAGCTGTTCCATTGCTTTGAAGTACTCTTCTTCTGTTTTGGCACTTGCGAGGAGAGCTTGGGCTTTGGATTTTTGAGTGAGGAAAGTGCCTTGGGCTTTAATGTCTTTAATGGCTGGTTGTAGGTGGCCTTGAGCAGAAAGCCAGTTTTGGACAAGGTCGGTAGTTAATTTGGTCTGCTCGTCAAATTTTGACCACCATTTGACTCTAAAGGTTCTTTGGAGGATAAAATGGGAATCCTGTGTGTGATGTCGAAGACTCCACATCCAGACCCATGGGAGGAAGAAATTGGTACAAAAGCAGAGAAAAGGAGGAAATCTTTTCTCAGACTCAGTAGGTTTGTAGTTGGCTTTGAAAAGGTTTAGGCATTGTAGGGCATTTGGGGTAAGGATTTCAGAAGTTGGACCAAAATAATTCCACCAATGGTGAAACCAATTGGGAAGGCTCTGGACGGTTATTTTTGAATTAAAGAAAAATAACCAGGAATGGGATTTTTTAGGGTTTTGTATGAAGAAAGTGTTATACCAAGCCTGTTGGTAATCCCAGTAGGAGAAAGACCGACAGTGTGGTAAACGGGTCTCAAAATCAAGAGGGAAAGTTTTAAAATTGTGGAGCAGGTCACCCCACTGGTTAGGGCTCAAAACTTTTAAAATTGTGGCCGTAGAATAGGCCGGCTCAGAATGAGTTTTACTAAAAAAGAAATGTTTGAATTTTACTGAATCAGTAATTTCCAAAATGCTTTGATAGTAAGACTGGGGTTTCGTCAAATCCCATGGTTTGAAAAACCAGCCTTGGGGAAAAAACTTTGAAATGCTTTGAAAAGGATCGGAATGGTAAAATCCATCTTCCATTGAAATAACGTTTTGAAAATGGGCTTTATCAAACCAATCGGAGGTTTTCTTTGAAGGTGTTGGCTGAGAGAGCACAATTTGGGAGGATGAGCTCTCACCAGAAACAACTATGTTTTGGGAGGAAGGCTTTGAGATATCTTTAGAAGTTGGTTTTTCTTCCTCTTTAGGTTGGACTTGGGAAAGGCTTTGTAGAGCTATCATAAGCTCAGGTGACTTTGTAATGGAACTCATCCATTGCTTTACTTGGTCTTCAGAAGAAATGGATTTGTATTTGGCTTCATGCTCTTCAACCAATTCAATCCAAGATTTAATTGGCATGGCTGAGGAAAGGAGTTTTTCTTTAGAAGGGGTTGCTTGGGATGCTTTGGAAGGTTCTTGGGAAGCAGGAGCTTTCCCTTTGTCGCTTCTTTTCTTTGGAGCCATTACCTGTTTTGAAGAAATTCCCGAGTTAGAAAATCAGGAACAGAATTTTTATCACCTTTAATAAATTCTATATCAAAATCAAAAACACTGAGAATAGCTTGCCAACGTGCAAAAATCTGTTTTGATGCAATGTTTTGAACATCCTTTTCTAAAACATGTTTTGCAGCTTTGCAATCAATTCTAAGTAAAAATTTTTGATTTAACAAATCACTTTGGAATTTTGTAATGCATAAAACAATGGAAAGAATTTCTTTTTTGATAGTGGAATAGTTTTTCTGACAATCGTTCCAATGAGCAGAAACATATTGAACTATCTGTTCTTTATCATTATCTTTTTGCTTTAAAATACCTCCATATCCTAAATCTGATGCATCAGTTTCAACAATTTTAGGAAATGCAGGATTTGAAAGATGTAAACATGGAATGCTTTTAACAGTCTGCTTTATTAATCTAACGACTTTGGTATGCTCTTCTGACCATGCAACAGGGTTCTTTTTTAACCTATCATGCAAAGGTTTAGACATCCTATTGATGTTAGGGCAGAAATCAAGAACATAATTTAAACTACCAAGAAATCTTTGTAGTTGGGTTTTATCTAAAATTTTGTCTGGGAATTTGTCCGCAAACAAAAGAGATCTTTCAATAGGAGTAATGGTTCCTTTGGAAATATGATGACCAAGAAACCTGACTTTCGTTTGAAACATTGAAATCTTTGAACTGGAAAGAGCTAATCCAGCCTTTTTTGTAACAAGATAAAAAGTCTTTAGATGTTTGAAATGTTGATCAATGCTTTGAGAAAAAATTAAAACATCATCGATATAGACAATGCAAAACTCAGAGTAGGGATTGTAAATATCATTCATAATTCTTTGAAATTCTGAGGGTGCATTTTTCAAACCAAAGGGCATTACTGTCCACTCATATTGACCAAAAGGAACAGTAAATGCTGTTTTGTAACGGTCTTTAGGATGAATTTGAATTTGCCAAAATCCCGACTTCATATCAAATTTGGAAAAAATGAAGGCCGAGCAGAGTTTTTGAAGCAAGTCTTTTTTATTAGGTATCGGGTACCTAATCCATTTCAAAGCTTTATTTAAAGGTTTGTAATTTATCACAAGTCTAGGTACACCTCTTTCAATCTCGGAATTTTTATTAACATAAAAAGCAGCACAAGACCAAGGTGACCTGGATTTTACAATTAAACCTTTGGAAGCAAGATCTTTAATTTCTTCTTTACAATGTTGTTCCAAATCCGAATTCATTTGGATTGGACGAGCTTTAGTAGGTATTTGCTTTTCATCAAAAGAGCTTTCATAAGGCAAATCTACCAAATGTTGTTTTCTATTCCAAAAAGCACTTGGTAAATCAGCACAAATTTCTTTTTCAATAAGACTTTTGAAATCAGAAATTTTTCTTTGTACAAAATCATTTTGTAATTGATTCTCAATTCTCTGAAAATTTAAATCCTTTTGTAAGCAAAACAAATCATCTTGTTTAGACTTTACAATAGCATTGATTTTGTTTTGGTAAATCGAACAAGCTTTAACAATATTAAGGTTACGGGTCTTTGGTTTTTCAATAAATGGAAAAGCAAGTTCTTTGGATTTTGCTTTGAAATATATACCATCATAATTGATAGCATATGGGGTTATCAAATTTATAAAAGGTGTTCCTAAAATGATAGCATGGTGTATATCATTTGTAAGAACGAAAGAGGTTTTAAACTCAATTTTGTCATTATAAATAGATGCTTCAACTTTGGAAGTAACATTGAGCTTTGAATTATTTGCAGCAGAGAGTCTTTCTTTTGTTTTTTCACGAAATCTCTTAGGAACAATGTCCTCTCGGATGCAATTTAAATCAGCACCAGTATCAAATAGAGCAATGGCATCCATTGCAAAATCATCAGAAAAAATTAAAGTAATTTTAATCAAATATTTTCTGGTGGTGATTTGCTTTAAGACAAACAAAAAATCATTTGGGATTGACTCAATATTATCAACCTTTTGCTCAACATCATCATTTTCTGATTCAACCTCCTTATCGGAAGTATCTTGCAACTGTTTTTGTAAAAGAAGTTGAATAGTTGCAGAATCAGTTTTTTGTTTTTCTTTTAAATCCTTTATTTCAAGTTTAATATCCTTAATCTCCTTTTGAAGGTCTTGGATATTAGGAGCAGACTTCTTAGTTTTTCTTTTATCTAAAATCTCAGTTAAATCATAAGAATTCTTTTTGACAATAGGGATTTTAGAAGAAGAAGCTTCTGTATTGCTTGAATCCATAGTTTTTAAAAGCTTATCAAGATAATCCTTTTGAAGATTTGGATCCGAAATGTGCTTTACAAGTTCAAGGAAAATCTCTTGGTCTTTTGTCAAAACATTGATTTTCTTTAAATAAGAATTATCCGAATCAGAATCACTATTGCTAGATGCAGAGCTTTCTGAATCGAATAGTTCATCGACTTGGAGGGGGTCATCATTACCCGACCAGGAAGACTCAGAATCAGAAGACCCGACCAGAAGAGGGGCAATTTTGGAAAGGATTTCCTCCTCGAGGCCGAGCTCGTGGAGTCTCCTGTTCATTTTACAAAAACGTGCAGTATGACCTTTCATACCACATTTGAAACATGTAGCTTCTTTAAAATTGAACGGGGTTTTAGGTTTGGCTTTAAACTCTTTCTTTTTAGAGAAATTATGTTTCTTATAAGGCCTCGAAGGTTTCTTATAAGGGAGTTTTCTAAAATCATGAAAGGGTTTTCTATGGCTTTTAGACTTGTAATGTTTTTTGTAAGGTTTTGAAGGACACTTACCATTACAGTCTTTGGAAGTGGAAGCTTTAAAGGGGTCATAATTGAATTGCTTGCAGAACCCGCCTAATTCTTGCTTAGATTGCCTAAGCTCTTGTTTTAGACGTTTCTGAAGTTTCAAGTCTTGACAGATCTTTAAACCTTCTTTGTTGACAAAACTGACTAATTCACCATAAGTGAGTTTGTCATAAGGAATACGATTATCAAAAAGGGCTTTGATAGAATTTCTTACATTTTCTCCCAAAAGGGTAGGTAAACCTGCAAGGAATTTTTCCTTCCAAGTTACATGATTTGCATCATCCCTTAGGAAGAGTCTGGTAAAGAAAGTGGTTTTGTAGTCATTAAAATCACTAAGTTTCCTACACCTCAAATTGTGTAGTAACTCAGCGTTTTTGTCTCTAAGGTGAGAAGGATCACCTATGAAGTGGAGAGAAATAGTCAATATCAGGGTAGCCACAGCATCCTGAATTGGATTATTGAGGTCATCAAGAATGGGAGCACCATTCTCATCGATTTGGATGGCATTAAGGATGTCTAATTGCTGCAATTTGGTGAGAAAATGATCCCACCATCCTTTAAGTTGACCAGTAAAACCGGCAATTAGGATTTCTGCAATGGCTTTGTCAGAAGTTCTTGATTGGGTTTTATAAGCATTGGCTGCCATGGTCATTTGCTGCAATACACCTAAGATGTTGTACTCAGACATTCCATCTATATTCCACTCATAGACAGAGGATGCATTATATCGGGCTTGATTTAATGCACTGGGCCTGTTGTCTATAGTCAAATCAGGTGGAGACTTGGAAGTAGGGAGTGCCAATTCCCAATGAATTTTGTTGGCTTTAGAAATAGGCTCTTCAGTAAAGGCTTCTAGGTCAGAAGAGGCAATAGAAACCTGATCTTGGTCGAGTACTCCAATTCTACTCAACTGGGGAGTATCAATCCTGCTGGATTGAGGAGTATCGGGAGCTATTTGAACTTTACTAGATGAGGAAGAAGCAGCTTCTATCCTATCTAGTTGTTCTCTAATGGCTTTAGTAAAATCAGACTTTGATTCATGGACAAGCTTCTGACTAGTTTTCGAAACCTGAAAAGGTTTGAAATAGGTTCTTTCAGCTTCTTGTCAGAATCTGATTTTAGAGAAACATGTTTTAGACTAGGAGAAACAGATATGGTTGACTGTTGAAATTGGTTTTCCAATCTGGTCAACTGTTTTCCTATGGTATTTAAGTTAGTATTACAGAAATTGTTCTGTTGAATAATACTACTTAAATTGACATCAGAATCATTAGGCTTAGGAATTTTGTAGGGTGAAGCTCTGACCTCAACAGGAGGTTCACCATGATCTATGGTTATACTCCTAAGAGGGGGATGCTCAGAATCAACAGTTCTATTACTATCGAAGAGTTTCCACTCAGTGGTTTTCTTTCTGATAGTAATAGGGTTTGACTCTTTGAAAGGATAGGAAATGTTGTTTTGAGAAGAATATATTTCGAACCAATCAAAAAACAATATATGAACTTGATGAAGATTAACAAATTCATAGTAAGTTTGTTGGATTTCCTTCCTTTGATTTAAAAAATGTTTAAAAAACCATAGTCTTTTTTCTTTATTATCATCTGAATAAAAATCATTATGCAGCATGGTTATGTCTAATTCAAAATGCTTTTCAATGACATTTAAAACATTTTCTGTGACAGCAGAGAATTTAGGAGATGTTGGAGGAGAAGGTTCTTTCTCTTCCTGTCTTTGTTCATGTTGACTGCTAATGTAAACGGGATGTGGTACCTTTGTAGTGTAGTCAACAGAACTAATAGAGGAACTAGGTAAATCCGAAGTGGAAAACCTAGGTTGACTCTGAAAAGGAAGATTTATAACAGAGGGTATTTTTGTAAATTTCCTTTCTAGCGAAGGAATGCTTGAGCATGATGCTTTATCGGAGAATCTGGATGAATTAGATCTCCTAAATGATAATTTGACTTTACCATCAGAGTACTGAGTCACATTTTGTAACTCTGTATTGGGCTCAAGTTGTTTCGGAATCGCTGGTGGAGCGGCTCCTTCAAGAATCCATTCCTCAGGAAGATTGACATCTTTCTATTGGATTGGTTTTGGGATGACAGTGTTTGCTCTAGACAGGTCAGTCTGTAAGAGAAGAGTTTCATCTCTTTTCGACTGGAATTTATGTTGAGTACTGAAGGCAGTAATCATGGCTTTGTATGAGATTTTAAAAATCAATGCAACAGGGATAGATCCCTCAATCATATGATAATTATGCGTTTTGATTTGTAAAATCATGCTTTTCAAAATGTTTTTGTCTTTAAGAGACAATGTTATGTTTGGATAACAATCGAATGAAATGAGACCTTTACACAAACTAGATTCAATGCTACTTAGCAGAGAATCATCAAAAGAGATGAATCGACCATCTCTAAGAACAGCAAGGATAGAAGTATCCAGGCCTTCTTTAGTAAGGGGCTTTATACCTATTTGGATAAGACCAATATGAATGTAATTGAAATTCTTTTCTTTTAATTTGTTTAAAGATTTTTCTGAAAACAAATTAATTGTTTCAAAAGGCTTTGAAAGAGTTATATCACGCTCTTCAGTTTTTATAACATAATCATTTTTCCAAAAATCGAGCTTTTTTGTTCTGTAAATCTTTTCTTTCGAAATCTTTGGAAGTTCCCAACAATCAATTACTTTATCAAAGTTCTCAATAACAAATTCTTCTGAACTCACAACATGCTTTGAATCACTAGTCTTCCCGGAAGAAGAGCTAGAAAAGGACGATGCTCTACAGTGAAGAGGATCCATGGTTAGAATCCTGGGTTCTATCTTTGGTTTGGTCAGAATGGCTACATGTATGGTTTTACAGCCCTAAACGGAAAACTTATCCTTGGACGGGACACTACCAGTAAAAATTCACCACAAAAACAAAACTTCAAAATAAAACAATAAAACACAAGATTTTAAACACGAAATTCTAAACTGTTTTACACAATCCTCCCCTTGGCTCTGATACCAGAAGGAAATAGGATCGAAGGATGGATGTGTTATCAAAATACTTTATTATTAAAATTTTGATAACACATCCATTATTAAAATTTTGTTCATGTTGACTGCTAATATAAATGGGATGTGGTACCTTTGTAGTGTAGTCAACAGAACTATATATATATATATATATATATATATATATATATATATATCTATAAAGCTGGGAATTGAGGAGGTGATGTGGCATCACCATTTCTCATCATCTCATATTCTCTATTATCTAATAAATTGGTTTAAATTAAAAAATAATTACATTACAAAATATTAAAATAGAAGATAATTATTAGATTATAAATGATTACATGTCTTTTCCTCTTTCTATTTAAATTCAACAATATGTAACCATTAATAATAATTAATTATAAGTCTTGAAACATTCATTTATTTTATTATGCCAACAATTAAATTTTAGTGCTTAAAATACATCAATTAATTAATATTAATAAATGAAGGAATGTTCCTTCATCTTTCCTCAACAATGCCATTAGAGCCTAATTTTAATGTCATAATCTCATATTTAATTATTCACTCTTTTGTTTAGTGCATTTTGGCTTCTTCAAACTCCATAAACATTAAATATATAAGATTTTTGGCATCATTATTTCTCATCTTTTTATATTCTCTATTATTTAATATATATAGGTTGAGATTAAAAAATAAATACATTACAAAATATTTATATATATATATATATATATATATATATATATATATATATATATATATATATATATATATATATATATATAAAGTTGGGACTAGAGGAGGTGATGTGGCATCACTATTTCTCATCTTCTTGTATTCTCTATTATCTAATAAATTGGTTGATATTAAAAAAATAATTACATTACAAAATATTAAAAATAAAAAAAATAATTATTAGACTATAAAAGATTATATATCTCTTCTTCTTTCTATTTAAATTCAATAATATGTAACCATTAATAATAATTAATTATAAGTCTTCAAACATTAATTTATTTTATTATGCCAACAATTAAACTTTAGTGGCTTAAATATATCAATTAATTAATATAGGAAAGAATGTTCCTTCATCTTCCCTCAATAATGCCATTAGGGTCTAATTTTAATGCTATAATCTCATATTTAATTATGTAACCTTTTGTTTAGTATCTTTTGGCTTCTTCAAACTTTATAAATATTAAGTAGTTAAGATTTGTGGCATTATTATTTCTCATCTTTTTATATTCTCTATAATCTAATATATTGGTTGAGATTAAAAAATAATTACATTAAAAAATATTAAAAATAGAAATTAATTAGTAGATTATAAAAGATTACATGTCTCTTCTTCTTTCTATTTAAATTCAACAAATATATAACCATTAATAATAAATTAATTATAGTTTTGAAACATTCATTTATTTTATTAAGCCAACAACTAAACTTTAGTGGTTTAAAATACATCAACTAATTAATATAGGAAGGAATGTTATTTCATCTTCCCTCACCAATACCACTAGGACCTAATTTTAATGTCATAATTTCATATTTAATTATGCAACCTTTTATTTAGTGTCTTTTGACTTTTTCAAACTATATAAATATTAAGTATTTAAGATTTGTTATGTTTGGGTTTTTTTTTTATATTATTTAACCAACATCCTCTTTAGAAATGTTCTTGTGTTTTTATTTTTTGACTTATTTAAATTTTTTGTATTGTGTACTTCATGGAGTATTCTTTTCTTCATGAGTTAAACAATGATAAAGATAGTTGGATGATAAGGATTATGCTTTGTAAAATGTGGGAGTCTGTTAATACCAAGAAGAATGAAGAGTTGATTAGTGTGAACATAATTTTTATTGATGAAAAGGTTGTGTACACTTAACTATACATATTAATATATATTTTTAAAGTTAACAAAAAAATAATTAACTTTCATAAATAACATTAGTTTTATAAGGCTGCGCCATCTTAAAAAAAAAATCAATTCATATTTTTTATCAGTTTTATCAAGTGTAAAGTAATAAAAAAATAATACTATTTTTTTTTAAAGCCGCACGAAGTGCGGTTCTATTTCCTAGTATATATATAAAGTTAGGACTCTAGGAGGTGATGTGGCATCACCATTTTGCTTCTTTGTATATTCTCTATTATCTAATAAATAGAGAATTTGTTTTTTCGATTTGGCTTTTCATCTTCTCATAATTAATTTGATTGTATTTAACTCATTTAATAAATAGTAACTTTATTAATATATATCATTCCTCATCTTTTTATATTTTATATTATCTAAAATATCTAAAATATTGGTGGATATTCTTTGTACTTTTTTTTCTCTTTCTATTTAAACTCAACAATATGTAATCATTAATAATAATTAATTATAAGTCTTTTGAAACATTTATTTTATTATGCTAGCAATTAAACTTTAGTGGCTTAAAATACATGAATTAATTAACATAGGAAGAGAGGTTCTTTCATTTTCCCTCAACAATGCCACTAAGGCCTAATTTTAATGCCATAATCCCATATTTAATTATGCAACCTTTTGTTGAGTGTCTTTTGGCTTCTTCAAAATTTATTATGCTATCAATTAAACTTTAGTGCCTTAAAATACATCACCTAATTAACATAAGAAGAGAGGTTCTTTCAACTTCCTTCAACCTCATCTTTTTATATTCTCTATTATCTAAAATATCTAAAATATTATATCTATATCTATATATATATATATATATATATAAAGATGGGACTTGAGGAGGTGATGTGACATCACCATTTCTCATCTTTGTATATTTTCTATTATCTAATAAATAAAGAAATTTTCTTTTAGATTTGGCTTTTCATCTTCTCATAATTAATTTGATTGTTATTACACAATGATAATTATGTAAAGGTTTTAATGAAACATATTCTTTGTAATGAACATCCAAATGGGAGTGTTATGAATTTATTAAAATAAATGTAGATGTTCATAACATATATCTCTTAGTCTCC
>NW_006262339.1:39121894-39139883 GCF_000493195.1 Citrus x clementina
TGGGAAAAAAATAAAAATCACTTCTATAAAATATTTCTCTCCATTTTATTCTTTTATCGGCGGGTGATTACTTTATTGAAATAAGCTGGCTAATAGCTTTTTTTGTTTTTATAAGGGGTGCGTCATCTTTAAAAAAAAATCAATTCATATTTTTTTTCAGTTTCATCAAGTGTGAAGTAAGAAAAAAAGATAATACTAAATTTTTTTTTCAAAGTTGCGTGAAGCGCGGTTCTATTTTGTAGTTTGTTTAAGAGACTAAGATGATAGAGACATGAATAAAACAACTACACAAGAGGTGAGAATTTTTTACTTGGTTTTTCTCATAAGCCTTTTCATTTTTATTTTTAATGGATTACCGGGTGAAGAAGAAAGAAGACGTGACTGAGATGGAGTTAAACTTTTGTTGGTTGGTGTTGTAAAAAAAAATGTAGAAGGTCAAAAATAGACAATAGGATTTTAGTTAAATAAGTTCGGCTCCTGAAAAGTTCAAGAAACTTGAATAAGTCAAATAAACATGACTGCAAGAGAGCACGACAGTGGTAGAGCATGGCTGCAGGAGACACGACAATAGGAGAGCACAACTACCGGAGATAAGTTCAAATTGAAAAAGTCTAGTTGCTGAATCTGGCACTTGTTGGAAGTCTTATTCATGGTTATTAAAATAAGAAGAATACAGAAGTGTTGGAGTAAATGTTGACTCCAGATAAAATTTTAATTAAGTGATAAAGATCATTAGAAGGAGGAGTTGTTGAGGATTTGTGTTATTTAAGTTGTATTATAAGCAAAAATTACATTAGAGTCGTTATACAATAGTGAAAATACTGTGAACGTAGGCCAAGTGCTCAATTATGTCAATTCTTTGAGTCTTTTTCATTATATCGCCCCACTTATTATTTCTCTAGTTCACACAAATTTATGTCTTGTTTATTATGTCACCCACTTACTTATTTCTCTAATCACTACTACAAAAATAACATTTACTGACACTATAATCAAACACGTTGTAAAAAGTGTCAGTAAATACTTACATATGCACTATTTACTTTATTTAATAAAAAAGTATCATAAATTAATGATACTAAAGTGTCAGTAAATTGAACATCAGAAATCACTGACACTATAGTATCAAAGATTTAAAAAAATATTATTAGAACTTATAAATCTTTCAATTCGAACCTATGACTTCTAAAATTGAAAATGCGTAAGTTTGGTTTGCAAGCCACTAAGACACAAATATTATGTTAATAATTAAAAAACAAAAGACATAAATACTATCTCACATCTCTTTCCCTTCATTCATAATATTGTGAATTAAAACATAGCAAACATAAATTACAAAATCCCTAGATCTACCACACGGCCGACACTCCCAAAACCTCTCCCATAACTGTTGTCACTACTTTCGATTAGCCACTATCATCATCTCCCTTCACCACAATCTAAACTTTTTTGCTCACATCTCTTTCCCTACATTCATAATATTGTGAATTAAAATATAGCAAACATAACTTACAAAATTCCTAGATCCACCACACTGCCGACACTCCCAAAACCTCTCCCATAACTGTTGTCACTACTTTCGATTAGCCACTATCATCATCTCCCTTCACCACAATCTAAACTTTTTTGCTCACATCTCTTTCCCTACATTCATAATATTGTGAATTAAAATATAGCAAACATAACTTACAAAATTCCTAGATCCACCACACTGCCGACACTCCCAAAACCTCTCCTATCACTACTGTCACTACTTTCAACTAGCCACTATCATCATCTCCCTTCACCAAGATCTGGACGTTTTTGCTCACATCTCTTTCCCTTCAAATGATAATGGCCCCTTCTATCCTTTAATTGTCTTCCATAATTTATTTCTTGTGTTGAATTTTTTATTCTTTCATTGCAACTTTTATCATTGTTTCTTTAATCTATTTCTTATGTTGAATTTTTTATTCTTTCGTTGCAACTTTTATTATTGTTTTTCAATTGTGTAGACCTCACCTAAAACAAAAGCTGGACTATCTTTGTTTTTGTTTTTTTTCATTTTATGTGGTTTGATTATTGGGATTTGTAAATGATGACCATAAAGTCTCACATGTAGCAATCATCCAGGGAATTAAAAATTATAAATTTTGATACAAACAATCTTTTGCCTGTGATGATGTTAGAGTGTGGGAGAGAATAAAAAAACAATAACCCACATATCCCAAAATGATAAGCTTTAGCAATTAACCTAATGTATTGTTAATTAATTAATTAAGCAATTATTAATGTAGTTGGAGTGGACGAAGTCGCTTCCTAAACAACCTTATCAACCCGTTGTTGTTATTTAAAAAAAAAAAATCTCATCTTCAAAAAATAATAAGAATTGATTTTTTTTTTTAAATTTTCGTGATCAGTTCATTGTCACTAACCTGAATTTAAGAAAGAATAATATTAATTAGTTTCAATCAATGACTATTTGAAGAGTATGTTTATGGTTATCATTTACTTGAAAACTTCAAGATTTATAAATGTGTGTAATTATTTGCACCCTCAAATATGCTTTTAATGTTGTATACCTAAGATATAATTGTTAAGGATAATCTAATGTAAGCAAATAAAGTATTATTACACTTGGGACTCATCTAGGAAACTCAACTTACTACTATCTTATTTTATAATAATGTTTTTATCTCTATTTAAACAGGTAAAATTCACCAATGCATAAGATATGAAAGTCCATTTTTCAGCAATAGGGGTAAAACTGTCAATTGAAGCATACCTTCAAGAATTCATCACCATAATTAAGAAATAACACATAATGTCTGCTATAATAAATATCGATCTATAATTACAGATTGTTATATAAGTGAGAAAAAGTGCATTCCATTGTGTACTCATTTTAAAGTCACCCTAGTAATTGAGCGTAAATAAAGAGAGAATGACACTTTAGTCCCCCCAGTTAGAACTAATCCCTTGATAGATTTTAAAGTGTCATAATGTGTGATAAAAAGAAACACAATGTTAAAGTGTAAAACATGCCTTTTAATAGATAAATTAGGTCCTTTTAATTGGTAGAGGCTTCGAAAAGTCAATTTGTATGTGACAATTAAAGATCACTTTTATCCTTCAACAATTTATTTTTCAATTATTTTCTAACATCAGGGATTAAATACACATTAAAAATCTATATGGAAGTAATAAAAATAAAATTTAGAGAGTCTAAAGTATCACTCTCCCATACATGAAAAACAAATGTAACACACAAAACATGTTTTTATTACAACACTACTAGGTAATTAATGCGACCGTACTGTCCAATATTATTTTTTTTGTTGAGAATCGCAACCATTAATTAATACCATAAGACTTTTGTTATGTTATATAATCATGTAGCATACATAATTATGTAGCAATCATTGGATTAAATCTAACGGTTGTAGAAATAACATGATTAATATTTTATATTTCTACAACAGTTGGATGTTCATCGAACGACTGCTATATAATCATGTATGTTACATAATTATATAATATAACAATCTCCATACCATAACTAGGAAAGCAAGCATGTAATTTAATCACTTGATGAACTCAATGATGCAAAAATTACACACAAAACATTCATAATTGACACCGTTAAATCCAGCTTCGTTTGCTAATGCCATAAATTCTTGTGTGGTTCGTTCCCTTCCTCCTGAAAATTGCATTAACATAATTATATCCGTCATGGAGGCTTCTCTAGCGGCTGCGGTAGCCTCAGGCGTTACCATTGGCATCCTATCGATGATAATTATCTTTCCATTTTCCGGAATAGCCTCGTAGCAATTCTTCAACAAAGTTAAGCAATGCTCATCATCCCAGTTATGAAGTATCCACTGCAAAATATTATTACCGATTAGTTTTAGTTATTGACGAACCTGTTGTCACACTCTTAGTGAAGTGATTTTCAAATAACTTTATTTACCTAGCTCTCGAGTTCGAATCTTAAAAAGGTTTGGGTTAAAATATTAATTTGGGATTTTCCCTGCACTCTATCTTTTAAAACAAAATTAAAAAACAAAATAAAAACAAATTAAACAAAACAAAATAACAGAAAATGACTCTATTAGTACTTCCATGAAGATTTGGATTGGGAATAAGGATTCAGTGCTGAGTTAAGTTTTTGCTGAGCACTGAATCAATAATTATTAGGTGAGAGAAATAAAAAAATAAAAATTCAAATAAATCTTGATCATTGATTCAGTGCTCAGCCAAAAAAAAAAAAAAAAAAACTCAACACTGAATCATATATATATATATATAACTTACAAATCAATAAATTTGACATGATGAAACAGATATACTGCCGGGGATGTTTTGCCTAATTTCGAAATACAATGACTAAATTGGTAATTAAAACAAATCCTACGGATGAGCATTTGCATGTTAGTTAAATCCGAAACTAACCTTCATCAAAATGGCATCCCCTTTTGGAATTCTTTCAAACATATTTCCACCTATATGTTTCACACCTACAACATATGTAAACCACGCTTGGATTAATAAACTATTGAGTTTGTAAAAGTCCAAATAAGACATGAAAGAACTTAATAGTTAGTAGAAAGTATACCGCGATAAGATGGAGCATTTTGAATAACATTGCTCAATTCACCCGACGAGCCGAAATATGAGGATATCTAGAAGTGATTATATTAAGGGTGACCCCAAGGCCACCACCGACATCCACCAGCTGCTTAATTTGCTCAAAGCCATTGTAAGAGTCAAGGATTCTATTCATAACTATGCTAGTGTGATTCAACATTGCCTTATTAAAAACTCCATTAAATCTAGAATCATTGCCTGCATACTCATAGACTCCCATTCCGTGAACCTTGTTGAATGGGATTCCTCCCTGAAGAACTGCGTCTGCCAGCTTGTACCTAAAAGTTCAAAAGATTATTATTAATTACGCGCACAAAAAGGTATTTTCAGCAATTAATCTAATAAAATGTCATCAAATGTTTTCCTGAATAATCTTATGCGGACAACTGCCCTTCTAATTAATCATCTGAACAAAATCAAAAAGTAAAATAAAATAAACTCCAATTAATATATAAATAATAATAATGCATTGGCGTTGGGTTTTTTCTTTTCTTTTGTTTAATTTTTTAACTTGGTCCAAACGTCCTTAAAAAGATAATCTCTGCTTGTCTAATTGGCGGGGTACACTTAATAAGAATATACCAGAGAGAGTATACACATAGGGAGTATCAAAGACTTTCTCAAACTCTTTCGCTTCAAATCCGCGTACTGACGTTAATTGGGTTGGAAAATGTTTAAAAATAAAAGATATTTAAAGTTAACAAGACAAACCATATATCTAGTATGGCTTGGTCTCCAGCCATGGCCAAGAGGGGACAGAGTGAGACACCATCTTGATTAAGCACAAAGTATTTGGCCACAGGTGCAAGACTGTACAGCCTCTGATTATCACCAGCTGATGAAAGAGAGCAACGAAGCACGCGGTTGGTCACAAGTAGCCGAAGGATCCGGTCAAGCATAACCCCTGTATTGGGGTTGCGGCTCGGAATCTGTGCTGCGATTTGTGCTGCAGAGAGTTTAGCCCCTGGACCTGCTTTGGCTATAATCTCAAAGACTCCAAGTTCTGCTGCCGCTTGCATAGACGCAGGTAACACTATGCTCATTGCCAGTTGCATGGCAAATGAATACGTGTCTTCTTCATTTTCTTCTTCTTCTTCTTCTTCATTGTGTTTGTGTTTGTGTTGAGTCTTTGCTGAAGAATCCATTTGTGTTCTTGATAGGTTCTGCCTGCTTTTGGTTAATTTGTGGCTATTATTATTAATTTTCTCAGTATTGAAAGTGATTTTCAAGGGTGCATTTATTGAACGCGATTGGGAGAAAACCAAGAACTGATCAGATATTGGTGTTTGTCATTGGCAGCAAAGAATCATAGAAATCCCAGGGAGAGTTAATCTAATTAGTTCAAGGGCTGATGCCTAATTTATACAAGAATAGTAAGAAGATATCTCTCAAATTATAATACCACTAGAAAATAGAAATGCACTTCGTGCGGCTTTAAAAAAAAATTAGTATTATTTTTTTATTATTTTACATTTGATAAAACTGATAAAAAATATGAATTGATTTTTTTTAAAGGTGACACAGCCTTATAAAACTAATGTTATTTATGAAAGTTAATTATTTTTTTGTTAACTTTAAAAATATATATTAATGTGTATAGTTAAGTGTACACAACATTTTTATCAATAAAATTTATGTTCACACTAATCAACTCTCCATTCTTCTTAGTATTAACAGACTCCTACATTTTACAAAGCCTAACCCTTATCATCCAACTATCTTTATCATTGTTTTACTCATGAAGAAAAGAATACTCCATGAAGCACACAATACAAAAAATTTAAATAAGTCAAAAAATAAAAACACAAGAATATTTCTAAAGAGGATGTTGGTTAAATAAAAAAAAAACCTCAAACATAACAAATCTTAAATGCTTAATATTTATATAGTTTGAAGAAGCCGAAAGACACTAAATAAAAGGTTGCATAATTAAATATGAAATTATGACATTAAAATTAGGTCCTAGTGCTATTGGTGAGGGAAGATGAAAGAACATTCCTTCCTATATTAATTAGTTGATGCAGTTTAAACCACTAAAGTTTAGTTGTTGGCCTAATAAAATAAATGAATGTTTCAAAACTATAATTAATTTATTATTAATGGTTATATATTATTGAATTTAAATAGAAAGAAGAAGAGACATGTAATCTTTTATAATATACTAATTATTTTCTATTTTTAATATTTTGTAATGTAATTATTTTTTAATCTCAATCAATATATTAGATTATAGAGAATATAAAAAGATGAGAAATAATAATGCCACAAATCTTAACTACTTAATATTTATAGAGTTTGAAGAAGCCAAAAGGCACTAAACAAAATATTGCATAATTAAATATGAGATTATAGCATTAAAATTAGACCCTAATGACATTATTTAGGGAAGATGAAGGGACATTTCTATATTAATTAATTGATATATTTAAGCCACTAAAGTTTAATTGTTGGCATAATAAAATAAATTAATGTTTGAAGACTTATAATTAATTATTATTAATGGTTACATATTATTGAATTTAAATGGAAAGAGGAAGAGACATATAATCTTTTATAATCTAATAATTATTTTTTATTTTTAATATTTTGTAATGTAATTATTTTTTTAATATCAACCAAAATATTAGATAATAGAGAATATAAAAAGATGAGAAATAATTATGCCACAAATCTTAAATATTTAATGTTTATGAAATTTGAAGAAGCTAAAATGCACTAAACAAAAGATTGAATAATTAAATATGGGATTATGACATTAAAATTAGGTTGTAATGACATTGTTGAGGGAAGATGAAAGAACCTTCCTTCATATACTAATATTAATTAATTGATGTATTTTAAGCCACTAAAATTTAATTGTTGGCATAATAAAATAAATGAATGGTTCAAGACTTATAATTAATTATTATTAATGATTACATATTGTTGAATTTAAATAGAAAGAGGAAAAGGCATGTAATCATTTATAATCTAATAATTATTTTCTATTTTAATATTTTGTAATGTAATTATTTTTTAATTTCAACCTATTTATTAGATAATAGAGAATATGAGATGATGAGAAATGGTGATGCCACATCACCTCCTTAAGTCCCAACTTTATATATATATATAGATATTTATGTTGAAAAGTCAACTCAAATCCATGTGGTGGCAACACTTTTTGCACACGATTTGAACGGGGTTTGCATGCGGTGTGGACGCGTTTGGAAAGCGGTTTTTTTCTTGATATTTGTTTCATGAATAGTGCCAACATTTTTCCTATAAATAGCTAAACATTCTTCATTTGTTTAGCATCCCAAAATTGTTAAGCTTATAAGTTTCTACACTTTTGAGAATTCTGAGAGTGTGAGCAATTGGAGAGTGTGTGTGAGAGTACTGGAAATATTTAGATTCTGGGAAAGTGAGATTTTTTTACTCAAATTTGTATTAAAATAATTGTTAATAATACAATTATTTTTTCTCTTGCTCCCGTAGACGTAGGCATATTGTTGAACCACGTAAATTTTGTGTTCTTTATTTTTTCTGTGATTATTTGGTGCGCTTGATTCCGCATTCTGCACACAACAATTTATGATGAATTTACCTTCTTTAGCTTACCACTTATATCCATCCACCCCAGAAAAGAATATACATTCAAACGATTACCGATATATTTATCGGATTTAATTGGCCATGATACTTTCAATTTTGGTTTATAGTTACCATATATATATATATAAACCGCATGAACCCATCCCAAAAGGTAAAACAAAAACAAACATATTTTTAAATGATTACGATGATACTTATCATATTTCGCTGGCCATGATACTTATCTTTGTTTTATATTTACCATAAAATGGATCACAACCCCATCCCAAAAGCAAAAATAGAAATATATATATATATTCAATTGATTACCATACATGACCTACCAGCTTCAACTAGCCATGATAATTACCACTTTTTTATTGTCACCAACTCACCATATATGCACAATACCCACCCCACTTTTCGTTTTGTTTTCCTTCGCTGACATTTATTCTTTTTTGAAATGGGTATCCAACTCTTTATGCAAAAAATTGTTAAAAAATAAGAATATCGTAGATTTTGAGGTATGGGTGAGTTAAAAACAGAGTTCGAGTGTTTGGATTCAAAGAAAATGAATGAATAAGAGAGAAAATATTGAGAGAAAATTCAATGAGTAAAATGAGAAAATGAATTGTAATCTTATTGATCTTGTTAATAACAGTTGTATATATACATAATCTGGAATGATGTACACGCGTTGTGTGGGTAAAAACAAATGCAAAGCTCAGTCACAAAACCGTTATTAACAACTGGTTAATGTATCAAGTTATATTTTTAACAATTATATGTAAAAAGAGTTTGAAAACTTCTAGCTTTTTTCGCACTTGAGGATTTCTGCATGCATACAATTAGAATGTGACATTACAGTGATTTAGTGGATGATCTTGTTCATATAGTGTGACACTGCTAACATTAATTGTTTAATTTTGTCGATTGTTTCATTATTTACAGATGTAACTGAATCACGCCACATGGTTCAAGTGGACCAAGTAGCTTCCAAAAATTCTACAGAGAGGCCAAAATACCGATTTTCCCTATTGGTTTGGCAGCCTGCATTTTATCAATTCTTTTTCTTTCTTGATAAAGCTTCAGCGTTTCTTTTCTTAGAAAAGGGACTATACATTGGAATTAAAATTATATAATTAAAAGCAGACAAGTTAGATCACGAATTGGTCCTAATCGGAATTGGTTTTCTGAAAAAGCCAAGAAGAGGGGCTGTGCAAAGAATATAACAAAGAATTCTTACGGCTTCTCTCAGGTCTCAAACTAATTCTAACTATCCTCAAAACATAATAATTAATAATACTAACAATAGCACCAATTGTCAAAAAAAATAAATAAATAAAAACCACGCGTTTTTTTTATCCATCAGACATAAACACATTCCTTATTAACCAAATTGTTCAAATTGTTATTACATAGATGGGCTTAAAACACCAGAGATTTAGAAGAAAGATAGGCGGATCATGCTAATTCTCATAGGCATAGGGATAGAGGCGAACTGGAAGCCCCTTGGGAGCAAACAAATTTGGAGCTCTTATCAATTGTTCATCCGGGATCACTTTCTCCCACTTGAACTTTCTCACTACGTGATGCATGAATAAGAGTATTTGTAGTTTTGCATAATCTTTTCCAGGACAAATGTGGTGACCACCTCCAAATGGCACATAAGAGTAAGGAACTATTGGATCGTTTCTTTCAAATCTCGATGGGTCAAACGTTTCCGGGTTTGAAAAATATTCAGGATTTCTATGTGTTGCATGTACGCTCCAGTGTACCTGCATGTAAAATGTTTCATGTACCAAGATCTTTGTGTTGATTAATTAACACTTGTGAAACTAATATTAAAATGTATTATTACCTTCCATCCCTTGGGAATTAGGAATCCTTCGTAGTTGAAGTCATCAAGAGCCTCTCTGAAAGTTCCTGACGCAGGAGCTTCTAACCTCAACGATTCACTTAACACGTTCATCGAGAACTTCATCTTTTTTACGTCCTCCATGCTCATATGCTCTCCTGGTGCTTTCGACTTTGCTATCTCTATTTGCTCTGTCCAAACACCATATGCATTAAAATTAAATTGGCAAAAATTTCCAATTGATTAATTTGATAGTATTAGTGAAATTTTTTTTAAAATGTATGTAATTTGTTCATAAAAATAAAGTTCAAAATCTATGTTGTTCCAGTTCTCCCTGTCTCAAAATCACCAAAATTATTTGTTTACTCCAAATTAATTTTTGATCCCTTTTCTCTTAAGATACGACTCAAGTGAGTCAATTAAATAAAGTTGTTTGAAAATCACACATCCTATGACCTGAATTCTAAAGTAAAATAATAAAAGACATAAAAGGTCGAGTATTTTCTTACATGAAATAATAAAAGACATTAAAAGTTGAGTATTTTCTTTTAGCATACCTTTACGAACTTTTTCATAGATTTCAGGCCGCTCCGCAAGATTTTTCACAATGGATGTAATGGTTACGCTAGGATTGTCATAGGCAGCTGAGAGCAATGATACCAAGTTCTTAGCAAGAAAAACATCATCAGTATCTCTGCCTTCCTTGTAGTTCTCGACGAGTAATCTCGACAAAACATCATTTCTTTGATCCAAGTTCTTCTTCTCCAACAATTCCCTCCTCCTTTCTTTAATAATATCAACAAAAATCTTACGCAATCTCCTGGAAGATTTAATGGCACGGTTTAGTATCGTCCCGGGGAAGTTGATGGGGAACGCAAAAAAAGCCCTCACAACGTTGCCCATCAAGGGCAGGCTCTCGTCGAGAATTTCTCGATCCTGAATATCAGCCAGCAATCGACAGGACACATCAAATGTTAGTTTTCTTGCTAGAGGGTATACTCCAACTTGTTTGGAACCATCCCAGTAACACTTGAAGTGATCTTGCACAACTTGATCGGTAATCGCCACGTGTCTCGCAAGAGCATCGGGCTCATTGAAGAATGAGAGGAATTGCTTGCGAGCCCTGATGACTTCCTCAACGGTGATCTCCTCGCCGGCGTTTTCAAAGACTTTAAGGAAAGTCACCGGCCACCAGGATCTAACAAGCTTGTAGTCATTGGAAAACAAGAACTTGTTTCCCTCGGCGCTTGTTAAAAACACCATGTTTTGGCCAATATGGCAGGTCTTGAAACACTTGGTTTTGTATTTTTGGACTCTCTCGGCAATGAATTTGTGAATGGTGTTTGTCCTGGCCTTTTTCAGGTAATCTAAAGTTTCAAAATACTTGAAAGGCCAGCTTACATGACCTGGTGGAAGAGGAAGCTTTTCAGAACCATTTTGTTTGTTGGTTCTGATGAAGAGGTAAAAGAAGTGGCAGCAGAGAGTGAGAATGAGGAGTGTGGACAGGAGGAGGAGGAGGAGCTCCATTATATTTTAGCTAGCTTGTATTGATTTTGAGTATTTTGAGAATCCAGCTTTTTAAAGGGCAATAGTCTGACCGAAAGCTATAAATTAATATAATTTAGTCAACAATGGTGCATATTATTATAATTTCAACTAATGGTGTACCACGCTTAGTGGGTGCCTGTTACAATATTAAAAAGATTTGCTGGCGGTTACAAATCAAGCTTTGAAATAAAAGGGTCCGCCTACCGTGCAACAGTTATACGGATCGAAGGATGGAAGTGCTTACGTTGGAATATCAATTATTAAAAACTCAAATTAAACAATGCTTGGATTGGGTCGGCTTTGTCAGATTTTAAAGTAAATTACCAGCTTTGAAATAAGTAGATTTGCTTTGCAACGCGGTTGGTAAGATTTTAGCAAAGGTACGTGGCGTTGTTAGACCAAAACGATGCAGAAGGGAATCTGCCTTTAGGCCCAGATCTGGCTTAGAACAGATCAATAGCCCGCACGTTTGGGTTTCCAGCCTATATACCAAATATATTTACCAAATATTTATTAAGTTCTTTAGCAAGCCTAGCAACACATACATCTAAAGGCTTGGGTGCATACACAGTACCAGATCCGGTTCCCGGAAATGGTGCTCTGAAGGAATGGAGGGAGAAGAGAAGATTTACAACTGAGGATCGAGATCTGGTCTCTTGCCTCAGAGGAAACGTACAATTTATATGGCAGATCTGATAGAGATCAGTCTGCAGAACATGCTTTTAAAATTAAATTACCGAAAATTAAATTGCTTTAAAGTAAATTGCAGAAATTTAAATATACATGGAATTGAAATGGCTTTAAATAAAATTACAAGTGCTTTAATAAAACTGAAATGGAATGCTTACATTGATTTCTGTTCTTTGTAGAGAAGAAAGGGAAATAATGGGAAATTAATCTGAAGACAGGAGAATTTCCTTTTTGTCTTCGGATTCCAGATTCCTATTCCCAGAGAGAGAGAGAGTTTTAGAGAGAAGGAAGAGAAGTAGAGAGAGAGGCTCTGAAAATTGGAAATGAAAAACCTGAGGAGTCTAAGTCTTCCTCTCGGTTTTTATACAAAAGAAAATTAAACTGTTCACTGTAGCGGAGCTTTGAGTGCACAGTAATCTTTGGAACTCTGCACTGTTCACTGTAGCGGAGCTTTGAGTGCACAGTAAGCTTTGGATCGTATGAAACAGTAGTCTTTGTAGCGTATGACGGAATAGTGACTTTGTAGGAATACGGGTGAAGAGACATGTGCGCTCTCACTTGTGTCCAGAGGACCACCCGGAAATACAAGAATATCAAATAAATATTTCTTCTTTTTTTTAAGTAAATAATCAAATAATTATTTACAATGCTTTAAAGGAGAGAAAATTCCAAAACAATCATCTTCATTTTCGTCTCCGAGAGAAATGGTTGGCTCTTCATCTTCGTCTTCATCTTCAGAGGAGTCAGCCACTGATGACTTTGACCGGGAGGCGAGGAGCTGTTCCATGGCTTTGAAGTATTTTTCTTCAGTCTTGGCACTTGCTAAAAGGGCTTGGGCTTTGGATTTTTGAGAAAGGAAAGTGCCTTGGGTTTTTATGTCTTTGATGGTTGGTTGTAAATGGCATTTAGAAGAAAGCCATTTTTCAATATCACTAGTAGTCAATTTGGATTGTTCATCGAATTTTGACCACCATTTGACTTTAAAGGTTCTTTGAAGGATTAATTGGGAATCTTGAGTGTGATGTCGGAGACTCCACATCCAAACCCAAGGGAGAAAGAAGTTTGTACAAAAACAGAGAAGATGATCCCACCATCCTTTAAGTTGACCAGTAAAACCAGCAATTAGGATTTCTGCAATGGCCTTGTCAGAAGTTCCCGATTGGGTTTTATAGGCATTGGCTGCCATGGTCATTTGCTGCAATACACCTGGAATGTTGTATTCTGACATTCCATCTATATTCCACTCATAGACAGAGGATGCATTATATCGAGATTGATTTAATGCACTAGGCCTGTTGTCTATAGTCAAATCAGGTGGAGATTTGGAAGTAGGGAGGGCTAATTCCCAATGGATTTTATTGGCTTTGGGAACAGGTTCTTCGGTAAAGGCTTCTAAGTCAGAAGAGGCAATAGAAACCCGGTCTAGATTTAATACTCCAATCTTGCTAGATTGGGGAGTATCAGGGGCTATCTGAACTTTGCTAGATGAGGAAGAAGCAGCTTCTATCCTATCTAGTTGTTCTCTAATGGTTTTGGCAAAATCTGATTTTGACTCTTGAACAAGCTTTTGACTAGTTTTCGAAACCTGAAAAGGTTTGAAAATAGGTTCCTTAAGCTTTTTGTCAGAATCCGATTTTGATGGAATAGGAGAAATCGAAGAAACAGTAATGGTTGACTTTTGGAATTGGTTTTCTATTCTAGTCAACTGCTTTCCGATAGTATTTAAGTTAGCATTACAGAAATTATTCTGTTGAATAATACCACTTAAATTGGCTTCAGAATCATTTGGCTTTGGAATTTTCTTTGATTTAAAAAATGTTTAAAAAACCAAAGTCTTTTTTCTTCGTTTTCATTTGAATAAAAATCATTATGAAGAAGGGTTTTATCCAAATCAAAGTGCTTTTCAATAACACTTATAACGTCTTCTGTGACAGCAGAGACGTAGAGGTAGTCAGTAGGAGAAGGTCCTTCTCTTCTCGTCTTCGTTTCATGTGGACTGCTAATATAAATGGGATGAGGTACTTTTGTGGTATAGTCAACATGAATCCTCTACACTGTAGAACATCGTCCTTTTCTAGTTCTTCTTCCGGGAAGACTAGTGATTCAAAGCATGTTGTGAGTTCGGAAGAATTCGTTATTGAGAACTTTGATAAAGCAATTGATTGTTGGGAACTTCCAAAGATTTCAAAAGAACAAATATACAAAACAAAAAAGTTTGATTTCCTAAAGAGTGATTATGTCATAAAAACCGAAGAAAGAGACATAACCTTTTCTTCACCATTTGAAACAATTCATTTGTTTTCAGAAAAATATTTAAAGAAGTTAAAAGAAAAGAATTTTAATTACATCCACATTGGTTTGATCCAAATAGGAATAAAGCCTTTAACCAAAGAAGGCTTGGATACTTCTATCCTTGCTGTCCTTAGAGATGGTCGATTCATCTCTTTTGATGATTCTTTACTAAGTAGCATCGAGTCCAGTCTATGTAAAGGTCCAATTTCTTTTGACTGTTATCCAAACATAACACTTTCTCTAAAAGACAAAAATATTTTGGAAAGCATGATTTTACAGATTAAAACGCAACTGAATTTTGTCTTTTTTCAAAAATTACACTATTTACCCTATATTTTATAAGAAAACTGAATAGATATTATAAGTTACAAATTTTTATATATACATCATTTTTTCAGGATAAAATCATAAAATGATTTTTGAAAAAAAATTTAACTGTTATTATTATTATATTTATTAATATTATTAAAATTTATTATTTTAATTGTTATGATTGCTTTAATTAGTCATTATTATTGTTATTTATTGACTTTATTACTGTCACTATTATTAAAATATATTAAATTTATTATTAATGATTTTTAATATTATTTTATTAATATTAATATGAATAAAATTATTAATTTTATTATTCTAATTATTATATTAATATTAATGTCGTCGTCGTCGTCATCATCATTAAACTTTATAAAAATAAATTATACTATAATATTATTTTATTATATCATATTATATTTATTTAAAAATAATTAATATGAAAATAATAATTTGATATAATTAATAATAAATTTAAATAATTTTAGTTTAATACTAGTACAAAATTAATGCAGTACAGGATAATACCAATTACCAAACGTTATATAATATTATTATAATTATTATAATATACTGCTAATGTAATATAATATAATATATTACATGTGCATTACATAATACAATACAATATAATATAATATAGTGCACCAAATGGACCTTTAACTTTTTGAGTGATGATGGTCTAGAGGGATGTAGAGAAAGTAAAGATAATCGTGGCAGATCTTTTGCAATGGTTGATTAGCTATCATCACAAAGTTTAGGCTAATACAATAAAAATTAAGCAACTACCCTATATTTAAAAGAGCATTTAGAAACCAATAAATTTACTATTCAATTATTTTTAATCAAGAATAAATAATGAATTATCATTATAACAAGAAACATGAAGCTCAAATGCTTTTGAAATATTCTGTAAAAAAAAACTAACTTCCTTTTATATTATTCTTTGTTTATCTTTCTATAACTTTGTTGGGCTATATATATATTGATATTTTATAGGTAAATTAACATATTATATGTATAAATAAACTAACATGTCACTAATGCTAAAAATAAAAATGTAATAAAAAAGTAAAGTTTTGTAATATTAAAATAATAAAATTTTACAACCCATGACTTTTTACATGTTTCTTATTTTGAAATTTCACCTTTTTTATTTTATAATTTTCTAAAGTATCTAGGTTAATAACCTATGTTCTTAATACATATTCAGTTTATTTATTTTACATTAAATATATATTATATAACAAAAAATATTATTTACATTTATCAAATTTTCATGTGTTTAAAAATTTTATGTGATATTACATTATTATATTTACACCATCAATCATTTTTATGATCAAATTAAGTCAATGGATCAAACTTTAAAAAATTTAAAACAACCGAAGTTACGTAAGTGAATATTTAAAAAATTTTAGCTTTTATAATTTTATAATAAACAGTAGGGACTTAAGTGTTAATAACCAATTGAACACATCCTAGCCGTTGAACACTTTAACCATTGATCCATTGGTTGAATTGAAAAAAGACAAAATTTGGGGTACCGTGGAACTGTTGCACGGTTGGTGGACCCGAAATTAATATATATATATATATATACACACTGGAAAACGACAGTGAGCCACTGGATCGACATGAAAATGATATTGAGCATTTTTCATTTTGCATTTACACACGGGGCGCAATTCCACTGCTCTTTGATATGTGAATGCTGTCATCTGTAACATCATATGATTATATATGTAAAAATAATTCCTAATAAGGGGTTTCTTATTTTAATAAAATAGGGAGCAAATAAAAATATAGAAAAATCGTACAATCTAATGTGTTTTATCATTTTATTACAAGTTTGTCATTAAGAAGGATGAACATAGTGGTAGTGCCAAGAATTCAATTTACTAACGCTTACGTTCAAACAGTAATATAATTGAACAAAATGGTTAATAAATAACAAATATAAAAATAAAAATTCATTACAATGCTTAATTTAATACAATTATAACAATCCTCAACTTGGTTTCATATATTGAAAACGTGTATGTATATATATATATATATATATATATCTGTGTGTGTATGTGATATTTTAATTATTTTTAAATTTAATAGGGGCTTTATGGTAATCAAGTTAAAAATAGGAGAAATGTCAAAACAAAATTTAAAATTTTGAAACATGGCACTATTATTATTTTTTTTTTGGTTTGAACCACGAGGTGGTCCTGAGTGGGCCCCAACTGTGGGAGGCGCTTTTAAACCCATACTACAATCCATACTAATTCCCGCTCGCACCGGGTCGGCCCGTAAGGGGTAAAGTGCTGGCCAAAGTGGTGACTTCATACGATAGAGGAGTTTGAACCCCTGACCTCTCTTAAAGAGTGAGAGTGCCGAACCACTCACACCAACCAACTTTGGTTAAACATGGCACTGTTAAGTCTGTTATTAATGACCATAAATAATAATACAATTTTTAACTATTTTTTCCTTTCCTTTTAAAAAGGTTAGGGGTGGATAAAGTTAAAGTTAATTTTTTTAGCCCCTACCTTTCATAGGTGACTGGTTAAACAAATCTAATTAAAATCGTTCAATTAAGCCACTAGAGATATATAATTGTGAACTAACAATATAAAAACTATGATTAATTATTGATGAGATCTTCTTTTATACAACATGTTTATTAATAATGTTTTGAATTGATAAATGCTAATTACTCACTCTTTATTTGATTAGGGAGAAACTTAGATCAAGATAGCACATGATACTTTAAACACATTGTCACCAATCTTTTTGTGGTCCAATATAAATACACAGAGCTTTTTCATTGCCATTTTCCTAACATTAGTTTTAGTAACTGCGAAAAGATTTTTTTTTTCCAAAAAATCATCTTTTTATATTTACCAAACTTTGATACGCTTCTTCTTTTTGACTTTTCTAACAATTTTTTCTTTCATATGTGTTGAACAGTCTCAAAGAAATATTTTTTAGCCAAAAAATAATGAAAAAAATAAATCTGTATGTCTAAAACTTAAAATGTGCTAGTAAGTAGTATCTTCCTACTGAATTGGCATTTGGCAGGGATGTATCCTC
>NW_006262339.1:39139983-39153284 GCF_000493195.1 Citrus x clementina
TAATAAAGAAAAGAAAGAGAAATAGGAAAGGAGAAAAATAAGAAACAAATTAGCTCAATATAATGATAAAATATCTTCATATTTATTTTTAGTAAATAAGGAGAGGATTAAGCAAATCTTCCCCTCCCCCCCCCCCCAAAAAAAAAAAAAAGAGGTAAACCATTTTTTTCTCGGGCTTGATCATGAGAGTAACTCCGTTTGGGCTTTTAATTGGGTCGATTAAAAATCTAATCCATCAATCCCCCAGGTGTCAATATAAATCAATCATTGGTCTCTTTGGTCAGCTTCTGTCAAGTCTGAAATTAATTAATTCTGAAACCCAGAAAAAGAAAAAAATTCTGTTCTCGCATCAATAAACCTTCATATTTATTAACCAAATTAAAATTATTACATAGATAGGGTTAAAACGCCAGAGACTGACAAGGAAAGCTTGCTTAAATTAATCATCATGCTAATTCATTATCACAGGCATAGGGACAGAGGCGAACTGGGAGTCCCTTGGCAGGAGACAAGTCTGGATCTCTTATCATTTGCTCATCTGGGTTCACTTTCTCCCACTTGAATTTTCTCACTGCATGATGCATGAATAAGAGTATTTGTAATTTTGCATAATCTTTTCCAGGACATATGTGCTGTCCTCCTCCAAATGGCACGTAAGAGTAAGGAACAATCGGATCATTTCTTTCAAATCTTGATGGGTCAAACGTTTCCGGGCTTGGAAAATATTCAGGGTTTCTATTTGTTGCATGTATACTCCAGTGTACCTGCATGCAAAAATGTTTCATGCATGAACCAAATAAAATCATTGCTGATTGATGCAAAGGAAATAATGCTATTAATTACCTTCCATCCCTTGGGAATCCGAAATCCTTCGTAGTTGAAGTCTTCAATAGCTTCTCTGAAAGTTCCAGACGCTGGGGGTTCTAATCTTAACGATTCACTTATCACACTCATTGAGTACGTCATCTTTTTTATGTCCTTCATACTCATAGGCTCTCCTGGTGCTTTCGACTTTGCTATCTCTATTTGCTCTGTCCATACATTTTTGAAAAGACATATGTAATTAGCATACAGAAAAAATTATCACTCTCTGGACGTACTTCGGCTGACTGTGAAAGCTTTTTACGTCACTTGACTTCGAATATAATAAAAGAAAGAATTGATGTAATTCAACAGGTGCGATTAATTTTTCATCCCATGCAAACCTTTTGAAAGAGAAAACAAAATTATTTTCTCTCAACGTACCTTTACGGACTTTTTCAGAAATTTCAGGCAGGTCCGCAAGATTTTTCATAATGGAAGTAATGGTTGCGCTAGGATTGTCAAAGGCTGCTGAGAGTAATGCTACCAAGTTCTTTGCAAGAAAAACATCATCAACGTCTTTGCCTTCCTTGTAATTCTCGACGAGGATTCTCGACAAAATATCATTCCTTTCATCCAAGTTCTTCTTCTCCAATAATTCGCTCCTCCGTTCTTTAATAATATCAACAAAAATCTTACGTAACTTCCTCGACGACTTAATCGCACGATTGAATGTTGTCCCGGGGAAGTTTATGGGCAGTGCAAAAAATGCCCTCACTACTTGGACCATCAAGGGCAAGCTCTCGTCGAGAATTTCTCGATCCCGAATATCGGCCAGCAATCGAAAAGATACATCAAATGTTAATTTTCTTGCTAGAGGATACACTCTGACTTCATTGCAACCGTCCCAGTAACGCCTGAAGTGATCTTGCACAACTTGATCAGTAATCGCTACGTGTCTCGCGAGAGCATCAGGCTCATTGAAGAATGAGAGGAATTGCTTGCGAGCTCTGGTAACATCCTCAATGGTAATCTCGTCGCCGGCATTTTCTAAGACTTTAAGGAAGGTATCTGGCCACCAGGATCTCACAAGCTTGTAGTCATTGGAGAACAAGAATTTGTTGCCCTCAGCGCTTGTTAGAAACACCATTTTTTGACCAATGTGATATGTCTTGAAACACTTACTGTTTTTGTATTTGTGTACTCTCTCAGCAATGAATTCATGAATGGCATCTGTTTTGGCCTTTTTGAGATAATCTAAAGTTTCAAAATACTTGAAAGGCCAGCTTACATGACCTGGTGGGAGAGGGAGTTTTTCAGGGCCATTTTGTTTGTTGAGATAAAAGAAGTGGCAAACGAGAGTGAGTATGAGGAGTGTGGAAAGGATTAGGAGGAGGAGTTCCATTTCAGTAGCTTGTTTATAATTTGATTTTTTGAAGTGATATGTGTTGATTTGAGTCTTTGATTCTAGCTTATTTAAAGGGAACTAAATAACTGGAATGATAGTGACAAATTATTATAATTGGTTAAGTCAACACAATGGTGCACATTATAACTATTTTGTTTAACTATTATACATGGCGGGGTATGTATAATTGCACCCTAAAATCAACTCTGATCATCTGTAGTTTAATGAAATTTTTTTAATTTATTTTGGACAAATATAACATAATTATTCGGATCCTCTCTTAATGTAGTTTTTCTTAATGTTTATAGAAAATTATGATACGAAGCATTTAAGTCTTTTAAGGCTAACATTATTATTATTATTTTGAAGAACAAAAAAAAAAATTAACTTTGAATTATTAATGTTAGCATTGCTCAAATTTGTGTTAGTTAAAGAAATTTGTTGACATTTGTGACGTGATTCTTGCGTTATAAGTATGTGCCAAATCTTTGAAGAATTTTCTTCAGGTGTTTTGAATATTTTTTATGATTGTTAACAATAATAAAAGATAATAAATTTTCAATTATGCACACTTGTATTTTAATGAAATTTTTCATTACAAGGATACTCATGATCTAATTTAGTATTCATTTAGGGATATAATAATTATTATATCTCAATCATCTCTCTTATTATTTAGGCCGCCTAAAATCAAATACGAACACCCATATTTTAATGAAAATTATTACCCCAAAATTACCCTCGATTTAATTTACTATCAAGTATAATGTGATATAAATAGATGGAATACAATCGCTCTTGACACCCACTTATCACACTCACACAACTTACAATTGTTCTACCTTAAATCCTTAAGCCTTTTCTCTAAACATGAAATTTAATTATTGCTTAATTTACTGATAAATAATAATGTTTATTCATTAATTTTCTCTAGATTAATTACTTAATGTCTCCAAAATTATAGTAAGGATGTTATTGTAAAAAGATAAGAAAAAATAGGAGTAAGAGTGTCACATATTCAATAGTAAGTATGTCTTAAGATATTTTTTAAAACAAAGAAACTAAGAGGTTGTTTGTTAAAAGTCAGAAGTATAAAATTTTACTAATTTCAGGCCTTTTTTAAAATTTGTTTGTTTGTTTTTTTGTAACTTATGCCTGATTTTCAGATATTTACATCTGAATAGAAAAAGTAAACTTTTATGACTTTTATCTAAATTGAAAAAGGTCTTAATGATAGGTAAATCTCTATAAAATAACTCATTTTCTAAACTATAAAATATAATCCTCCTTTTTTATATTTTGATTTACAAAGATATAAATGTCAAATAACCAAATTTAAGATTTTTTTATTATAAAAAATACTAATTATATTCAAATATTAAAAAAAAAACAAATATGTAATTTAAATTTTGTATTCAGACCCATTCAGACTTCATAAAAACTTAGATCCATTCAGATTTTAGACTAGAAAAACAAATGCTACCTAAGTCTTGATATAATTTTTCAAAAGGAACTAAATATATATTTAACCTAAAATATAGGGACTATTGGAGCATTTACCCATTGTTATTTTATAATGATGTTATTATAGAAAGAAATAAAGCCAAAATACTAACAATTCGTTTGGTTTGCTAAGATGCAAGATTTGGTACTGGGTTTGGATAAAAAGGTTAATATATATATTGAAGAGGTTTAGCTAAGGACTATTTTAACATTTGAAAGGGTGTGTAGAATCATTAAATTTAATATATGCGAGTACACCGTAAAAGAATATTCAAAATATATTTTATGATACAAATAGTCTCACCCTCCATTTTATAGCTCAAAAACAGTGAACCAATGGGGTGCATGTAATGATCTTATACTGTAATTGCTCGCAAAATAGTAATAATATTTGGTCATAGCCAAAACAGAGGCAAGCTAGAAACGGTAAGTGATGCTGTCATTTTGGGTTGGGTTTTTAAAATCTATTTTATTTGGTGGGATTATTGGCACTCCATCAATTTTTTTTTAAAACAATTATTCTATTACAATTAGATTTAGTAACATATACAAATAAAAATAATTCCACGTATTTTTTTTCTCTCACTTTAATCTATATATTCAAAAATATCACATTGATATCATAGGAGTGGAAGGGTTCCTGTTTTATGTGATTGGACAACAATTTTTTTTTGTAGAAATAGACATGAGAACTTTTTTTTCTTCTTTTCAAAATGCTTCAATTCTAAAAAAAAAAAAATTCGAATTCTCAATTCATTTACCTTATAGATCATATCAATTATCAAATAAAAATGAAATGGCCATTGATTATCGATCATAAGCATAGTTAATTTTTACTAAAATTTTATGATGCTTACTGTGGGTGCTATATTCTAGAGGCACCAAATTGCGTCATGTGTCCATAAAAAAAAAAAAGGAAAGAAACTATTCCGAAAAAAATAACATCCAATCTATTCTAGTGGAATAACACTCAAGATAAAATTCCTCAGGAACTTGTGAAATTAACTAGAAGCAAAAAACTCATTATAATTTTGGATTTTGAGGACTAAGGGAATCATGCCCAAAGTCACCACAGTATAAAGAAACACATAAGTACAGAATAAGTATGCTTGTTACCCCACGGTCAAATTCACATCCACATACACAATAATAATGGGTGACATGTGTCATTGGGAAGAGAGGCCAAAGGAAAACCTTAAATTCATATCACCAATCATCTATAAATAGAACCACCTTTATGAGAAATGGATCCTAGGCCTCCAAGAATATTGTTCTTTATTAAAGAAAGAAAATTTAAATCTTATTCATTTTTCTTCTTCCCTTAAATATTAATAAAACACTAACTTGTGCGTCGGAGTGCCTTTTTCTGGTATCCACCTCGTCAGATTCAAGATCAACAAGCATCACAACTGATTAGTGTTAAAAATTATATGTTTATGTTATTGTGTGCTATTAATGTAATTTATATTTGTAATTGTGTGAGATATTGTGAATTTCTAAGTATTTTTCTAAATATTTAATTTTGTGTAGTTTTGTGTGTTTATTAGGTAAAAGTAATAATTTCATGTAATTTGAGGCTCAAAACAAATGTACAGATGTCAAATTTGGATTCCGGAAGTCCAAGAAATTATGTCATTGTCGAGAAAGATCCAAAACTTTTTTTGTAAATTTTTAAGTTTTTACCATGGTAAATGTAGTAGTTGTAAAATTATAAGTTTTTATCCTATTAGATATGGTAATTGTTAGTGGAATGTGTTGGATGTGCTTGAGTAGATTAAGTTATATTTATGTTTTATTAGTGGGATAAATGTAAGGTTAAGATATAATTAGATTTATTTATTTGTGTGGCGTGAATTTACCATGTATTAGTATAAATAAAGATGGGGGTACACCTCTTCACACCTTCTCTTCTCTTCTTTCCCCCCAAATTCTTTTTTCTCATCTCTCTTTGTAATATATTTTCAATAAATAAAATTAGTTTTATTTCAATTTTCAAAATCCATTTTTTTAATTATGTGTTTTTCAATTTTAATAATTTCCTTTATTTCAAAAATGTTTAGTTAAATATTCATAGTTAGGGGAAAGCGAAACTCTTAGTAAAAAAAAATGATTTAATCAAATTCTATTTTTAATTGTAAAAATTGAATTATTTTCTATTTAATTTTATCCATATTTTATATTTTGAAATTTTGATTTGTTGTAGACAAAAATGAGAGTTTGGCACAATGAATTTTTAATATCTTAATATAAAATATGGAAAAATGGTATTTTAACTTATTGTATACAAGTTGAGTTTTGGTACATTAAGTTCTTAATCCATAATAAAATTCATGGGAAAATTATTTTAATTTATGCAATTAATCTTTTGGGAAATAAAATAAAAATAGAAAGAATTTGTTAAATTGTATTTATTACTAGAAGTGGATCCATAACTCTAACTAATTCAATTTCCTAATTTTTCTTAAATTAAATTGCATATTTTTAATTTTAATTTTTAATTTTTTGATAAATTTAAATAAACAAATTAAATCATTTATTTGTGGATCAACATCGGACTCACCGAATTATAATATAATAAGACACTCTTATACTTAGGAGATAAAAATCACTTTTAAGTCAAGTCAACAACTTCTTGACTTCTCTACAAATCAAAAATACATGTGAAGGTAAATTCCATCCCCTTCATTCGAAGAAAAGATTAAGAACTTGATTAAAAAAATAAATAAATGTTATTTTCAATTTCAGAGTAGTGAAATTTTTTGAAGAATGAAACGACCATTGCAGTTGAAGGAGGTGAATTTTCTTCATGTCAATTTTTTTTTTTTTAATAAAATCTACATGTAGTATGAAAAATCAAAGATAACATCTTGCTACTTGGAATATCTTCAACCACGTGATCAAACACTCATATGATAATGAACTTGAAATTTATGCTTAGGTTGAATCATTTGTTGTAGCTCGAGAATAAACTGATAAAGCTTAGTTTTACATCCTTTGCAACCCAAAACCAATTTAATCACATTTACTTCTTTTTCTCTTTTATTTTCTTTTATTTTCTTTTTTTTAGACTCACCTGTACAATTAATTTGCACAAACTTAAAACAATAATATTTTTCCTTTTTTTCATATTGCTTATTTTTTTATTTTTTTGGAAGTTAATGTTTTTTAATTGAGTGGGACTATTAGCATCCTGTAACTTTCTTTTCAAACCCCTTTTCTACCAAAACCTACTTTAATTCCCAAAATATCCTTTTTCATTTTTTCAGTTTTTTTAATTCAAAAAGAAAAACAATTGAGTTTCTTTCAGATAACTCTAATTAAAAATATTGTTTTTATAAATTTTTGAATTATTAAATCATACATATTTTACTAATAAAAACCAAATACATGTATGAATTAAGTAGAATTAAAGTGGAATCAAATAGTTATTATTTATTTTTTAAATTAAAAATAAGTTTAGAAAGCTTTGTAAATTAAAGTGGACTCAAACAACTATTTTTAAAAAAAAAATTATTTATTTTTTAAAGTTAAAAATAAGTTTTGTAAATTTCTCAAGAAAAAAGTTGTTTGTGAGTAAAAAAAAAAATTTGTGAAAGACTTTGGTGTAGTTGTACGGGTGTAAAGAGTTTAAAAGAGAAATATAATAGTATAACTACATTTATTTTGTCCTTTAATGTAATTGCAATATGAGAGGGGTGTCAATAGTTCAACTCTTTTTAATTTTGTACAGAGAGAAGGTTTTCAACAATGGGCTTATTTGAAAAAGGAGAAGAAGATATTTTTGGAATTAAACAGAATATAATTGAAAAGTCGGTTTTAAGAGGATTTTAAAAAATACCAATAGTTCAATACTTTTTATTTAAAAAAAAAATTTAACCCAAAACGGCACTCAGTCCCTCCGTTCCTGTGTTCCCTCATTATTCAAACGATCGATATACAGTCCTTTTGGGACTGTTGCCCAGCAATAACGGGCCCATAGTTTGCGGTGGATATTGTGCTCCGGAGATTTTTTGTTCATATATTTGGCTGGGAAGAAAACAAGAATTTTTTTTTTTTATCAAGTAAAGTAAAAAAAACATAAGTTATTTAAAGAGATTAATTGAGGATGATTTGATCATTTTTAAGATTATCCTAAGTAAAAGATTATTTTAAAAATATAATAAATGGATGATTTCAGGAACAATAATGTTAGGGACCTCAGCAGTTAAATCCCAATTATTATCCTAACTATTATTGTGCATGACTCATTTATTTGATAATAAATTTTATAATTGGTGCAAATATTACTCTTGAACAAATAGGTGTTCAAATTTTTTTATATAGTGAAAATAGCCCCTTTGTAGATTTAAGGCCTTTAATTAAGCTTTAAGTTTCAACTTTTGAATTGAGTAATGCTATTGGCATCCCACCATTATCCTTATCAAACCCCCTTTCCCCTCATATTCTATCTTTAATTTCCAACATAACCTCCTCAATTAATCCCTCAACTAGTAAGGCTCTTTCTTCAAGTCCACAGCCAAAAGCAATATAAAAGTACATTTACCTATTTCAAAACAAATAAAGAGGGCGTAGTTAACTCAAATGTATGTATTTTTAACTTATTTAATTAAAATAAACACAAGTTTGCTTGTCTTCTAACATGCTCATAAAGTTAGTAATTTATAAAAGCTTTTACAATTTTTTTTTTTTTTTGGCTACAAACAGAAATTGGAATAAATTTTAATTAATATCAAATTCTTACTCTTTTACAATCGACTTCTTTTTTTGTCTTTGTAAAATTTATGGCATTTGTAATAGACAAAATGACCGAATAAAATAATTGGAAGTGAATTTGATTAGATGCATTTTTTCTTTCAATATAGAGGATAAAATTGTAAATACAAAACAAAAAGTGGTTTTATAAGAGAAATAGAGGGGTGCCAATAGCGCCACTCTTTCGAATTTTGAAGGAGCCCACATCATATTCTTAGTCAGAGTCAAGAAGCCCGAATATATTAAAAATAAAAAGACTATATTCTACTTCAAATTACTAAATGACATATAGAAGAATGAAAATGCCCTAAAAATAAAAATAAATGAATATGTTCATACAATCATCCAACTTTTACAAGCATGCCATGAATATAATTACACATATCCACACGACTGAAAAGGGTAAAATATTTTGAAATTTTGAACTATTTATTAAACATTCTCTTTCTTTGGGCATTATTGGAGCAAACATATCACAAAATACATAACAAAATTAACCACGAACTGTTAATTTGATAATCCTCCCAAATACACGAGGCTTCAGGTCTTACATCATGAAATTGGAATCTTCACAGCATCCTGCATAATAAAAAATGAAAAAAAAAATGTAGCACACAAAACTCTCATTAAAATGATCACTAATTAGTATACAAACAGTAGCTTCAACATCGATTAATTAAGAACCATATTGATAAAAGTCACTATAGCTCTTATTTAAACTTGCTTTTGCAGCTTAACAGGTTCCCTAATGTACTGATTTATTTCATGTTAACTGCTATGGAACAACTATAGATGCATGGTTCTGCAAATTCAATAGTAATGATCAAACCTGAAACCCCATTTTATTGATATTCATTTCCCCATTGTTGTGGAAATGTAAGTTATAAATCTTGAGCAACAAGGCCAACCAGGCATAAGGCTTAATTTATATTTACCAAATCTTAACCTCTTTTTGCTAAAATAAAGAAAGAGTAACAATGATGATGGAAAGTAAATTCTTATTGAAATGCTTCAAACCTTGTATTCAAGATGATCCCAGCAGATTTTGTATGTCTTTCTGCAAGGGGAAATGAACAATAATTGATTAGTGACATTTGAAAGCCTTTCTGAGAAGTGAGAATTAAGCAATTATCAAATAGGAATCGTTGTTCCAACCTCGATCTTAAGAGGTGATGTTGTAGGAGCATATCTCTCTACAACCTTCCCTTCTTTATTAACCAGAAACTTGGTAAAATTCCACTTGATTGCATCTCCAAGGAATCCCCCTTTCTCTGATTTTAGAAACTTGTAAATAGGTGCCGCATTCTTTCCATTCACATCAATCTACCATAGCAAAGTAAAGCAGTGTTAAAACATTGTGCATATGGGTTGAGAAGAAACTTTTACTTTGAACTGGTCTTCTGCGTATAAAGGATTACCTTATCAAAGATTGGGAATTCAGCTTTGAACATTGTGCATGCAACTTCCTGAATTTCCTCATTGCTTCCTGGCTCCTGTCCTGCAAACTGGTTGCAAGGGAACGCAAGGATCTCAAACTCTGCATTAGCAGTTCTGCTCGTTTAGGAGACTAAATTCTAGTCTTTGGAAACATTATGGAACTCAACAAACTTATTACATGGCCGGGCAAGAATGAAATACAGACCTTGGTTTTTGTATTTTTCATACAAAACATTCAGTTCCTTATAGTTAGATTGCGTTAAGCCACTGCAAAGAATGATAATATAACATGAGAAAACACAAAAGATATCAAGCAAGAAAACCTGCAGCTTGCTAGCTAATTCAAGCACAAGACACATGACAAGCTTCAGCCTTGGAAAAGAGATTATCACTCTCTGCATTCAGTTTCAGATGGAGAACAGCAACTTTCTTTTATTAAACAACAGCGGTGACCAGAGTGCCATTCTATATTGAGCAAAGCATATCTGTTACCCAACCTATTAATTTGTGTAAAACACCTCACCATAGTCCAGAAGGGAAGAAAATTGTGTCACTTCTAGTGGGCGAAAATGAAATGAACTAGATCAAGGGGGGGCCACAATATTATGTTTGAGGCAGATTATAAGCTCTGTTCTTTCTATGTTACTTCCAATTGTTCAAACTCTGAAATCCATTCCCAGTGCATCTATCAACCGAAAATTATATAGCCATGCCTGTGTATGAGAATTTAGAGAAGACAGCATAAGATCTGATACAAGATGTTGCAGTATTTCTAATGCTAAGCTATGGTGTCTGCCTGACTAACACTGAATTTCAGTCTCAATACAAAATATAGGGATGACAATTGCAACTAATTTTGCCTCAATCAGATTACAAACTGGGGTGAGCAAAGTTTACACAGCATGAAGTATATAATATGCGCCTACATGGCATAAATAAAGATTGGAAATGCAATTAGGAGATTAAAAATATTACCATGTCATAGGAATGTTCATCAAGACATTTTAATGTAGAAGAAATAAAGCTACATTACCATTTGGAAGCAACATTCACTACCAGAAGAACCTTCCCACGGTACCCACTTAGACTCACATCATTTCCACGAATATCCTGAAATTGAACCCAATTATCAGAGCACATGCAGATATCGTCAGAGCCCTTCAAAATCGCCGATTCTTGTAAGACGTTTATATATCATTTTTCGTTTTTCAGGGTCCAAACAGAACAAAAATTAGACACAGACCAAAACATAAAATTTATGTGGTGCTCAATTTCTTAAGAACGTCAACTACCAAATTATCAATAAAATCAAAATATATAACAAATCACTAACAATCAAAACGTGAAAAGCTAATAAATCCAATGGAGCAGTTTACAACAGCCCACAGCAGCAATCTAACCAAAGCTGATGCTTAAATACATAAACTTCCATGAAAACAACGAAACATAAAGCATAAAATTCATAACCTAAAAAAGCGGAGGAAAAAAAAATACCTTGACAGTGAAGTCATAGATGGACTTGGGAGCCTCTTGCGTAGCCATATTCTTTGCAGAAAAAGAAGATGGGTATTTGTAAAAATACAAGAAAAACGCGAAAACAATAAAAAGGAATGAAACCCAGTTGCTATTTTTCATCAAACGCAATGTCATACGTCATTTATAACAGAAATCTTTCTTGTATACAAAGAAAGTCACGATTTTTTGTCAAGAATTTAAATTAATATTCAAACCTTCCTTCTAGAGATAAACATGTGAAATTGACAACTATTCGGAATCTTTGAATTGGGTAATAACATTGGGCCCCCTTACTGTTTAATATTTCTGAAAAATGGATATAACTTGTCTATCTACTCCGAATAGGTTCCGAAATCAAAATAGCGAGTTTGCAATTGTTACGACTTATATTATAATATATTTTTGCTGTTCTAGGATGCTGCTAATAAAATTGCAAGTTTCAAAAGTAAAATGTATGTGGTTTGTGAATTTAATTTTGTTATTAGAGTTTTATTTCATTAAATAATAATTAAAATAGACACAAATTAGATATTTAGACGCGTTTTTCCCCCCTTTCAAAGAAGTAAATTTAGATTAGAAGAAAAAAGTTTAGTTTATTAAATTTTTATAAGTCATGTTATTAGCCTAATTGATTCAATTATATGCAAACCTATATCATTCCTATGATAGAAAATTAACATATTAATGATTTGAACAAACCAACAAAATAATGACATATAATATCCTAAACAGTAAATAGGGCTAAAACTAAATGATAATTGATAAGTACCACTCAGAAGCTTGAATTAGGGACATATTTGTTATAAACGAACAACACTATGCCATGGTTTGAGAAAATCTAAAGTAAGAGGTGGTCTGATTGTTATTTTATTGCACATTGTTTTCTTATTTAGGGGGTACGGTTGGCAAAGCCGCTGGTTGTGGCAAAATTAAAGTCACAGATTCGTCGGGTTTTCTTCGAATACATATCAACCAACTGTAAGCTGCACACGTCTGTAACCGATGACCCCGGAGATGGTGTGAACGTGCTTCTTCTTCTTCTAAATGTGATCAGAATATTTTAGTCCAATAAGTACGAAATTTAGGATCTTCATGTAAAATGGGGCCAAATGAATATTAGAAAATTCGCTTGGGCACATATGTGGACAAGCATGGGAAAATTACCACATTATAATAAATCTATAACAATCATAATCTTTACTTTAAACTTTTGTTTGCTAAGCAAAAAATAAAGATTAAAGAAATATGCATAGAAGTGAAGATCTAAAATGACCAAGAGTTATATAAGCGAGAAAAAGTGCAATACTTTGTACATTCATTTTTTAAATGGACCAATTACACCAATGATTTGAGTTACGATAAAGAGAGAAAAAGAGCAATATTTTAGTTCCTCCTAAACTTATTTTTTTTTTATCGTTTTAGTTCTTTATAGAATTTAATACCTCATTTTTCATCCCCGTCACAAAAACGAACACAATGTCAAGAGGCAAAAATTAGATAAATTAGTTAGTTGGTCTTGAATAATCAATTTGTATGTGAAAATGGTAATTTTATCCAGCAACGCCAGTGATGAATAAGTATTAAAAATCTATTAAAGGTAGGGGTTGTTTGTCTTTTGTCTGAAGTTTGAATTTTACTTATTTTAGATATTTATAATTTATAATTAATTTATTTTTCATTACTTATGTTTGATTATATGATGTTTAGGTCTAATGGAAAAGTTAATATTCTGACTTTTATATGAATGATAAAACATCTAATAAAACTTTAATATTCTCTCATAAATACCCTTATTAAATCAATTTATTTTATATTATATAAATTATTCTCTTATTATATTTTATTTATAACTTTTTCTAATATGCATGTATTAAACGTTTTTTTT
>NW_006262339.1:39153384-39198955 GCF_000493195.1 Citrus x clementina
TCCTGTCAGGCAAAGAGACGCGCGAGACCGAATGTGCAGTTTTTTAACTTTAGGTGGGTATATTTTATAATAAGTTCATCTCTTTATATTTATATTTACTATTTTTATAATAAATTTTGAATTTTATCTAATACATTAATTTTAATTCAATTGATTAAAAAATTCTTGATGGCTTGTAATTAACAAGAAAAAATATCAATATAATATACTAAAAATAACATCATAAATATCATATATTAATGTAAAAAAAATGTGCTAGATATATATTTTATTTTTTCATGTTTTGTTAAGATAAACATTATCAATTTTTCTTTTTTACTAATCAAATAATTTATTTATAACTTGTTATGTATTTAATCAATAAAATATAAGTATTATTAATCTTTATGAGGTTATATACGTCAAAATATTTATATTTTAGATGTTTTATTTTTGAAAAACAACAACTTAACACTCATATTCATATATTGAAAAAAGAAAAATAAGCATGCCATTTAGATATATGTATTAAGACCTATTTAGAATTCAACTAAATTTAGACTATTCAGATTTCAGACAAAAAAACAAACGATGCCGTAGTGTTAATTCTTTTATTTGAAATCCGAATAAGTTTGAATTTGATTTTAAGTCCAAATGAATTTAAATACAAATGTCTGAATAATATGTTTGTTTTTCTTTTTTCAATATTTGAAATCCAAATGGCATATTATTTATTGTTGTAAATAAAAAAAAAAAATCATAAACATGATTATTTGACATTTCTTATAAGTCGAAACAAAAAAAAAAGTTTAAGTTTTATAATCTAGGAAACAATTATATTCAATAGAGTTTCTTTATATAATATTTACTTGAGATATTTTTTTTATTCAGATAAAAATTATAAAAGTTCACTTTTATTTTATCTAAATGTAAGTGTGTAAAAATCATATATTAGTCACAAAACAAACAAACAAATTTTAAAAAATATCTTAAATTAATAAATTTTTAGACTTCATATGTTTATCAAATAAGTCCAAAAACTAGTTAAAGTGGTATCAAATAAAATTTAAAAGCAAAGCATCAATATGTAATAGATAAAAAAAAAAAAAAAAATCTAACACATGGTACATAATTTATTTATTTTTTGATGCATTGGAGCCTAGTAAACACTAGGCCAAAATAGAACGGGGAATAGAGGTCCCATACATATCATTACATAACCAATAACCAAGCTCCTCAGGGGGTTTTCAAAGACATGAAGACCAAGGGATAAGGAACCAATAAGTTTCACCATGGAATCTGCAGCAAAATTGGCTTCTTAATATATGTAATTTATGGTAATGAGCCATTGTAGGTTCATCAATTCTTTGATGGCAGTTATGATGGAAAAATGTGCATTAGGCATCAAGCTAGTGGAGGAAATGTCGCAGTACTGCCAATATTATTTTCGGTCGAGAATCATAACTAATAATTAATACCATAATTAAGCTAGCAAGCATGTAACAGTTACTTGATGAACTCCATGATGTAAAAATTACACACAAAACTTTCATAATTGACACCCTTAAATCCATTTTTGGCTGTCAATGCCATGCCATAATATTCTTGTTTGGTTCGTTTCTTTTCTCCTGAAAGTTGCATTAACATAATTATATCTATCGAAGAGGCTTCTCGGGTTGCTGGTGTAGCCTCAGGAATTACCATTGTCGTGCTATCGATAATGATTATCTTTCCATTTCCTGGAATAGCCTCATAGCAATTCTTCAACAGACTCAAGCAATGCTCATCGTCCCAGTTACGAAGTATCAACTGTAGAATTAAAAACTAATATTGATTGGCATTAGTTATCAGCAACCCTGTCGTAACCAGAGACGTTTTAGATAATTTTTAAAATATAGAGATTAAATGGGTAATTGATTTAAACTGTAAGGGCTGTATAAACATTTGCTATAAATTACTTCGAAAACTAACCTTCATCAAAATGGCATCCCCATTTAGAATTTTTTGGAACATTTTCCACCCACACTTTCCACACCTACAACATATACGTGGATTAATAAAATTAATATTATTGAGTTTGTAAAAATCCAAATAAAAAATATTTAATGGCCAAACTTGTTCATTAGTGGGAAAGCATATGTATCAGGATAAAATGGGGCATCTCGAATAACATGAAGTAGGTCCAAAATTAACACCTTAATATGAGGATATTTAGAAGTAATTATTTTAAGAGTGACTCCAAGGCCACCAACCCACCACCTACATCCACCAGCTGCTTGATTTTCTCAAAGCCTTTGTAATAGTCAAGAATTCTATTCATAACTATGCTATTGTGACTCAACATTGCCGTATTCAGAACTTCATTGAATCTAGAATCAAGGCCTGCGTGCTCATAGTCCCCTATTCCATAATCTATATTGAATGGGATTCATCCTTCAAATGACTTTCTCGTGCCTTTTATTATTAGCTTCAAATCTACATACTGACGATTGGATTGGGAAAAATGTTATATTCAAAGAATATAGGGTATTTGAAAAATGAAACATATTTAAATGTTTGTAAGACAAACCATGTATCTCGTAAGGCTTGGTCTCCAGCCATGGCCATGAGGGGACAGAGTAAACACCATCTTGATTAAGCACGAAGCACGTATTTGGCCACAGGTGCAAGACGTTATAACCTGCGGTCATCACCAGCTGATGAAAGAGAGCGACGAAGCACACGGTGTGGATCACAAGTAGCCGAAGGACACGGTCAAGCTCAAGCATCACCGCTGCATTGGGGTTGTGGCTCGGCATTTGTGCTGCGATTTCTGGTGCCGAGAGTTTAGCCCGCGTGGACCTGCTTTGGCTATAATCTCAAACGCTTCCAAGTTTTGCTGCTGCTTACATCGCTGCAGGTGACAATATGCTCATTCCTAGTTGCATGGCAAATAAATAACTCTCTTCTTCATTTTCTTTCGTCTTCTTCTTGCTCGTGCGCTTTGTTTGGGTCTTTGCTGAAGAATCCATTTGTTTCTTGATAGATTCAATGGAGCAGTTTTAAACAACCCACATCAGTAATCTTACCAAAGCTGATACTTTAATATATAAACATGCGTGGAACCAATAAAAATAAAGCATAAAAATTCATAGCCAAAAAGAATAAATAAACACCTTGATGTTGAAGTCATAGAGGGATTAATTGGGTGCCCCTTCGGTAGCCATTTTCTTTGGGGAAAAAGGAGAAACCCAGTAGCTATCTTCATCAACTGCAGGCCCATTTGTCATTTATAACAGAAATCTTCTTCACGGACAAGGAATTAAAGCCAATATTTTTTGTCCACAATTTACATTAATATTCAAACCTTCCACTTATTAATTCGCATTATTACCCAATTTTTTGAATCTTTGAGTTGGATAATAACATCGACGGCTCCCTAATTGTTTTAAATTTCTTAAAAAACGGATATAATTCGTCTATCCATACTGAATATGTTCCCAAAACAAAAATGGATAATTTGTTACTATTGTGGCTTATAAAAAATGTAAGGCTCGAATTTAGAATCCGAATCTTAAAAAGATCACTCCTTATTATTAGAGTTGCATATTAATATATAGTTAGAAACAAACAATAATATAATGACATATAATGTCCCAAAGAGGGCCTAAAATGATGGACACTACTTGTAAATATTGATGTTTTGAATTACAGAATTAGGGATGTATTTTTTATAAATGAACACACCATGTCATAACTTGAGAAAATGTAAAATAATACGACTTCTAATTGTTATTTTATTTGTATATTTTTTTTTCTCTTATTTAAGAGCTACAGTTGCCAAGTGGCTAATTGGGGCAAAATTTAATGACACAGATTTTTCGAGTCCTTTTATACAAACATTAACCAACTGAGCTACCACGTTAATTCGTAGAATGATGTCACAGAGATTAAACAGTTTAGGTGTAAATTAGTTGTGCTTCTAGACGTGAGCAACAGATTTTCATCCAATTAGGTGCAAATTTTGTAAAATGTTGCCAAATAAATTGTTCAAAAAAGCGTCAGTTTGTCACAATGTGAAATGTATAAGATGATTTGAAATCTCGAAGTTAAAAATAAGGTGAATAAGTGGTCAGTAATCATTAAAATAAGTTGAAAATAAGGTAAATAAGTGGTTAATACTCGTTTAAATAGTGGTTTGTATGAAAATCGATTCACTATCATGATTCTTTATTTTAAAATTTTGTTTATTTCCACACACATAATTTCAAAAATATCAAAAGATTTTGATTCCACTTATAGATTATCAAATTCAAGTAACTACAAAAACTACAAGGTATAGATTTTCTTATACATTGCATTTTATATTCAAATTTAGATTAGTTGAAACCCTCATCTCCTATTCTAAAAGACTTGTACATGAGTGTGCGCGCGCGTGTATATATAAAATAAGGCACGACAAAAATCTAATTTTAAACTCTATTATTGTTTTAATTTATTTTTGTTTTATAGGAAATTTTGTAAATGGATTTCTCTTTTCCTCCTTTTACATTGGCATTCTTTGGTAATTAATGTCGAAGTTTCCCACTTCTATATGCTAGCCAAGCAAGAATAAAGATCAAATAAATATTCATATCAACAAGTAGTATTTATTGGATTCTCTTTTTCCTTGACATTGGTATTCTTTCGTAATCTCCAAGCTTCCTACGTCAACCTATGCTTGCTGAGCAATAATAAAGATCAAAGAAATAAGTTGCTGTCTTTTAAAATTAATAATAGGGAAAATATCCACCGTCCATCCGTTTTTTCCAACTTTTTCAAAAATACACAATTTTTTTTTTTTTTTGGAATCCACTTAAAATTACATTTTGTTTCACTTTTCCACTTCCGTTTGGAATCCGTTAAGAAAACTAACGTAAACTTAAAAAAATGACAATTTTACCCCCAAAATGAAAATTACAATTTCACCCTAAAAATGCCAAAAATAATTAAATTTAATGACAAATATCATTATTGGTACGTTAATGAAGTACAAAAAAAGCTTAACTACTAGAGATTATAACTCAATGAATAATAAGATAAATAATTAAATTTAATGACAAATATCATTATTGGTACGTTAACTCAAAGAATTGTGTATTTTTTAAAAAGTTGGAAAAAACGGATGGACGGTGGATATTTTCCCTTAATAATATTGCTTTGTCTAGTAAAGTATGAATAGATTGATTGTACGTGTAAAACAAAATATCATTTAATTTTATTTTTGAGTTGAACTACCCCTTCGTTAATCTTATAAAACCCCTGTTATAGTGCAATTACATTTAAGGATAAATATAAATAGAATTAAACCATTTATTTTTTCCCTTCTCAATTTTATTTTGCTTTCACAATATAAGTTTTTTATTATCATTGAAATAATTTGAATTTAAGGAGTAACCCTCTAAGCCAAAATAAAATTATTATAATAAACACACCAATTTAATTAAGATACAACATAGTGGAAAAATAAATAAAATAAAATTTTAACTCATTGCAACTAATTTTTTTAAGGATTCTCAAACTAAATGTTGAACGCAATGAACTCAAAATTTATAGGTAGGATAAAATTGTATTAAACCCATGAAAAAATCATTATTTTCCAAGTATAATGTTTTTCTTACTTTTTCTTTAGAAATTAAATAATAAAAAAAGTTTGAAGAGTGGAATATAAATATTAAGGTTGAAAGAGGGAGAAAATATTAAAAATTGAAAAATTCATAAATGAAAAGAGTGTTCATTTAGGAAAATGGTATTTTTGGTATTAAATGAAATATAATTGAAAAAAGGGGTTTCAATAAAATTTTAGAGGAGTGCTAACAGTCCGACTCTTATTTTTAAAGGTAGTAGTGTAAATATCAATTTAATTAAATAAAATTATTTGAAAAGTTATATTATCAGTAAAGAAAGTCTTTAATTTTTTTTTTTAAAGTAATGATTCTTCGAATTTTGTTCCCACTACAAAGTAGAAAGCATTTATGCTTCATTAACTAAAATCTTAACAAGATTCAGGAAATAGACCCCAAAGCATCTGATTTCTACATGAAGGACTTGATAAATACCGTTTTTGCCTTTTTATATTTGTAATTTATTAAATTAAACATCTTCAAGAAAAAGTTTTCCAAGTCAAAAATCTACTTTTATTTTTATGACGGTAATGGTGAGGTTGGCTTTGTAATATGCAATAAAAAATGACATGAGCTACATGGTGGTGGAATAAATAAACAGGAGATTTAGGTGTCTATTTTCAAAATTTAAGAGATTCGCCAATACATAAAGACAAATCTTTGAAGTACTTATGAGTAACAGCTAAATCGGAAGTTAAGCCCTAGATTAGCAAAGAGCCCCCTAAGGAGCTCTCTCCGTTCTATTCAACGGACTATTTGCTAAAATTCGTTTTTCATCTTATTACTTGTGATGAGTTTGATAAATATTAGTTACTAACAATTTTGTCTCGAAATTAATTTAAAGCACGACAGTTACAAATGAATACAAGAATCCACTAACCCTCCTCTAAATACTTAAAATAAATCCAACTTTTATAAATATGAAGAGGTGCTCAAAATTGGATGAAGTGTCTTCGAAATTTTGTTTTTAAAAAAGTACTTCGGAAACAAAAACACAGGAAACATTCTAAAATTCTAATATTTTATTTAATACGCCTTAATCTTGTCATAAAAAATATTAAAAACCCATACTCATTGCCTTCACTTTAAATTTTGGAAACTCCTAAATCATTTATAGCCTCTATGTTGATGTAGTTTGAATATTTAGGTCCAGAAAAAAACGGACCAACAACTTCTAAAAATTTAAAAAGAAAACTATTCACAATATATATAAAAAAGTCTCAAATTTTTAACTTATTTATTTATTAAAAAAAAAAAGATAACAAGATATATAAAGCCCAAATCAAACTTTTGGTCCCTTGATTCCTCAAGAACTGAAATAAATAACTAAAATTATTTGCTTAAAAGTCATTCGATTCATAAAACTTCAATTTAATGATAGCGTATTGGAAAAGCTATCCATTGCTTGACCTACAAGTGGGTTGAACAAGTGAAAACAGGATTACGGAAGTATCATTTTTGGAAACCAATTCTGAAAAAACATTACTTTGAGAACAATTCCAAAAGCGGCCTAAAATTCCAAATCCAGGTTATATTTTTTTATTTTCCCAAAACATCTCATAATCTTGTACTCCAAGCCATTTTCCAATCCCATTACATTGTCCTAAATATTCAAAAACCCTACTGCCTCCTACTACTCACTCTCACTCATTCTCTTATTCCCCTCGAGACCTCCGACTCACCGCCGTCACCTGAAATTTGGGTCGGTTTCCGATGGAGGAAGTGAGCGAGGGAAAGGACTTTTCGTTTTCCAGGGAGGAGGAAAAGATCCTCGAGTTTTGGAACTCGATCGACGCCTTCAAGACCCAGTTGGAGCGCACCCGCTGTCAGCCCGAGTACGTCTTCTACGACGGGCCCCCTTTCGCGACGGGTCTCCCCCACTACGGCCACATACTTGCCGGCACCATCAAGGACATCGTTACCCGTTACCAGTCCATGATGGGTTTCCACGTCACCCGTAGATTTGGCTGGGATTGCCACGGCTTGCCCGTCGAGAATGAGATTGATAAGACCTTGGGGATCAAGAGAAGAGATGATGTTTTCAAAATGGGCATCGATAAGTATAATGAAGCTTGTCGGAGTATTGTTACTAGGTGTGTTATGTATATTTTTCAATTTTCTTTTCTGGGTTTCTGGTTGATTAATGATTTTGTTTGTGATTTTAACGTGACTTTTTTAGCTGTTACATGTTTCAGTTAAGAAATTTAGCTTTTGTATGTTGTTCTTCTGGTTGGCTGGTGAGTGAATTGTTTCCTTTTGAAGTAATATGCTATCAGCGAGTTTCATTTCTGGTCTCTTGCAGCTCAATGAAAGTGGAGGTTTATGCAATGTTGTGGTAATTTTGCAAAGAAAGGAGTAGAATAATTTTTAGGATTCTCAATTCTTTTGTGGGATAGGGATTGATTTTAAGCTTCTTTTGTGCCTTTTTTGTACAGTAGGTAGGGGTCCTTGGTGGATATTATACATCCAGGGACTAGGTTTACTTCAATTTGCATACAGCAATAAAACAGAGGTTTTATCGTTATGCATTAATTTTTATTTCCATGCTTTAAAAAGCTGCTCAGTATATACTTTATTTTCCAAGGTTGAACATGTACTGTTTATGCTTCTTTGGTCATCCTAATCTTATAAGAATATGTTTTTTTTTTGGTTTCTACATAATGAGTAGAATTGATTGTCAGTATTTGTATATATTCTCTTTTTTTCTTCCTCAATAACTGATGATTTCTTTGCCTCTAGATATGTTGAGGAGTGGGAGCAGATTATTACACGGACTGGTAGGTGGATTGATTTTAGAAATGATTACAAGACCATGGACCTGAAATTTATGGAGAGCGTTTGGTGGGTGTTTGCCCAGCTTTATGAGAAGGGGCTTGTTTATAAAGGTTTCAAGGTTAGTTAGTTGCTTCCCTTCTTTCTGGTTTTGATTTTTGTAAGTTAATGCATAATTATTTTTTTTTCTGGTTAAAAGATTGTGCTTTTTTGTTTTTTTAATCTATTTTTTATTTTTTGTTTATTGGGTGTGGAATCTCTTGTTAATTTGATAGGGTCACTTAATTTAGTTTTGAAGGTTTTGTGGAACGTTTATAGCTACATTAATGACCTGGACATAATTGCCTTAATAGATTTTACCATTTTGATGTGAAATTGTATGTTATTGGTGTGGTTTCTTGATTGTTTGGGATTGGGTGGCCTCTAAATTATTTAATCACTACTTTAATGATTATTATAATGTCAATTGTTTGTAGCAATGTTTTTTGGGTGCCATGGAGCTCATGCTTTGATGGTGCATTGGGCATTAAGAGCAAGTATGATCTGCTAAGATGCGATCAGTTATGCAATAAGATTGAGTGCTTTTATGGATACCAACGCTTGTTAGGTTTAAGTTAATGTTTGTACCCATGGATATGAGTGTTATTTGCTATGTAGAAACAAGGTTTTTCACAGTGAAAGACTGAATATTTGGACCCTGAGAACATGATTATATGCATGCATCTTTGTGCGCTTAGATTAGTAAGCGTGGGCGATAAATTATGACTTCATTTTTTTGCTTGTAGAGATAGTAGTTAAATAATTATGTGAGTGTTTTTTTATTAATATTTATTTAGCATATTTTAGGCCGAAACAAAAAATTCATTCAGCTATGAAAGTCTATAGACGCAGCAGACATAGGTAGACATGAGTTTTGTGCCTTCAGACGCACTTGGTTTCAATTGGTGGCGTTTCTTATAAAACATACGGTTTCATTTCTTAAAATTTCTTTGCTTGGCTCTTAAGGCTTGAACTCATATGATTTAAAATCTTTCTCCATCGTGCATGCATTCTTACATTTATGTAGAATGAAAGTGAGCTTTTGAAGTGAATGGATACATTTTCCATGATTCTGGCTGGCAGTTGCTTTTAATGTGGGTTCAAATTTATTTGTTGATTATGTTCTTTTAACAGGTCATGCCGTACAGTACTGGTTGCAAGACACCACTGTCTAATTTTGAAGCAGGTCAAAACTATAAGGTTTGCAATTTAACCTTCTTGTGGATTATCTTATGTATCACATCGTGGACATGTGATGCTAAATTGTCTTTGTTACTGTTATTTTTGTTGTTATCTTCCTTTTTTAGGTTGGAATGATCGAGGATTATATATTTTTGCACTAAATGTCTTTTTGATGTAACAGCTTGGCAGCATGATGACTAATAAATATATCTGTTATTTCGTTTCTGGTCCCTGGTCCCCAATGATTTAGATAAAAAAAAAAAGTATTGTGTTTTGTTGTTATAGGTCAAATATTGATATCATCTAATCCCACTCATTTTTAATATAATCTGTGTGATATAGGATGTGCCTGACCCTGAAATAATGGTGTCTTTTCCAATTGTTGGAGATCCAGAGAAGGCAGCTTTTGTGGCATGGACGACGACTCCTTGGACCCTTCCTAGTAATTTAGCCCTCTGTGTCAATGCAAATTTTACATATGTGAAGGTCAGTTACATTTGACTGTTTTTCATTTCTTGATGGGTTGAGATGGAGGTCAATTTTGGCTTATACATTGAAGCATGAAGCCTTTGAGCTTGTGTAAAGCATGAGATCTTCCTTGCTGTATTTTAATGATATACGTAATGTGTAAGAAAGTCAGTGCACTGTTAGTTGTGAGGGTTTGTGTTTTGTATCTGCGTGTGTGTGTATAGCTTGCTTGCATGTGTAAATGCATAGGTATCTGCACATGCATGCATGCTTGCTGTCATGACAATATAGATAATTTATTTCTATTTACTAAATTTATATGAGTATTAGCATTGGGGTAGTAAGTTAGTTGTAAGACATACCTTACTAATCTGATTTGGTTTTCAATTATTGGTAAGAATAATTTAATCTGGCTATTGTTCTTCTTGATGGAAGAGTATTAGTTGTAGGTGTTGTTGCCCACTTTGTCTATACAGTGGAGATTAGTCTTACTTGTTCACTTATGGATCTCTTGGAGACTTTTTTCTTCTTTTTGTAGACATTTTGTAGATCTTCTGGTAGAAGCTTCTTAACCATTAAACACAAAAAAGAAAATAGACAAAAGAAAAAAAAACGAGAACTGATGTATTTGATTATTGAGACATTATTGTGATTTTTTTATGGTTTCAAGTAATCTGGTCTAAAATTAAGCGAATATGCAGGTTCGAAATAAGTACACTGGCAAAATCTATGTAGTTGCTGAGAGTAGGCTGTCAGCACTTCCCAGTGAGAAGCCAAAATCAAGTGCAGCAAACGGACCAGGTGGTGATTCCAAGAAATCAAGTTCCAAGACCAAGGTATCTTCAGGTAAAAAAGCTCAAGATGGAGAGTTAGCCAGATCTGCAGAGAATAATGAATCTTATGAAAAATTGGGAGAAGTCTTCTCAGGGGCTTATTTGGTGGGAAAGAAGTGAGTCTTCTTGTTGTCTACTAGATTCTTTGGTTTATTATTAGCTGTAACTTCTGCGTTTGCAGTTTTTCTTCCAAATGACCTCTGAAACTCCCATGTTTCTGACGTGTGTTATGCCCTTAATTATACATGATTGAAATTTTGTTTGAGAAGACACAGACTTACCTTTGTGGGTATACATGGTTATTATAACAGAGGCTGTTTCCAAGTAAAAGGATTTGAGGGTTGCTCAATTCCTTGTTATTGTTGGATTTTCAAAAGTCCTTTTTCTTATAATTATTCTTAATGGCTCTGGAGAAATTAGGCCTATTATGTGATTGGGTGCGGGTGCAAGTTTTTGAGAATTTTGAAGTTCTAAGGGTGAATGTGTATCGCAGGTATGAACCATTATTCGATTATTTCAAAGAGTTCTCCGATGTAGCATTTAGAGTTATCGCGGACAACTATGTAACCAGTGATAGTGGAACTGGAATTGTCCATTGTGCTCCAGCATTTGGTGAAGATGACTACCGTGTCTGCATTGAAAATCAAATAATCAATAAGGTTTGCACTCAAATGCTTTAAACTAAATGTTTGTTATTATCTTACGATGAACAATCATTGGTTTGTGGACTTTTATACAAGTGCTTGTTTTGACATGGACATGAGGTGTTGGCTGTAACTCTCAGTGATCTAGGTATGGAGCATGGATCTATTGTGTGCTACTGAAATATTTGAAGTTCTGATATGTAGTAAACCATGATAGAATATTTTTTTTGTTGATCAAACCATAGACTATGAAGAAGTTCTGAAAAAATTAATCTGTGCAAGCTTCCTGACATAATGAATAGCACCTGCATAATTCTATAATTTTTTTCTGATACATGGCAACGCCAAGTTTTTCTACGGTGGTAAATGCTGGTGGTGGACATGACAGGACACATGAGTGATGAGTATGGTTTCCTCAAGTGTTTGGCTAGGTTTTATTTTTCTTTTTATTTTTTTATTATTATTATTTTACATTTGGAGAAATGATTCACAACTAGTAGTTGCAAATAGAATGAGTTTGTTTAAAACATGTTTGTTGTCTTTGAATCAGAGAATGTAGAAAACTTTAATTGCAATTTAAGTTTGCTAATTTTATTGGGTTGGAATTATTTATTAAAAAATTTTCTGTTTCTCATCATCTTGTTTCCTTATTTCTTTGCGAACAGTTACCTTGCTTATTTGTTCCTAATTTAAAATTTCATTATGATTCTTCTTGCATCATTTGTGAATCCCTACCATCGTATGATTCGAATTTCAAACAGAATTATAGCTTGTAAACTTCCAGCGGTATCAAATTGTTTCAGATTAATTTGTATGCCACACTTGATTTGGAAGAAATAAATGTGCTAAAAAAGAAGAAAAGGTATCAGCAGACAGCATTTCAATCACTTTTTATTTTATTTTATTTTAGTTTTTGAGATTCCTAGTTCTATGTTCACTGAGTTCTAAGATTGGGACTACTACTGGACTGAGGACCTACAACCTTGATAGTCAGGAATCTCATAGGATATAAAGATCCTATATAGGTGGCTCCCAAGAGGGAGAATCCGAGGGTCTAACACTTCTTTAAAAGAGAAAAGAAAACGTTTAAATGAGGGAACAAGTATGCATCTTCTAACCTTGTTGCAGCAGTCGTTGATTATGGATTTGTAATAACAATTCAGCAGTTCCTATATTTGATCCCATTTATGTTGAGACATTACCACCTGAGTGCTAGAATAAATTTTAAAATTAAATTTTGCCAGCATTAGAGGAAAGTTAAATCTCATATTCTTCACCGGTTGTCACAAGGCATTTATGCTGTAATTCTGAAATTTTTTAAGATAACGTGTAAGTTATCTGTTCTACAATGTTATTATACGTGTGTAGTTGGTTGTTTTCCCTGATGCTGTACTGTTCTCTCCATTTGCTTTGGAAGAAACAATTTGCACTTGTGTTGTAATATTTTTGTTCCATTTTTTCTTTTGTATGTTTTTGGACTTATACTGTTTTGGGTATAGATAAAATAGGTTATTCTATATAATTAGTAGGTAGCTTTTAACAGGCTTTTTGTCATTGCCCTTGTGGATCTGTAGTTCACTATTGTATCTTATTTTGCCTTTTACTGAATAAAATTCCTTTTATTTTATTATAAAAGAAATGATCTTTTGAATTAAACTATTACTATTTTCATCTTCTAAAACTGGTTTGTGGTTTCTTTGTTCTATAGTTCCTTTCACAGGCCTGTTCATTTTTTGCTTTGTTCTGCTTTTGACCAAGAGATTCATCTGTTCTTGTGTTGTAGGGAGAGAATCTGATCGTAGCAGTAGATGATGATGGTTGCTTTACTGGGAAAATTACTGACTTTAGTGGGCGCTATGTCAAGGATGCAGATAAGGACATTATTGAAGCCTTGAAGGTGAGGATTATACAAGATTGCCTTAACCAACAATGATTTTACATATGTTGTGGTGGAAATGCAGTTTGTGGTACACAATTTGGTATTCTGATATTTTATTGTCATTACTGTTAGAGCATGATTGATAGTTAATAATGGATTCTCTAGTTGACGTCATTGGCATTGTCATTGCTGTTGATGTTAACTTTTTGTTTCAATTTAAAGCAGAAAGAAATGGATTTGAGTGATTAACCTGCACATAACTCCTGTATTTGGATTTGTAACCCTCTTTTTAGGTGGTTTTAGTATTCTTTATTACTTTTGTCAAAATAAAAAGGAAAAATGAAAATCGCAGGATTAGAATTCTAGTTGTTCTTGGTAGGAATTATAGTTTTTTATCTGTGGAGATGGTCTGGTCTGTTGATCTTTCTCCTTGTTTTACAAAAGTTCTTTGTATTTGTTTAGGCAAAAGGCAGGCTTGTTAAGACTGGAAGCCTTACCCATTCTTATCCTTTTTGTTGGAGATCTGATACTCCTCTTATCTATAGAGCTGTTCCTAGTTGGTAATGCTTCTTTACCATCATCTCATTGCTTTCAATTGCTTTGCAGTATATTGATTATTGTGCCCTTTTTTTATGATTTAATCTCTCACATCTGATTTATTGCAGGTTAATTTAGGTGGGAACTTTTGTTTTATTTCAATTTTACATTCCAATGTAGACATCCGTTTGTGTTTAGGTTTAAAATTTTATTATAGTTCGATGTGACATTTACGTTGTTTTATCACATCTATTTACATCCAATTTCGCCGTCAATTGTATCATCTTGCTAAGTATAAGCCTGATCTGGAGTTGGATTTTCATATAAAGTATTCTGATACATGTTTCTTAGTTCAAAAGATTTCACCCTATGAACTGCCTACATGGTTTATCATTTTAGTCATTCATTCAATGAATTCAGTATTGCAATTGTTCTGAATCACTTTGTTATCTATCCAGGTTTGTCCGAGTAGAAACGTTGAAGGAAAAATTGTTAGATAACAACAAACAGACGTACTGGGTTCCTGACTATGTCAAGGTTTGATATATTTCTGCAAACCCTTATCTGTTGTTTTTAGGGTGCATGGTAATAATTGTGCTTATGGTGTGGGTTCATGCTTTTAATGAGATTGGGTAGCACTTTCTACGATTACCTTAGTTATGCGTCTGCTTTTAATGTGATTAGGTAGTACTTTCTGCAATTTCCTTAGCCATCCATCTGCATTTAATGTGATTGGGTAGCACTTTCTATATTTACCTTTGTTATCTGTCCTGGAAGAATCTGCCATTTTTGTTTTTGGAACTGAAATAGGGGAGGGCTTTTTGCCACCATGAATGAACTCATTCTCATGAACTTAAGCATGTTGAGTGGTGAAAAAGATTTCTTCAGTAAAGGAGTGGTTTCTGATCATTAGATTATAGCTTTTGTTGGTTGATCATCCTTTTTAATGTGAGGTGGCCAACAGTATATGATAGGAATACAAGCTTATATTATGTCCAGGGCTAACATAGACTCAAAATGTTGACACGTTGTAGAAGGCCAGGAGAATCATTCCTGCAAAAAGTTGTAAACCTTGGAAGGATTTAATACACTTGAGATATTAAAATTTGTCATTTGACATTTTTATGGGTTTTCAGTTTCTATAGAATTCTGGATTCTTCTTTATCTTATGGGAATAGGGGCTGTTCTACTCTAAAATTGGATGTTCTTTTTGTATAGGATCTATGCAATAGAGATTTTGGTATAACAAATATCATAATGTTGAGATGGTCCTCTGGTTTATCTCCCTATCCTTTTTTAGAATATAGGAAGTTTCATATCCTTGAAGAAGTATGCATGGGAGAATCCTTGTCCTGAATTTGTTATAGAAGCTTAAAGAGCTCTTATACGAGGTTGAACTGTGATATTTTCCTGGCTGCTGGCTGTCATGTTACTGTGACTTACTGTATGGCGTGAAAGTGTTTGCCATTAACCAAGTTTTGTATTTCTTTTTTCCCCAAAAACCTTATTGTAGATGTTGTGAAAGGCAGCTGAAAATGCAACTTAAAATTTTGTTGACGTGTTACAGGAAAAGCGATTTCACAATTGGCTGGAAAATGCAAGAGACTGGGCTGTCAGCCGAAGTAGGTTTTGGGGCACTCCTCTTCCTGTATGGACAAGTGAAGATGGTGAGGAAATAATAGTCGTTGATTCCGTAGATAAACTTGAAAAGCTATCTGGTGAAAAGGTTTGGTCTCTTTTGCTTTTTTCCATCATTTTCTGTGTTGGACCATTGTGATTCTTTAGCTGGCCATGGTTGCAATGTACCATAATCAATTTAATGTGGAGTGTAGACTGGTGAAAGCTTGAGTTCTTAAGTCCACCATGTTAAAAACTACTTTAGGTTGCATCTCTTAGAGGTTAAAAAGATTATTTCTTCTTATTGATGATTTGCATTTCATTAGAGTGGTTAATCTGTCCTTAGGGGTGAAATTATTGAGTTTCGGATGTAATCTCTTGGTGTTAATTTTCCATCATTTTATAACCGGCTTTTTCTCCGGTAGTAATAAGGAGTGGTAATGGTGGATGTAAGTCTTAGCTATTGTGAAGCTAAAAGGAGACTGAAATCCATATTTTTGGTAAAGGAATAAAGGCTAAAAAGAAGCGTTCGTATTTTTGAAGGGAAAATCGTGGATAATATTGAAGATTTGTGGGATAGATCCGTCTTCTTGCTTTGTTTTGGGCTTAGTGTCTAAGGAGTTTCGGGATTCATCATTTTTCTTCATTCATCTAAACTGGGTGGTGGTTTTGAGATAGGATGTTGAAGTTAGCATAGTGTTGTATAGGGGTGGATGTCTATGCTTTTGTATAGCACTAAAAGCTTTTCTTTTGGCTTACTTTGTGGATAACTTGTCCACTCGCTATTTTGGTTTTTCTCCATTAGTACACTTTAAAAAAATGGAAAAGAAAAATATTTGAGTTGTTCATTCCAGCATTCAAACCTGCTTAATGATCTTCGCTTTACAGAAGTCTGTTGACAAGCGCATTTGACCATTGCATCTGCCTCTATTTTCGTACCAAGCAATGTGGGAGGAACCTGTTACTTGCGTTCTCTGTACAAATCCATTAAACTAATTTAAGTTAATATTTGTTTGATAAAACCCAAGCTAATTCTTCTTCTCACTCTCTTCGTCTTGCTGATGAGAAGCAAAGTATGCCTTTTTTGACTGTGAGAAGATTCATCAAAGGGTGTAACAAGTTGTCCACAGAGAAAAGTTACATCCCAAGGGGTTACTTTTCTTTAATAACAGTGTAAAAAACTCAAAAACACTTTGAAATAAAAATATCTAATCAATTTTGAAAGTCTAGAAGAGTCCTGAAAATAAATTACTCCCAGTGGTGATAATTAAAGCGGAAAGGTATATCTTGGGATCTTGAGAAAATTGAAACCAAGTACCTTGCTTTGTCCATAAAGGCTGAACTACCAAAAGGATGCTATTATTACACATCCTTGTGATGCCCTTTGTTTATTAGTACCTTAGAAGCATGAAATTTTTATTGAGCAAAGCTATAGATGGGAGCCGCCTGGCAAAAATAAGAGGCCGAAAATAGATTAGTCAATGGTCACCAATCTGTAAGGTGCTGCGGGATTGAAAATACATTCGGGAATAGCTGATTATTTCTTTCTTTCTTTTTTTTAGTTTTTTCATTTCCTTTTATGTTTTTATGTTTTGGTGCTCTTCAGTCTTTTGATGACATACAATATTTTAGTTTTATTTTACTGCAAGAAAGAAAATAATTAGATTGAAAATTTTGCTAATATGAAGAATATTTAGAATTTGTGGACCTGCACTTTTACATTCACTCTGACTGCACTGATTCGTTGTTGTGCAGATTTTTGATTTGCACCGTCATAATATTGATCATATCACAATCCCGTCCAGTCGAGGTCCAGAATTTGGTCTTCTTCGACGCATAGAAGATGTAAGACTACTGGCCTTGGGTACTGCCACGCAGTGTACCTATGTTTGCATGCCATTTTAGTGAGTTATTAGTTGATTGTATGCATTCTTTAAAATTTCTAGCCATTTGTAATTGGATTTATGGTTTTCTATTTGCAGGTATTTGATTGCTGGTTTGAAAGCGGATCTATGCCTTATGCTTATATTCATTATCCGTTTGAGAATGCTGAACATTTTGAGAACAACTTTCCTGGGCAATTCATTGCTGAAGGGCTGGACCAAACACGTGGATGGTTGGTCCTCTCTCCCTTTGATATATATAAGTTCACAGTACTTGTCAGATTGGACAGTTGATGTTTATCATTACTGATTATGTAATTAGTTAAATCTTTCTTCTGCATTACTGCTCTTACATATCAAATCTCACTTACTAGAATAGAGTCAATTACCAACTCTTTCACCTTATCTTACGTATTTCTTCTAATTTGTTTGTTTATTTATATGAAAGTCCTTTACAACTTAATCTTCTTATAGATAGTCCTTCTTGATTAAATACATAGATCAATTTTTGGAGAGCCACATCCTTTTCCTCCAAAACAAAAGGAGTACAGAGCTCTCCAAATTAATTTACTCTGGCTGTGAATTTTCATTCTTAAGGTTTTGACCATGCAGGTTCTATACTCTCATGGTGTTATCTACTGCATTATTTGGGAAACCTGCATTTAGGAATCTCATCTGCAATGGACTTGTCCTGGCTGAGGATGGAAAAAAGATGAGTAAAAAGCTGAAGAACTATCCATCACCTGTAGAAGTGATAAATGATTACGGTGCTGTAAGTCTTCGATTTTAAACTTTTATCTTAATACGTTCCATTTTTGTTCCCTTGTTTTTTGCCTTCAACAAAGTGGCTTCTATTTTCTTTGAAGAGCTTAAACTACTTATTTCTCGCTTATTTTGCAGGATGCGTTACGATTGTACCTCATAAATTCTCCAGTTGTGCGTGCTGAGACCTTACGGTTCAAAAAGGATGGAGTATTTGCAGTTGTGAGTATTGTTTCTCAGTTACTATATCTTAGCTTATGTGTCTGGCTTTTTTCATGATCTTTTCTTCAATATTGTAAATGCCAATATTTTTATTTTTCAGTTACTAATGCAAATGTCTATTCTCATCCAGGTCAAAGATGTTTTTCTGCCATGGTATAATGCGTATAGGTTCCTTGTTCAGAATGCAAAGAGACTTGAGATTGAGGGAGGTGCTCCCTTCATTCCTCTTGATCTAGCAACTCTTCAAAAGTCATCAAATGTGCTTGACCAATGGATCAACTCAGCCACTCAGAGTCTTGTTCATTTTGTCCGCCAAGAAATGGAGGGATATAGACTTTACACAGTTAACTATCTATTAACCCTACTTGGACTGTTCATACTGTTGGCTTCTTTGATAATAAATTAGATGGTATTGTTTTTAGAATTCTATGTATTGTATGTTAATAGGTTTCATCAGTTTTCCTCCAATCATCCCTTAAATTGGTTTAATTTTTTGTATTTCATATTGGAAAATATTGGATGTTGAAATACCCTTACAGATTCTTATCAAATATTTGTTCTTAGAATATTCTTACAGTCTTGGTCATTTTTTTCGCCTTACCTTTGTGGTTATTGTAAGTAGGGTACTTATCCAGGGTAATAGCACTAAAAAATGTTTATGCATGTTTTATAGGTGGTTCCCTATCTTTTGAAGTTTCTTGACAACCTTACAAATATTTATGTACGATTTAATCGCAAGAGACTGAAAGGCCGATCTGGAGAAGATGACTGTCGTATAGCTCTCTCAACTCTTTACAATGTATGATTTCACTAAATCTGAAATCTGTTGCTTAACTTGTTGTAGACTGCTTGGTATGAGGTGGTTGAGAATATGGTCTTATCATGAGCTACAATATAAGATGGTTTAATGTTTTAGCTTTGCTTGTTATATCTATTAATAATCTGTATGTTTATTGCCCAGTATCTTGCATGAATGCTTCGTTTGGTGTATGATTTGCTAATAGAGGTTTAATACAGTAAGTAGCTGTTGGGAAATTGTGGTAAAATTTAGTGGAACAGAATACTTTGTGATAGATTTTTATTTCGGTTTCTTGACACGAGTTAACCACTCCACTAGTTAGCAGCTGTTTGGAAATTGTACTAAACTTTGTTGGAACAGAATACTTTGTGATAGATTTTTATGTTGACACGAGCTAACCACTCCATTGATGTACGATATGTGTTTTCAAAGTGTATGTAATCATGATTAAATTTTCTATATGGGTGGCTAGATAGAATTACTAAAAGGTTTTGATAATTTTAGTTACACTAAGTATAAAAAAGGCACCATTCCAGAATAAACAGAGTACTAAAAAAAAAAAAGGCCACATGATTATGGTGATAAATTGCATTAGAAAATTCATGAATAAGGGTTAAGCATCCTTAAAATTGTGCAACTTTTGTTTCTACTTAGGATGCAAATGCGTAAAGCCGAGGTAAATGCTTAGCTACTCAAACTCAGTGTAATTGATCATCAGAGTGGGAGCTATTAAAGCTCAGTTTGATGTATATTTAGAGAAGTTCAAGTTTTTTTAATTACTTATGCCAAGCCAATTGAAGTTTGAATTTCAACTGAAAATATTACTTTTTTCCTTTGAAATTTTAATTTCAATATATGTGTAAAACTCTACAATGCATGGTCCTTAGTCTTTTCCGATTGTGAAAAAGAAACGCTTTTTTGTGTCTTTTAAGGAAGGTGAGATTTTGGATGAATTATTTTGAGACATAGATCTAGTAGTTTAAGGTGTTTCATATTTGTTTCCTCATCTCTGTGAATTTGCTTTAAGCAGTGTGTCATTTTGTTAAATGAGAAATATTTGCCCCTATGTTTCTTTCTATTGATACGTAATTCCTCCTGTTAAAAATCCAAAATGCCTGGCTCCAAAGTCTTCCTGTTTTTTTGATTGATATATCAAGTCTCTAAAAGTTGTGGTCTGTATCAGAATTTTCTAAACCACAACCTTTCAGTATAGAAATCTTTTATTGCTTTTCCAGAGAAGTATTTTACATATTAATTTGGCTAATGGATGATGTATAAGTTGGCACATTAAATTTTATTTGTTTATTTTTTTTAATTGAATGTATAACTTATGTGTTTCTGCCTTGGAAATTTCGGGAGCTTGTATGTATTTGGCGTCATAAAAATGTAATTTTAAAAAGTGGGTGCCATGTTATCTATAGATATTTTTCATTATGTCCACATCTCTGTTGATATCTTGGCTATAGCTGTTATCATAAGTGCTAACTATGCTGTTGTTGAGCAGAAATGATAATGAAAGTTCAACTTGTCTGACATTTTTCTACTCTTGTGGTTCTCAGGTACTTTTAACTTCATGTAAAGTGATGGCTCCATTCACTCCGTTCTTCACTGAAGCTCTTTATCAAAATATGAGAAAGGTTGGCAGTGGATCGGAGGAAAGCATTCACTTTTGCAGTTTTCCCAAGGAAGAAGGAAAGGTTCTATTGATGTCTCTTCTAATCTAGTTGATTTTGTCTGGTTGACATGATTTATGATTCATCTTAGTTTCACGTTTCCATACATTTTGAACATGATCTAGTTTGATAGCATCCTGTAAGTCTCTCCAAAGGGGGTGCTTATACCCATGTTTATAAGTGTAATGATATGAAGCATTTTTTAAGTTTGAATAAAATAAATTTTTATCGTTGAAGCACCCTTAGATATAACTTCAAAATGCTAATCACCTATGCTAGTTTCAATGTGTCGTGGTGTTATCTGTTTGACAAAATTTATCAAACAATTACAAACAAGTTTCTTTTCTTCCTATTAAAAAAAAATGTAACTGTTATGAAATATCTCAATTTTAATTTTAAACGATGAAGTAAATTTCCTCATCTTTCTTCAAATAACCAAATCTAGACAATCAAATATGTTTATATGTTCCTGATTTTGTTATTGCTTTTCAACAATTCTGATTGTTTATCCGAAATTCTTTGCTTTACTAGTAGCAACATTTGTTAACAGCTTTTTTATGGTGCTGCCCAAAATTTTCCTACTTTTTGAAGTTTTGGTGATTACTATTTAGAAAAGCTATGGTTTAATTCAGGGATTGAAGCTGTATTAGTACTAACTTAGCTGAATTTTCAGAAATCTTTACCATTTCTAGGTCTTCTCAGCTATTTAATTCTATTTTTTCCCTCTATGCCACTATTAGAGAGATGAACGTATCGAGCAAAGTGTTTCGAGGATGATGACGATCATTGATCTTGCACGCAATATTCGTGAGCGCCACAACAAGCCTCTTAAATCACCACTAAGGTTTGCTTTATACTTCTGTTGTTGTTCACACTTTGGAATAATTTCTTATTTTTGGTATCTTTGCTTTGTCGTAAGCTTTTCCTATCTTTTTCTTTCCTAATTCGTAGTCTTGTTCTTGGAATGCAGGGAAATGATAGTAGTTCATCCTGATGCAGACTTTCTTGATGACATAGCTGGAAAACTAAAAGAGGTCTGTGAATAACATGGCTACTGTGTACTATTATGGTTAGCTTGTAGCCTTGCCGTTGTAATAGTAATTGTTGTGTTTGTTCATTTACTTGTTTTTCAAATTGTTTTGGTTGCACATTTTTCTATTTAACAGTTGCTCTTGCCTCGAAATTTGTTGCTTATGCTTCTTTTGTTTTCTTTGTCTTCGTACAACACCCCCCCCCCCCAAAAAAAAAAAACCAAGAATGTCATTGAGTTTAGAAACTATCTTGGACCAAATATGCTTTCTAGAGCAGTTCATCTTTTGTTCTCTCCTTGGCTTTTGATTTATGTAGTTATTTCCATTACAGTATGTGCTTGAGGAACTCAATGTAAGATCACTTGTGCCATGTAATGACACTTTGAAGTATGCTTCTTTACGTGCAGAGCCTGATTTTAGGTATGTAAATTGTTACTTCCTTCAAAATGTTGTGGATTTCTGTTATGTTTTTACAAGAACTCTCATGTGATTGTTCCTTGTAGTGTGTTGGGTAAGCGGCTTGGGAGATCAATGGGAGTTGTTGCTAAGGAAGTCAAAGCAATGTCTCAGGAAGATATCTTAGCTTTTGAGAAGTCTGGAGAAGTAACTATTGCAACACACTGTTTGCAGCTGGCTGATATTAAGGTGCTTCCTCTTTATTTGTATGTGTAAAACTGCCTGGGAACCAATAATATGCCGTGTTGATGAAAAGGGTGTCAATTTTCATGTAAGGAGGGTTTTCTTAGTGACAAAGTGGCATTTGTGTTTTTTCTTTTTGTGTCTATTTACTCTTAAAAGTTTTGGGCATTTTGTGGGAATTTGTTATTTTTTTATTACTCTTTCTGAAAGTGATAATTTTGAGAGTTTTCCTTCCATCCGTGGTGAAATGATAAGATTTTAACTCATGACATTTGCTTTAGGGGCACTAAAAAACATTACCTGGTCAAATCTTGCATTCTTCACTGATATGCTACTGTTAATTATGTTCTTTAACATTAGGTTGTCCGGGAATTTAAACGCCCTGATGGTGTGACTGAGAAGGAAATTGATGCTGCTGGAGATGGTATGCGTGAGGAAAAAGATTGATGCTACTGGTATATGCAACTTATATTCTTAGCTAGCAACCAATGGTTATTTTTTATATGTTTTAGGTGATGTTTTGGTGATTTTGGATTTGCGTCCCGATGAGTCATTGTTTGAAGCTGGCGTTGCCCGTGAGGTATTTTATTGTCAATTTGCTACTCCAAGATGTATATTTATTTCAAGAGTAATGCTAGGGATCCCAACAATCAAGTCCCAACTTGAGTCCCAATTGATGTGTCATTTATCTAGTGGATGGTAGAATATTAATTTTATCACTTATGCAATTCACTGACCAGTAGATGAAGGCAGCATAACAATTGGTAACTGTTGAGATCCCAATCATTATTGTTATTTTTATTACTAGTTTTAAGTTCACTATAATAGGCATACTATTTTTTATAATGAATTTCTTTTTGGAAATTATGTTACATGAGTCAGGTAAACAGTGCCAAAACTCTCGGATAATACTAATATGTGAATGATTGGTGCCAGAGATCCATTTAACAAAGAAAAATATGTTTCTGATAAATGATTTTCTCAAATTCACCTACTGTAGGTTGTTAATAGAATTCAGAAGTTACGGAAAAAAATTGCCCTTGAGCCTACAGATGTTGTGGAGGTTTACTTTGAATCATTGGATGAAGACAAATCGGTGTCCCAACAAGTCTTGAATTCACAGGTGACTCATTCTTGATATATGGGATATGTCTTTTGTTCCATTTATCTGTTAATGTAAAATGGCTGTAATTGTTTATTCATGACATTGGCTGTCCTCATATTGGAATGATTTTATCTGGATTTGTTGCTTTATGAGTTGCCGGGATTTGTGCAACCTGACAGGAGCTTAATTATCCCTTTTTTTTATGTGTATTGAGTGGATATGCTTAATTAGATACTTTCTTGATATCTTGATGTTTGGTTTGGCTTGTTCATCTCACGCGGGGCATATACATTGTCTTTGATTTTTTTTTTTTAGATGGATTATTATATTGTTGATGCATTCTACTCTCTCTGTGATTCCTTTGATTGGTGCCCCTTTCTCTCTATTTGATCCTTTTCACTCTGTCTCTCTTTGATTCTTTTACCTAGTGTATCTCTCTTCAGTTCTTTTAGATGGTCTGGATTATTGAAGTTTCTCTCAAGCATTCCCCTCTCTGGGTCTATGGAACTTTTAGGTGGTGTATATTGTAGAAGCATTCCACTTTCGCCACCGTTTCTCTCTTTTCTCTTTCACTTTCCATAATATTGTGCACAATTTTTCTGAGTGTTCTTTTATATATTTATTTACTCATTTTTCACTTATGTTTGTAATAATCTAGTATCTTCCGATGTCTTGACAGAGTAGCTTCTCTGAATTTGTGGTACCTATGTTTCTTAACTAATTGTGTGTTATGTGCAGGAACACTACATCAGAGATGCAATTGGTTCTCCATTGCTTCCTTCCAGTACCCTGCCATCACATGCAGTAAGTTGTTTGCACTAATGACTGCTGTTTCGTTCATACATTCTGGATCCCCTTCACATTAATTCCTGCTGTTTATTTGTTTGGTTTTAGTTTCTTTTCTGTTTGAGAAAATGTTAAATTGTTAAAACTTGCATATAATGCATACAAAATTTATTAAGTGGAGGGAATGGGTTTTTTTTTTCCCCTTTTTCTCCCCCCAAATAGACATCTTAGTTCCACGACAGTAGCCAGCTTTCGTTTCCACTTGTTACAAGTATTTCAGAAGTGGGTTTAAGTGAACTGTTTTTATGTTTTTCTTGGTATTTTCCTATAACTTTTAATGGTTCTTGTCGTGCAAAACCCAGGTTATCATTGGGGAGGAGAGTTTCGACGGCATATCAAATTTGTCCTTTAAAATTAGCTTGACAAGACCAGCACTGGTGTTCAACTCAGATTCTATTCTTGCATTATATTCAGGTTGGACCTCTCCCCTCTCTCGCTATTTGTGTGTGAGAATGTGTTTCTGCAGTTTTTTCGTGCATGTATTACAGCTTTGTCATTTAATGTTTTGCAGGAAACACAATGTTCCTGCAAGGCCTGCAGATGTACTTGCTATCAAGAGATCATTCCAATTTGAAGTCTGAGTTCAACTGGAAATGGCAAGGTAGATTTTGCTCTCCAAAAATTATGCTTCACTGAAGGTAATAAGGTGTAGCACATTTAGTTATCTCATCGACCTTATGCCTGTTCCTTTTCTTTTTTGGCAGATAATGGTTGATTGCATTGAAAATCAGCCTCCGGTGAATTTGGTGTTGGGAGAACATGTATTCTTGTCGGTTGGCGATTACTATGTGAGGACAAAAACTGGGTGATACTTCATTCTTTACTTGTGATTACTTTAATTCTTATCAGTGATAACATAACAAAACGATAATTAGCTACACAAAAGTGTTACATGCTGGGAGGTGTTACTCTTATTCTCTTTTTAATTGTATAGTTCAGTAAAGACTAGAGAATTTTATTGAACATGGAAGCCGTTTGAATTTCAAGTCATTTCTAATCGTTTGGCATTTTTGGTTAAACTTTGGATGCATGTCACTTGTTTCAAAATTTTGTTTAATCTATTTGTAGTTTGGTCAAATATTAAGGGATCTGAATTCTGAGATCAGTCAGCAAAAGTTACCTATTTTATCTGATTATACGTTTTATCATGATCAATGACAAATGTTGAGGATTTAAGTAGAAAATGTTTTCTTCAACATTTATAAAGAAATTGCTAATAAGAAGAAGCATAAACTGAAATGATATAAAGCAATGAAAGTTTTAAGAGCAAGCAAATTGTTTCTGTTTTAACCATTCATGGCCTCTATTTTCAGTTTCAATTTCGACTGCTGTATCATTGTTTGGCATACAGCATATTATACTTTAAGTTTTAATTGGGTAAATTGTTATAGGTGTTATAAAAAAAAAATTAATCTGTTTAAATCCAATTAAATGAAGTTCAAATAAAATATCAACCAGGATAAGGCCGTTTTAAATGCTTTACAACCTTCATTTCTCCTCGTCTATAATAAGCCTTCTTTGAGATAAAACACATACAATCAAGCAATCTGGCAGGCATCGAGACTATACAATCGTTCAAGATGAATGCTCGTTTGCTTGTTAGCAGAGTAGTAGTACCGGATATGCTCTCCTTAACGGCGCCTCCTGCAGCAGCAGTCGATGATGTTGTGGACTCACGATTTCCTGGAGCAATGTGCATAAAAATTAACACCAAACTATGGCCAGGAGATCGAAGCAGGCATGTGCAAAGATAGAAAGGAGAAGAACAAAGTACTTTCTGCTAATTGCTGCGATCAACTTATAGCTGCAGGATGGGATTGTCATGAAAAATTTGTGGAGGTAACTGCACCTTTTCACAATCAAACTGAAGCTGTAGCTAATCAAATTTAGCAAGGTATATAGATATGATTATCGACCTATTTGGTACTAAGCTCTCTCACTGGGATGTAATTTCACACTTTTAAGAAATAATAAGAATAATTATTATTAATTAGTCTTGTACATGCAATCAATGTTGAAACTGAACAACGTGGCCATTGAACTCAAACAATCATACAAATGCCAATGCATTAGCTGGAGTCCAAATGTAATAAACAGGGCAATGACACAAATAATACCTTGGAAGTAGGCACCGCCCTTGCAACTGGTAAAGTCTCAACCTGAATGGGAAACAGCTTCCTGACAACTCTCTGCTTCGGAAACATTTGCTTCGCCTTCATGAAAACTGGGAGCTTTAGGAGTGAGTCCAAGAACCTTGAACATGAGTTGATCAGCATCGAAATCGTTGTTAGGAGTTGTCAAAAGTTTTTCGCCAGTAAAGATGGAATTAGCACCGGCAAGAAAACACAGTGCCTGCTCCGGCATGGAGAAACGAACTCTTCCAGCCGATAATCTGACCATTGCTTTTGGCATGACTATACGTGCTGTAGCAATCATCCGAATCATCTCCCATATTTCAACTGGCTGAACATGGAATTAGAAAACAGACTTTGGTTATTTCCAAGCATAAAGTAACCTTTCATGGACATGCAAAGCTTTTTAGATGCTCTTTAACAATGATGGCTGGCGTATACAACATAGTGGGAGTAAATATGCTGAAGTAGATCATTCTTCCAAGCAAAACTTTTATTATTGGCAATTTTTATCAGACTATGTGGATTTACCAATGATTTATATTAAAGAGCAATAAATGATAAGAGAGAAATACCATCAATGACAGAATATGCTTGCAGTAAAATATGATATATATTCCACCACAACATTAAATGGTATTGTGTTAAACAGGAATAAAGTCACCTTCTGATCTTGAAGAGGGGTGCCTTTCACTGCAAGCAGCGCATTGATGGGAACACTCTCTGGATGAGTAGGGAGTGTTGCTAGTGTATGCAACAAACCAACTCTGTCCTCCTCTGCTTCTCCAAGCCCTATTATACCACCTATGAACAGAAAATCAAATACTCATTGTCAATATCTGTTTATCTTTGCATTAAAAGAGGAAAAAGAAAGATCTATTTGACATTGAGGTTGACGAATGTTCGGTGAATTTTAACAATGTCACCTTGAAATTAGAACAGAGAATTGCATAACCACCAAATTAAAATGAAACGCTTATGCAAATATCATTTATTTCAGTTCATGTGATGATTTTGAGGCTCGAAAAAGGCATTGATTTGAAGGTTAGAATTCCCAACTGAGACACGTTAATTTCAAGTGATGTTTGCAAAGACAATCTAACTCCGCAGACAATATCCTACCAAGCTTATTAAAAAAAAAAAAAAGAAGCAAAGTAACCATCATCGTCGCCACCTCTTGAATAAACAGATTAATCATTTCCTTTCTAGAATCTTAACATGTTTGGAAGTTTATACCAGGAATCTTGAATTAACTCAGCAGTGTAGAACTTCTTTTTTTTTTTTTTAATTATTTATCAATCAAACATGTTTACCAGTGTATTCTTTATACAAACAATCAACCTAGTAAAAGAGAATAAACCCTTTAATGAAATTTCTAACTCTGTGTTCAGTGAAACTGAAATTCAACTCTACCCAGGAAAAACTCGGGTTCCTAGCTATCTGTTGCCAATGATGGAGATGAGTGATATTTGTTCTCACTTAAGAGACTTTTAGCAGATTTAGTAATTAATTCATCTCAATCCTAAACTTGGCCTCTTTGAGATGACTAATACTTAAAAAGCTGCAAATGACAAAAACCACCAACAGCATATGGAGTTGTATCATATGGTTTGGCACCAATATGAACCCTAGGTGAGGAGCTTGTCCACCTTTAAGAAGGAGCACATATCATCTTAAAAGTGGATATCATCTTTCTGTGGAGGTTAAAGAAAACCATACAATATAAAAAGTCTTCCTTCCCTTTTCTACTGCTTTTCACCATTTAATTTCTCAATCCGCCCATTCAACCAAGAGGAGGTGGCAAGATAAAAGTCCACGCAAACAAAATGTTTAATAAGATAGTATAATCAACACTATAGTACAAAATCACCTGAACAGACATTAATCCCAGCTTCACGGACATGCTTAAGGGTTTCCAAGCGTTCATCATAACTTCTTGTAGTAATGATTTTCGAGTAAAATTCTCTTGAGGTATCAAGGTTATGGTTGTATGCTGTAAGGCCTGCTTTCTTGAGTTCTATAGCCTGATGCTTCTCCAGCATGCCCAAGGTGCAGCAAACCTCCATTCCCATGTCCCTGATACATGACAGATTAAAACCGAGCTCAACATTTGGCGGATAAGCAAGAAAATCCAAGACAAAGTTAATCAAACTTTCAAAAGCTATGGCAAACAATTAATAAGACAAGTAGTGCATGAAGCATTATAGAAGTTCTATTAATTTTGAAAAGTACAGAAACCCAAGAAAGAATTGATGTTAAAATTACGAATTGGAAAGCATCATAACATAAAACAGAAGTTGTATTCCATGTAATTCTTTTGTTGAACGGAAATATTCGCTGGCTGTATGTTGTTGCAAATAACTTGATACTAAAATGCGAAAGCATATTCAAAATTCTTGCATTTAACAAAATAAAATTTTCATCAACCCAGAGTTGACATTACATTAGGTCAACATCGACAGTACTTACATTGTCCAAGTACCACAACTGAGGGGAAAAATAAAAAGTAAAGAGAACTGGTCTAAGAAATACACAACCCACTTAATTATGGTTCTAAATAAGTTCCCTTAATTTTGGAATTCCCACATTATAATAACATAACAGGCTCATTATCTACAACACAATCATCCAATCAAAAGCACGATTAAAAATTCACCTCCTTCTTTAACAATGAGGACTTTCATCATGAATTGCTTTATTACCTTATATCTTTCACGTATTCAAGTATTTGGTTGAAATTGGTTTTCCTCCCGATTGTGTCTCTCCATGCAGCACCCATACAAAATCGTGTACTTCCGGCCTCCTTTGCCTGCAAAAGTATAATTATATTGATAACAAGCTACTAAGAAACTAGCATTATCATGTGAAACACAAAGCTCATCAAACAAGTTTGATAGATATTTGAAGAAGTTTTCACCAATATGGAAAGCTGTAATGGGTAGATCTCAATGCATTCATAAAGATAGTCATTCAAACAAGTTGTCGATATATAAACTTGAACTCAAATGTATATTAATATGATATTGCAGTAATTAGCCTCACATTCAAATCCATAAATGACTTGGAAATCCCCCATAGTAACTGAGTGTAACCAAAAAAATTAATCAACACTGCATTCTTTCTAGTGCTATGTCCGCATCAGGATAAACTAAATCAGATTATTGCCCCTTAAATGAACACATGGATGAGAAAATAGCTTAGGGTAAATAGTCATTCATCAGTACTCTTGTTCTTGTAATGTTCTCTCCCTTTTCCAACTAAATTATCTTGCGGAACTTGTGAATCACATTTACTTTTCAATTAATTAAAATCAAGTCTCTCCATTTTCACGTGTATAGCATATGTGCAAGACTAGTATCAAGAATTACTTTCAAAGCTCCGTAATTTCCAACCCTGTTCCTATATTGCTGCTCTAACACACCGTGAAGCATGCTCAAACTACAGAACATTTACAATCAATTTTAAAAGAATATGCCATTAAAGAATCAACAACCACCAGCATCTTGGATATAGCAATTCACAGTGAACTTTGCTGACCTTTTGTGCTGCCTGCATCACGGCGTCTTTAGTCATAAGCTTTTGGCCCTTCACTCCAGTGTCATATCTAGAGGATTGAGGACAATATGAACAATCCTCACTGCATCCACCTGTCTTGATGGAGAGGAGAGTGCACTGCTGCACTTCCCTGAAGTTATGAGCATGTCTGTGAACTTGAGCCTAAAACATAAAAAGAACCTCCTACCTAGTTACTCAATCGGTAACAATATGTTTGCATATAGTTACTTAAAAAAAAAAAAAAATTCAACAGTGAATTATTGCCTACAAATAAATTTTAAACCAAAAAGATCACGCAGGGCATTATGTTCTTGGAAAACATAACACTCTTCTTCTACTCCAAAAGACTAATACCAGATACTTTTGTCAAAAACTGTTTTTGAAAATCATTAGACAACACATTTTTCAAATATTCTAAGTTTCCTGTTTTCATTCTCGAGAATAATTTGTGAAAAAAGAAACAAATCTAAAATAATCCCAAAGCATTAAAAGGAAAAACAAAAAAACAGATAACAGTTCACTAAAACTGCAAAAAAATACATTAGCAGAATGGGGGTTCTAAATTAAAACAAAAATAAGAAACAAAAACATATTGAATGAGAGAAGTGAAAAATACAGACTCCATGGAAGAGGAGATCGAGAACAGGAGAGTCGTAGATAGATTTGATGTCATCTTTAGACCAATCGTGTCTGGGACCTTCACGTATTGTTCTTTCAGCTTCAATGGCAGCAGCCGAGGCTGAGTAACACGAGCAAGAAGAATGCAATGCCAAAAATTTCTTTGAGGGTCTTAAACTTAAACTACGTTGCGAACGCAGTAACGACCGAAACGACATCATTTTGATTTTTTTCAGTTGCTGGAGCTGCACTTGATTTTTGGCGATGAAAACTAGGAGTGTCAATTGAGAGAGAAGAAAGAAGAATAAGACGAAAAGTTAGATGGCTACTTACTACCTACCTAATTATTTGAACTTTGAAGGGTATAGGCATATACGTGGCCTTGTTTCTTAAATAAATTTGTAATTACATCTAGGTCGCTAATTGTTATACTATTTCTCAGACAAGAGCATAGTTTCTCTATTTGTATCATATAGGTCCTTAGTTCCTTCTTGTTTACATGAACGAAAAGAACGATCACTCAAAAACTCATTGAAAAATAAGATTTTATTATTTATTTGAAGAATTACATTAATATTTAAAATTAAAAAAAATATATTTTTTACTCTTCTATTTGTCACATAAGTAAATAAATGAATATTTAAAAAATAAAATTAGTGGTACTTTTAAATGATGCTCTAAGTATATGTGTTATTAGGGGTTGTTTGTTACCAAGTCTCCACATTTATTAATTCAATTATTTTGTAAACCACTTCTTGGTTGAATGCTGGTATATTTTTCAATGATTTTTCTTGCTTCTCCCTGACCTATGATAGGCTCTATTGGCACCCCTCTATTTTATTTATAAAACCCCTTTTGTTTTGTATTTATAATTCTATCGTTTATATATCAAATGCAAAAATTCATCTAATTAAACGGAGTTTGCTGTAAACTAAGTTTAATTCACTTTATAATTTGTGTTTGCGAGAAAAATAATTTTGTGAAGTTTCATATATTGTTAATTTTATGAGTTTGTTAAGGTACAACCAAACCTTCTGGTTATTATTATTATTTTTTAATAATGAAAAATCTATATAAATAACATATTCATGAATTATCTTCTTCGTTGTTGATTTTGAAGAAGAGTGCATTCTTGTATTACAGAAACAGCTTATGTACATTTGAGGGTTTAACTTTAAAGTGGGAGAATAATAGTGAGAATAATAGCAGCATAGCACTACTAGTTGGGAGGTTATTGAGGAGGTTTATAAAAAGAAAAGGGATTTGATGAGGATGATAGAGGGGCGCCCATAGCACCACTCTATAAAAGTTTTGTAATGTGTTTCAAACATGAATTTCTTGGGTGCGCTCAAATTCATGTATTGAAAGTCCAACTCCATTATAGTTTCGGTTTAACGATATAAGGGAAATTATCATTTGTGTACTCTAAATTTATATTTTTATAAAAAAAAATATTACAATACTTTAAGGGTGTATCAATCGTCCACCCTAAATTGATAAAAGTTATTTGTCGACCACTAAATCGTTAACTGCCGTTTGAAAGTTAACGGAATTGTAGTGAATTGACGATTTTACTCTTAAAAATTATCTCTTGTATACCCTTAAAATTTCTTATTATCACTTATATATCCTTAAATTATTACTTGTATCATATGAAAAAACCAGATTATCCATTTGACGTTATCATATTTAAACAGCAACTAACGGTTTGGTGGACGGTAGATATATTTTGTCAACTTAGGATGGACGATTGATATACTCTGAAAATGTTATAGTAAATTTGATAACTGAGTAAAATAAGGGTATACAATTGATAATTTCTCAGGATATAATTATGTAGCATAAATAAATTGATTGATATATTTTTAAATATTTCTGATATCAATCTCTAAATGTTTATCTATATCCCTTTTCTTATAATAAAAACATTTTTAGTGTATTGTATATTACTTAGCTATCTTAGAGAATTGCTCATTCGGGTGTGGACTTTTAATGGTCATAAAAATGTCAATAATGAAAATGAAAAGCAATAATCTTAAAACTAGTAGAGCCGAGTACTCGGCAAGAAGGAGTTAGCTTATGACATGTTTACATTTAATTTCCACCAATATTTCAAAATTACTTAATAAGGCACTTAATAAAAAGTTGAGAAAATAAATATTTATTGATTTATTTCATACATTGCATGTGTTACGAGTAGTAAAATGTGAAATTTTGTGAAAGAAATATCTCATCAACTTTTTGCTCCACAATTTTAAACTTTAACATGTGACTAAAATAAAATTTATAAAAAGAAATATAAATTATTTGCGTTCATATTTAACCGTATCTACATAAAGAATAACTTTCGAACGACTGATCCGTTGTTGTTATTATTATTATTATTGAAAAAAGACCCTTATACTAAAATTAGAAAAACACACAATGTAGTGGTTAGCCACTAGGCTTTAACCTAGTGGTTAGAAACCAAACCTCACAATTGTGAGGTTATTATTGAAAAAAGACCCTTATACTAAAATTAGAAAAACACACAATATACTGGTTAGCCACTAGGCTTTAACTTAGTGGTTAGAAACCAAACCTCACAATTGTGAGGTTATGAGTTCGAGATCCCACAATGCATTGTGTGAGTTTAATTTCCTTCCTCAAATTGAGTTATCTTAGTTTGATTAAGAGTCTCACTACTAATTTGATTAGACGTCCTTGAGTCTCAGTTATAGTCTGATTAAGAGTCTCAGTAATAGTTTGATTAGATGTCTCTGAGTCTGAGTAATAGTCTGATTAGATGCGTAATAGGCTGATTAGACGTTCCTTTGAATATTAGAGAGAGATATTCGAGGGTAAAAATTTGATCCTTATTTAATTTTAAAAATGTGAGTAAAGTAGTCTCACTAGTAATAATTTGATTAGACGTCCATGAGTCTCAGTAATAGTCTGATTAGATGCGTAATAGTCTGATTAGACGTTCCTTTGAATATTAGAGAGAGATATTCGAGGGTAAAAATTTGATCCTTCTTTAATTTTCAAAATGTGAGTGAAGTAGTCTCAGTAATAGTTTGATTAGATGCGTAATAATCTGATTAGACGTTCCCTCGAATATTAGAGAAAGATATTCGAGGGTAAAAATTTGATCATTCTTTAATTTTTAAAATGTGAGTGAAGTAAACATTTTCTCAAATATTAAATGTGATTGAAGTAGACGTCTCCTCGAATATTTGAGAAGGTAAAAATCTGAGCGGTACTTCATAAGAATCTCAGAGACGTTTTCTCGAATATTAGAGAGGGTAAAAATTTTAACAGTACTTCATAAGAGTCTCAATAATAGTCTAATTTATAAATATCAATTGTAATACTCATGTAATTAAAAAAAAATGCACGTTGATGCAATGTGTTTTTGCAAAAGCATTGGATTTCACCTTTTTATCTAAACTAGGAAATAGAACCACGCTTCACGCGGCTTTGAAAAAATAATTTAGTATTATCATTTTTTCTTACTTTACACTTGATGAAACTGATAAAAAATATGAATTGATTTTTTTTAAGATGAGGTAGCCTTATAAAATTAATGTTATTTATGAAAGTTAATTATTTATTTGTTAACTTTAAATATATATATTAATGTGTATAGTTAAGTGTACAAACCTTATACCTTTTGTAATTGTTGATAAGTTCCAAATTATATTCAACGTGCTAATCTTTTCGAATTTTTATATCTCTTTTTTTCCAACCAGCTCCAACGATCTCAATATCACCCATACCACATAAACTTCCGACAACATCTGTAATATTATGGAAAAATAACATAAACATGTTAAAACATAAGGATCAATAATTTCTAATATACACTTAAAGATTAACAAACATTAATAATTAAAAAAATACCTCAGAGGATTGTGTTATCATTTACACGTATATCAACCAATAAAAGTTAGAAATGTTGAATGCAGTAGAAGTATCCAATGCGGTTGTCGGAAACCGGGTGGTTTAAACCAAAAAAGAAAAAAGCTATTAGCCAGCAACACAAATAAATAAACAACGCAAGATAAATAATAAAATGAGAGAATATATTATAGAGTGATTTTATTCATTCCAATTGTGTGTGTACAAAACAAAAAGATGAGATCTCCTTTTATAGTTACATAATCACTCCATGAAATTAATGAAAAATTATGCATCATAATTTCTTGTGAGATAATGGGAGTTATAGGGAAGCTAAAGGTTGCTAATGGGAGATAGTGAGGAGACTAAGAGATATATGTTATGAACATCCATATTTTAATAAATGTTCATTACAAAGAATATGCCTCATTAAAGCCTTTACATAATTGTTATTGTGTAATAACAATTAAATTAATAGTGAGAAGATGAAAATTCAAATCTAAAAGAAAATTTCTCTATTTATTAGATAATAGAAAATATAAAAAGATGAGAAATAGTGATGCCACATCACCTCTTGTAGTCCTAGCTTTATATATATATATATATATATATATATATATATATAAGCTATTAGCCAGCAATAAAAATAAAAAAGAAACGCAAGATAAAGAATAAAATGAGAGAATATATTATAGAGTGATTTTATTCATTCCAATTGTGTGTGTATAAAACAAAAAGATGAGCTCTCCTTTTATAGTTGCATAATCACTCCATTAAATTAATGAAAAATTATGGATCATAATTCCTTGTGAGATAGTGCGAGTTATAGGGAAGCTAAAGGTTGCTAATGGGAGATAGTGGGGAGACTAAGAGATATATGTTATGAACATCCACATTTATTTTAATAAATTTATAACACTCCCCCTTGGATGTTCATTACAAAGAATATGCCTCATTAAAACCTTTACATAATTGTTATTGTGTAATAACAATTAAATTAATTATGAGAAGATGAAAAACCAAATTTGAAAGAAAATTTCTCTATTTATTAGATAATAGAAAATATACAAAGATGAGAAATGGTGATGCCACATCACCTCTTGTAGTTCCAGCTTTATATATATACTAGAAAATAGAACCGCGCTTCACGCGGCTTTGAAAAAAGAATTTAGTATTATTATTTTTTCTTACTTTACACTTGATGAAACTGATAAAAAATATGAATTGATTTTTTTTTAAGATAAGGCAGCCTTATAAAAAATAAAAAAGCTATTAGCCAGCAATACAAATAAAGAAGTAACGCAAGATAAAGAATAAAATGAGAGAATATATTATAGAGTGATTTTATTCATTCCAATTGTGTGTGTACAAAACAAAAAAGATGAGCTCTCCTTTTATAGTTACATAATCACTCCATGAAATTAATGAAAAATTATGCATCATAATTTCTTGTGAGATAATGGGAGTTATAGGGAAGCTAAATGTTGCTAATGGGAGATAGTGAGGAGACTAAGAGATATATGTTATGAACATCCATATTTTAATAAATGTTCATTACAAAGAATATGCCTCATTAAAGCCTTTACATAATTGTTATTGTGTAATAATAATTAAATTAATAGTGAGAAGATGAAAATTCAAATCTAAAAGAAAATTTCTCTATTTATTAGATAATAGAAAATATAAAAAGATGAGAAATAGTGATGCCACATCACCTCTTGTAGTCCTAGCTTTATATATATATATATATATAAGCTATTAGCCAGCAATAAAAATAAAGAAGAAACGCAAGATAAAGAATAAAATGAGAGAATATATTATAGAGTGATTTTATTCATTCCAATTGTGTGTGTATAAAACAAAAAGATGAGCTCTCCTTTTATAGTTACATAATCACTCCATTAAATTAATGAAAAATTATGGATCATAATTCCTTGTGAGATAGTGGGAGTTATAGGGAAGCTAAAGGTTGCTAATGGGAGATAGTGGGGAGACTAAGAGATATATGTTATAAATATCTATATTTATTTTAATAAATTCATAACACTCCCCCTTGAATGTTCATTACAAAGAATATGCCTCATTAAAACCTTTACGTAATTGTTATTGTGTAATAACAATCAAATTAATTATGAGAATATGAAAAATTAAATCTAAAAGAAATTTTATTTATTTATTAAATAATAAAAAATATAAAAAGATAAGAAATGGTGATGCCGCATCAACTCCTCAAATCTCAGCTTTATATATATATACATATATATATATATATATATAGATCGTGAAAAGGGCAAAAACATCCGTTCACTTGAAATTCCCCGTGACAGGCACGTGTCCTGGATGAGGCCGAAAATACAATTGCTTTTTATCTTGCTTTCCTCCTTGAGTCGGCATTGGCTTTCTCTCGGCCAGTTTTTGTGAATTTTGTCTTGTAATTTCATTTCTGGATTTGCTTAGTGCGAAAGCCACTGAGTTCTAAGAAAACAAGGTGTTCGGTCAATTGTCTAAAAGAAGTTTATAACGCTGCCCATTACCACCTGCCCACGTTCACAATGAGTGGGAACAACATAAACTCGGTGTTCTACGCCGAGTTGTATCATCCGATTCAAGCTGGCAGCATTGACGGCACCGATATTCACCCTCACGATAACGCCATTTGTCGTGCTCTGCTCTGCTCCTCCGCTGGACTCTGTATGTGCTTCTATTTTCTTTATTCCTTTCCACCCTCTCCCCCCCCCCCCCCCCCCCCGGCGGCGCAAAACAACTTTTAAGTATTCCCAGTTCTTACCCATTTTATATCTTAATCATCTTGCAGATGACCCCGTCGGTGACCCCAAGGCCATTGGTGACCCTTATTGCACTGTCTTTGTGGGTCGGCTCTCTCATTTTACTTCCGAAGACACTCTTCGCAAGGTTAGCGGTTTTTTTTTTTTTTTTAATTTCCGTTAATTTTTTCATATTATGCGGTGTTGCAAAATTGTATCCATTTTGGATTGAATTAATGAGTTGAAAAAATTATTGGCTTGTGGGTGTTTTAGGCTATGAGCAAGTATGGTAGGGTCAAGAACTTACGGTTAGTGAGGGACATTGGTAAAGTTGCCGTTCTGTAAATTGTGTTATGTTGTCACTAGTTATGTTTGGAATGTAACACCTAACTTGTTCTGGTGCTTATTGATTTGTATGATGTGCAGTTACGGGTGCATCGCGTGGTTATGCTTTTGTTGAATATGAAACTGAAAGAGAGATGCGCCGTGCATATGAGGTATGAGGCTGATAATTTGATTCTTTCTTGCTTTGGCACTTTGTGACTGTTATGCAATTTGTGTTTTGCTCTGAAATGTGATTCATTTCAGATTCTGTAATGCACCATAAATATCCACACTTTGATTATTTGACCGCACTTGTGATTGTTGAGTCTATATTGGATATTTGCTTGATAAATGAGGAATTAATATAATATGTTATGTCTGTATTAAAACTGGAGTAATGTCTATATTAAAATGGGAGTTTTTACCTTCTAGTTGAGGTTTATGCACGTCCACAATTTCAAAATTAAACGAACTCAAACACATTGATCATCCTGGTTGCATGCATGCATTCAGTGTCCTCATTGATAGAAAGTAAAGTGATGTTTTTTTTTTTTTTCCATGTCTGCCATGCAGGATGCTCACCACTCCATTATTGATGATCATCAAATTTTAGTTGATTATAACAGGCAACAGTTGATGCCTGGGTGGATTCCAAGGAGGTTAGGTTAGTTGTTCATTTTATTTACTCTGGTCAGCATCAGCACCAATAAATTTGAATCATATAATTTTTGTCTCCTTTTTCCGTCAAGCAGGAGGAGGCCTTGGAGGTAAGAAAGAGTCGGGGCAGCTTCGCTTTGGAGGAAGAGAAAGACCATTTAGAGCTCCTTTGTATGTTCCTAATTTTGGGGTTTTATGTTTTGTCATAAATTTTTTCATTAAGTGATTGAATGGAATAGTTAGCCTTTAAGCAATTTTAGTTATAATTTCCTCGAATGAAAAATGTTTGCTATTAAATCTTCTTTCCGTTCATTTATTTACTTCTTTAGGTGTTATAGGCAATAGCTTCAATGCTAGTTTTATTGTTCTTTTTTGTTTGCTTTTGGTGTTTAGTGGGTGTGTGAGTGGGTGGGGAAGAAGAAAGCTTAAGTGGAGCTACTGGCTGGAACAGGAAAATAATTGGAATCATCTAACTTTTGATGGACTGATGGAATGATACCTTGTGTGGACAGACCGTACTCATTTTTTGTAATATTTCAATAAGTTACAAATCTATTTTGTCAAGGAACTATTTCATTCCTCTCTTTCCGGAAAGCCATCCAGGTGCATTATTTAGACACTTAAAGCAGCTGATCTCATATTCTCACTTTTACGTAGAAAGCTTTGTCTTTTCTTCCATCATATTTGACACACAATTACCCTTCGACAGCAATTATCTGGGAAATTCATTTTCTTTGTGTTTGGCTTGGATGTAGTATAGTGTACGAATTTGATTTAGGTATGTATACTTGGCAAGAAATGGAGGGAGATGTAATCTTTTTGTGCAATCTTTTTGTGCATTGCTATATCTGAACTTATCCTACCGTGTAAAACTGTTACACAAATGTTTGAAACAAGGTAACTTTCCCATCAATTACTTAGGAGCTGCCTTGAGAACTGAAAGATATTGTTTCTTTCTGGCTCCACCCAAGAATCCCTTTGAATCATATTGTATTGACTGAAAGGCACACTCTCTATTATAGTTCCTTAGGCTGTTCATCTTTTGGCTGTGCTTATTTGTCAGGCTAGCACAACTGACAACTGCTACTCGTACAAGGCAATAGGTGTTTAGCCAGGAATAGTATTGTTTTTGGAAAAAAAATGAATTAAAAAGTTCATTTCACTTTGTAACTATATGGTGGAAATTTTCAGTACATTATTTTTATGTACATATTTCTGACTTTGTTCATTCTCTTGCATCACCAGGCGTCCAATTCCATTTGATGAGCTAAAGAGGCTCGGCATTCCTCCTCCACCAGAAGGAAGATATATGTCACGTTTTCAGGTATTATTTCTTTCATCTTTTTTTTTTTTCTCTTTTTTAGGATTATGATAACCTAGATTCCCGCACCGACCCGGACCATGAGTCCTGCCCGGCCAAGCCCTAAACTAGGTGTCAGTCAGGTGCCCCAACTCCATGAACTATGAGACGGTGGAATTTTTAAGTTCACTAGAAGGATTGAACCTGAGACATCAGTACGACCAAGCACTATGTCTCAAGCCCACAACCAACTGGGCTGCCCCCTTGGAGTGTATTGTTTCTTTCATATTACAGACCTTTTAGGGCACAAAATACTGTTTCCAGGAATTCTTTTTTCATTTTGGTTCTTTAATTTTCATTGTAGGTCCCATCACCCCCTAGAAGCAAAAGGTGCTCTATAGAGAAGGAAGAAAACACTCGCAGTAGGAGCTGGAAGCACAGTGAAGAACGTACTAACAAAAGTAGCACCATGGAGAAGGAAGAGAAACACTATAGAAGCTCTTTGGAGAAGGAAGAATCACATCGTAAAAGCTCTATGGAGAAGGGGGGTCGCAAAAGAAGCTTTGTGGACAGAGAAGAAAGCCATTACAAAAGAAGCACTACAGAAGGGGAAGAGCGGTCACGGTCTCATAAGAGGAGCTCTACAGACAAGGAAGAGAGCTCTCACCAAAGGCGGAGCTCCAAGGACAAGGAAAAGCACTCCCACCACGGCCATAGTAAACGGTCTCGCAGACGTGAGAGAAGTTCAAATGGTGAGGATCACTATACTGATTACTGAGATGCTGAATGCTGGCCACTATAGGGAAACGTTTGGTTTCAGTTAACTGCAGGTTTGAGTTGTGTATGTATAAACTGATGAGTCCATGCACACTCACTCGGGTAAAAAATATGGATAACTTGCTTAAAATTGTAAAATACCGATTTCTGAAAATCTGAAGCTAATACTATATCGCTGTTGTTCAAGTGACATAATGGCTTCAGCACCTAAACGGATTGTGGATCAATGTGATTTCAGATATCCCATAATAGCTATCTATTTTGCCAAAAACTGCTCCTGCACTAAATTCCAAAATCCAGCGCGCCTAAAAACAGCATAATTATCAAATCTTTTAGCTGATTCATGGCCAATTTAAACATAGAGGTAATTCAAAAAGGAAGAAGGGGAAAAAAAATCAAATTCAAAGACCCAAAATTAAATGAGGGAATTACTCAAACCTTCACTTGTTAGGAAGTTTGTTCTACTGTTGGTTGAGATCAAGCTCTCTGCAAATCCTACCACTGTATAATCTGTTAAATCATCTTGAAAGCCATCAATTACATAATCTTTATATGTTCCATCTTTTGGATCAAAAAGTACAAATTTCTCGTCTAAAACTGACAAAATAAAATGACTGGCCTTGAGGGAACACAATGGCTGCAATACAGGAACTGAATTGGCTGATGAAATTTTTCACACGTTCTGTCAATGTGATTAAACAAAGACGGCCTCCTATGACTCAAATTGAATTGGATGAAGATAAAGAATGATCATCAAAATCATTTTCATTGGGCAAGGCTAAGAATTTGAACTTGTCTTCTTACAAATCGAACGCTGCAATCATCATCATGGAGCGATGATCAAAAGAGTGTCGGTGAGCGTGCAAAAACCAAAGTGGATATTTCCCTTGAGTGTGATTGCCCAAGAATTTTGTTAAAAATATTGAAATTTGGTTTCAAAAATTTTCCAAGTATAGTCCTTTAAGAAAAGTCATGCATACCTACTATATTCTCTCTGTAAGATTGAGAAATTCCCAAAAGCTTGAAGTCATCAATTGACTGAGCATAACCAGAGCCATGTACTGTTGTATTTATTTTGTTGAAAAGGTTCACAGTCTTTTGGTATTATTCTCTTGACCTCTGTGGTGCAACAATTGTATATATATATAAAGACAAATTCTGCTTGAGTCTCAGCTTCAATGGATAAGCACAACAAACCATTACAAGAACAGTGGATCCAAACAGAATCACAAGAGCCTTTTACAATTGGGAAATTAATAAGCCGATCGGCCATAATAATTTTGCTGTCCAGGTCTATGCAGAGAAGAGAGTTTCTTACTAAACCGTTGTGAATACCAGCAAGAACCAGTGTTTTTCTTTGTTGGTTTTGAGCTCGGTGCAACTTTGAGAAACCAAGTATTGGTTACAAAGCCATGAATGACTCCGATAAACATTTGAATCTGCATAAAGACTTGGTTGGCAGTTTTGCAAATATGTCAACAATGATATCCAGAGGAAGAGTCGCCTTTGCTTCTTCTGCAAGTTAAGCAAATACTCTAGGTATTAATTTGTATTCACATATTCGTAGTGTGAAGCCAAGATTAGTTATAATCTGTTATGGACATGCTGAGGTGTCATATGAGCTGGCATAAGTGAGATCCTAGTCAAGAGTTAGTTAGTTAGTTAATCAACTGACTGACTCATTGCAAGTGGAAACACACGTGAGAAGCTTACATATATAAGTTGTCTCTAAGCTAGTGATACAAGAGGTTTTTTATACAGAGAGGAAAGATTCTATAAGTTTTAAATCTGTAATTGGTGACTGAGTTGTAACCATCTTCTTCTTGTTGTTCAATAAAGTTTTCTGCCCTTGCTGGGTCTTACAGCCGTGGATGTAGGTTCCTTTGTGGAGCTGAACCACGTTAGTTCTTGGTGTAGTGTATCTTTTGATTGCTTGATACTTAGTTTGTTCTTTTCTTAATCTTGTTTCTGTAAGCTCTGGTTTTGTGGGTTGCTTATTTCTTGTTCAAGAAAGGGAAGTAACACGTTTGTCATAACAAACTGGTATCAGAGCCTGGTTTCAGTTGGGATCAGACTCAAAGATGGCGAGCACCAGAGTGGATCTTGAAAAATTCAATGGAGACAATGATTTCTATCTCTGGAGTTTGAAGATGAGAGCAATACTTATTCAACAAGGGCTTGACAGTGCCCTCGATGATGGAGAAGATCCGATGGCCAAGAAAGAGAAGAGAGAAGGCTCTTCAAGCGTTAGTCCAGATCAGAGGATCATAAACAATAAGGCCCATAGCACCATTATCTTGCATCTCTCTGATGAAGTCTTGAGAGAAGTATCCAAAGAAAGATCTGCAGCTGGTTTGTGGGCCAAGTTAGAAGAAATGTTCCTGAAGAAATCATTGGCAAAGAGACTGTATATGAAGAGGAGGTTATACACATTCTCGATGAAAGATGGAGTAGCCATGAAAGATCATGTGGATGAGTTCAATAAGCTCATTCTTGATCTCGAGAATGTCAACATAATTCTTGAAGATGAAGACAGGGCACTCATCCTGTTAAGTTCTCTTCCAGAATCTTATGAGCACTTTGTAGATACCCTCCTCTATGGCAGACAAACCCTCTCCTTGAAAGATGTCAAAGATGCCCTGGAATCCAAGGATTTGAAGAAAAGATCAGACATGAAAGATCAAAACAATGCAGAGGGATTGGTTGCCAAAGGAAAGCCAGAAAAGAAATACAATAAGCAAACAAAGAACAACAGCAAGAAAGACAAAGCAGAAAAGAAAAAGAAGAAGAGAAAGTGTTACTTCTGTAAGAAAGAGGGACACTACATTAAAGATTGCTTCGAGAAAAAGAAACTTGAAAAACTGCAAAAGAAATCAAATGGGAAGGCTGTTGTTGCCTCTGAAGATGAATGTGACTATGATGAAGCAGATGTCCTGGTAGCTGCAGAAAGGCACCCAACTGGTGAGTGGATTCTGGACTCTGGTTGTTCATTCCACATGTGTCCAAATAAGAGTTTCTTTAAGACCTTTGAAAGTGTAAATGGAGGGAAGGTATTATTAGGAAATAACCTAGCTTGCAAGGTGGCTGGAATAGGAACCATTAGCTTGAAGTTGCATGATGGTGTCACTAGAGACTTGCACCAAGTGAGATATGTCCCTGAACTAAAAAGAAACTTAATATCTCTAGGAATGGTTGATCAATCTGGTTGTACCATTAAGGCAGAAAATGGAGAGATACAGATCTTGGATCAGGGTAAAATTGTAATGAGAGGGGTTAGAAAGAATGGGCTATACATACTGGTTGGTTCCTCACCTGTCCAAGGAATCTCAGCCAGTGTGACCAGAGATAAAACCAAGCTCTGGCACATGAGACTAGCTCATATCAGTGAGAGGGGTCTCAAGGAGCTAAGCAATCAAGGTTTGCTTGGTAATGACAAAATTACTTCCTTAAAATTCTGTGAGAAATGTGTGTTTGGGAAGGCCACAAGATTGAAATTCAGTTTAGGGAAAAAAGACACTAAACAGACCCTAGATTACATTCACTCAGACCTTTGGGGGCCATCACAAGTTCCATCTTTAGGTGGAGCTAGGTACTTTGTGTCCTTCATAGATGACTACTCTAGGAAGGTTTGGATCTATGTGTTGAAACACAAAAGTGAAGCACTAGGGAAGTTCAAAGAGTGGGTTGCTCTCATTGAAAACCAAACTGAGAAGAAAATCAAGAGGCTCAGAACAGACAATGGGTTGGAATATTGCAGCAAAGAGTTTGAAGTTTTCTGCAAATCAAAAGGCATTGCAAGGCATAAAACTGTCACCTACACTCCACAGCAAAATGGGGTAGCAGAAAGGATGAACAGAACCATAATAGAAAGGGTAAGGTGTATGCTGCTGAATGCAAACTTATCAAAAGGTTTTTGGGCTGAAGCTGTAACTACTGCTGCTTATTTGATAAATAGAAGTCCATCCTCAGCTCTAGTTTTCAAGACACCTCAGGAGCTTTGGTCAGGGAAGCCTCCAGACTTGAGAAATCTGAGGATCTTTGGGTGTCCAGCTTATGCACACTTAAAGCAAGGTAAGCTTGAATCCAGGGCTGTTAAAGGGTATTTCTTGGGCTATCCTGAGGGCATTAAAGGATACAAGATATGGACCCTTAATGGCAAGCCATCAAGGATATTAATCAGCAGGGATGTCACATTTGATGAAGAACATATGCTGCAGTCAAAGGTAGAAACTGAGATTGAAGCTACTGAAACAGAGGAAGATGATAGTGTTGAACAGAAGGTGGAGCATTCTGGTAGTAGTGAGATTTCTGAGCAGCCATCAGACCATTTCAAAGATAGAAGGAGGTCCATCACAGGTTTTGTGTTTACTATGTGTGGAGGTGCCATAAGCTGGAAGTCTTCTCTTCAATCAGTGGTTGCCCTCTCAACAACAGAAGCTGAATATATTGCACTTACAGAAGCTGTTAAGGAAGCAATATGGCTCAGGGGGCTGGTCACTGAATTGGGGTTTGAGCAAGAAGTTGTTAGAGTTAGCTGTGATAGCTCTAGTGCTATTCAGCTAAGTAAAAATCCTAAGTTCCATGAGAGAACTAAACATATTGATGTCAGAATGCACTTCATAAGGGATGAAATCAGCAAAGGAGTAGTGAATGTGGTTAAAGTGCCAACTGAAGTAAATCCAGCTGACATGTTAACCAAACCTTTGCCATCAGTCAGATTCAGGAACTTACTGAGTCTGATTGGGTGTGTTAGCTTGTGAAACAAGCTTACTGATGCTGTGTTGCAGTGAAGGGAGAAGCATAATCAGATTAGAACTAAGATGGAGATTTGTGAAGCCAAGATTAGTTATAATCTGTTATGGACATGCTGAGGTGTCATATGAGATGGCATAAGTGAGATCCTAGTCAAGAGTTAGTTAGTTAGTTAATCAACTGACTGACTCATTGCAAGTGGAAACACACGTGAGAAGCTTACATATATAAGTTGTCTCTAAGCTAGTGATACAAGAGGT
>NW_006262339.1:39199055-39315321 GCF_000493195.1 Citrus x clementina
CAGAGAGGAAAAGATTCTATAAGTTTTAAATCTGTAATTGGTGATTGAGTTGTAACCATCTTCTTCTTGTTGTTCAATAAAGTTTTCTGCCCTTGCTGGGTCTTACAGCCGTGGATGTAGGTTCCTTTGTGGAGCTGAACCACGTTAGTTCTTGGTGTAGTGTATCTTTTGATTGCTTGATACTTAGTTTGTTCTTTTCTTAATCTTGTTTCTGTAAGCTCTGGTTTTGTGGGTTGCTTATTTCTTGTTCAAGAAAGGGAAGTAACACGTTTGTCATAACACGTAGCTTGCCAAGTTCAGACTTAATGCTGGCTCAGTTCTCTACCCAGATCACACCCATGTGAATCTTCAATTAATGAACATTGTATTTTAAGAATAAATTTTTATTAAAATAAGATGTCCAAAGTATATCTTAGGGTACAAATTAATGGCCTCACCCATCTTTAAATAGCTTGAAGCTTCAAAGTCAAAGTAGAAGAAAGAAAACACATTATTTATTTATTAATTACTATCCTCGTGCGCATTTGTAAAAGATATTGATAGTATAAAACTAACTAATATTATTCTTTCTTCAAAATTATGAGATTGTTACGAGTAGCCACGCAAACATGAGAACGTAGCCACCGAAAAGTTTGGATCTGAATATTGCCCCGAGAAAAAACATGCAGTTTGGATCTGAATGGCACTGACTTATGAGGAAAAGTCATTTCTGAAACTCATGTCCTTGCCTTATTCGCTTTAGAGGTGATACAAAGCTGACCTTCACGATTACTGCTTCAGTGATTCAGTGACCAAATCACAATTTCCATTGTGGTTTAAGACTCGAAATGAACAGAAGAAATACAAATCTGAATCACAAAGCTTTCGGTAAGTGTAAAACACAAACACACATGATTGAGATAAACGCATAAGAAAATAATGAGATAGAAATTAATTAGAGTGTCGGACTTACAGAAGAAAATAGGATATGAGGAAAGAAGGAACGTTGATTTGGTCTCTCCAAATTCTCATCCTACTTGATTCCAGTTGCTTTTCATCGTATCGGCCAACGCTTCCAAAAGTTCCACCCGTGCAGGCCTTATCAAATTTCGTAAATCTGGTGCAGTCCACTTCACTAGTGGCAGCAAATTTGAGAGTTTTGGGTTTGGTCCGGACGGGATTTGCATACACTGGAGTCACCCCACAACACTTCAACTTGTAACGTTTGCTTTTATGGTCAACCTCCAGACGAGAGCCATCATGGTCAAGATAGTAAAGGGCGAACTCCAATTTGACAGGAGTATGGTGGTCGCCATCAGGAAGCCCAATACTCCAACAGGGATCGAATCCAAGCATTAGATGATCTGAGTCAACAGTATCGTACATAACCAACCAGCAATCGTGATTAACAAGTTTTTTTTCCAAACGGTATCTACACACGACTTGGAAATATTGGGCGCTACTGGCTTCAGGATCTTTCTCAAAGACAATAACAGCACAAAGAGCAAATCCTACGAAGTCTTTATTACAACGCTGTGGCAGTTGAATAGTTATCGAAGATCCTGAACGTTGATTGATGAACCACTCTGGAATTTTATTTCCAGGTACAATGATGCTGCTTTCAAGTGGTGTAAAAAATTCCTGTAAATGTGAAAATCATGACTCCTAATGTAATAGAGAAGACAAAGAGCAAAGCCTGAGCAAGAGAAAAACAAATGCGTACCAAGTCATAGTATGGTCTCTGAGATACAGCTGTTTGCCAAACCCTTAGTTGTAAATCTCTCAAAATTTTGCTGCGTGCTCTATTATTAAGTTTCAGGCAATTGCTAAACAGATGTACTCTGAGCAGACATGATGGAAGCTCTGGCAAAGATCGAAGCCGCTTGCAATTCCTTGCATCTCATCTTTCTAGACGCAGTGGAAGCTCTGGTATTGATTGAAGCATATTGCAATTTCTCAAGTTAAGACACTTCAGCTGTGAAATCTTACCGCAGTCTTTAGGGATTTTCGTTATACCACAGTCTCTTAAATCTAGAGATCTTACCGCAGATAGAACTGGTAATAATAGAGGTAATAGCTTGGTTTCATTGGCTAGAGCAGACTATAGGCGAAATGACTTGGGCGCAATTTAAACGGGTTTGACTACTCGATTTGGGACATTAGAAGAGAATGATGCAGTTGGCAGTCTTACCAAACTACGTCAACCAGGAACTGTTCTTGACTATCAACGACAATTTGAAAAGTTGGCTGATCGGACTAGCAATTTAACTGAGCCTTTCTTCATTAGTTGTTTCCTCTATGGGTTACGTGAAGATATCAAGGCTGGCATACAACTATTCAAACTTGTTACTCTCCTACAAACTTTTGAACTTGCTGTTAACATATATGTTTTCATAATTTTGATTTTGATGGTAACAAACAAGATTAAAAATGATTAATCTTTTAAGCTCAAATTATTTTTTATTCTTTTTAATAAATCATTATTTTCACATTATAAATGTTTCATATTTAATGAAAAATGATTTTATGAAATTAGTTGTTTTTCAAGTTTATGATTTAATTGAAAGAATTTTGAAAACTTTGAAATCAACAAATATTGCTTGAAATTTTGGAGGACTTATTTGAAAATTATCATAGCATTTTGGGCTATATCATAATTTCAAAAAGTTTTGGTATTAACAAAGAATTAATTAGAAATTCTAAAATTGGACCTATTTGGAAAGTTTCATAACGTTTTGGGCCGTAATACAGTTTTATAAAGTTTTGAGGTCAAACTGTAATATCAGAAAATAGTGCATTGTACAGGTTACTGTAGCAAGCGGCTTACCGGATGTGAAAAACCGACAAGCCGGATGTTGGGCAGAATGTATCCGAATTGAAAGCGGCTTTACCGAATATGGTAAACGGCAAACCGGATATTGGGCAGTAAGCTTCTGGAGCGTAAACGGCTTACCGGATTTCGCAAGTGGCAAGCTGGATATTTTGAAATTCAAAATTTTACCTTAACGGTAACATAAAAGCGGTTTACCGGATATGGTAAACGGCAAGCCAGTTACGACCAAAATGTGCATAACGGCTAGTTTTTTAGCTCAAACTATATAAACTCAAAACAAATTCATTTTTGGTAATCCAAGCAAGCATCAACAAGTGCACACAACTTATATTGAGTTTCAAATTCGAAAATCATCATAAATTAAATCTTCATTGTACTATCATTTGTATATCCACTCTTAAAGAGAGTTTCATTGTTGTATTTTTCGTTTCTCATCAAATTGTGAGTGTACAAGTGTGAGAAACACTTGGGGTGAAGAGATTAGAGAGATAATCTCTTGTTGTAAAGGTTCATTACACCTTGAAGTCAATTGTAAATGTTTGAAGCCTTGGAAAGGCTCGGATAGTGAAATCCCCAAGCCCAGTGTGCTTGGAGGCGTGGACGTAGGCAGGGATTGCCGTACCACGTAAAAATCCTTGAGTCTGCTTTCTCTTCCCTTGCTCATTTATTATTGTACTTTCATTGAATTTATTATTTTCGAATTTATTAAGGCATTAGATTAAATTGTTGTGTGGTTTGCTTAGCTTAATTTTTAAAACCCAATTCACCCCCCCTCTTGGGTTGCCTAGTTAGTATTTCACTTGCTAGATTTCAGGAAAAGGCAATTACTTTACAAGGCAATTGTTCCCCTATTCCTACCATCCAAGATCCACTCCAACAATTACAGTCAACTCCTACTCCACCAGCACCCTCTTTATTAGGACCGGTTCCCTCTATCGTACCTAATAATGTCAAACGTTTATCCTCAGCTGAGCAGGTGGAAAGACGTTCTAAAGGGCTTTGTTTCAACTGTGACGAGCAATTCAAGCCTAGACATCGCTGCAAACAATCTCAACTATTGCTTTTAGACGCTGATATACCTCTTTACAACCCTCCAAAACCACCTGACCATCATATGGATTGAAAGATTTCGGTTATTGAGACTGGGTAAAAGGCTTGCGAACAAGCCTCTTTTAAGGGGTTGGAAATGTTAGGACCCTAATAGTTTATTTTATTTTATTTTAATTGCTTGTTTTAATTTCTTTGCTATTAGTATTAGGTTTTCTTATTTTAATTAAAGTCCTTATTAAATTACAATTAGGATTGTCTTGAACTACTATAAATAATTGGTTCTTATTATGTTTTTAGGAGGCAAGTAATAAAATTAATTCTAATTCCTATTAATTCTTCTCCCTTCTCTTTAAATTCTTCATCTATTCTCTCTTAATTCTCTAATCAAAACCCTAGAATCCTATCAGACATTCAATCCATAATGCGCAAAACTTGAATCGTCTATCATCTTTAACACAGAATCTTTATCCTGCCCATTGAAAAAACATGAAATGTCTAGAAACAAACTCTTTTCTTCCGCCTTTATTTCATTATAACTGATTTTCAGCACATCGTAGATATCAGGGTCGGAAATCCGTTTTAAGTTATCCAGTGCATTTTCCCAATCTAGCTTGCTCTTCTGACGAAGGAAAGAACCCAACACTCTCACTGCTAACGGATTGCCATTGGCATAATCTAGTATACGCTTTGAGTGCACCAAGAGATCTTCAGGGCAATGGTTTTCTTTAAAGGCACAACTACAGAAGAGCTCGAGAGCTTCACGATATTTCAATCCATTAACCTTATATATATTACCAACTCCAAAATTATCAAGAACTCGTCTATCTCTAGTGGTTACAATGATTCGACTACCCAGACCAAATCGTTCAAGCCCCCCAATTAAATATTCCAACTGACCAACTTTATTAACATCATCGAGAACTATAAGCACCTTTGTCCGTTGGAGCCTTTCGCGAACATATTCAGGAAGATTGGGAGTTCTTATTCTGAAATTTTCTTCAAATACTTCAGAAAGAACTTGGTCTCGTAGATGTAACAATCCACCTCCTTTCTCTGATTCTTCCCTCACATTCACCAAGAAGCACTTGCTTTCAAATTCCTTAGAAATTTGGTTGAAAATAACGCCAGCAATGGTTGTTTTACCTATACCGCCCATACCCCAAATTCCTACAATTTTGAAATCCAAACGTCCGAGGCATAACAATGATTTAATTTTCTCAATTTGTGAATTTAATCCAACTAGGCCATTGGGGTAGGTAGAGACTGTAATGTTTTCTACTTTCTTCAAAATATCTTTAACAACTACATCTAGCAGGTGTGCCTCAGACCTAGCAAGTGCAAATATGAAGAGCAATGACTCAAATTGGACCAAGTTCGAAACGGAGAAAATAAACATAAACATCAACAGTTCCTTCATATTTCCAATTTCTTATTAATCTTAGATACTAAAGGGTAAATAAAGGCTACCTGATTTCCTTGGAAGCCCATCCCGAGAGATTGGATGCTTCTGTCAACGCATGCCTCCACTTCTGAACCTTTTCTGGCGTCTTCTTGAGCTGTCGTTTCTCATGCTTAGAGAAGGCATCCCCGAAACTTCCGGTTTGCTTCCGCACATCAGATGGATCTACATGGTAAAAAACAGGCACAACCATTTGGCCATTCATTTGACGGCATTCAAGAACTTTGACAAGTTCATCCAAGCACCATTTCGAAGAAGCGTAGTCCTTCGAGAAAATGATAACTGAAATCTTTGATGCTTCGATTGCTCTCAAAAGGGCAGGCGAAATCTCGTCTCTCTCTTAAGTTGTTCATCATCAATGAAGGCTTTAATTTTCTCTCGATACAAAGCAGCATGAAGATGGCTAGTAAAGTTATCGCGGGTATCCTCCCCTCTGAAACTGAGGAAGACATCATAATTGCTATGAGAAGTTAGACGAGAAGAAGAGGTAGAAGAAGATGAAGCCATAACGGAAGTTTTCTACTCTTTGGGACAGAAACAGAGTGCAATAAATATGCAGCTGTGCATATTTATTGAGAATGTATTAACAAAGTGCAGTAAATATGCAGCTGTGCATGTGCATGTGCATGGAGCTTTCTTTTCTTAACTTGTTTTTATTTTTTATTTTTTTTAAACATATTGTTGACTTTCTGTCTCGGTTCGAGAAGGTTTCCTGTGACTTCTTGGAGCTTTCTTGGTACTCATTATGATTACTTTTTAGTTTAAGGAGGATCCTTCAATCTAGCAGCTCTGACTTTCTGTGGCCGAACATCTAGAAACTATAAAAGCAATTTATTATAAAATTAGATGTTGAAGATGCACCAAGAATAATGCAACTTCCTTTAATTAAAACTTAAGCCCTTGCAACCTTGCTAAAGAATAAATATTTAGAAAATTGAAGTTGAAATCCATTAATATTTTTTTTTCTCTTTTGGTCCCCTTAACAATTTGGAGAAGACCGAAAATATCCTTCAAGACATCAAATTTTCCCAATGAGGCATGGAGATGAAGGTGAACCCATGAGACAGATCTTTAATCTTGTGATAAGTTCTAATGTCATGTTTATACTTTAAAAGTTCGTATGTCAAATGATGTGCATTACTACAAACAAACACGTGTTAATTATTTTATTATCTCACAGCCATCGAATAAATTGTATGATTGATGTACAACTTTGTAGGTGCACCTCTGTTATGAACAACACGGTTTCTCAGGTGTAGATGTAAAACCAAATCAATTTATATATTTTCAACATCAATCCCTTATTGGATGGATCTTGCATTTTCAAGACCAGATCATAAGCATTGTTGAAAGTGAATCAGAAGCAGACTTAAAACGCAGCGTTTTGCTGTTGTTAGTTTACCAGTTTCATCACTTAAGTCCCACGTGCATCACTTAAATTGACTAAGGTCACAAGCAAGGGGACAAGGCTACGTTGCAGACTCTGTATGTAACAGCTCAGTGCAAACTGGCCTTGTATCAGCTGAGTTCCAACAGCTTTTCCTCTCTCCTACAACGCGTGGATGCTCCCCATTTGCTATGTTACATACAGAGTCTGTAACATAGCAAGCACCCAAGCAAGGCTGTCAAGCCGTTATTTTTTACGGGAAGCGACAAAGAGCTCGGTTAGGCTGGCGGCTGCACCATTTTCTGGAGAGAGACAATTGGTGGGGGGTTTTTTTCTTCAAGTTTGTACTCAGTGGTATTAAACACAATTTTTGTGCCTTGCATTAAAAAAATCGGCAGAGAAATTGACTTGTTTATGGGATGGGATTAAGTCATATCGGGTGACTGAATCATCACAAATTCTGTTTTGTCGATTGTTCTGGTTTAATCTGTTTTGCAATGTCTTTGAGTCTTTCAACTGTGTTCATATTCTTGATCTTGAGGGGGGTTTCTTTTGCAGAGATTAAGGATAATAAGAAAAAACCTTGAATGAAATGCTTCCCTGATAAAAATGTAAACTAGATTCGCTTATAGCTGTGAACCAAGAAAATGACTCAAGCATACAGAAAGAACTAATTTTTCCCCGGCATAAAACATTCTCTATTATTCATTGACATTGATAGTACAATGAGCAGAGATGAAGTATTTTTCTACATCCAGCATCGACAGCTGGTAGTTGATCAAACATCATTACAAAACTGACAGTTTGTCTTATTGTTCATGAATCAGGAGTCATCAATCCTTCAGTCCTCATCACCGAGGTGTCCTGAATGTTCTTGCTCAACAAGCCAACCAGGGAACTTATTGCTGACCCTTTGATTCATTATTGATCTCGATTCTCTGATTGCTCTAGAATTCAAATGTGATGTATCCCAAAATGCTTCACTGAGCATTCCGTCGAACATAATCTGAAAACCAACAAACACCTTCTCATTTTAACTATTCTACAAGATGCTGCTCTGTTCAGCTCTGCCAGAAGATCATCCGTGTTTACAACTGCTCTCATGGTATAGAAATACAAATGCCATAAAGATATCGTCAGTGTACATATGTCCTAAAAGCCCAGCCATCTTGCAAGCCAAAAAAAAGGGGTAATGTGGTCATACTTATCAAGCATGAATTAAATTCCATTCAAAATTGTCCTATTTTATGCCTTGGAAGGCACAGAACCATAAGCATTTGGAGGTTTCTAATGGTCTCATAAAGTACACAAACCAAAATTACAAAGAAAACTATCTACAAAAATTGAATGACAACCAAAAATATAAAGAAAACCCTATAAACAAATGCCAATTTTCCATAGTCCATGAACGTGATGCTACATAGTTTCACTACAGTATACTCAAATATGCATCAGAAAGTTAAGGTAGTACTGGATCATGGAAATAAGGAAAGACTAGGCATCTTTTGGTGAAAAAAGATGGTGCAGCAGCAACTTATAACCCAAGACATTATAAAGCAGTTTGGTTTAAGCTATTTCTGGAAAAAATTTGCAGAAATGCAAAAAATAAAAATTAGATAATCGATTAAAAGTAATCCCATAAAATAATGATAAAGAAACAGAAATTGATGGGAGCATAGAACTTACACAAGAAACCATAATATGAGAAACTAACTCTTTTGTTAATCAGCATTGACTTGATCTCTGCGAATTCTCTTGGAACTTGGTTCCGGTTCCCCTTCGTCAGATCTGCCAACACATGTAGAAGGTTTACTTGTGCCAGCAGGCATCTTATCATGACTGCATTCTTCTTTAGTAGTGGCAGCAAATTTCAAAGTACAAGTGTTGGGTTTTGTCTTATTGGGACTCAAATATACTGGACACACACCACAACTTTTCAAGCTGTACCGTCCGTATGGTAATCCATCATTTTTATCTACAATGTCGAAGTCAAATGAGACAACTCCAGGGCGTTGACCATCAGCATCATGTAGCCCAAGATTCCAACAGGGGTAAAAACCAAGTATGACGTGATCCGAGTCAATGGAGACGTCAGGGCCAAAACGCAATTGATGTTCGGTTTCAGAGCGTGTCCTTATTTTAAATCTGTAGCGACATAGGACTTCCATTTCACCTTCCCCAATGACAACACAAAAAGCAAATCCGATGAAGTTTCTTTCTATGTTAGAACATTGCTGTGGCCATCCAAGTGCTATTGAAGATCCTAAACTTCGATGAATAAACCAATCAGGAATTTCACTTCCAGGTAAACAAAGGGTGACTTCAACTGCATGAGCAAATTCCTCATCTGAATCCCAAAGGACTTGTTGACATAGTTTCAGAGATTGAACTATCATATCCTGCATTCTCTCCTTTGAATCTGCCAGAATTTTGATGTTTCTGTTTTCATTCAGTTTGAGGCAGTTGCTAAAATTGAAGTTCGTAGATACCCTGGAACTTTGTTTTAAGGGCACGGGGAGTATTTCCATTATGGATCTATCTAATTCTTGTGGCCATGAAGGAAGCTTTGGCAAAGATTGAAGCCTCTTGCAATTGCTTGCTGTTAACATCTCTAGAAACAATGGAAGCTCTGATAATGACTGAAGCATTTTGCAATTTCCCAAGTGAAGGTATCTCAGCTCTGGTAATGACGGAACATTTTCTATTGCAGTCTCCCGTAAGTCTAGTTTTCTTAGATTTGGGATTTCAGATGGTTGTGGGATCCTGGTGAGAAATTGGGAGTTGCGTAGGTCGACAAATTTTAAATTGAGAGCCTCCTGTTAAAAAAAGGTAATTACTATGTTAAATTACTATGCATCAATAAAATTGTCAATTAATTAAATAAATGTAAAGAAAGAAAAAGTTGGTAATAGTAATACAACATACCTTTTCTCCTTCCCAAATTTGCTGAACTTTGCTATAAGGCAAATTCAGTTCAATAAGATACTCTGGCTCAAAATAAAATGGCAGTGTTTTTAAAGGATATCCATGCCAATGGAGATATCTCAATTTCGCAGGAAGATATTTAAGAACTCGATCAAGAAGCACTCTAAAACTCATAGTTGAAAGATCACAATGCTCTGGAATGTAGAATTTAAGCCATTTGAGATTTGACATATTTTCAAAGGCTTCAAAATCCAAACGTATCTCCTTTGTTTTGGACAAATCAAGGAATATGCCCTCAATTGCATCAGTACCCTTTTAAACAAAGCAAAGAATGACTGAATGAGTAAGCATAAATTCTACAAAAACTTTTGAAAAGTTGATTAAGTGCTTCCTAATTGAAGAATAAAATGCACATAAAATCTACAATTATTAAAGTATAGGTCATATAAAATCTACAATTATTAGAGTATAGGTCATTTTACTTGGTTCTTAGTGCCAAAACATTTAAGCATTAGCCGGGGGAAATAATAAAGTGATAAATAAAATTAACACTTAACAGAACCGTTATAACATCAAGGGGATTAGAATGAAATTTTAAAATAGGATGGGGGTTTTGTTCGATTAGTTATTTGCTTTCTCTATGTAGAAAGGGGTGAGCTCTTTTTGACCCTAAAAAACTGACCAAGGCTTTTAAGTAAAAGTTTCAAACAAAATGAGAGGATAGCGAATGGGATTATATTTTATATTATTTAGGGGTTTACGTTGTTTTGTTCGTACAAATAACTTAGACTAAGGATGTATAGAGAGAAAAATTATGTCAAATAAGTTGATCCGTACCTTATTTTTTGTTAGCACGTCATAGACATCTTCGTGATCCCATAGCCTGCTCCGTTTGCCTGGTTCTTCAGATTCTTCGCGAACAATCGTTTGACCCATTTCTTGCAATAAATCATGCATTTGCAACCTCTTATACGATATTGTAATGAGTGACTTGTCAGCAAGGAATTCCAGTTCATAGCGCAGAGACGTAGGCTTGTCTTGTATCCTTGTCACATTGTCCACTTGTTCTCCTTTGAAGAAACATGCAATGTCAAGAAATATTTTCCTATGTTTGGGACTTAGCTCATCATAACTGATTTTCAGCACCTTATAAATTCTAGGTTCAGAAATCAGTGTCAAGTCATGCAATTTATTGTACCATTGTTCTTTGCTCTTTTGTCTCAGGGAAGAACCCAATACTTCAAGAGCTAACGGATTGCCATCAGCATAACATGCTACTTTCTTTGAGAGCTCCAGAAGATCATCAGAGCGGTTTTTTCGACTTAAAGCTTTTCTACAAAAGAGCTCACAAGCTTTATCGTGTTCCAATCCCTTGACCTTGTACACAATACTATTGACTCCAAGTACTCCTCTATTTCTAGTGGTTATAATAATTCTACTTCCAGGTCCATATAGATTTAGCTGTCCAACTAAACTCTCTAATTCTTGGATGAAGTTGTCATCAACATCATCAAGAACGATCAGCACTTTACTCCGCCGAAGCCTTTTCCATATATATGAGTTGATAGTAAGAGTTCCTATTTTGAGATTACTTTCTCCTAATACTCGAGAAATGGCCTCATCTCTAACATAAAGTGCTCCCATTTTTCTTGATTCTTCTCTGACGTTTCTCATGAAGCACTTGCCGTCAAAGTGGTTTGAATATTCTCTAGAAGAAATTTGGTGGAAAACAGCTTCAGCAATGGCTGTTTTGCCAATACCGCCCATGCCCCAGATTCCTACGATTCGAACATCATCCAATTCCAGACACAGCAGCGATTTGATTCTCTCAATTTGTGAATTGAATCCGACGTAGCCATCAAAATTAGGTGGGTCTGCCAAGTCTTCCAATTTCTTAGAAATATCTTCAGCAATCTTTTCCACAAGTTCCGCATCATTCCTAGCAAGTGTTGTTCAAGATATAAATACAATGATGATGAATCAAAACAGACCAAGCTAGGCCTATAAAGCATTAATGTTCTTTCTTTCATTGATAAAACAAAAGGAAGAGTTAAAAGAGTTACCTGAATGACCTGGAATCATGAAATCCAGATATATTTGAAGCTTGGATCAATGAATCCCTCCATTTCTGAACCCGGACCTCACCTGGAAAGTTCCTTTCGTGGTGAACAAAAGCTTCTCCAAAACTCCCCATCTGCTTTCGCACATCAGATGGATCTACTTTGTAGAAAACCGGTACCACAATTTGGCCATTCCTCTTCTTGCAATCAAGAATCCTGACAAGTTCATCGAGGCACCATGTTGAAGAAGCATAGTTTTTTGAGAAGATGATTATCGAAATATCTGATGTTTCGATTGCATTCAAAAGGGCAGGCGAGATCTCTTCTCCTCTCTGAAGTTCTTCATCATCTATGAAGAACTGTATTTGTTTCCGACGTAAAGCTTCAACTACATGGCTGGTGAAGCCCGTACGAGTATCCTCCCCGCGGAAACTGAGGAAGACATCAAATTTGCTTTGAGCATTGAGGTTAGTAGAAGATGAAGCCATGGATGAAGAAACAGAGCTTCAAGGTAGATGATGGATCGGGTCAATATGCTTTATTATTATTATTCAGAGTAAGAAGACCATAAAGAAAAAGCGAAGTCAGAAATAATGAGCGTGCAGTAGCCAGTAGCATTGCTCTTTGTCGCGCGTGTAAATATTATAATCAACACCCCTAAGATTTTTCCATTTGAAAGAGATAATGAGAGTGAATCGGCCTGGTCTTATATTTACTGGAGCGAGTCAGCATTTCTCATAGCAAAGCCATCAATTGGATTATGCAACCATATTTTAACTGAATTATATATAAGGCAGAGCTATAAATGTGGGATAAAAGGTTTGAATTTCTAATCGCATTTGTTCTGATAGAGCTTGAATATCTAAATTCATCACAACTTTTCATCTTCTATTTCTAATGAACATAACTTTACGATTCTCCGGATTCATTGAATCAAAGAGATACAACCATTACAAAGCAGAGTTTTTTTTCTTTTGTGTGTGTGTGTGGGGGTCCCCCCGTTCCTCCCCTTCTTTCCCCCCTTTTCTCCCCTTTTCTTTCTCTCCTCCCCCCTTTTTTTTTTCGGGGGGGGGGGGGGTTGAATTGGGGGAATTACTGCCTCCCCCCACACCACCCCTCCTTCTCCCTTTCCCCTTCGTCTTTCTTAACAAGCTTATACACAGGTAAAAAACAGTAATTTGCTGAGCTGCCAAAATGACAGCTTGATTCAACCATTTTCGCACAGTAAGAAAAAGCCTTCAATAGATTGCTTCTGAAGCACTTCTGCGCCACCAAGGGCTGTCATTGCGTATAAACCCAATGACAAATGCTGTCAAGCCACCGGCAATCAGATTCTTGGTTGAATAAAAGAAGTTGAATTCAAAATCAGGACAGAATGGCACTGCTTTATCGGAAACAAAGAGGGAATATGAGAAGACGTAATATCCCCGACAACATATATCCAAAAATTATAAGGAAACAAGAATTGTTAATGCAGTAACTTCACAGATATGTAAATGCAAATAACACTTTTCTGCAGTTTTATATCTGCATATCTCTCAAAAGCCCAAAAAGCAAGAAATATGTTTTCGAATCTGTAGCACCAAGTGAGGGATTATTCTTTGTTCACTCTTTATAATGAAAACAATAACAGAAGATCAAAGTAAACTGAGTCAAAATAAAACAACATTCAAACACAAAACTCGACACATACAGATGCACAAAACTCCCAAGTAATTAAAGAGAACAATAAAGACATTACTGCTGGCAAATATAGCCACAACTTATTAAATTTTAAGTTTAGTCACAACACCGAACATCTTCATTGATTTGGAAAGATGTTATCAGAGTGATTCCTTCAAGCACAGAAGGGGTATCTTCATCTTCATGAAATAAATTGCGGGTATTAACTAAATTGACAGAAAGCTGAACTTCTACATTACTTCTTCTGAGACTAAATCCAAATTTAATGAAAACAATAACAGAAGATCAAAGTAAACTGAGTCAAAATAAAACAACATTCAAACACAAAACTCGACACATACAGAGCGAGGAAAAAAAAAAGAATATAGCAATGAAGTAAATATTATATTTGGACATAAAATCATTGATTCCAATAATTATACATATAATATAATAAGCCGGAAATAGTGAGGAGAAAACAAATAAAATAGATGTTATCAGAGTGATTCCTTAAAGCACAGAAGGGGCATCTTCATCTCCATGAAATAAATTGCGGGTATTAACTAAATTGACAGAAAGCTGAACTTCTACATTACTTCTTCTGAGACTAAATCCAAATTTCAAATGTGGTACAAGACTCGAAATGAACAAAACTACAAAAGAGATACAAATCCGAATCACAATATTTACAGTCAAGTGTTAAAAAAATTAGATTAAGACAAAAGCACAAGAAAATAATGAAATAGAAATGAATTAGAGCATGGACTTACAGAAGGAATGTTGAATTGTCTCTGCAAATTCACATTTGAATCAAGCCGATTTCATCAGGCATATCAAATCCTGTAGATGTTTCAGTTGTGATTGCCTTACTTGCTTTCAATTTTGCTTGCCTTATCATCCAATTTCCCAATTTCGGCAGTAAATTTTAGAGTCAAATTTTTGGGTTCGGTCTTGTTGGGATCTGCATATACTGGACTCACCCCACAACATTTCACCTTAGCAGGGAAGAAATCAACCAAGACAGTTGTGTTGTGATTACCCCCACCCACGGGAAACCCACCTATCCCCAAGGGACTAAATCCAAGTATGACATGATCTGAATCAATGGCGTCGCGAATACTAGCCAAAAAGCAATTGAATGACAAATCTTCGGGTTTATTCATTTTAATGTAGATTCCACAGTTGATGTTGAAAGAATCCCAACTATTAGAAGGAAGATGCTTAAAATCAATAACAGCACAAAGGGCAAACCCAATTAAGTTGATTAAACAATGCTCCGGCAGTTGAAGAGCTATTAAAGGTCCAATATTTTGAAATGCGAACCACTTAGGAATTTCGCTCCCAGGTAACAGTATGCTGGGACAATAGAGTTGTTCCTGTAAAATGAGAATCACGATTTCAGATGTATCGAAAAGGGAGAGAGGAGATTCAGAAAGAAAGAGAGAAATGAATAATGAATACCTTTTCATAAAATAGTCTCAATGATGCAATTGCCATATGCTGAATTCTTAGCTCTGAATCTTCCAAAATCTTGTTCTCTTTTAGTTCCCAGCAATTCTGAAATTCAAACTGCATTAAAGAGCAACCATGCTTAATAGGAAATGTAGTTTTGGATAACTTTTCGAGTATGGATATATCTAGTTCTTCTAGACATGATGAAATCTCTGGCAAAGATTGGAGCCGCTTGCAATTACTTGCATCTAAATGACTTAGTAACAGTGGAAGCTCTGGTAATGACTGAAGCATATTGCAATTTCTCAAGTAAAGATATCTCAGCTGTGAAAATTGCTTGATGGTTGCAGGTAACCTCTCCAACTCACTTCCACTTAGATTTATTCTCTCAAGATTTGGGATTTCTGAAAATTCTGGCAATCTGGTGAGATATCGTGAATTATAGAGGTTGATAAATTTTAACTTGAAAGCCTTCTGTAACAAAAGATAAACAGTCACTAGAACGAATTAGTATAATTTAAGGATTCCACAATTAACCATATAACTTTAAAGAAAGAAAAATAAATAGTTATGTATTTGTATATCAGACCTTTTCTCCTATCCAGATTTGTTCAACTTTACTGTAAGGCAAGTTGAGCTCAATTAGGTAATTGGGTTCGAAAGAAAATGGCAGTGTTTTCAAAGGATATTCATGCCAATGGAGATATCTCAATTTCTTGGGAAGATATTCAAGATCTTGGTTAAGATGTAATTTAGAGCTCATAATTGGAACACCATTACACTCTGGCATATAGAACTTAAGCAATGTGAGACTTGACATATTTGCAAATGCTTGAGGACTTAGATGAAGGTAGTTTATTTTGGACAAATCAAAGAATATGCCCTCAATTGCATCCGTCCCCTACAAAAAAAGAAATAATAATAAAATAATTAAAAAAATGAGCAAGCATAAAATCTACAAAATAAAATCTTTTGAAAAATAGATTAAGTGTTTCCTATATAATTGAATATATACAACGTGCATTTTTTTTTAATTAATACAACATCTATATATTAAAAAAAAAAAAGTGTGCGGTTATTCTAGTGATCATCCTCTCTTCTCCATTACAGTCTTTTTCATTTTACTTTCCCCTAAAAGTTAAAAGTTGAGAAGATAACAGTTAAACAAATTCCATCATTAAATAATCTAACATTTGGTGATTGCAATGATGCTCTCATTTAATAGTGTATATAGAAGCCAAAATGTTTATTTGCTGAAAAAACTACCCAAGGTTTTAAATGAAATGATATTATAGTGAATGGGTGTGAAAAAAAAATGTTTTGCCCCTATAGTAAAACATCCACTAACATTAAAAAAAAAATAATGTTGCATATAGCCTCACGTACAAAATGTCAAATAAATAGATTCTTACCTTATTTTTCTTTAGCACTTGATAGACATCCTTGTGATCCCATAATTTGCTACGTTTGCCTGGTTCTTTGAAAGATTCTTGAAGAATAATTGTCTTACCTAATTCTTGCAATATATCATGCATTTGCAGCCGGTTGGCAGAAATTGTAATGAGTGACATCTCAACCAGAGTGTTCAGTCCATTGTGCATTGATGTAGGATCATCTTGTACCCTTGTCACAAAGTCTACATCCTCTCCTTTGAAGAAACATGCGACATCAAGAAATATTTCCTTCTCTTCCCAATTTAGTCCGTCATAACTGATTTTCAGCACCTTATAAATATTAGGATCTGTAATCAATTTCAACTTACGCAATTTATCTTTCCACTGTTCTTTGCTCTTTTGATAAAGAGAAGAACCCAAAACTTGAAGAGCTAATGGATTGCCATTGGCATAATGCGCTACCTCCTCTGAGAGCTCCAGGAGATCAGGAGAGCGATTGTTTTGTCTAAAGGCTTTTCTACAAAAGAGCTCAAGTGCAGAATTGTGTTTCAATCCCTTAACTTCATATACGTTTTCTACTCTACGTTTATCGAGTAGCCGTTTATCTCTAGTAGTTATAATGATTCTACTTCCAGGGCTAAATAGCTCTAACCCCCCAGCAAAATTTTTAGAGTTATCATCGACATCATCAAGAACGATCAGCACTTTCCTCTGTTGGAGCCTTTTCTTGATATTTGGGGTTATAGTGGGAGTTCCTATTTTTATATTTTCTCCCATTACTTGAGAAATAACCTCATCTCGAACATGCATTACTCCCATTTTGCTTGATTCTTCTCCGACGTTTTTCATGAAGCACTTGCCTTGAAAATCCCCAGAAATTTGGTGGAAAATAACACTAGCAATGGTTGTTTTACCGATTCCGCCCATGCCCCAAATTCCTACAATTCGAACATCACCCAATTCGAGACATAGAAGTGATTTAATTTTCTCGATTCGCGAATTTAATCCAACGAAGCCACTTAAATCAGTTGAATCTGACATATCTTCCACTTTCTTGGAAATATCTTGAGCAATCTTTTCCACATGTCCCGCCTCATTCCTAGCAAGTGTTGTTCAAGATATCAATACAATGATGATGGGTCAAAACAAACCAAGCTAGGCTATAAAGCATCAATTTTCTTTTCATTTTCTACCTAAGACTGTAAATGACTATTGATTTAAAAAAAAAAAAAATTTATTTCACTGTGTTCAGTTAAGGGTTACCTGGATTCCGTGACAACAAATGCAGAAATCGTTGATGCTTTGATCAGTGCATCCCTCCATTTCTGAACCTTATCTGGGAAGTTCCTTTCATGGCGAACAAAAGCTTCTGCAAAACTGCCCTTCTGTTCGAGCACATCAAATGGATCTACTCGGTAGAAAACTGGTACCACAATTTGACCATTATTCTTTTCCAAGCAATCAAGAATCTTGACAAGCTCATCGAGGCACCATTTGGAAGAAGCATAGTCTTCTGAGAAGATAATTATCAAAATTAATGATGTTTCGATTGCATCCGAAACAGCAGGCGAAATCTCATTTCCTTTTTCAACTTCCTTTTCATCAGCAATGAACAATTCTATTTGTTTACGACGTAAAGCTGCAGCTAGATGGCTCCTAATGCCAGTACGAGTATCCTCCCCTCCAAAACTGAGGAACGCATCATACTTGCATTTAGCAGTAAAGCTAGAAGATAAACAAGAAGATGAAGCCATGGACGAAGGGAAATTAGGTGGGTCTGCCATGTCTTCCAATTTCTTAGAAATATCTTCGGCAATCTTTTCCACAAGTTCCGCATCATTCCTAGCAAGTGTTGCTCAAGATATAAATACAACGATGATGAGTCGAAACAGAACAAGCTAGGCCTATAAAGCATTAATGTTCTTTCTTCCATTGATGAAAACAAAATGAAGAGCTAAAGAGTTACCTGAATGACCTGGAATCATGGAATCCAGATATATTTGAAGCTTGGGTCAATGAATCCCTCCATTTCTGAACCCGGACCTTATCCGAAAAGTTCCTTTCATGGTGAACGAAAGCTTTTCTGAAACTCCCCCTCTGTTTTCGCACATCAGATGGATCTACTTTGTAGAAAACCGGTACCACGGTTTGACCATTCCGTTTCTTGCAATCAAGAATCCTGACAAGTTCATCGAGGCACCATGTTGAATAAGCATAGTTTTTTGAGAAGATAATTACGGAAACAACTGATGCTTCGATTGCCTTCGAAACGGCAGGCGAAATCTCATCTCCTTTCTGAAGTTCTTCTTCATCATCAATGAACAATTTTATTTGTTTACGACGCAAAGCTGCGGCTAGATGGTCCCTAATGCCCGTACCAGTATCCTTGCCTCGGAAACTGAGGAAGACATCATACTTGCTTTTACCAGTAAAGCCAGAAGATAAAGAAGAAGCTGAAGCCATGGACCAAGGAAAATCTTCAGATTTTAGAAAACGAAACAGAGATTCTTTTTTTGGATACAAGATGTAATAATCAAAATAGTTTTGAAGTAAATATAATAATATCAATTAGATACTTGTAACTCACTACTTTTTTTTTTGTGGGTGTGGTTGGAGGAGATGAGTATTGAGTCCAATTTTCATAGACGACATAAACTTGGAATAATTATTAATTATATAGTTGGATTATTGACATGATGTTGATATATAATCCTCTGGCTTATCACAAATGACAGGAAAATAACACAGTGGATTACTATCAAGATTTATCCTTTTAATATCTCATTTTGTACTTGATACTACAAATTCAAATAATAACACATAATTGAAAGATAAATCTGTTTCGGTAAAGAAATTTTCAAATCTTACTTATGTTTTAATTTTTTTTTAAAAAAAATCAACTTCAACGATACATATAATTAAAGAGAATTTGATAAGATGAGCGTCATCGCTCCTCACACAACTCCCACGCGAGCCCCGTAGCCTTTCGTAGGCAGAGCGGCGGTACTCATTTAATCAAATTTTCATATTTAAATACTCAAACCTTTTATGTAAAAAACATTAAGATGAAGAGACATCCACACTTAATATTTAAGAGCGGCATCTGCAAATTAGTACTTTTTCTAAACATAATTAAAATCCTTGAGTTGTATTTTCCAACAAAAGGTAGAAGTCAAGTCCATAAACATAAGTAAATTAAGCAATAAAATCCAACTGGAGAAAACCTTGTGGCACGGTTATTGGTGACCTGTCATGTAACTGAATGGTAGAGTTCTCGTAACTTTTTTAATATTAAATTTAATGGAAGCCGGTTCGGCAACGTTGTCGGGTGCGCTACTGCGCGCGGCAAATACTCATTTGATGAGCTATGACGTGCCCGCAAATGGAAGTATGCTATGCTGGCAACCGTGCTTCGTAAGGCGCACGACTGCGTAACACCTTATTTAAAATATAATGTGATTTTGAAAATTTTAATATTCATCAATAATAAATTTATTTACTTATTACACTTGTTGTCAAAGACTCCTTAATACCGTTTCATGTGTTGAAGTTGCAAGATAGTTTCATTATTAATACAATCGAAAACATCTTTTTTAATGGACACAATTAAGTTATCACTTAATTTGTGCTTAAATTTTTTTAATAATAACAAAAATATTCACATAATGCAACAGGGAGAACAAATATGAATACATGATGAATTTGGAATTTTGAAATAACAAAAAAAAAAATCTTTGAAAAATTATAAATTAGAATTAGCAAACTTACAATTTAGGGATCAATATTGAAAAACTATATAATTGAAGGAAAGTGCTTTTGATTTATGGGAACTCTGATAAAATCCACGCACTGATGCACACGCACTACTTTAATCCACTATTGCACTACCAGCATGCAGCCATGCAGTACCACATAAATTAAGTGCAAGTTTGGTAATGCTATACCTTTTAAAATAATTGATGTTAGCTCTATTGTAGAAATGATAAATTGTGAAGTGAATTGGTTAAACATTTAGCAAATTTTATTTTTAAAAGTGTTGTAAATATTAAACTGTTGTAAGAATATAAATGTCGTAAGGATATAAATGACTAAATTAGACATAATATTGAATAAAATTTATTTACACATTTACAAACATGTATATAAAATACTTATAATTTTGTGTATATATAATAATTGATAATTAAAATAAATATTTTATATTATTAATTCTATTTTTTTATTTTGTTATCTCAATATAATTGGTGATAATAATAACCTCTTTAAAATTAATAATTTTATTTCCTGATTAATATAAAAGTGATTTTAAAAATTAGATTTTGAAAAGTTACTTTTTTCCTACTTTACAAATTTTGTTGTAAAATAGGTGATTTTGCTAAAAGTGATTTATAAAAGAATTTCTCATATACCAAAATTATTTTTTAATCTCCTAAAAGCAACCCCAAACATGCCCTAAGTGCTTTTCTTCAAAGTATTAGAAAGAGATAAGAAAGAAAAAAAAAAGTGAATCCCTTTTGTTTTTAATTGGGTCTTTATTCTTCTCAAAAAAAAAAAATTGGGTCTTTATTTTTATTTTAATATCTATTTTTTTGTTTTTATTTAAGTTTCATAGTATTTTAATAATTAATCAAACTATTTAAAATTAAACATTTAAACTTAGGGCAACATGCAATCTTTTAAAGCTAACAAGGACTTTCATAATTTTATATTTCAACCAGCGCACTTTCTTAAATAATAAATCAAATACATTTCTTTTTAACAACCATCAAAAAAATTTTGAAAAGTTAGTTGGAGAAAAGTCGTCTGGGCCCGTCCCCCAGCCAGTCCTATGCTGATACGTCCACCGGTAGCGTTGTCCCCATCGCCCAAGTCAATCTTAAGAGACAATTAGAGTTTAAAAAAGAAATCAATTTGATTTTCTCCTCTATAAACTCTATTTCACTTTAAAAATTAAAAAAAGAAAGAAAAAAGAAAAAGAATTGTTCCACAATAAGCGCCCAAGTCCAATCGAGCACACGCATAAAGTTCGGAGATTTGAGTTTTTCTCCTTGTCTTTCATGATCTAGTAACAATCATTGGTTAGATAGAAAAAAATAAATACAAAATTTAGTCTTAACCATTCTTTAAATAAAAGAGCAATAAAAAAAAAAAAAAAAGAGGAATAAAAAGAGAGAGGGGGAAAAAAAACTAAGGAAAGGATCCTTGTCCAAAGCTAGGACAAGAAAACACAAAAATGTGATGGAATCAAAAGAAATGAAAGCAGTAATACGCATGGGTCCTTATTGAGTGAAGCAGATAAATGATGAAAGCCATTTCAATATTTTTATGTTCCAGAGTAGCAACAAAATTTGCATGTTCTTTACACTATTCAGGCTTGTGAGGAAAAAGGTTTTCAACTTTTGCGCCAACTTCTCTGGCAGATGATGAACAAGAACTGCAGGGTCTCGATCCAATGAATAATTTCTTCAAGAACGCGAAAAATAAACGCAACAAAAGAATTTAACATGAAACACGTATTTAGATTTGATCTCTCTTTAACCAAATGTTAATGCTGTTGTTCAAACATGACTTATTGGTCTTAATGCAGAGTCTCTTTATTTTGTGATAAAAATCAGACTTTACCACCCGCTGATTTCTTTTACATCTTCAGATCTTGATCATTTTAATCCAGTAACCTTTTTCTCATGAGATGACTGTCAATATAGAAAAATGAAACAGAGCATAACTGGTTTATCAATAGTTATATAAAGGGGTTAGAATATGAAAAGAGTGCCCATTGGATTCTGCTGTAGGGATTTATTAAGTGCCGGCAATAAAATATTCCGTCATACAAATCATGGCAGAGGAAAAAAAATGACCTGAATCCATAATTGCTGAGACTAAAAATTTGAAGATACACACACAACTTTTGAAACAAATATGAAAACCAATGAAGAGAAAAGAAAAGATACTATAAACTTGACCAGTTCATCTAAAATCATGATTATTCGTGATTATATACAAACGGCAATTCATTGGATCAATAATAGGGATACAACTAAAGACAAGCGACACTAAGGAACACCGAACCACAGGGGAACTTGCTTGAGTGTGACAGATAAAAACAGAAAGAAACAAACACGTTCAATTTTGAGAAATTTGATGATCACTCTCAACTTCTGGTTCTTTTGAAAAAGATGAGAATTATGTAAGACAAAGAAGACTAGATTTATATCTGCGAAGTGGACCAGATATTTGGAAATCACCCATAATACCTTGGTCTAAATCAAGGGTGAGTATTTGTTACTCCTCCTGATGGCTATTTATAACCAGCCAATCGAGAATTTAGCATAAAAGATGTAGCCATTCACCAAAAAAAGTCCAAAATCTCATCTGCTTTAGCTGTTGGACCTCAAGAGATCTAGCTAGAATCAAATTGTCTGACTAGCTTTTCATACTGAATTGGCAAGCTTAAAATCCTAAAAGCTTTATGAAAATTCTCTACCTCTTATTTTTTGTTGTAATCAACGAGTGGTTATCTTAAATTTCGATGAGCTACTTGCAGTTAATGGTCAAGATTTGCACTCCACTGTTTGGCACATTTGTAGTGGAAAAATCAGAAATGTGATGCGAAATACTCCAGATTTCAACCTAAGTTCATTCATGACTAGCGAATCCAGTAACCGTTTAAACTAGTGTCTTTGTTTTAATTTGTTATTATTTTTAATACTCCTGTTTTTCCCATAATAAGTATTTTCATCCATTTAATCACAATTCTTAAGGATAATCAGTTAAGGCAGATAATCAAACACTTGCTTTTCCCAGTTGTGGACAAACACTACAGTACAATAAACAAAGCAGGTGTTTGGGAGAAAAAGGGGAGAGGTAGTAAAGCACCGTGTATCGACGAACGGAATAACTCCAGCACAATCTAAGGTACCCAACATAATTAGAGCCTTAGAGGTACCCCACACAGATTGAGGTATGCCGTACAATCTGAGGTACCCGGCACGATTCAAGGTACCCCGCACAAATAGAGATACCCGACATGATACGAGGTACCCCGCACAATTAGAAGTAACCCACATAGATTGAGGTACCTCATGTAACTGGAGGTACCTGGTAGATCATATGCAAAAGAACCCTCCGAAAAAGTCCGCCATGAGAAATGTCTCCACCTCTTAAAAGATATTATTCGATTTTGTCAGAATTAGGAATAAAACACGTCGTGCTAAAAGGGGGGGACAGCCGCCTGCCACCTCTGCCAAAAGTGGAGGACACTGTCCTAAGGACAGTGGTCCTCAGCCGCCTACCTGACAGCTACTGCAGAGGTACCCTGGACTACTCTCCAGCGCGCACCACGTCTCCAAAGGATGAGATACGCCGCAAACATGCACATAATGACCCAAAAATCATAAAAAGGTAAAAAAGACGTTAGCAAAAAATGGTACGCCATGTGGCAGCTGAGGTACTCCATATATAAAGGTACCTAAGTTTCATTCTCCATCATACTCTAATTCACCAACAACACTCACACTCCATAAAATAGGTTTTCTTCAACCTTAAAACTTAATTTACAGAGGGCTGGCAAGCTTTCTTGGCCATAAAAAGCTTGAGTTTGCTAACTTGAGCGTCGGAGTGTGAACGCCGAGGTACCCCGGCTTCACCTCTAACCTCTATTTCACTGTTTTGCAGGTGTGAAACTCATTTGGAAGGACTTTTTTCTTGGTTCAGACCTTTCTCCATTGTTGCCACTCCCTCTTTCCTTCTCACCTCCCCGAATTTCGGATACACCGCACACAACAAACCAGTGAGATACCCCATCTCCCCCAAAAATACAAATTCATTGTCCTAGATATGTTTGACTTTTCCTACCCCAAAATCTATCGAAAACAATTGGTGCCGTCTGTGGGAAGGCGCACAAAAAGCCTTCTCTACGGTTACCAAATTAGTTATTGTGTGTACTCCAATACATGGCACCCGACGTACTTCCCGAAGGTTTAATGGCGGATCCTATAAGGATAAGAGATGACAGTAGCGGTGAAGATAGTGATCCCGCAAGAAGGGTAGCCTGTCTGAGCAAGGGTAAGGGTATCAAGCAATCGACGGGTATTCGCCAAGATGAGGAACCTATTTATCACAAGCGTTTCGAGGATCTTGCCAACGCAATACTTAGGACGGTTTGATCTTGAGCACTCGAAAGTTCACTTCCACCAGTGACGCTAGATGCTCCACTACCTCAAACAGACGACCAAGCTATGGTCAAGAAAGAAGTACCTGAGGCCAGCAAGCCAAAACATAGGCCATCGGGTACCCATTCTAAGTTTCAAACCGTGGGCTCCCGAGAAGAGCATTCCACCGCCTCTTGCAATTATCCGCAGCAGCCATGGCACGAGGCGTGCAAAGCGTAACCATGAGGATCTCCATGAAAAATTAAACGTCAAAAAGACTTCCTAAATGGCGGCGACATCATCAGGTACCCCTAGGGTACCCTTTGAACTTGTGGGAAAAATAAAGAATCTGGAAGCCCAAGTGAAGCTCTTCTCCGAGAAGCAAAACATCACAAGTGCTCCAACACCAATGACCTACCAATTGCCATTCACTATGGAGATTCGGACGACAGCTCTCCCCGAGGCGTTCGCCATGCCTCAGATACCCCAATACTCGGGTACCACTGATCCCTCGGAGCATGCTGAGCTATACTACAACCAAATGCTTATCAAGGGTGTAGATGAGAATGCCATGTGTAGGATGTTTACACACACACACTCACAGACCCCGTAAAGTCATGGTTTCGGCCTTTGAAGGCGGGTAGCGTATCTTCTATACACCAATTGTTATCCGAATTTACTAAAGAATTTTCTTATGCTTCTACTCAGGATAGGGTAGCCTCCAAACTTGCCTTTATCAAGCACAGGGAAACCGAACTTTTGGGGGAGTATGTGAGCCGTTTCCACCAGGAGGTGTTGCGAACCGGAGCATTTGGGAACCAACACATACTAACCCATTTTGAGAAAAATTTACGAATGTGTAAATTATTTCGTTCTTTCTAAAAAAAGCGCCCACTTTCGTATGGGAAACCCTGTTCTCGGGCATTGCAGCAGGTGGAGATTGATGAGAAATGTCATTTGAAGTGCCACAAAGATAAGGTCGAGATTACAAAGAACAAGGAGAAGCCCAAGAGGACGGAAGCACCAATATCGAGGGTACCCTAACCTCTACGAGCTGCCCCGCGAGGACGAGGGTATAACACTTAGGGTATCTCACGGGTACCCCAACCTCCAAGATCGCCACCTCCGAGACCTCGGTACGAATCTTACCACCCACTGAATCGTTCCTCAGAGCAGATCTTTTACCATATTTGGGATAATGGCTTTCTCCGTCCACCCAAGCCAATGAAGAAGTACCCCAACATGAAGCGTAACCTAAAGTATTGTGAGTTCCACGAGAACTTTAGTCACAACACAGCCGAGTGTTTTACCTTGCGTGAGGAAATTGAATCTCTGATTCTTAGCGGGTACCTCAAAGAATTTGTTGCCGGCATGAAGGAAGCTCGGAAATCCATAGAGCATGATAAGGGCAAGCGGGTAGCTGATAGCTGTCCTGAACGAGAGGTACTCTCGAGACATAAGAAAGGCGTGTATGTTCGGATGATCATGGGCCGACCGACTCAGCGGGCCAATCCCGGAGGGCTATCAAAGGCTATAGTTGATCGTTATCAACAAACCACCAATATTGGCAGAGAAGTCAACTTTAATGGATGGGGTACACCGAAGGTACCCCACCATCCCCCGCTTATCCTTTTTACATAAAAAGATGCTGAGGGTATCTCGTACCCCCATGACGACGCCTTAGTAATTACATTGAAGGTTACTATTGGTAAGGTAGCAAGAACTCTTGTAGATACTAGCAGCTTCGTTGATATCATTTTCAAAAGCACATTGGATCAACTATTGATTGAGTCACCAAAGATCACCCCATATGCTACACCTTTTATTGGGTTCGCCGAAGATATGGTTATACCAAAAGGCATCATTACAATGCCTGTTACATTTGGTAAGGTACCTCACCGTGTGTTCATATGATTGATTTTCTTATTGTGGATCACCCGGGTGCCTACAACATTATATTGGGTAGGCCGTTCTTAGTAGCAACTAAAGCGGTGGTATCCATGCACTACCTCACCATGAAAGTCTCAGCCACCTAAAAAGTTATCACCATTAAAGGGTATCAGCAATCGGCTTATGGATGTTATTTCGTGGCCTCCAAAGTCACTTACCAAATAACTTCTGATCCACCAGTGAAAAGGTACCCCAGTGATAGTCAGCCCGTACCTTATCCCTCAAAGCGAGCACTTGTTAGACAGGGGAGAGCAGTGCTAAAAAAATCTCCTCAGGTAGCCCACCCACCAAAACAGTTGGAAGCCTCACCAATGGGCGTAGAAGCAATTGCTCAGGATAGCTCAGGGGTACCCCATGAGGATCATGTGGAGCCCAGATGTGAAGTTGAAGTACCTTTGGATCCCTTAATATTGAAAGAGAAAAAACGGGGTACCCAATTGAAGACCTTGTTTCAGTCTCGATTTGTGCCACCGACCCAACAAAGATCGTGAAACTAGGCTCCAATCTTTCGGAGGAACAATGAGAGAGGCTCATCAACTTCTTACCGAGCACCACGACGTATTCGCTTAGTCTCACTCGGATATACCGGGCATCCTACCTTCCCTCTTTTGTCATAAACTCGATGTCAGCCTACATTATAAACCGGTCAAACAGAAGCGTCACACCTTCAACTAAGAGAGGTACGACGTACTTGAACAAGAGGCAGACCGCCTATTAGCAGCGGGATTTATTCGAGAAGCAGTGTAACCCGATTGTGTATCAAACGTAGTTCTAGTCAAGAAATCAAATAGAAAGCGGCGTATGTGTGTGGACTTCATCGATTTGAATAAGTCCTGCCCTAAGGATAGCTTCCCGCTTTCCTAGGTGGACCAGCTGGTTGATGCAACAACGGGACATGAGATGCTTAGTTTTATGGACGCCTTCTTCAATTACAACCAAATCCCAATGCCGGGGCTACCTATCAGCGGCTAGTGAACAAAATTTTCAAGGAACAAATCGGGCGTACCATGGAGGTTTACATAGACGACATGATCACCAAATCAGTGCTTGCAAGGGAACACCTGAGGCACCTCAGAGATACCTTTACAGTTTTAAGAAGACACCAAATGCGGCTCAACCTTAAAAAATGTGCATTCGGGGTTATCTCGGGAAAATTTCTTGGGTTCATGGTACAACAACGGGGGATTGAGGCCAACCTTGATAAAATTCGCGCGGTTCTTGAAATGAAGTTGCCACACACCATCAAGGAGGTTCAAAGTTTAGCATGCCGGGTAGCTGCCCTGAGCCGCTTTTTCTCCAAGGCCACTGACCGGTGTAAGCCTTTTTTCAAAGCTTTGAAGGCCGACAAGAAGCTCCAATGGACACCCGATTGCGAAGAAGCTTTCCGAGAACTGAAGGGGTACCTCGTGAATGCTCTACCACTTACCAAACCTGAACCGAATGAGGTGCTTCTGTTGTATCTCGCCGTATCCGAGCATGCCACCAGCTTTGTGCTACTCTGAGAAGATAATAATGGGGTACAACGGCCTATTTACTACACTAGTAAGGCTATGGTCGATGCCGAAAAGAGGTACCCCACCTCTGAGAAGATCGTTTTGGCACTAGTTGTCTCCGCAAAGAAGCTCAGACCATTTTTTCAAGCTCACACCATTGCAATCATCACCAATCTTCCCCTCCGGCAAATCCTCCAGAAGTTAGATGTGTCCGGAAGGCTTCTCCGATGGTCCCTCGAATTAAGCAAGTTCGACATCATTTTCAAGCCTCGTTCGGTAATTAAAGCTCAAGCTATCGCTGATTTCATTACGGAATTCGCCAATGACTCATGTGGTGAAGGTAATCTAAGGTACCTGTCAGATACCCCATCCACTGATGAAGGGGGCAGGTCTAGGAAATATATGTAGATGACTCATCTAACTCACACGAAAGTGGTGCGAGAGTTATTATAATCGAACCGAACAAGGTGAAAATATGCTATGCTTTGCAATTTGGATTCAAGGCTTCAAACAACGAAGCCGAACACGAGGCCATCATAGCGGGGTTGAGGATGTCAAAGGCTTTGGGAGCAAAAAGGGTACACGTTAAGAGCGACTCCTGGTTGGTGGTAAGTTAGATTACCGCACAATATCAAGCGAAAGAGGAAAACATGAAGGGGTACCTCAGAAAAACCAGAGAGTTGATGTCCCAATTTTGTGAGGTTAAGGTGGAAAGGATATCCCGACTGGAGAACATCGAAGCCGACACTCTGGCAAAAATGGCGTCCCTTGGTGTAGTTCAGTCAGCTGGCCCCATCACGACAGAACACATACATGCCCCCAGTATTGATCTCCTAGAGCCATTGGAAGTAGAATCACTGTCCAACGGGGTACTTTGGATGGTGCCTATCATAAGTACCTCAAGGACGGAGAACTCCCCTCAGATAAAAGTGAAGTAAGAAGACTAAAGTATAAAACCGAGCTGTATTGCCTGATCCAGGATACCCTATACAAAATAGGGTTCACTCTTCATTACCTTAAATACTTGGGAAGTGACGAGGTCGAGTATGTCATGAAGGAGATACATGAGGGGATTTGTGGCAATTATTATGGAGCACAATCACTGGCGCAAAAAGCTCTCCGTCAGGGGTACTACTGGCCTACCATACGGGAAGATGCTAATAATATGGTACGAAGTTTTGACAAATGCCAAAGGTTCGCTAGGGTACCCCACCTACCCTCAGAGAAGCTAACAATTATATCTTCCCCTTGACCCTTCACTATATGGGGAGTGGACCTCATTGGCCCGTTACCTACCGGGAGGGGACAAGCAAAACATGCAATCGTAGCGGTAGATTATTTCACAAAGTGGGCAGAAGTGGAGCCACTAACAAGCATAACAGAACAAAAAATAACGGAATTCATTTGGAAGAACCTCATTTGTAGATTTGGGATCCCTTGTGCAATTGTTAGTCATAACGGCAAGTAATTCGATAATGAAAAATTTTGAAATTTTTGTTCGGAGCTTAGGATAGCCAACCGGTTTGCTACACCTGCCCACCCCCAAACTAATGGGCAAGTCGAAGCCGTTAACAAGATTGTCAAAGGTATCTTGAAGAAGAAGCTAGAAGAATGAAAGAGAGCATGGGTAGAGCTACCTAAGGTTCTGTGGGCCTACCAGACTACTCAGAACACCTCCACCCAAGAGACCCCGTTTTCCCTCGCATTCGATGTTGATACAGTGATTCCAACAAAAATCGGGGTACCCTCTCACAAGGTTGAATACTTTGATGAGGTTAAGAACACCTCATTGATTGCTTCAAATCTTGATTTGGTGGCTGAGAAAAGGGTTAGAGCATAATTGAGGACAATCATATACCAGCATCGCATTTCGGGTCTATATGAAAAAATGGTATGCCTTCGATCCTTCAAGAAATGAGACTTGGTCTTGAGAAGGGTAACTCAGAGCATTAGGGTACCCTGCGAAGGCACTTTTGGGGCAAATTGAAAATGACCTTACCGCATCGATAAACCCGTTAGGTCAAGTGCATACAGGCTGCTCCACATGGATGGGACAATCGTGAGGCATCTCTGGAATGCTGCAATGCTACGGAAATATTACTAAAGGACAGTGTCTTAACCTTTAGTCTTTTGCTGTTATTTGCTTTCTTTAATGTTTTTGTGTGGTAGGCTAAATGAGGTACCCCAAATACCCTATGTTGGTTAGTTGCAACTTTAGAATTTCTTTAATTCCCAAATGAAAAGAATATGAGGTCTTACGGTCTCCCGTTCTCCTTAGGGTAACAAAGTTAAGTCATGTATTGATCAATGCTTTCGTTATCTATAAATGCAATTTCTTTCTCGACAAATATGATGTGTGTTCTTAATTTTTTCGCCACTTCGATCATGAAATGCGAATTATATTCATTTATCGCCATTAATATACCCTCGCATCTGGTTATATGCAATTATCGCCATACGCCTGTCAATTATGACTAACCTATTACAGGACCAGCCAGGGTACTTAGCATGTATAGATCGTGACGATCTATGTAAAGCCAAGATTGGCAACGGAGTGAATAGCCCAGGGGTAGTCTTTCCGCGGAAGCATGACAAAGCTACTTAAATAAAGAGAGGGAGGGTTAAAGAGGACTTGAGGGTGAAGTAAAGCCGGCATACCCTAGCGCCACGAGGTTCTGCTTAGGTATAAGTACACCCACACCTCTGTCCTCTTACTTGAGCAAAGTAGGGGGTAGGCCATTAAAAAATTCATAGAAAACTTCGAAAGAGCAAAAAAAATTAATTGGTTGGGCCAATTGCGTGCTCTCATTTTCAATCAGGATGTCGCGATGGTATTTTGATTACCTATTTGTGGAAGATCCACCATAATTTTCAAAAAGGACATGCACTAAGGGCGTCAATCTACATAAACCAGCAGACGCCGGATGTCGAATATTTATTAAGTACCTAGGGTACTCCATTTTAAAAAAAATTTATCGCATATAATGGGGAGTACCCTAAAGATTTGCAAGATAACAGTTTGGACTAGCATTCATTTGCAGAATAACACGGATACAAAATACAAGTTCAAAATATGGAGGGCTCGGTAGTATGGTATCATAACAAAAGAGAGATCTTAACGATGCAAGATATCCCAAGAAATCAAAAAATAAAAATAAACAAGTTCCAAATAGCAAAATGTGGATAGATCCATAAAAACAAGAGCACTATAAAATGGCTACACCGAGGGTGGAACACCGTCCCCACCATTCGTCTCCAGAGGGCGATCAGCAGAGGACTCTGAGGTACCCAGAATATGAGCAGCCGAAGCAGGGGCATCTGAGGCAGGCAATGGCTGAAGCACGCGGGGTACCCTATGCGACCCAAGAGGGGTACCCGACCGTGCATGGGAAGACTTATTCCTCTCCTCAATCGTCTTCAGAATCGTGGCCTTGTTGACAAATTTCTGCACACAGGGTACCTCCAGTTCTGGATCCACGCTCCACACCTCCGTCATGATAAGGGATAACGCCTCATTCGCCATCTTCTTCTGTCGGGACAATAGATCCTCATTTGTGGCCCTCAGCTCATCGCAATTCCTCTCTACTCGAGTTTTCTCCCCAGATAGGTCAAGAATGCGTTCTTGTAAAATTTTGACTTCTTGAGCAAGCTTGTCCTCGCAAGACTGTCGACTTTGGAGCTCACCCCTTAATTTGTCAACCTCCGATTGGGCGGCAACAAGAGAGTCGAGATCTGGAAGGCAGTGGCTGAGGAGAAAGGATGCTTGCAGGTCGTTAAAGACATGTTATATATATGTGTATGGCAATAGGAACAAATAAGTAAAGAATGGAGTGTACCCTAGGTACCCCAATAAAGGCTACCTCTTGGGTAGCCCTGAGTGCCTGACCATAGCGCTCGCTCAAACTCATCTTGTCCGTCTCTTCAACGACCTCGAAAGTAACATTTTTAGCAGAATAGTAGAAACAGCGAGTCAAGTGTGAAACTTTCTTGTTGGAGGTCGGGTCTAGGTCACCTTCGCACAATTCGTCAGGGAAAGCAGAAACCAACTCGAATTTTTTCTTTTTAGAATGAGGGGTACCCTTCAACCTGCTGTGGGAGGTACCCTAGGATTTCTCCTTCAGTCCGAGAGCTCGAGGTGGCCGGGTATTTTTTTGAGGTAACGCCAAATCCTGAGATCCAAAAGCTCCACTCACTACTACTTGGAAGAAAGCATCAAAAGCATCACTCGCTGACTCTATAACTGCACTCAATGCACAAAAGTGATGTTAGTCGGACAGGCGCTAAGTACTACAAACGCAAAAATGGCAAACAAAAAACAGAAAAACTAAATAAAGAACGCGGAGATAACGGGGTACCCCAGTCCTGTAGATAATAACAGGGTACCCCCAACATCCAAATCATACATGAGTCACCACCGGAAGCAGGTGGAAAACTTCGGTCAATCAGCCCCGCTCCCCCTAACCTGCTCTCTTCTAACACATCACTACCCCTCTGTGCACCTCGAAACCTCTCCACAAACTTCTTCACATCTTTTCCCACCTCCTGAACTGGGCATGATCCTTTAGCCCATGTCACACCTACAAAATCACGGAGAACCCAAGGTTAGTGAGACATTTATGCGAAGGATTACAGTAAAGAACAGTAAACAAGGGAGATACTTGCAGTCTACACTGAAGGAACTTAGAACCTCCAAAGGGTTGCCCTTATCACCTAAAGTCTCTATCCCCCACTTACCTTCAGCGACAAACCACTCCTTTTTGTAACCCTTCTTCAAGGCGGAGTCCCTTTTAACAATATTGACATGATCACTCCAAGCAGAGAAGTAAACAATAGCAGAACTCTTGGGCTTTTTGAATTGGTAAAGGCCCTTCAACTCCCGAATAAAAATATCACGCCTCAATACCTCCAACCATAACACCTGCAAGCCCGTACGTATCCTCCACCCTAGAAGGGACAGCTGCGCAGGAACTACCCCTAAATAGCTAAACATCCTCATATAGAAAGGTGGGAGGGGCATGCGGAGTCCAAAATCAAAGAGGTTAATGTGAAGAGCAATCCCGTCAGACTTCGGACACTCAGGTCGTTCATCCACATAGAGTACTCTAAGCTGGACAGAGGGATGAATATTGTATTTGGCTCTAATTTGTTCTAAGTCCCTCAAAGTAGCCCTCCTAGCACCTAGTGAATGAGTGTTACCATATTTTTAAAGTGTGCCAGAGGGAGACTTGGGAGGCTGGTCTGAGGAATGAGCTGGAACTTGGGCTTGGATGACTTACCCTTTCTTCGAGGATGGTGGGCTGGTCGTTTACTAGAAAAGCGTTGGCTGACACGAGAAGCACTCCTAGAGGGAGGGAGCTCAAAATGTGAGTTACAACTCGTAGAGGTACTAGGAAGAGACCTATCACCCTCACTAATGGAAATGTGGGAAAGAGATCCTGTAGGAGGGCTGTCAACACTACTAGCCTCAACTGCACGATGCTTCCTCACTGGTCTCACTTTTTTCTTACCCATTGACTTCTTGCCACACACCACCAGGCCACAAGTCCCCCAACAACATATCCACCATGCCACAAGCCCCTAACAACATATCCACCAAGCCACAAGCCCCCAACAGCATAACCAACAGGCCACAGGTCCCCAACAACATATCCACACCATACACCACCCACCACACATCAACCATCAAATACAAACACCAACCACAAAAAAATAGAAATAAAAAATAAATTTTTCTCAGAGTATGCAAAATAGTGCCATTGTAAATGCGCCAAAAGAGGAAGAACGAGGAAGGATACCTGTAATTCACCAACTTGGCAAATCAGGACTTGTGGTCGTGGGGTGACAAAGCTGCAGGTAACCAAAAATAGTAGGTAAGAATATGCAAGTATAAAAATAAAAAATAATCTTAAATATATGTAGTTATTTATTTAAAAAAAAAGGATGATAAAATGAAAAACGAAGAAGACAGCAGGGGAAAAGCATTACGGTGACCAGAATACCGCTAGCCACCATCCGAATTTGACGTCGGTAGCCGTAGTTGTAGCCATCGAGAACCACCGTGGGAATGAAGAACGAGGAAATAAAAAAAAATAAAGAATGAAGAAGACAACGCGGGAGGCGGAAGCTGCAGCCACCGAACCAACGCCGGCTGCCGCGGCCACAGCCACCGAACCGACACCGGCTGCAGCGCCGAGAACCAATGCCGAAGATCATGAAGAAGAACGTCGGCAAAAAAAAAGAGTAAAGAAGAAATTTGTACCTGTGAGCAATATTGATGCAGTCATGAGAAAAGACAAAAGTTTGAAGGAAGAAGCCACTTGATCGGTTTTATGGGAGATTGTTTTGGAATTTTCAAAAATAATAATAAGAGATTGATATTTACGTCAGGGGATTTTAATTAAACCTGACAGAGCACACTGAACAAAAAGAAAGTCAGGGATGTTTGCATGAGATTGATACTTTTAAAATTCAAATTGCATGTCAGACGGCTGCCACTTCCCAAGAAAAATGAGAGAGAGACATTAAGACAACTGTTTGTTCTCATCGTAAAAAAAAAAAAGGGCGAGAAAAGGAAAAGACAAAGAGAAGATTTTTTTAGCTCGACAATACACAAAGTTTAATCAATGGAAGAAACTGAGCAAGGTACCCCTGGTCCAGCCATTCACCAAGCCGAACCCCGCATCGCCACGTGTCACTCATACATCATATAATAAGTTTTTTTGCCTCTAATACTTCTCTCTAAAAGAAACTAGGGGGATGTTGTTTGGAAGAAAAATAGGAGAGGTAGTAAAGCGCCACGTGTCAACGAATAGAATAACTCCAACACAATCTAAGGTACCCGGCATGAATTCAGGTACTTCGCATAATTAGAGGTACTCCACACAAATTGAGGTACCCCGCACAATTCGAGGTACCCTACACAATCTGAGGTACCCGATATGATTCAAGGTACCCCGCACAAATAGAGGTACCCGACGTGATATGAGATGCCCCGCACAATTAGAGGTACTCCACATACATTGAGGTACCCCATGTAACTGGAGGTACCGACAGATTGGATGCAAGAGAACCCTCTGAAAAAGTCCACCATGAGAAACGTCTCTACCTTTTAAAAGATATTATTCGATTTTGTCAAAATTATCAATAAAAAACGTCGTGCTAAAAGGGGGGGACATCTGCCTGCCACCTCTGCCAAAAGTGAAGGACATTGTCCCAAGGACAGTGGTCCTCAACTGCCTACCTGACAGCTACTGTAGAGGTACCTTAGACTATTCTCCAGTGCGCCACGTCTCCAAAGGATGAGATATGCCGTGAACATGCACAAAACGGCCTAAAAATCATAAAAAGGTAAAAAGACATTAGCAAAAAATGGTACGCCACGTGGCAGCTGATGTACTCCATATATAAAGGTACCTAGGTTTCATTCTCCATCATACTCTAATTCACCAACAACACTCACACTCCATAAAATAGGTTTTCTTCAACCTTAAAACTTAATTTATAGAGGGCTAGCAAGCTCTCTTGGCCATAAAAAGCTTGAGTTTGCTAACTTGAGCGTCAGAGTGTGAACGTCGGAGTACCCCGGCTTCACCTCTAACCTCTATTTCATTATTTTGCAAGCGTGAAGCTCATTTGGAATGACTTTTTTCTTGGTTCAGACCTTTCTCCATTGTTGCCACTCCCTCTTCCCTTCTCACCTCCCCGAATTTCAGATACACCGCACACAACAAACCAGTGAGGTAACCCGTCTCCCCCAAAAATACAAATTCATTGTTCTAGCTAGGTTTGGCTTTTCCTACCCCAAAATCTATCGAAAACAGTAGGCATGGTGGTTTGATGGGAATTGAGAGCATATCGAGCATTTTCATTAAAGCTCTTGTAGATTTTATGACTAAATCTGTATACAGTATTTCAACATCTACATTTTTTTCTTATATCTTGAGACCAAAAGGACATCACCAATGTCAACATTATGGAAAAAACATTAAAAACAAAAAGACAAACCAAAAACCTATATACATGAACTCATCCAACTCACCATTAATGTTCGAATTAATTTACACCAGTAGTCTTACAGCATGAGTCATATAATCACCCAATGAAAGGCTCATCTAGCACTTTCTTCTTGAATCACAACTTTACTAATAGCTTTGTTTAGTGCATTTCTTCTTTTAGCTTATCTGATGAATGTGTTTGGGGTGTATAACACCCTGATTAGAGGCAACCCACCAGGATTCCCGTGCTCATAGGCGAGGAGCTACAAAATGTATCCCAGCAGGATTCACGTGCTCATAGGTGAGGAGCTACATGATATACTCTTGTAGGATTCACGTGCTCATAGGCGAGGAGCAATCTTGTACATCTGATAGACGAAGTACGAGAGGGTTCAAAAAAGAATCCAGGTGCTAAAGGACCCAGTCAATGGTAGTTATCGACACGTACTCTCGTTTCACATCGAAAGACCCGACGTAGTAATGAACGTGGGGGAGTGGGAATTGAGCGCCCAAGTAATAAGCTATAAAAGGGACTTTCGGGTTAGACATTGAGGGGGATTCTTTTTCCTCTCACTCGGCGAGATTAAATCCATAGGATCATTTTCCCTCTCTAACCACTGAGAAATTTCTCTTTCTCTCATGACTTCTTTATCTTTAAAATTGATTATTTTGAATTCTTTTCCTTTAAATTTACTTAAAAGCTTTTTGTTTAAAACAATCATAATTAAGCCACATGAATTGTGGTATGGGTTTTTTCAAATAGACCCAAATCGCTGACTTGAGCGTCGGAGGGTTCTCGCCGGAAAAACTTTCGGCACCTGCTGACTGTTGGCTGTGCTCACAGGCTCACAGGTTATCTGGTCATGGATCGTCTGCTCATGGATCGTCCGCTCATGGGTGGTCTGCTCATGGGTGGTCTGCTCATGGATCGTCTGTTCATGGATCGTTTGCTCATGGATCGTTTGCTCATGGATCGTTTGCTCATGGATCGTTTCCTCATGGATTGTCTGCTCATGGGTGGTCTGCTCATGGATTGTCTGCTCATGGGTGGTCTACTCATGAATTGTTTGCTCATGGGTGGTCTGCTGATGGATTGTCTGCTCATGGATCGTCTGCTCGTGGGTTGTCTACTCATGGATCATTTGCTCATAGAAAATATGCTCATTGTGCTAACTAATCAGCGGCTTCCCACCAAACAAATTTAATGCTGATGCAGGAATCTGAGATCTGACCAACTCATCCGAATTTCGACATCAACAGAATGTACTCTGCCACTATCACATGGAACTTGGGAGCGAGCTTACTTGAAGAGGAAACATTCAGCCCTGCTTTCTTCAAGGCCCTATTAACATGTTTCTGAGCCTTTTGGAAGTGGACCGAGCAGAGAGCAGGCGAAGTGGATTTAATTATCGGCTTTCCACATGTTATGGGACCTTGCACAGCGCTATATGCGTACAAACAAGAAGAAAAATTATCAATTTCAAGTCATTTCTAATCGTTTGGCATTTTTGGTTAAACTTATGGATGCATGTCACTTATTTCAAAATTTTGTGAACTCAGTTTGTAGTTGGTCAAATATTAAGGGATCTGAATTCTGCGATCAGCCAGCAAAAGTTACCTAATTTATCTGATTATATGTTTTTATCATTGCATTTGATCAATGACAAATGTTGAGGATTTAGTAGAAAATATTTTCTTCAACTTTTATAAAGAAATTGCTAATAAGAAGAAGCGTAAACTCAAATGATATAAAACAATGAAAATTTTGATAGAGCCAGCAAATTGTTTCTGTTTTAACCATTCATGGCCTCTATTTACATTTTCAATTTCGACTGCTGTATCATGGCTCGGCATACAGCATATTATACTTATGTTTTAATTGGGTAAATTGGCTGTTTCGTACAGGTGTTATTAAAAAAAAAAATTTAATCTGTTTAAATCCAATTAAATGAGGTTAAAATACAATATCTACCAGGACAAGGCCGTTTTGAATTCTTAATTACGTTAATTTCTCGTCTATAATGAGCCCTCTTTGAGATAAAACACATACAATCAAGCAATCTGGCAGGCATCAAGATTATTCAATCGTTCAAGATGAATGCTCGTTTGCTTGTTAGCAGTAGTAGTACTGGGCATCCTCTCCTCATCGGTGCCTCCTGCAGCAGCAGTCAATGATGTTGTGGACTCACGATTTCCTGGAGCAATGTGCATCAAAATTAACACCAAACTATGCAGCAGTCTATGATGTTGTGGACTCACAATTTCCTGGAGCAATGTGCATCAAAATTAACACCAAACTATGGCCAGGAGATTGAAGCAGGCATGTACAAAGATGGAAAGGAGAAGAACAAAGTACTTTCTGCTAATTGCTGCGATCAACTTATAGCTGCAGGATGGGATATTGGGATTGTCATGAAAAATTTGTGGAGGTAACTCCACCTTTTCACAATCAAACTGAAGCTGTGGCTAATCAAATTTGGCAAGGTTGCGTATATAGATATGATTATTGACCTATTTGGTACTAATATCTCTCAATGGGATGTAATCTCACACTTTTAAGAAATAATAAGAATAATTATTATTAATTAGTCTTGTACATGCAATCAATGTTGAAACTGAACAATGTACCATTGAACTCCAACAATCATAACAAATGCCAATGCATTAGCATGGAGTCTGAATGTAATAAACAGGGCAATAACACAAATAATACCTTGGAAGTAGGCACCACCGTGCAAATGGTAAAGTCTCAACCTGAAGAGGAAACAGCTTCCTGACAACTCTCTGCTTTGGAAACATTTGCTTCGTCTTCATGAAAACTGGGAGCTTTAGGAGTGAGTCCAAGAACCTTGAACATGAGTTGATCAGCAACGAAATTGTTGTTCGGAGTTGTCAAAAGTTTCTCGCCAGTAAAGATGGAATTAGCACCGGCAAGAAAACACAGTGCCTGCTCTGGCATGGAAGAACGAATTCTTCCAGCTGATAATATGACCATTGCTTTTGGCATGACTATACGTGCTGTAGCAATCATCCGAATCATCTCCCATATTTCAACTGGCTGAACATGGAATTAGGAAATCGACTTTGGTTATTTCCAAGCATAGAGTAACTTTTCATGGACATGGAAAGCTTTTTAGATGCTCTTTAACAATGATGGCTGCCTTTTACAACAACACAGTGAGGGTAAATATGCTGAAGTATATCATTCTTCCAAGCAAACACTACTCTAGAAACTTTTATTATCGGCAATTTGTATCAGACTACGTGGGTTTCACCAACAATTTATATTAAAGAGCAATAAATGATAAGAGAGAAACAACATCAATGACAGAATATGCTTGCAGTAAAATATAATATATGCTTGCAGTAAGATATGATATATATATATTTATATATATTCCACCAAAACATTAAATGGTATTGTGTTAAACAGGAATAAAATCACCTTCTGATCTTGAAGAGGGGTGCCTTTCACTGCAAGCAGCGCATTGATGGGAACACTCTCTGGATGAGTAGGGAGTGTTGCTAGTGTATGCAACAAACCAACTCTGTCCTCCTCTGCTTCTCCAAGCCCTATTATACCACCTATGAACAGAAAATCAAATACTCATTGTCAAGATCTGTTTATCTTTGCATTGAAAGACGAAAAAAGAAAGATCTATCATCTATTTGACAATGAGGTTGAAGAATGTTTGGTGAATTTTAACAATGGCACCTTGAAGTTAGAACAGAGAATTGCATGACTACCAAACTAAAATGAAACGCTTATGCAAATATCATTGATTTCAGTTCATTTGATGATTTTGAGGCTTGAAAAAGGCATTGCTTTGAAGGTTAGGATTCCCAACTGAGACACATGTTAATTTCAAGTGATGTTTGCAAAGACAATCTAACTCCACAGACAATATCCTACCAAGCTTTATTTAAACAAACAAAAAAAACAAAGTAGCCATCATCATAGCCACCTCTTGAATAAACAGATTAATTGTTTCCTTTCTAGAATCTTAACACGTTTGGAAGGTTATACCAGGAATCTTGAATCAACTCAGCAGTGTTAATTTTATTTTATTTTTTAAAATCAACTCAGCAGTGTTAATTTTATTTTATTTTTTAAATTCTAGTAAAAGAGAATAAACCCTTTAACGAAATTTCAAACTCTCTGTTCAGCGAAACTGAAATTCAACTGAACCCAGGAACTTAAAACTCTGGTATCTGTTGCCAATGATGGAGATAAGTGATATTTGTGCTCACTTAAGAGACTTTTAATAGATTTAGTAACTAATTACATCTCAATCCTAACCCTGGCCTCTTTGACATGACTAATACTTAAAAAGCTGCAAAGGACAAAAACCACCAACAGCATATGGAATTGTATCATATGGTTTGGCACCAATATGAACCCTAGGTGATGAGCTTGTCTACCTTTCAGAAGGGGTACATATCATCTTAAAAGTGGATATGATCTTTCTCTGGAGGTTAAAGAAAGCCATACAACATAAAAATTCTTCCTTCCCTTTTCTACTGTTTTTCACCATTTAATTTCTCAATTCGCCCATTCAACCAATAGAAGGTGGCAAGATAAAAGTCCACACAGAAAAAATGCTCAATAAGATAGCATAATCAACACTATAGTACAAAATTACCTGAACAGACATTAATCCCAGCTTCACGGACATGCTTAAGGGTTTCCAAATGTTCATCATAACTACTTGTAGTAATGATTTTGGGGTAATATTCTCTTGAGGTATCAAGGTTATGGTTGTGCGCTGTAAGGCCTGCTTTCTTGAGTTCTATAGCCTGCTGCTTCTCCAGCATGCCCAAGGTGCAGCAAACCTCCATTCCCATGTCCCTCATACATGACAGATTAAAACCCAGCTCAACATTTGGCGGATAAGCAAGAAAATCTAAGACAAAGTTAGTCAAATTTTCAAAAGCTATGGCAAACAATTAATAGGACAAGTAGCTCATGAAGCATTGTAGAAGTTCTATTACTTTTGAAACCTACGGAAACCCAAGAAAAGAATTGATGTTAAAATTATGAATTGGAAAGCATCATAACATAAGACAGAAGCTGTATTCCATGTAATTCTTTTGTTGAAAAGAAATATTCGCTGGCTGTGTGTTGTTGCATATAACTTGATAGTAAAATACAAAAGCATATTCAAATTTCTTGCATTTAACAAAATAAAATTTTCATCAACCCAGAGTTGACATTACATTACAGTCAACATCTACAGTACTTACATTGTCCAAGTATCACAACTGAATTCATAGGGGGGAAAATAAAAAGTAAAGAGAACTGATATAAGAAATATACAACCCTGTTAATTATGGTTCTAAATAAGTTCCCTTAATTGTGGAATTCCCACATTATAATAATGTAGCAGGCTCATTATCTACAACACAATCATCCAATCAAAAGCACGATTAAAAATTCACCTCCTTCTTTAACAATGAGGACTTTCATCATGAATTGCTTTATTACCTTATATCTTTTACGTATTCAAGTGTTTGGTTGAAATTGGTTTTCCTCCCTATTGTGTCTCTCCATGCAGCACCCATTCAAAATCATGTACTTCCGGCCTCCTTTGCCTGCAAAAGTATAATTATATTGATAACAAGCTACTAAGAAACTAGCATTGTATCATGTGAAACACAAAGCTCGTCAAACAAGTTTGATAGATATTTGAAGAAGTTTTCACCAATATGGAAAACTGTAATGGGTAGATCTCAATCCATTCATAAAGATAGGCATTCAAACAAGTTGTCGATATATAAAATTGAACTCAAATGTATATTAATATGATATTGCAGTAATTAGCCTCACATTCAAATCCATAATTGACTTGGAAATCCCTCATAGTAACAGAGTATAACCAAAAAAATTAATCAACACTGCATTTTTTCTAGTGCTATGTCCGCATCAGGATAAACTAAATCAGATTATTGCCCCTTAAATGAGCGCATGGATAAGAAAATAGCTTAGGGTAAATAGTCATTCATCAGTACTCTTGTTCTTGTAATGTTCTCTCCCTTTTCCAACTAAATTATCTTGCGGAACTTGTGAATCACATTTACTTTTCAATTAATTAAAATCAAGTCTCTCCATTTTCACATGTATAGCATATGTGCAAGACTAGTATCGAGAATTACTTTCAAAGCTCCGTAATTTTCCAACCCTGTTCCTATATTGCTGCTCTAACACACCGTGAAGCTTACTCGAACTACAGAACATTTACAATCAATTTTAAAAGAATATGCCATTAAAGAATCAACAACCACCAGCATCTTGGATATAGCAATTCACAGTGAACTTTGCTGACCTTTTGTGCTGCCTGCATCACGGCGTCTTTAGTCATAAGCTTTTGGCCCTTCACTCCAGTGTCATATCCAGAGGATTGAGGACAATATGAACAATCCTCACTGCATCCACCCGTCTTGATGGAGAGGAGAGTGCACTGCTGCGCTTCCCTGAAGTTATGAGCATGTCTGTGAACTTGAGCCTGAAAAATAAAAAGAACCTCCTACCTAGTTGCTCAATCGGTAACAATAAGTTTGCATATAGTTACTTTTTAAAAAAAAAAAAAAATCAACAGTGTATTATTGCCTACAAATAAATTTTAAACCAAAAAGATCTCGCAGGGCATTATGTTCTTGGAAAACATGATACTCCTCTTCTACTCCAAAAGACTAATACCAGACACTTTTGTCAAAAACTGTTTTTGAAAATCATTAGACAACACATTTTTCAAATATTCTAAGTTTCCTGTTTTCATTCTTGAGAATAATTTGTGAAAAAAGAAAAAATTCTAAAATAATCCCAAAGCATTAAAAGAAAAAAAAAACAGATACCAGCCCACTAAAACTGCAAAAAATACATTAGCAGAATGGGGGTTCTAAATTAAAACAAAAATAAGAAACAAAAACATATTGAATGAGAGAAGTGAAAAATACAGACTCCATGGAAGAGGAGATCGAGAACAGGAGAGTCGTAGATAGATTTGATGTCATATTTAGACCAATCGTGTCTGGGACCTTCACGTATTGTTCTTTCAGCTTCAATGGCAGCAGCCGAGGCTGAGTAACACGAGCAAGAAGAATGCAATGCCAGAAATTTCTTTGAGGGTCTTAAACTTAAACTACGTTGCGAACGCAGTAACGATCGAAACGACATCATTTTGATTTTTTTTTTCCGTTGCTGGAGCTGCACTGGATTTTTGGCGATGAAAACTAGGAGTGTCAATCGAGAGAGAAGAAAGAAGAATAAGACGAAAAGTTAGATAGCTACTTGCTACCGACCTAATTTTTTTGAACTTTGAAGGATATAGGCATATACGTGGCTTTGTTTCTTAAACTATATTTGTAATTACATCTAGGTCGCTAATTGCTTTACTATTTCTCAAACAAGAGCATAGTTTCTCTATTTTTATCATATAGGTCCTAGTAATAGTTCCTTCTTGTTTAGATGTACGGAGAGTACCGACAATACTCTCCACCCATTTTTTTTGAAAGGTACTGCAAGAACGATCACCCAAAAATTAAGTGAAAAATAAGATTTTATTATTTATTTAAAAAATTATATTAACTTTTCAAATTTTAAAAAATCTTTTTAATTAAGATTTTAAAATAAGAGATATTCTTTCTTCGATTTTATAAGGTGCTTTCTACATCTTTAATTTATATTTTATTATTTTGTATTAAAAAAAATAATTTAATTACTATTTATTTAAAAAAATAATTATTTAATTCAAATAATTTTGATAAGAAACTTTTTAAAAAATATATTTTTTCACTTTTCTATTTATCACATAAGTAAGTAAATAAATATTTAAAAAATAAAATTAATAGTATTTTTTAATGATGCTCTAAGTATATATTTTATTAGGGGTTGTTTGTTACCAGGTCTCCACATTTATTAATTCAGTTATTTTGTAAACCACTTCTTGGTGGAATGCTGGTATATTTTTTAAGAGTTGGATTATTGGCACCCCTCCATAATTCTTTTAAAACCCCTCTTCTATTATAATTACATTTTAGGACAATACTATAATATATCTCATATCTATTTTATCTCATTTCAAACTTTTGTTTTTTCTCTCTTTAAAAAAAAAAGAAAAATTCTTATATTTTCTCTGCTATCACATTCACACATGTAATTTTTTTCTCAAATTCTCTATAAATTTTTCTTCAATTAATAAGATAATGTATTGATAATAAACAAAACACATTCTGATAAAATTGTCTTACTTTTTTTTAAGTTCATACTAAAACTTTTTACATCATAATCTTAGAGATAATTTATTTGATTCATTGATTTTTATAAAGAAGTTTATCACTGATAAAAATTATTTGTGAGGAGTGAGAAAAAAAATAAAAAATTAAAAGATTCACAAATTAAATGTGTTTATTTAGAAGTAAGGGTAATTTTGACATTATGTCTAATATAATTGAAAAAGGGGTTTTAAAAGAATTTTGGAGGAGTGTCAATAGTCCAACTCATTTTTTAATGCACTTTCTTGACTTGGCTTATGATGGACCTGTTTTGTAATAGCCTTCAACCATGGGTTGCTTCTCCCTGACCTATGATAGGCTCTATTGGCACCCCTCTATTTTATTTATAAAACCCCTTTCCTTTTGTATTTATAATTCTATCGTTTATATATCAAACGCAAAAATTCATCTAATTAAACGGAATTTGCTATAAACTAAGTTTAATTCACTTTATAATTTTTGTTTGCGAGAAAAATAATTTTGTGAAGTATTGTTAATTTTATGAGCTTGTTAAGGTACATCCAAACCTTCTGGTTATTCATAAATTATCTTCTTCTTTGTCGATTCTAAAGAAGAGTGCATACTTGTATTACAAAAACACCATATGTACATTTGAGGGTTTAACTTTAAAGTAGGAGAATAATAGCAGCATAGCATTACTAGTTGGGAGGTTATTGAGGAGGTTTATAAAAAGAGAAGGGATTTGATGAGGATGATAGAGGGGCGCCCATAGCAGATAGCACCATTCTATGAATGTTTGTAATGTGTTCCAAACGCCAATTTTTTGGGTGCGCTCAAATCTATGTATTGAAAGTCGAACTCCATAATTTATAATATTGTCTTATTGTTTCGGTTTAAGGATATAATTATGTAGCATAAATAAATTGATTGATATAGTTTTAAATATTTCTGATATCAATGTCTAAATGTTTATCTATATCTTCTTTTTATAATAAAAACATTTTTAATGTATTGTACATTACTTAGCTATCTCAGAGAATTGCTCATTTGCGCGTGGACTTGTAATTGATTGATAATTGTATATATTTGTTGTCAATATTATTAAATGTTAAAAAAAAGACAAATACACTTTGGTGATTTTTTTTTAATTGGATAGATTTTGCATAAGAAGATTACATGAACATATTCTCATACTCAATTAATATATTTCAAATTCACCGAATAATTAAAGAAAGGGTGGGGTTCTTTAAACCCCTCAAATTTCTTTCTAAACCCATTTTTTAAATAAACTCGTAACTAAAATTTAAAAATATTAATTTCATTTCTATTCATTTGAGAATTTCAAAAATAACCCTTAGTAGAATTTCTATACATTGATATTTTTCTAATTGTTCTTGATTTGAACTAACAAAGAGACTTGCCTTTGTCAATTTGAAAAACATTTGACATCATGTAGAGATAAATTTCAGTTAATCATCTTCAATCAAACCTTATTTGAATTATAAAATCATTTTTTAATGTTGGTATTTGCACTAATTATTCCTTTTGAAAGGGAGAGGAACTTGCACATTCCCAAATATTCCTTCAAGAAGTTACAAACCAAACGATTTACTAGTTTCTATTGTTTAATGTAAACTCCAGGAATTGAAATATCAAGAGATAGTTTCATCTTGTGATACAATTTTTTTTAAAACTATCAAAAAATATTTTTGATATACCATTTATGCAAATATAAGAAACTATTTATCTGTAAATTTGAATTAGATTTCTCTCATCAACTATCATATTTTCAATATAAACTAAAACAACTCACGCTAGTTTAAATAGATGGATGCTGAAATATGAAGTAATTTTGATACTAACATGTTTATATAAGTAATTTTATCAAAGGATATTTTAGAGAAAAAAATATGTTGACTAAAGATAAACTCTAGTTGGTTAGTAAACAAGTTCATTTTTATAGTAAACGAGTCAAATTTGATTTTAGAACTTTTTTGTTAAAAAAATCTGACTACTAAATAAAAATAAATTTGATTTCACTAAATAAAAAATTTTGATTACTAAATAAAAAATACATTTGATTGCTAAATAAAAAAATCTAATTACTAAATAAAAACTAAAATATTTTACTGTAAAAGTTGACATGTTATAAGAGATATTTTACCTGATCAATTTTAATTCAATTAAGGCATGATAGTTTTTTTAATTTAAAAGTAGAAAGTTAACAGGTTGGATGTGCGGTTTTACATAAAAAGTTAATAGGTGCATATTGATATTTGTCAAAACATTTGGATGTGCATGGAAATGAACCTTTCCAAATGTTAAAAACGGTTGCCCATGATTAATTTCTATTCTGACCTTTAATCTCAACCATCCCTTTTCAGTCTCTAGATCCAACGAATCAAAAATGCATGGCTGTTACGTACAGTTTCTGTGACGTAGCCAGCTCCTTTTCAATGAATTTTATTGACTTGGCTTATGATGAATCTGTTTTGTAACAGTCTTCAACGGTGGGTTGCTTTTCCGTACCTATGATTGGCTCTATTGGCACCCCCATATTTTATTTAAAAAAACCCTTTTGTTTTGTATTTGTAATTTTATCGTTTATATATCAAACGCAAAAATTCATCTAATTAAACGGAATTTGCTATAGTTTTATTTACTTTATAATTTGTGTTTGCAACAAAAATAATTTTTTGAAGTTTTCATAATTGTTAATTTTATGAAATTGTTAAGGTACAGTCAAACCTTCTGCTTATTATTTTTTTTTTATAATGAAAAACTTAAATAAATTAAAAAACATATCCATGAATTATCATCTTCCTTTTCGATTTTGAAGAAGAGTGCATTCTTGTGTTGCAAAAACGTACATTTGAGGGTTTAACTTTAAAATAGGAGAATAATGGCGAGAATAATAGCAGTATAGCAATACTATTTGAGAGGTTATTGAGGAGGTTTATAAAAAGAAAAGGGATTTGATGAGGATAACTGAGGGATGCCAGCAGCACTCTATAAATGTTTGTTTGTAATGTGTTTCCAATGTGAATTTCTTGGGTGCGCTTAAATCCATGTAATGAAAGTAGAACTTATAATTTATAATACTATCTTATGGTTTCGGTTTAAGGATATAATTATGTAGCATAAATAAATTGATTGATATAATTTTAAATATTTCTAATATCAATCACTAAAAGTTTATCTATATTTTTTTTATAATAAAAACATTTTTAACGTATTATACATTACTTAGCTATCTCAGAGAATTGCTTATTGAGGTGTGGACTTGTAATGATCATAAAAATGTCAATAATGAAAACGAAAAGCAGTAATATGAAAACTAGTAGAGCCAAGTACTCGGCAAGAAGGAGTTAACCTAGGGTATGTTTTAAAGACTTAGAAGAAATGATGAGAAAGCTTAACTCACTTCATTGATTTACAAATACCAATATATACAACGAAGAGTGCAACAACTACCTATATTATTGGTTTGTTACAACTGAATATATCTTTACATTCAAAATACTTTGAACATGTAAACTCCTATAATCATGGAGGAGAATCCTCTATCATGCCCCCTCAAGATGGACTTCTTGAAAGCAGTCCGATCTTGCGTCGAAGTTGAAGGAAGCGTGGTGGTGGGAGAGCTTTTGTAAGAGCATCAGGTAGCTGATCATTAGATGATACATGTGCTACCCGTAAGGAACCGTTTTGAACTTGCTCCTTGATAAAATGAAATCAATGGTAACATGTTTCATCCTTGAGTGAAATATTGGATTGGAAAACAACTGAGTTGCTCCCACATTATCGTAGTAAATAATTGGACAATTAGGCACTCTAATATGCAGGTCTGTTAACAGTGATCATATCCAAGTAAGCTCAGCTGTTGTATTGGCAACAGAGCGATACTCAGCTTTGGTGGAGGATCGTGCCACTGTACGTTGTTTCTTCGAACACCAGGATACTAAATTTCGACCAAGATATACCAAGTACGCACCTGTCGATGAAAAATAATCTTTGTTACCTGCCCAGTCGGCATTAGAAAAGGCATGTATACTAGTGGAAGAATGATGATATAGTTGAATACCCTCATTAACAGTACTTGCCAAATATCGAAGGAGTCGCTTGACACAGGTCCAGTGGTCAGTTGTCAAACAATGCATATACTGTGATAAGCGATTAACCATGAAAACTATGTCTGGCCTGCTAATTAAAAGATATTGTAGACTGCCCAACATAGCACGATACTCAGTGGCATCATCCAGGGGAGTGCCAGATTGTGACGTCAGTTGCGCAGTGGTTGAAAGATGAGTGAGTACCGATTTCGCTGCCATCATGTTTGCTCGATTTAATAACTCCAGTATATATCTTCTTTGAGACAAGATCAACCCCTGGTCATTCGGTACAACTTCAATGCCCAGAAAATATGCCAATTTTCCAAGATCTTTGAGAGATAATTGCTTGGCAAGAAGAGCTATAAATTCATTAATCTTGAGAGGCTTGTCCCCCGTGATTATTAGATCATCAACATACACAATGAGATATAGAATATGTGTGCCATCATTATATACAAATAGTGATGTATCAGCCATAGAATTTTTTAATCCAAATTGAATAAGAAATTATCGTAGTTCATTATACCAGGCGCGTGGAGCTTGCTTTAGTCCATAGATGGCCTTTCAAAGCTTGCAGACATAGTTAGGTTTGTCACCATCTATGAATCCTTGAAGTTGAGCCATGTATACATCCTCATACAAGTGCCCTTGAAGGAATGCATTATTTATGTCTAGTTGGCGTAGCTCCCATCCATGACTGACTGCAATGCTTAGAACAATACGAACTGTTGTTGGCTTTACAACCGGACTGAAAGTATCATGGAAATTGACCCTTGGTCTTTGATGGAATCCTTTGGCCACCAAGCGGGCTTTGTACCTGTCAACAGAGCCATCATAATTTATTTTTATTCAAAAAATCCATTTACACCCAACAAGATTATGATTTGGAGATGGTGAAACAAGATCCTATGTCCCATTCTTAACTAAAGCATTAAACTCATCTGACATTGCTTATCTCCACTTGGAGTCTTTTGACGCTTGAGTCACTGTGGTTGGTTCGATTTCATCTGTGGTGGCAAGTTGAGCAAGGAGACTCATTCTGCGAATAGGTTTATGAATATTATTTTTAGATCTGGTGACGATGGTGTGAGCGGGTGGCATTGATGGTTCTAGGGTAGTGAGTGTGGTGTGTTGAGATGCACAAGGTTGTATTTGAGGAGCTTCAGCCACAAATGACGTAGTGAGTGGCAGAGTAGTTGTGGAGATAGGTATTTGTAGGGGAGGAGGAAACCAGGTGGCTATTGTGTGTGATTGGTTTATGGACTCTTGTGGTTTTTGGTGGACGAACGAGAATATAGACTCTACAAACTTGACATGTCTAAAGACGTAAACTTTGGAGGAACTTGTATCACGACACAAAAACGCACCCTGACTTGTCAAATAACCAAGAAACACACATAGTTTAGAATTGGACTCTAGTTTGTGAACTGTATAAGGTCTGAGCCACGGGTAGTAAAGACACCTAAAAATTTTGAGTTTGTTGTAATTGAGTTTTGCCTAAAAAATTTTCTCATAGGATGAATAATACTGGAGGGTTGGTGTGGGCATCCTGTTTATGAGGTAAACGACGGTGGCAAAAGCATATGGCTAATATTGTAAAGGTATTGATGCATGGGACAAAAGTGCAAGACCAGTTTTGACAACATGCAGATGGCGACACTCAGACATACCATTGTGTTTTGGGGTGTGTGGGGGAGTGGTGAGATGAGAAATTTCATTTGTAGAAAGAAAATTGGTTAGTGCAATTAATTCACCACCATTGTCAGAGTACAAGGTTTTGATGAGTTTTTCAAATCGTTTTTCAACAATGGCTTTGTATCTTATAAAAACTTCTTTGACATTAGATTTGTTTTTCAATAGGTAAAACCAAATATATTTTGTGTAGTGATCGACAAAAATAACATAATATTTGTATCCATTAACAGAGACCACAAGAGACGTCCAAATATCAGTGTATATAATTTCAAAAGGATGTGAAGATGATATTGTAGATTTTGAAAACAACAACTTATGACTTTTATTTGACAAACACGCATTACAATTGACATCAGACAACATAGAAGACGTTACACTGAGTTTATTGGAAGAAAAAAATTGTTTTAAAATGGGAATGGTAGGATGTCCTAGCCTATGATGCCAATTAGAAGACGAGGTCGTGACACTTGAAAAAGAAATAATTGGGGTGGAGTCTGACCACTCATATACGCTACCTTTAGCTTGACCCTTCAAAAGTGTTGTCCCTGTGCTGAGTTCCTTCACAAGAAAAGTATCTGGTAAGAATTCTATGGAAGCATTGTTAGAATTGCAAAATTGATAAATAGAAATAAGATTTCTCTTCATGCTTGGAACACGTAGGAAATTGTCTAGAAGAAAAGACTTATGAGGAGAGTTTAAAGTTGTTGAACCAGTGTGAGTTATTTGTAACTTAGATCCATGCCCTATCATCATATCATCACCTCCTCTGTACGGGTTATGTAAAGAGAGATTTTCCAGATCAGCTGTTACATGATGCGATGCACCACTATCTAGGAGCCAGGTTTGATTGTTGTTTGTTGTGGCTGCATAATTTGCTTTTGGCTGCCATGGGGTGGATGAGTGGTTATTGTTTGACTGCACAGGTTGCAATTTGTAAGATGGACATTTCTTGGCAGTGTGTCCTTGAATGCGATAGAGTTGGCAGTAGCCAAGGTATGGGCGTTGTTGTCGCTGAGTGGAATTGTTGTTTTGGGGCACTCCTGTGTTGCGGTTTGGGTTGGAGGAGTTTTGGTTAGTTTCGCTGTTGATACGCCAATTGTTGTTGGTACGAGTTGTCACATGGGCTGTTATTGGGAACATTCTGTCAGGTTTTGAAGTGTTTAGAGATGCCTCAAAATTGAGTAACTTTTCATGAAGTTTTTCGAATATGATAGGGGTGTCCCTGGCTTGTACAGCTCGGACCAGCTCCTTATAGTCATCTCCAACAGCCTCCAGAATTTTGTGCGTAAGATCATCTTCGTCATAAGGTGCGCCAAGAAGTGTAAGTTCATCTGCCTGAGCCTTAATATTTTGGAGAAATTCTATAATTGATGCTAACCCTCTAGTCATTTGTTTAATCTGGCTTTTAACTTGCTTAATACGTCCTCTGGAAGGCTTTGCATAGGTGTTGGCAAGTGTTATCCACGCTTCTTTGGATGTTTTAGCAGTGGCCACAAATGGGATGATGTTGGGTGAGATGAAGCCAATTATGGCATTGAGGATCAGTTGATCCTGGCGAACCCAAAGTGAATGAGCTGGATTCGGGGTAGTAGTGTTGTTGTCTGTTATTGTAGCTGAAGGACAAGGTTTAAAACCATCTATGTAGCCAAGAAGATCATAGCCTACGAAGAGAGTTTGAAATTGCAATTTCCATGATAAGTAATTGGTTGATGTGAGTTTGAGAGGAGTTTGTGCAACTACATTAATGGTGATTAAGGTGTTGTTGAGGTCATTAGTGTTTCTGATGGTGGTGGCCATTGCAGGATTTACTTTCCATAAATAAGGAGAGAAAGAGAGAGCCTCTAGTGCTCTGATACCATAAAGACTTAAAAGAAATGATGAGAAAGCTTAACTCACTTCATTGATTTACAAGTACCAATATATACAGCAAAGAGTGCAACAGCTACCTATATTATTGGTTTGTTACAACTGAATATATCTTTACATTCAACATACTTTGAACAGGTAAACTCCTGTAATCATGGAGGAGAATCCTTTATCATGTTTACATTTAGTTTCCACCAATATTTCAAAATTACCGAATAAGGCCACTTAATAAAAAGTTGAGAAAATAAATATTTATTGATTTATTTCAAACATTGCATGTGTTAGGAGCATTAAATGTGAAATTTTGTGGAAGAGGTACCCTGGACCACTCTCCAGCGCGCACCACGTCTCCAAAGGATGAGATACGCCGCAAACATGCACATAATGACCCAAAAATCATAAAAAGGTAAAAAAGACGTTAGCCAAAAATGGTACGCCATGTGGCAGCTGAGGTACTCCATACATAAAGGTGCCTAGGTTTCATTCTCCATTATGCTCCAATTTACCAACAACACTTACACTCTACAAAATAGGTTTTCTTCAACCTTAAAAATTAATTTACAGAGGGTTGGCAAGCTCTCTTGGCTATAAAAAGCTTGAGTTTGCTAACTTGAGCGTCGGAGTGTGAACGCCGAGGTACCCCGGCTTCACCTCTAACCTCTATTTCACTGTTTTGCAGGCGTGAAGCTCATTTGGAAGGACTTTTTTCTTGGTTCAGACCTTTGTCCATTGTTGCCACTCCCTATTTCCTTCTCACCTCCCTGAATTTCGAATACACCGCACACAACAAACCAGTGAGATACCTCGTCTCCCCCAAAAATACAAATTCATTGTTCTAGATATGTTTGACTTTTCCTACCCTTAAATCTATCGAAAACAATTGGCGCCGTCTGTGGGAAGGCGCACAAAAAGCCTCCTCTACGGTTACCAAATTAGTTATTGTGTGTACCGTTGAGTGTTAGAAAATGTATATTTATAAAGGAGAAAACCGTCATTTTACATTTCAAGTTTTACTAACAACCCTTACTTTTATGTATTTAACCCTCTTGTGATTTAATTACGTGTGTTTTATTTTAATTAAGTATTTTATGTATTTTAGGGGCATTATAGTCATTTCACAATAAAGGAGAGATCAGACGGCAAAACGGACATCATTTTTGAACTCAGGACGGTCGAAAATCTTAGGAGGAGCATAAAAGGAAAAATAGCACTATTCACATGTACGGTACTATTCACGTGTACGGTACTGTATACGTTACTGTTCACGACACTGTTCACATATACGGATCGATGATGTGGCATTGACCGATGATGTGGCATTGACTGATGAGGTGTCACGATCCTGTTAGACTAAAATTCTTATGTACTGTTGATGGTGACGTGGCAACATATCAATGGACGAAAAATCTCGCGTACGGTACATGCATCACACAGGATTATTTTCAACCAAACCGCGTTACTGTTCATCCGGGTCAAACTGTGTTACTGTTCATCCGCGTGGTCAAACCGCGTACTGTTGACTGATGACGTGGCGCAATCCTGAGCGTCCAAACTATTTTTAATCCGATGGCCATGATTTACTCCATGTATCTATAAAAAGGAGGCCTCCCCCCTAATTTGATATATCTGAATCCATTTTTGGGATTCATTTTCTTTAATTCCCTCTCCATCTTGTATTTTCTACGTATTTTAATAAATTTCCATTTTGCCCTTAGTTCAATTATGAGTGGCTAATTTTCTTTCAAGCTTGGGTTGAAGGTGAAGTCTCAACATGTGTCGTGGGCTTTATTTGGTAAATTTGTTTTCTGTTCCCCTCTAATTTTTGTGGATGATTTGACTTTTCGTCGACAAATAATAATAATCTTGTCTAGATACCGCCTTGGTTACACCGGCTCTCTAGTACAAGGTTATTATTATTTGGCACGATAAGCCCTTAGCACCATATTGATTAGAGCGTGGTTCATGAGGTGTGGATTCCCCCCTCATGATTTAATTGGCATTAATAAGGATTATTTATCCCATGATGCATGTTGATACGGATCCAGATACCCAAGTACGTCATTTCAATAGAATTCTCTTCAATTTATTCTCGCCATTTCAATTCCAATTTTAAAATTTATTCTTGCCATTTTAATTTAAGTTTTAGCATATTCCAAATCGTTTCCACCACAAATCCAATCACCCATTTACAAAATTAATTCTACACACAATTAAAATCCACCTCCTCGTGGGATCGACACTCGTCACCATTGATCTATACTAGAATAGATTCGTGCGCTTGCGAGTACATTAAAATTTGCACAACAAGTTTTTGGCGCCGTTGCCGGGGAGGTAAGTAATTTTAATTCATAGAATTAATTTTTGTGAATAATTCCATTTAAAATTTTTTCTTGTATTTTTTTTAAAAAAAAAAGAAAAAAAAAAGTGAATCTACATTTAAAGGTTAGTATTTCTTTTCTTTTTCTCTTCTTTAAATTTCTATAATTTAATTTTCAATTTATTTTTCTTTGTAATTTTTTTATCTTATTAATTTATTCTTAGTTAATTTTTTTTCATGTATTTTTTTTAGTGTGTTTTTATAATAAGGTTGTAATAGCGCAATAAGGTTAGTATCGTAATTTCTCCCTCTTTTTTATTTTTTTTTGTTTTGTTCCCATCTTTATTTTTATTTTATTTGTTTTGCATGCATGGTCGTAGGTCATTATTACCTAATCTTGAACCTATAGACCTTGAACTTGAGAAAACACTTCGCACACACAAGCACGTTAAAAATAAATTTGAAATGGATTTACAAGCACCACAGGAGAGGCCATTTAAGGACTATTTTAGTCCCTTAGCTAATTTGAGCACATCATGTATAAGATACCCAAATGTAGCTGCTAGGAGTTTTGAATTAAAACCTAGTGTGCTAAATTGTCTCCCAACATTTTATGGCCTAGAAAATGAGGACCCATATAATCATCTGAATGATTTTCATGCCATTTGTCAAACTTTTAAATATGAAAATTTTTTAGACGATGATGTTAAACTCAGATTATTCCCATTTTCTTTAAAGGATAGAGCTCGTTCATGGTTAAATACTTTACCTGCTAATAAATGGTGACTAAATTTTTGAATAAATATTTCCCAGAGCATAAAACTAATGCTATTCGCAGGGAAATCTCGGAGTTTACCCAGAGAGAGGACGATCAATTTTTCGAAACATGGGAGCGATTCAATGGGCTACTCTTGAAATGTCCACATGGGTACGAGAAATGGCACCAATGCCAATACTTTTTGGAGGGATTACTACCAAATGTGCAAGAATGGCTAATGGCAACAAGTGGAGGAGAGCTAATGTCAAAAAGTGCATCAGAGATTTGGGAATTCTTCCAGCGACAAGCGGATAATTCCCAACAACGGAGTCGATCACTTGGGAATACTAGAAGAATTAAGGGAGTAAATGAGGTTCAAATTGGCGAGTCAACTTCGGGAATCAAAGAAGTCAATGAGATGGTTGAAGGTCTTGCTCGACAAATAGCATCGTTATCGACTGCTAAATCAACAGAGCCACATGACCCTGACTCATATCCAGATCAAGCCAATGCCATAGGTGTAATGAGAAAGCCATCAAATTACAACCCATACTCCAACACATATAATCCTGGATGGAGGGACCACCCCAATTTTTCATGGTCTCAAGGATTCCAACAGAATGGACCAGCAGCTCCAGCTCCACCAATGCAACAAATTTCTCAAATTCCTCAAGCCTCTCAGCCACCATTTAGACCATACAATCAGAACCAGAATTACTCTCAACCCAGACCATGGGAGGATGCATTCCAGAATTTCAAGAATGTTACTCACTCCACGATTGAGCAACAGAACCGCACCATTGATGGACTACGAAATGAGTTGAGAGCATGCTTCAACTCACAAGTTCAATCAGTTTCAAGCCTCGAGAAGATGGTGAGACAACTTGCTTCTTCAGTTCAAACCTTGGCAATGATTGTTGAGAAAGGCAAGTTTCCAAGTCACCCAGTGCCTAATCCTAAAGGAGTGTATGAAGCAAGTACCAGTTCACCACAGCAGCATGGAGAAGTCAAAACAGTCATGACCTTGTGAAAAGGAAAAGAAGTCGACAACAAAGTGGAGATGCCGGTGATAAAAGAAAATTAAATTGTACATGTGAATGTTGAGGACTCACCACCGGAGGAGAAAGAAGAAACCAACCCACGAGAATATGTTCCCAAAGCTCCATTTCCTCAGAGGTTAGCTAAAGGAAAAAAGGGAAAATGCACAGGTGAGATTCTTGAATTCTTCAAACAGGTAAGTGTTAACATCCCTTTACTTGATGCTATAAAGCAAGTTTCATCTTATGCCAAGTTTCTTAAAGACCTTTGTACTAAAAAGAGAAACATTCATGTTCAAAAGAAGGCATTTTTAACAGAAAACGTTAGTTCTATACTCCAACATAAAATTCCTCTAAAATGCAAAGACCCAGGCTCCCCCACTATCTCATGTAGCATAGGGAACCACACAATTGAGAATGCTTTGTTGGATTTAGGAGCTAGTGTAAATCTATTGCCTTACTCAGTATTTTTGAAACTTGGACTTGGAGAATTACACCCAACTCCAGTGGTGTTACAACTTGCAGATCGGTCCACGAAAATACCCCGTGGTATTGTGGAGGACGTGCTTATCCAGGTAGACAAGTTTTATTTTCCTGTTGATTTCATTGTAATTGACACTCAAGCAATACAGGATTCGAGGAAGCACATCCCTATTATTCTAGGCCGACCTTTCTTGGCAACTGCGGATGCTCACATTCAATGCAGGACTGGAAATATGCAGTTGTCCTTCGGCAACATGACTATGGAGCTAAACATTTTCAACATTGCCAAACAACCTCACAGTGCAGATGATGGAATTGTTGATATGGATTTAATAGAAGCATTAGTTGATAATACTTTTGTTTCAAACCTTAATGATGATCCTTTACAAACATGTTTAACTCACTTTGATTTGGATTTTGATATTGACAGATCGGTCGAAGAGGTCAACGCCCTACTTGACTCAGCACCATCCATGGACACTAATAAATGGAAGTCAAGAGTTGAACAACTAGCACCATCAGAAAAGAAACTCATCCCATCATCAGAATCACCACCGAAACTCGAGCTCAAACCATTGCCCAACACATTGGAATATGCGTTTTTGGGAGAAGAAAGTACTCTACCGGTAATCATCTCATCATCCCTCGACGATGAACAAAAAAGTAAGTTATTGAATGTTTTAAAAGAGCACAAAGGAGCATTAGGATGGACCATAGCGGACATCAAAGGTATAAACCCAGTAGACTGCATGCATTACATCCACCTCGATGAAAATGCTAAATCTACCAGGGAAATGTAACGTCGGTTAAATCCTAATATGAAAGAAGTTGTTATAACTGAAGTCCTATAAGCTATTAGATGCAGGTATCATTTACCCAATTTCTGATAGTTCATGGGTCAGTCCTGTACAAGTTGTCCCCAAAAAGTCAGGAGTCACAGTAGTTACTAATGCTGATAATGAATTGATACCAACTAGAGTGACTACAGGATGGCGTGTATGCATTGATTATAGAAAGTTGAATTCTGTCACACGTAAAGACCATTTTCTTTTACCATTTATTGATCAAATGCTTGATAGATTAGCAGGCCACAAATTTTATTGCTTTCTAGATGGCTACTCAGGATACAATCAGATCCCCATAGCACCAAAAGATCATGAGAAAACCACTTTCACTTGCCCTTTTGGCACATTTGCATATAGGAGAATGCCATTTGGATTATGTAATGCACCTACTACATTTCAACGATGCATGTTAAGCATTTTTTCTGATATGGTTGAACGATTCCTTGAAGTCTTTATGGATGACTTTTCTGTTTTTGGTGACTCGTTTGATCAATGTTTACATCATCTAACACTAGTTCTGCAGAGGTGTATCGAGAAGAACTTGGTCTTAAATTGGGAGAAGTGTCATTTTATGGTAAAACAAGGTATTGTTCTCGGTCACATCATTTCGAGCAAAGGTATTGAGGTTGACAAAGCCAAGGTGGATCTCATTTCTAATCTTCCTCCACCCAAAACAGTCAGAGAAGTAAGATATTTCCTTGGGCATGCTGGTTTCTATAGACGTTTCATTAAAGATTTTAGCAAAGTTTCTAAACCCTTATGCAATTTACTTGCTAAGGATGTACTTTTTATCTTTGATGATTCATGTCTTATGGCATTTGAAAAACTAAAGCAGTTGTTGACATCATCACCCATCATTCAGCCCCCAAACTGGAGCTTACCATTTGAGCTCATGTGTGATGCATCTGATTATGCAGTAGGAGTAGTATTAGGACAAAGAGTTGATCGAATTCCCCATGTTATTTACTATGCTAGTATGACATTGAATGATGCACAGTTAAACTATTCAACTACTGAAAAAGAAATGCTAGCAGTAGTATTTGCATTAGAGAAATTTCGATCTTATCTCATTGGTTGTAAAATAATTATATTCACAGATCATGCTGCTCTTAAATATTTTCTCACAAAGAAAGATGCAAAAGCTAGACTAATTCGTTGGGTGTTACTTTTGCAGGAGTTCGACTTGGAATTTAAAGATAAGAAAAGCACAGAGAATGTTGTGGCTGACCATCTCTCTCGTCTACATTTTGACACAATTATGGAAACATTACCATTGAATGAGTCATTCCTAGATGAACAATTGATGAGTGTGGAAGTATTACCATGGTATGCTGACATCGTGAATTATCTTGTTACAGGTCAACTTCCAGAGCATTGGACCAAGCAAGACAAGGCTAAATTCTTTGCAGAAGTAAAGAATTTCTTTTGGGATGACCCGTATTTGTTCAAGTATTGTGCAGATCAAATTGTTAGACGATGTGTCCCAGAAAATGAAATTCAGAATATTCTTTCATTTTGCCATGAACAAGCTTGTGGAGGCCATTTCAGTGCTAAGAAAACAGCTACTAAAGTTTTACAATGTGGTTTCTTTTGGCCAACTATATTTCGAGACGCTTATACTTTTTGTTCTTCATGTGATAGGTGTCAACGAATGAGGAGCATTACGAGAAGGAACATGATGCCACTAAATCCAATTTTAGTGGTTGAGATTTTTTATGTATGGGGTATCGACTTCATGTGACACTTTCCCCCATCTTTTGGCCATCAATACATATTGGTTGCTGTTGACTACATATCGAAATGGGTAGAAGCAATTTCATGCAGAACCAATGATCACAAGGTAGTGATAGGATTTTTGAAAAGCAACATTGTTTCACGCTTTGGATTCCCTCAAGCAATAATCAGTGATGGTGGTGCCCACTTTTGTAACAAAGCATTCAAGGCTCTTTTGACAAAGTATTCAATCACACACAAAGTGGCGACCCCGTATCATCCGCAAACCAGTGGCCAAGTTGAGATCTCCAATCGAGAAATAAAGTACATATTAGAAAAAACAGTGAGGCCAGACAGAAAAGATTGGTCATTAAGACTTGATGATGCATTATGGGCATATGGAACGGCTTTCAAGACCCCGGTTGGGATGTCACCCTACAGGCTAGTGTATGGAAAAGCTTGCCACCTACCTGTGGAACTCAAGCATCGTGCGTATTGGGCCATCAAGAAATTCAACTTTGACATGCAGCAAGCCAGCTCAGAAAGAAGATTACAACTGGCAGAACTTGAAGAAATTCGCAATGACGCATACGAAAATGCCAAGATTTACAAGCAACGGATGAAAGTCTTTCATGACAAGCAAATTATGAGAAAATCGTTCACCCCAGGTCAGAAAGTGCTTTTATTCAATTCTCGTTTGCACCTATTCCCAGGTAAGTTACGCTCTTGATGGTCTGGTCCCTTTATTGTTCATACTGTTTTTCCACATGAGGCAATTGAAATTAAGGACCCAAAGAACAGTGTCACTTTTAAAGTTAATAGTCAAAGATTAAAGCCATATCTAGAGTACCAACCACATGGAGAAGACACCGAAATAAATTTGAGTGACCCACCAGATTTGAATTGATTTTTTTTTCTCGGTGATTTGATTTTTTTTTTCTTTATATTATTCTTTTGCTAATTGAAATTATTTTTGCATAAGTGTGTTTGTTTAACTATTAAGTTTTCTCTTATCATTTTCAATCATGAGTACCTTACTTAGACCGTTCCTCCTGAACATTCTTAAACCACTTCAACGTGTCAAAACTCATCTCAAAAGGCAGATTCAATTTTGTAAAACACATAGCATTTGGGCTCTACAGCCACCAGAGTTAGTAGCCTATGTTGAGGGTTTAGAAAGCCAACTCAGAGACATTGAGAGAAGTGTTTATGACATCCAGTTGGAGCTTGAGGTAAATTCAATAAGAGGACGATTTTAATTTTCTTTGTGTGTTTTAATTTGTTTTTCTGTTTGTGTGCTTTAGTTTGTTACCCTGGTGAAGTGGCGGATAATGGTACTCCGTGACAATCAAGTCGGTTACTTCAGTTTCCTATAATAACTGACATTCTGAGGCGAAAGTATGGATAGAAATGAGATTTTAGTGAAGCTTCACAAGCAATTCCCTTCACTTCCTCAGAATGCCCTCCTTACGATCTATAAAGCTCAGTCCGAACGCATGCGATTACTCATGAGGAATAATATACCTGCTGACATCCGTTGGTTAATCGAGGCTAAAGTATGATCGGCAGGTGAGTTAGCTCCAAAATTTATTGCATAGATGCCTGGTTGTGGTAAAGAAAATTATGCAAGAAAATGACGAGCTCAAAGAATTTTTGTTGCTTGTCATAAATGTGTCAGAATGAGTTGCGATAAAAAACCATGTTCTTTAGGAATGGTGTCTGATAACAAGGAAGATAAGATTCAATTCATTAGGGATGGCTTGAATAAGGAGTCATTGGATGATATCCTTCTATCTCTTGAAACGCATCCCAGTGGATATGTGCAAGGAGCGATTCTCCAGTTATGGTCATTATTCCAGAAAGAGCATGCACGATATAGTCTTGGGAATCTGACTATAAACGACCCTGTTTGCCAGTATATAAGAAAACTGGATGGGAAGCCTATCCTCGACCCATAGAGGGCGTTCAAGCCGTTTCTGGACGTAAAACCAGAGGAAGAAGTGAGCCACAGTCGCAACTACCTGTAAATATCCTTTTACTTCACTGTTATTTTATTGTTTGCATTATTGTCTTTAATAATTTTATTACTGTTTGCTTTTTCCTTTTTACTGTTTCCTTTTTGACTTACGAGCCATGTGCTTTACGCGTTATTTGACACTGACATGCCACATTATACACAGCTATGACCCACTGTCACTAAGATTCTTAAATATGATTTTTTGTCAAGCACTCAAATTATTTTTGAGAAGTATCGCAATGGCAGCTACTCCAAACAGACAATTCAAGAACATTTGTCTGCTTTCTGGATTTAACTATGGCAAACATAAATAGTTTGTGGAGGCAGCCATAGATCTTGGTCGAAGCATAGCAGCGAGAAAATTACACTTGGTGTATGGAGGAGGTAACTGAGGGTTATCAAAAATGGTCTCAGAAGCAGCTTTTATCAGAGGAAGTCAAGTGTTAGGCATCATCCCAAGAGTCTTAAAACCATTGGGCAGTTCGTCTGACTCATCAACTGGAGAAGAGTTAGTCGTCTCAGGTATGCAAGAAAGAATAACTGAAATGCTTAATCATGCTGATGCTTTTATTTTCCTTCCAGGAGATCTTGCAACACTAGAGGCACTTATCACACTAGCATCTTGGGCCCATCTGCACATCCACCAGAAACCCATTGGTTTGTTAAATGTCAATAACTTTTATGATGGCTTTATCGCATTTCTTAACCATGCAATAAAAAACTATTTCATTCCTTCTAATGTGAAAAAACTTTTTATTTGTGCTCACACTGCTAATGAGCTACTTGATCTGTTACAAGCTTATAAACCGGAGCCAGACCCCTGGACCTTTGTGTTGGAGCGCCCAAATAATGATGGTAACAGTAGCCGCAGTAAGAAGTACAAATTAGATTTAACTCTCCGCTTGTAAATATTTTCTTCTATGTTGCACCACCCAGGTGATGTCTTCTAAACTCTACTTCTTTCCTTTCAAACATTGAGGATAATGTTTCGTTCTGGTTGGGGGGAGGGAATAGTCGACAATTGTGGAATTTTGGTGAAGTTTTTACTAATTTTTTGTTGTAGAAACTAACTGTTGCTAACTTTTTGTGTTGAAGATGGCTGAATATAGAGTGTAGTGCCTCAAGAAACGCATCTTCTAAGTTAAAAAAAAAAACCATTTTCTTTTTCTATCATTTTAAGTGTAACTTTTCTAATTAGTTTTTCTGCATCATTTTCACATTTCTGCATGCATATTTTCCTTTCATGTTTAGAATAGGTTGAGGGGTAGAATGTTCTTTAAAAAAAAAATTTCTGTGATATGTTTTAACATTGGATGACATGATTAATTTCAAATTTTAGTATTTGTTTTATCTTTGGTCTTAAGTGATGTTACACTATGTTTGCTATTCTACATGTTGATGTCGGAGACAAATATGAGTTGCTTGAAGGAATGAACATGTCATAAATAAGTGCCAAGTGAGTTGTTGAGCCTATCATTTTCTTGGAGAGTAACCCTTTTGCCCATTCTCTATACAGCTTAGCAGTTTATTATTTTATACACGATCTCTAGATTTCTTTTGAGTTAACCCTTAAAAAAATGGTAAAATTAAAAAAAAAGAAAAAAATGTGTGTTGCTACATTGGGAGGCCTGTCTAACTAGTAGATATGGATGATTATTTAGAGCCCTAAAAGACGATGGAAAGGCCATCTTTGATCCGTTTGAGCCTTTCTAGCCATCCCTTTTATTAAATATCCATAGTTAACCCTTTTGAGCCTTTAAAAAAAAAAAATATTTTCTTTATCAACTTATCATCTTGACCCACTCCGATTTTGAGTATTACCTGATATCTTATAAGTTCCATCACCTATTTATGTTTGAGAAAATGTAAATAATTATGTTGTTCAGTGAAGTTATGCCAAAAAAAAATAAAAAACAAAAGTTGTTGTTTCAAAAGAATAAAAATAACAATAATAGGTGAAATCCACCTTGCAACTTTAAAAAAAAAAAAATTTCTCTGCATTTTTCTCAAACATACACTTTGTTTTCCTTATTTCCCTTCTTTATTAGCCATATCCCTAGCCTACGTTACGTCCTAATAAAAGTCATTCTTGATTTTAGGGAACTATAGTTTGAAGTAGAAGCTAGTTATATGGGCTAAAAAGATGTAGTACTCAACGGCTAATAAATAAAATTTTCAAGGAACAAATCGGGCGTACCATGCAGGTTTACATAGACGACATGATCACCAAATAAGTGCTTGCAGGAGAACACTTGAGGCACCTCAGAGATACTTTTACAGTTTTAAGAAAACACCAAATGCAGCTCAACCTTAAAAATGTGCATTCGAGGTTACCTCGGGAAAATTTCTTGGGTTCATGGTACAACAACGGGGGATTGAGGCCAACCCCAATAAAATTCGTGCGGTTCTTGAAATGAAGTCGCCACACACCATCAAGAAGGTTCAAAGCTTAGCAGGCCGGGTAGCTGCCCTGAACCGCTTTATCTCCAAGGCCACCGACCGGTGTAAGCCTTTTTTCAAAGCTTTGAAGGCCGGCAAGAAGCTCCAATGGACACTCAATTGCGAAGAAGCTTTCCGAGAACTGAAGGGGTACCTCGTGAATGCTCCACCACTTACCAAACCTGAACCGAAGGAGGTGCTTTTGTTGTATCTCGCCGTATCCGAGCATGCCACCAGCTTTGTGTTACTCCGAAAAGATGATAATGGGGTACAACGGCCTATTTACTACACTAGTAAGGCATGGTCGAAGCCGAAAAGAGGTACCTCACCTCTAAGAAGATCGTTTTGGCACTGGTTATCTCCGCAAGGAAGCTCAGACCATTTTTTCAAGCTCACATCATTGCAATCGTCACCAATCTTCCCCTCCGGCAAATCCTCCAAAAGTTAGACGTGTCCGGAAGGCTTCTCCGATGGTCCTTCGAATTAAACGAGTTCGACATCATCTTCAAGCCTCGTTCGGTAATTAAAACTCAAGTCATCGCTGATTTCATTGCGGAATTCGCCAATGACTCATGTGGTGAAAGTGATCTGAGGTACCTGTCAGATACCCCATCCACCGATGAAGGGGGCATGTCTGGGAAATATATATAGATGGCTCATCTAACTCACACGAAAGTGGTGCGGGAGTTATTATAATCGACCTAAACAAGGTGAAAATATGCTATGCTTTGCAATTTGGATTCAAGGCTTCAAACAACGAAGCCGAACATGAGGCCATCATAGCGGGGTTGAGGATGTCAAAAGCTTTAGGAGCAAAATAGGTACACGTTAAGAGCGACTCCCAGTTGGTGATAAGCCAGATTACCGCACAATATCAAGCGAAAGAGGAAAACATGAAGGGGTACCTCCGAAAAACCAGAGAGTTGATGTCCTAATTTTGTGAGGTTAAGGTGGAAAGGATATCCCGACTGGAGAACATCGAAGCCGACACTCTGGCAAAAATGGCGTCCCTTAGTGTAGCTCAATCAACTGGCCCCATCACGACAGAACACATACCCGCCCTCAGTATTGATCTCCTAGAGCCATTGGAAGTAGGATCACTGTCCACCGGGGTCCTTTGGATGGCGCCTATCATAAGGTACCTCAAGGACGGAGAACTCCCCTCAGATAAAAGTGAAGCAAGAAGACTAAAGTATAAAACCACGCTGTATTGCCTGATCCAGGATACCTTATACAAAAGAGGGTTCACTCTTCTTTACCTTAAATGCTTGGGAAGTGACGAGGTCGAGTATGTCATGAAGGAGATACATGAGGGGATTTGTGGCAATTATTATGGAGCACAATCACTGGCGCAAAAAGCTCTCCGTCAGGGGTACTATTGGCCTACCATACGGGAAGATACTAATAATATGGTACAAAGCTTTGACAAATGCCAAAGGTTTGCTAGGGTATCCCACTTACCCCCAGAGAAGCTAACAATTATATCTTCCCCTTGGCCCTTCACTATATGGGGAGTGGACCTCATTGGCCCGTTACCTACCGAGAAAGGACAAGCAAAACATGCAATCGTGGCGGTAGATTATTTCACAAAGTGGGCGGAAGTGGAGCCACTAACAAGCATAACAGAACGAAAAAACAACGGAATTCATTTGGAAGAACCTCATTTGTAGATTTGGGATCCCTTGTGCAATTGTTAGTGACAACGACAAGTAATTCGATAATGAAAAATTTTAAAGTTTTTGTTCGGAGCTTGGGATAGCCAACCGGTTTGCTACACCTGCCCACCCCCAAACTAATGGGCAAGTCGAAATCGTTAACAAGATTGTCAAAGGTATCTTGAAGAAGAAGCTAGAAGAATGAAAGAGAGCATGGGTAGACGAGCTACCTAAGGTTCTGTGGGCCTACCAGACTACTCAAAACACCTCCACCCGGGAGACCCCGTTTTCCCTCGCATTCAGTATTGATGCAGTGATTCCAGCGGAAATCGGGGTACCCTCTCACAGGGTTGAATACTTTGATGAGGTTGAGAACACCTCATTGATTGCTTCAAATCTTGATTTGGTGGCTGAGAAAAGGGTGAGAGCATAATTGAGGACAATCATATACCAGCATCGCATTTCGGGTCTATATGAAAAAATGATACGCCTTCGATCCTTCAAGAAATGAGACTTAATCTTAAAAAGGGTAACTCAGAGCACTAGGGTACCATGTGAAGGCACTTTCGGGGCAAATTGGAAATGACCTTACCGCATCGACAAACCCGTTGGGTCAGGTGCATACAGGCTACTCCACATGGATGGGACAATCGTGAGGCACCACTGGAATACTGTAATGCTACGGAAATATTATTAAAGGACAGTGTCTTAACCTTTAGTCTTTTGCTATTATTTGTTTTCTTTAATGTTTTTGTGTGGTAGGCCAAATGGGGTACCCCAAATACCCTATGTTGGTTAGTTGCAACTTTAGAATTTCTTTAATTCCCAACTGAAAAGGATAGGAGGTCTTACGGTCTCCCGTTCTCCTTAAGGTAACAAAGTTAAGTCATGTATTGATCAATTTTTTCATTATCTATAAATGCATTTTCTTTCTCGACAAATATGATGTGTGTTCTTAATTTTTTTGCGACTTCGATCATGGAATGCGAATTATATTCATTTATCGCCATTAATATACCCTCACATCTGGTTATATGCAATTATCGCCATACTCCTGTCAATTATGATTAACCTATTACAGGACTAGTCAGGGTACCTGGCATGCATAGATCACGACGATCTATGCAAAGCCAAGATTGGCAACGGAGTGAATAGCCCAGGGGTAGCCTTTCTGCGGAAGCATGACAAAACTACTTAAACAAAGAGAATGAGGGTCAAAGAGGACTTGAGGGTGAAGTAAAGCCGGCATACTCTAGCGCCACGAGGTTCTGCTTATGTATGAGTACACCCACACCTTTGTCCTCTTACTTGAGCAAAATAGGGGGTAGGCCATTCAAAAATTCGGAGAAAACTTCGAAAGAGCAAAAATATTAATTGGTTGGACCAATTGTGTGCTCTCATTTTCAATCCGGATGTCGCGATGGTATTTGATTACCTATTTGTGGAAGATTCGCCATAATTTTAAAAAAAGACATGCACCAAGGGCGTCAATCTACATAAACCAGCAGACGCCGGATGTCGAATATTTATTAAGTACCTGGAGTACCCCATTTCAAAAAAAAATTCATTGCATATAATGGGGGGTACCCTAGAGATTTGCAAGATAACAGTTTGGACCAGCATTCATTTGCAGAATAACAAGGATACAAAATACAAGTTCAAAATATGGAGGGCTCGGTAGTATGGTATCATAACAAAAGAGAGATCTTAACGATGCAAGATATCCCAAGAAATCAAAAAAGAAATAAACAAGTTCCAAATAGCAAAATGTGAATAGATCCATAAAAACAAGAGCACTATAAAATGGCTACACCGAGGGTGGAACACCGTCCCCACCATCCATCTCCAGAGGGCGATCAGCAGAGGACTCTGAGGTACTCGGAAAATGAGCAGCCGAAGCAGGGGCATCTGAGGCAGGCAACGGCTGAAGCACGCGAGGTACCCTAGGCGACCCAGGAGGGGTACCCGACCGTGCATGGGAAGACTTATTCCTATCCTCAATCGTCTTCAGAATCGTGACCTTGTTGACAAATTTCTGCACACTGGGTACCTCCAGTTCCGGATCCACGCTCCACACCTCCATCATAATAAGGGATAACGCCTCCTTCGCCATCTTCTTCTGTCAGGACAATAGATCCTCATTTGTGGCCCTCAGCTCATCGCAATCCCTCTCCATTTGAGTTTTCTCTCCAGATAGGTCAGTAATGCGTTCTTGCAAAATTTTGACTTCTCGAGTAAGCTTGTCCTCGCGAGACTGTCGACTTTGGAGCTCACCCCTTAATTTGTCAACCTCTGATTGGGTGGCAACAAGAGAGTCGAGATCTAGAAGGCAGTGGCTTAGGAGAAAGGATGCCTGCAGGTCATTAAAGACATGTTATATATATGTGTATGGCAATAGGAACAAATAAGTAAAGAATGGAGGGTACACCCGAGGTACCCCAATAAAGGCTACCTATTGGGTAGCCCTGAGTGCCTGACCATAGCACTCACTCAAACTCATCTTGTCCGTCTCTTTAACGACCTCGAAAGTAACATTTTCAGCAGAATAGTAGAACCAGCGAGCCAAGTGTGAAACTTTCTTGTTGGAGGTTGGGTCTAGGTCACCTTCGCACAATTCGTCGGGGAAAGCAGAAACCAACCCGAATTTTCTCTTTTTAGAACGAGGGGTACCCTTCAACCTGCTATGGGAGGTACCATGGGATTTCCCCTTCAGTCCGAGAGCTCGAGGTGGCTGGGTATTTTTTTGAGGTAACGCCGAATCCTGAGATCCAGAAGCTCTACCCACTACTACTTGGAAGAAAGCATCAAAAGCATCACTCGCTGACTCTATAACTGCACCCAATGCATAAAAGTGATGTTAGTCGGACAGGCGCTAAGTACTACAAACGCAAAAATGGCAAACAAAAAACAAGAAAACCAAATAAAGAACGCGGAGATAACGAGGTACCCCAGTCCTGTAGATAATAACGGGGTACCCCCAACATCCAAATCATACATGAGTCACCACCGAAAGCAGGTGGAAAACTTCGATCAATCAACCTCGCTCTCCTTAACCTGCTCTCTTCTAACACATCACTACCCCTCTGTGCACCTCGAAACCTTTCCACAAACTTCTTCACCTCTTTTCCCACCTCGTGAACTGGGCATAATCCTTTAGCCCACGTCACACCTGCAAAATCACGGAGAACCCAAGGTTAGTGAGACATTTATGCGAAATATTACAATAAAGAACAATAAACAAGGGAGATACTTATAGTCTACACTGAAGGAATTTAGAACCTCCAAAGTGTTGCGCTTGTCGCCTAGAGTCTCTATCCCCCACTTACCTTCAGCGACAAACCACTTCTTTTTGTAACCCTTCCTCAAGGCAGGGTCTCCTTTAACAATATTGACATGATCACCCCAAGCAGAGAAGTAAGCAATAGCGAAACCCTTGGGCTTTTTGAATTGGTAAAGGCCCCTCAACTCCCGAATAAAAATATCACGCCTCAATACCTCCAACCATAACACCTGCAAGCCCACAAGTATCATCCACCCTGGAAGGGACAGCTGCCTAGGAACTACCCCCAAATAGCTAAACATCCTCATATAGCAGGGTGGGAGGGGCATGCAAAGTCCAAAATCAAAGAGGTTAATGTGAAGAGCAATCCCATCAGACTTCGGACACTTGGGTCGTTCATCCACATGGGGTACCCTAAGCTGGACAGAGGGATGAATATTGTATTTGCCTCTAATTTATTCTAAGTCCCCCAAAGTAGCCCTCCTAGCGCCTAGTGAATGAATGTTACCAGATTTTTAAAGTGTGCCAGAGGGAGACTTGGGAGGCCGGTCTGAGGAATGAGCTGGAACTTGGGCTTGGATGACTTACCCTTTCTTCGAGGATGGTGGGTTGGTCGTTTACTGGAAAAGCGTGGACTGACACGAGAAGCACTCCTAGGGTGAGGGAGCTCAAAATGTGAGTTACAACTCCTAGAGGCACTAGGGAGAGACCTATCACCCTCACTAATGGAAATGTGGGAAGGAGATCCTGCAGGAGGGCTGTCAACACTACTAACCTCAACTGCACGACACTTCCTCACTGGTCCTACTTTTTTCTTACCCATTTACTTCTTGCCACACACCACCAGGCCACAAGTCCCCCAACAACATATCCACCATGCCACAAGTCCCCAACAATATATCCACCATGCCACAAGTCCCCAACAACATATCCACCAAGCCACAAGCCCCCAACAACATAACCAGCAGGCTACAGGTCCCCAACAACATATCCACACCATACACCACCCACCACACATCAACCATCAAATACAAACACCAACCACAAAAAAAAATAGAAATAAAAAATAAATTTTTCTCAGAGTATGCAAAATAGCGCCACTGTAAATGCGCCAAAAGAGGAAGAACAAGGAAGGATACCTGTAATTCACCAACTTGACAAATCAGGACTTGTGGTCGTGGGGTGACAAAGCTGCAGGTAACCAAAAACAGTAGGTAAGAATATGCAAGTATAAAAATAAAAAATAAGCTTAAATATATGTAGTTATTTATTAAAAAAAAGGATGATAAAATGAAAAACGAAGAATATAGCAGGGGAAAAGCATTACGGTGACCAGAATGCCGCTGGCCACTATCCGGATTTGACGTCGGTAACCGCAATTGTAGCCATCGAGAACCACCGTGGGAATGAATAACGAAGAAATAAAAAAAAAGAACGAAGAAGACAACGCGGGAGGGGGAAGCTGCAGCCACCGAACCAACGCCGGCTGCCGCGGCTACAACCACCGAACCGACGCCAGTTGCAACCGCCGAGAACCAACGCCGGAGATTGCGAAGAAGAACGCCGGCCAAAAAAAAAAGAGTAAAGAAGATGTTTGTACCTGTGAGCAATATTGATGCAGTCATGAGAAAAGACGAATGTTTGAAGAAAGAAGCCACTGGAGACAATCGGTTTTATGGGAGATTGTTTTGGGATTTTCAAAATAAATGATAAGAGATTGATATTTACGTCAGGGGTTTTTAATTAAACCTGACGGAGCACACGGAACAAAAAGAAAGTCAGGGATGTTTGCGTGAGATTGATATTTTTAAAATTTAAATTGCATGTCAGACGGCTGCCACTTCCCAAGAAAAATGAGAGAGAGACATGAAGACAACTGTTTATTCTCATCGTAAAAAAAAAAGGGTGGGAAAAGGAAAAAACAAAGAGATGATTTTTTTAGCTCGACAATACACAAAGTTTAATCAATGGAAGAAACTGAGCAAGGTACCCCCGATCCAGCCATTCACCAAGCCGAACCCCGCATCGCCACGTGTCACTCATACATCATATAATAAGTTTCTTTTGCTTCTAATACTTCTCTCCAAAAGAAACTAGGGGGATGTTGTTTGGGAGAAAAATAGGAGAGGTAGTAAAGCGACACGTGTCGACGAACAGAATAACTCCAGCACAATCTAAGGTACCCGGCATGATTTCAGGTACCTCGCATAATTAGAGGTACCCCACACAGATTGAGGTACCCCGCACAAATAAAGGTACCCGACGTGATATGAGATACCCCGCACAATTAGAGGTACCCCACATACATTGAGGTACCCCATGTAACTGGAGGTACCGACAGATTGGATGCATGAGAACCCTCTGAAAAAGTCCGCCATGAGAAACGTCTCCACCTTTTAAAAGATATTATTCGATTTTGTCAGAATTATCAATAAAAAACGTCGTGCTAAAGGGGGGACAGCCACCTGCCACCTCTGCCAAAAGTGAAGGACATTGTCCTAAGGACAATGGTCCTCAACTGCTACCTAACAGCTACTGCAGAGGTACCCTGGACTACTCTTCAGTGCGCGCCACGTCTCCAAAGGATGAGATACGCCGCGAACATGCACAAAACGGCCCAAAATTCATAAAAAGGTAAAAAGACATTAGCAAAAAATGGTACGCCATGTGGCAATTGAGGCACTCCATATATAAAGGTACCTAGGTTTCATTCTCCATCATACTCTAATTCACTAACAACACTTACACTCCACAAAATAGGTTTTTTTCAACCTTTAAACTTAATTTACAGAGGGCTGTCAAGCTCTCTTGGCCATAAAAAGCTTGAGTTTGCTAACTTGAGCGTCAGAGTGTGAACGCCGGGGTACCCCGGCTTCACTTCTAACCTCTATTTCACTGTTTTGCAAGCGTGAAGCTCATTTGGAAGGACTTTTTTCTTGGTTCAGACCTTTCTCCATTGTTGCCACTCCCTCTTCCCTTCTCACCTCCCCAAATTTCGAATACACCGCACACAACAAACCAGTGAGGTAACCCGTCTTCCCCAAAAATACAAATTCATTGTTCTAGATAGGTTTGGCTTTTCCTACCCTAAAATCTATCGAAAACAGCAGGCATGGTGGTTTGATGGGAATTGAGAGCATATCGAGCATTTTCATTAAAGCTCTTGTAGATTTTATAACTAAATCTGCATACAGTATTTCAACATCTACATTTTTTTCTTATATCTTGAGACCAAAAGGACATCACCAATGTCGACATTATGGAAAAACATTAAAAACAAAAAGACAAACAAAAAACCTATATACATGAACTCATCCAACTCACCATTAATGTTCGAATCAATTTACACTAGCAGTTTTACAGCATGAGTCATATAATCACCCAATGAAAGGCTCATCCAGCACTTTCTTCCTGAATCACAACTTTACTAATAGCTTTGTTTAGTGCATTTCTTCTTTTGGCTTGAATCTGATGAATGTGTTTGGAGTGTATAGCACCCTGATCAGAGGCAACCCAGCAGGATTCCCGTGCTCATAGGCGAGGAGCTACAGGATGTATCCCAGCAGGATTCACGTGCTCATAGGTGAGGAGCTACGTGATGTACTCCAGTAGGATTCACGTGCTCATAGGTGAGGAGCAATCTTGTACATCTGATAGACGAAGTACGAGAGGGTTCAGAAAAGAATCCAAGTGCTAAAGGACCGAGTCAATGGCAGTTATCGACACGTACTCTCGTTTCACATCGAAAGACCCGACGTAGTGATGAACGTGGGGGAGTGGGAACTGAGCGCCCAAGTAATAAGCTATAAAAGGGACTTTCGGGTTAGACATTGGGGGGGATTCTTTTTCCTTTCACTCGGCGAGATTAAATCCATAGGATCATTTTCCCTCTCTTACCACTGAGAAATTTCTCTTTCTCTCATGACTTCTTTATCTTTAAAATTGATTATTTTCAATTCTTTTCCTTTAAATTTACTTAAAAGCTTTTTGTTTAAAACAATCATAATTAAGCCACATGAATTGTGGTATGAGTTTTTCCAAATAGACCCAAATTGCTGACTTGAGCGTCAGAGGGTTCTCGTCGGAAAAACTTCCGGCATTTGCTGACTGTTGGCTGTGCTCACAGGCTCACAGGTTATCTGCTCATGGATCGTCTGCTCATAGGTTATCTGCTCATGGATCGTCCGCTCATGGATTGTCTGCTCGTGGGTGGTCTGCTCATGGATTGTCTGCTCATGGATCGTTTGCTCATGGATTGTCTGCTCATGGGTGGTCTGCTCATGGATTGTCTGCTCATAGATTGTCTGCTCATGGCTCGTTTGCTCATGGATTTTCTGCTCATGGATTGTCTGCTCATAGATTGTCTGCTCGTGGGTTGTCTGCTCATGGATCATTTGCTCATAGAAAATATGCTCACTGTGCTAACTACTCAGCGGCTTCCCACCAAACAAATTTAATGCTGATGCAGGAATTTGAGATCTGACCAACTCATCCGAATTTCGTCATCAACAGAATGTACTCTGCCACTATCACATGGAACTTGGGAGCGAGCTTACTTGAAGAGGAAACATTCAGCCCTGCTTTCTTCAAGGCCCTATTAACATGTTTCTGAGCCTTTTGGAAGTGGACCGAGCAGAGAGCAGGCGAAGTGGATTTAATTATCGGCTTTCCACATGTTATGGGACTTGCACAGCACTATATGCGTACAAACAAGAAGAAAAATTATCAATTTCAAGTCATTTCTAATCGTTTGGCATTTTTTATTAAACTTATGGATGCATGTCACTTATTTCAAAATTTTGTGTACTCAGTTTGTAGTTTGGTCAAATATTAAGGGATCTGAATTCTGAGATCAGCCAGCAAAAGTTACCTATTTTATCTAATTATATGTTTTTATCATTGCATTTGATCAATGACAAATGTTGAGGATTTAGTAGAAAATATTTTCTTCAACTTTTATAAGGAAATTGCTAATAAGAAGAAGCGTAAACTGAAATGATATAAAGCAATGAAAATTTTGATAGAGCCAGCAAATTGTTTATGTTTTAACCATTCATGGCCTCTATTTACACTTTCAATTTCGACTGTTGTATCATGGTTCGGCATACAGCATATTATACTTATGTTTTAATTGGGTAAATTGGCTGTTTCGTATAGGTGTTATTAAAAAAAAACATTTAATCTGTTTAAATCCAATTAAATGAGGTTCAAATACAATATCTACCAGGACAAGGCCGTTTTGAATTCTTAATTACCTTCATTTCTCGTCTATAATGAGCCCTCTTTGAGATAAAACACATACAATCAAGCAATCTGGCAGGCATCAAGATTATTCAATCGTTCAAGATGAATGCTCGTTTGCTTGTTAGCAGTAGTAGTACTGGGCATCCTCTCCTCATCGGTGCCTCCTGCAGCAGCAGTCAATGATGTTTGCTTGTTAGCAGTAGTAGTACTGGGCATTCTCTCCTCATTGGTGCCTCCTACAGCAGCAGTTTCCTGGAGCAATGTGCATCAAAATTAACACCAAACTATGGCCAGGCGATTGAAGCAGGCATGTACAAAGATGGAAATGAGAAGAACAAAGTACTTTCCGCTAATTGCTGCGATCAACTTATAGCTGCAGGATGGGATATTGGGATTGTCATGAAAAATTTGTGGAGGTAACTCCACCTTTTCACAATCAAACTGAAGCTGTGGCTAATCAAATTTGGCAAGGTTGCGTATATAGATATGATTATCGACCTATTTGGTACTAATATCTCTCAATGGGATGTAATCTCACACTTTTAAGAAATAATAAGAATAATTATTATTAATTAGTCTTGTACATGCAATCAATGTTGAAACTGAACAATGTACCATTGAACTCCAACAATCATAACAAATGCCAATGCATTAGCATGGAGTCCGAATGTAATAAACAGGGCAATAACACAAATAATACCTTGGAAGTAGGCACCACCGTGCAAATGGTAAAGTCTCAACCTGAAGAGGAAATAGCTTCCTGATAACTCTCTGCTTTGGAAACATTTGCTTCGTCTTCATGAAAACTGGGAGCTTTAGGAGTGAGTCCAAGAACCTTGAACATGAGTTGATCAGCAACGAAATTGTTGTTCGGAGTTGTCAAAAGTTTCTCGCCAGTAAAGATGGAATTAGCACCAGCAAGAAAACACAGTGCCTACTCTGGCATGGAAGAACGAATTCTTGCAGCTGATAATCTGACCATTGCTTTTGGCATGACTATACGTGCTGTAGCAATCATCCGAATCATCTCCCATATTTCAACTGGCTGAACATGGAATTAGGAAATCGACTTTGGTTATTTCCAAGCATAGAGTAACTTTTCATGGACATGGAAAGCTTTTTAGATGCTCTTTAACAATGATGGCTGCCTTTTACAACAACACAGTGAGGGTAAATATGCTGAAGTATATCATTCTTCCAAGCAAACACTACTCTAGAAACTTTTATTATCGGCAATTTGTATCAGACTACGTGGGTTTCACCAACAATTTATATTAAAGAGCAATAAATGATAAGAGAGAAACAACATCAATGACAGAATATGCTTGCAGTAAAATATAATATATGCTTGCAGTAAGATACGATATATATATATTTATATATATTCCACCAAAACATTAAATGGTATTGTGTTAAACAGGAATAAAATCACCTTCTGATCTTGAAGAGGGGTTCCTTTCACTGCAAGCAGCGCATTGATGGGAACACTCTCTGGATGAGTAGGGAGTGTTGCTAGTGTATGCAACAAACCAACTCTGTCCTCCTCTGGTTCTCCAAGCCCTATTATACCACCTATGAACAGAAAATCAAATACTCATTGTCAATATCTGTTTATCTTTGCATTGAAAGACGAAAAAAGAAAGATATATCATCTATTTGACAATGAGGTTGACGAATGTTTGGTGAATTTTAACAATGTCACCTTGAAGTTAGAACAGAGAATTGCATGACTACCAAACTAAAATGAAACGCTTATGCAAATATCATTGATTTCAGTTCATTTGATGATTTTGAGGCTTGAAAAAGGCATTCCTTTGAAGGTTAGGATTCCCAACTGAGACACATGTTAATTTCAAGTGATGTTTGCAAAGACAATCTAACTCCACAGACAATATCCTACCAAGCTTTATTTAAACAAAAAAAAAACAAAGTAGCCATCATCGTAGCCACCTCTTGAATAAACAGATTAATTGTTTCCTTTCTAGAATCTTAACACGTTTGGAAGGTTATACCAGGAATCTTGAATCAACTCAGCAGTGTTAATTTTATTTTATTTTTTAAATTCTAACATGTTTACCAATGTATTCTTTATACAAACAATCAACCTAGTAAAAGAGAATAAACCCTTTAACGAAATTTCAAACTCTCTGTTCAGCGAAACTGAAATTCAACTGAACCCAGGAACTTAAAACTCTGGTATCTGTTGCCAATGATGGAGATAAGTGATATTTGTGCTCACTTAAGAGACTTTTAGTAGATTTAGTAACTAATTACATCTCAATCCTAACCCTGGCCTCTTTGACATGACTAATACTTAAAAAGCTGCAAAGGACAAAAACCACCAACAGCATATGGAATTGTATCATATGGTTTGGCACCAATATGAACCTTAGGTGATGAGCTTGTCTACCTTTCAGAAGGGGTACATATCATCTTAAAAGTGGATATGATCTTTCTCTGGAGGTTCAAGAAAGCCATACAACATAAAAATTCTTCCTTCCCTTTTCTACTGTTTTTCACCATTTAATTTCTCAATTCGCCCATTCAACCAATAGAAGGTGGCAAGATAAAAGTCCACGCAAAAAAAATGCTCAATAAGATAGCATAATCAACACTATAGTACAAAATTATGTTAGGTCCATGAAAACTTATGTCAGGCGCAAATATAAAGGGGCAGGGGTTGTTTAGTAATTTTAGGGGCAGGGGCAATTTAGTAACTTTATTATTAATTAGGGTTTAGTTATAAATAAGTGATTATGGAGTCATTTAGGGTTTATGTTGAGTTTTGTCTGGTATTAGGAACCATTAGGAGTTTTGGGAGAGATTGACATACCTCTCGAATTGTAGGTCAGGATTGATTGTTTGTTTTCTTTCGATTTAATTAATAAAAGTCAGCCCTAATTTAGCCCTAAGTCCTATCAAAGTGGTATCAGAGCAAGAATCCTAAGACAATGGCAGCGAAGAAGGTGGACGCGCTTGAAGAAAAATTGAAAGCAGAGGTCAGATCACTCAAGGCTACGATTGATGAGCGATTCAACACCGTTCAATAACAATTTTCATCTCTTGAAGCCATGCTGTTGAAATTGACGGAACTCCACCTCAACCCTCCTCCGGCAGCATCGAGGGGCCATGGCGGTGTGGCAGGAGAAGGATCCGGGGTTACGAAACCCGTGGTAGGCGACGGCGCAGAAATCGGAGTGACCGGGCTAGGCGACTCGGGGGCGTTTGGGGGTGAGGCACAACCTGGACAGGCTGAATTTGGGCCCGAGCAGGGAGGATTTGGGTCTGAACAGGTTGGATTTGGGGACGGTAGGCCAGGAGGAGGGATTTCTGGTGAGAAAGGGAGCGGTTATGGTCGAAATACGGCTGGGCAAGGGAATCCAGCCCACTATGGTGCTGGGCAAGGAGAATTTTGGGCTGGATCTTTAGGATTTGCAGACACTGGAGTAGATTGGGGAGGTTGGAGACCTCCGATGGCATGAAATTGGGCGGGTCAGACTCAATTTGGAGTAGATTCTAGGGTAAGGAAACTAAAAATGCCTATTTTTTAAGGTGAGGATGCCTATGGATGGGTGTATAGGGCAGAGCGCTATTTCGCCATTAATGGACTCTCAGAAAGGGAAAAATTGATGGCGGCGACGTTATGCTTGGAGGGAAAGGCCTTTGCGCAGTTTCAATGGCGAGAACAACGACAACCAATGAGGTCGTGGGGTGAATTTAAGGATCGGCTGTTGGAGAGGTTTCAGGCCACTCAAGAGGGATATTTGCATGAACAGTTTTTTGCTCTGACCCAGGAGAGAACGATTATGGAGTATAGGGAGAAGTTTGAGTTGCTATTAGGGCGTCTAGGGGGGCTTCCAGAGGCGGTGTTGGAAGGGAATTTTATGAAGGGACTGAAGCTAGAAATCCGAGCCTCCCTACGCTTGCTAAGGCCGAGAGGGTTAGGGGAGTCAATGGAGTTGGCACAGATGATTGAGGATAAGAACACAATAGAACGGATTAATAGGAGTAGTTCAGTCGATTTTTCATATCGAAATAACACACCATTGGTAGGAAAGAAGACTCAGACTTTGGGGTTTCAACGAGAGTTCCAAAATACACCATCAGGAGGCCAGAAAATGCAAATGATGGGTTTACAGAGAGATTCCCAAAGGGATCGGGTTAGTGGGGCACGACTAGGGGTGACTTTCAAACGCCTCACAGAGACAGAGATTCAGGATAAGAGGGCGAAGGGGGTGTGTTTTCGATGCGATGATAAATTTTCACCAGGGCATCGATGTAAGGATAAATCACTACAAGTCCTGACTGTGTGTGACGAGGAAGAAGAGGCAGCAGTTTCCTAGATTTCACCTTGAGGACAAGGTGTCTTTTTGGGAGGGGAGTAATGTTAGGTCCATGAAAACTTATGTTAGGCGCAAATATAAAGGGGTAGGGGCTGTTTAGTAATTTTAGGGGTAGGGGCAATTTAGTAACTTTATTATTAATTAGGGTTTAGCTATAAATAAGTGATTATGGAGTCATTTAGGGTTTATGTTGAGTTTTGTCTGGTATTAGGAACCATTAGGAGTTTTGGGAGAGATTGACCTACCTCTCGAATTGTAGGTCAAGATTGATTATTTGTTTTCTTTTGCTTTAATCAATAAAAGTCAGCCCTAATTTAGCCCTAAGTCCTATCAAATTACCTGAACAGACATTAATCCCAGCTTCACGGACATGCTTAAGGGTTTCCAAATGTTCATCATAACTACTTGTAGTAATGATTTTGGGGTAATATTCTCTTGAGGTATCAAGGTTATGGTTGTGCGCTGTAAGGCCTGCTTTCTTGAGTTCTATAGCCTGCTGCTTCTCCAGCATGCCCAAGGTGCAGCAAACCTCCATTCTCATGTCCCTCATACATGACAGATTAAAACCCAGCTCAACATTTGGCGGATAAGCAAGAAAATCTAAGACAAAGTTAGTCAAATTTTCAAAAGCTATGGCAAACAATTAATAGGACAAGTAGCTCATGAAGCATTGTAGAAGTTCTATTACTTTTGAAACATGCGGAAACCCAAGAAAAGAATTGATGTTAAAATTATGAATTGGAAAGCATCATAACATAAGACAGAAGCTGTATTCCATGTAATTCTTTTGTTGAAGGGAAATATTCGCTGGCTGTGTATTGTTGCATATATAACTTGATAGTAAAATACGAAAGCATATTCAAATTTCTTGCATTTAACAAAATAAAATTTTCATCAACCCAGAGTTGACATTACATTACTGTCAACATCTACAGTACTTACATTGTCCAAGTATCACAACTGAATTCATAGGGGGGAAAATAAAAAGTAAAGAGAACTGATATAAGAAATATACAACCCTGTTAATTATGGTTCTAAATAAGTTCCCTTAATTGTGGAATTCCCACATTATAATAATGTAACAGGCTCATTATCTACAACACAATCATCCAATCAAAAGCACGATTAAAAATTCACCTCCTTCTTTAACAATGAGGACTTTCATCATGAATTGCTTTATTACCTTATATCTTTTACGTATTCAAGTGTTTGGTTGAAATTGGTTTTCCTCCCTATTGTGTCTCTCCATGCAGCACCCATTCAAAATCATGTACTTCCGGCCTCCTTTGCCTGCAAAAGTATAATTATATTGATAACAAGCTACTAAGAAACTAGCATTGTATCATGTGAAACACAAAGCTCGTCAAACAAGTTTGATAGATATTTGAAGAAGTTTTCACCAATATTGAAAACTGTAATGGGTAGATCTCAATCCATTCATAAAGATAGTCATTCAAACAAGTTGTCGATATATAAAATTGAACTCAAATGTATATTAATATGATATTGCAGTAATTAGCCTCACATTCAAATCCATAATTGACTTGGAAATCCCTCATAGTAACTGAGTGTAACCAAAAAAATTAATCAACACTGCATTTTTTCTAGTGTTATGTCCGCATCAGGATAAACTAAATCAGATTATTGCCCCTTAAATGAGCGCATGGATAAGAAAACAGATTAGGGTAATTAGTCATTCATCAGTACTCTTGTTCTTGTAATGTTGTCTCCCTTTTCCAACTAAATTATCTTGCAGAACTTGTGAATCACATTTACTTTTCAATTAATTAAAATCAAGTCTCTCCATTTTCACATGTATAGCATATGTGCAAGACTAGTATCAAGAATTCCTTTCAAAGCTCCGTAATTTTCCAACCCTGTTCCTATATTGCTGCTCTAACACACCGTGAAGCTTACTCGAACTACAGAACATTTACAATCAATTTTAAAAGAATATGCCATTAAAGAATCAACAACCACCAGCATCTTGGATATAGCAATTCACAGTGAACTTTGCTGACCTTTTGTGCTGCCTGCATCACGGCGTCTTTAGTCATAAGCTTTTGGTCCTTCACTCCAGTGCATATCTAGAGGATTGAGGACAATATGAACAATCCTCACTGCATCCACCCGTCTTGATGGAGAGGAGAGTGCACTGCTGCGCTTCCCTGAAGTTATGAGCATGTCTGTGAACTTGAGCCTGAAAAATAAAAAGAACCTCCTACCTAGTTGCTCAATCGGTAACAATAAGTTTGCATATAGTTACTTTAAAAAAAAAAAAAAGAATCAACAGTGTATTATTGCCTACAAATAAATTTTAAACCAAAAAGATCACGCAGGGCATTATGTTCTTGGAAAACATAATACTCCTCTTCTACTCCAAAAGACTAATACCAGACACTTTTGTAAAAAACTGTTTTTGAAAATCATTAGACAACACATTTTTCAAATATTCTAAGTTTCCTGTTTTCATTCTTGAGAATAATTTGTGAAAAAAGAAAAAATTCTAAAATAATCCCAAAGCATTAAAAGAAAAAAAAAAAACAGATACCAGCTCACTAAAACTGCAAAAAATACATTAGCAGAATGGGGGTTCTAAATTAAAACAAAAATAAGAAACAAAAACATATTGAATGAGAGAAGTGAAAAATAAAGACTCCATGGAAGAGGAGATCGAGAACAGGAGAGTCGTAGATAGATTTGATGTCATATTTAGACCAATCGTGTCTGGGACCTTCACGTATTGTTCTTTCAGCTTCAATGGCAGCAGCCGAGGCTGAGTACACGAGCAAGAAGAATGCAATGCCAGAAATTTCTTTGAGGGTCTTAAACTTAAACTACGTTGCGAACGCAGTAACGATCGAAACGGGACACGGCTACCATGCAGGGCATAAAATCCCTGTATGGTACAGGGGCTGCCCTTGAACCGTTGGATTCAGCTTATTTGAATCCAATGGTTGGGGTTTTAGTTTGAAAAAAATGAATAAAAGCAGAAAAAAATATGGCAACCGGTTCAAACGGGGTAGTTACAGTACGTAAAAAATTACCGTTGGATTGAATAGAGCGGATCCAATGGCTGAGATTTGTTTTATTATTCAATAATTAAAAAATTTTGAAAGAACAAACCTGTAAAACTGAAATAAACAAAAAAAAAAAAAACCACCACTCACTCACTCACCTCACCGTCACCACTCCCTCACCTCACACGTCAAACACCTCACCACTCCTCACCTCACACACGGCCATCAACGGCGGCTGCTGAAGGAGTTCCTAGGCAACGATCAATGGCGGCACAAGGACGGGCTGATCTCCGCCGTCGGCAACGATCAACGAAGGCAGAAGGATGGGCTGATGTTCTTCGTTGACAATGATCAACGGCGGCACAAGCACAGCCCCGTTCCTCGCCCCACATTCTCTTTACCGCCAGAATCATCAAGCAAAACGTTAGTATTAGATTAGATTTTCTGAATTAATTTATAATTAGGGTTTGATTTGAACTGTATCAAGGTTAGATTTGAATGATTGATTTGGGTTTGATTTTAATTGTTGATTTGGGTATGAATTAAAATTTTTATTGATTTATAGTGTTGGTTTATGTCTTTCCCTTCTCAAGCTTTTGGGCAATAGTGCATGGATCGACAGCAACAAAGAGCAGGGGCTACACAGGCACAGCCTCGGCTTCGACCTTAGCCTCAACCTGGCGATTTATCTGCTATACTCGGTGTATTCCTCACTTCCATTGCTATTGTCTCACTAGCAAATTCTCTCTTATTCCTAATTCGTGCTTTTACGCATATTTAGTCACTTTCAATCTGGTTTATCAGTTAATGTGTATGATATTGTGTTCTATTTCTTGGTTTTTTCACAACGTGAAACTTTTTTTTTTAACACTTGGTTGACCATTTTTGGCCAATTATATTTGATTTTATAGTCACAATTTTCTCATTTAGTACTTTTTAGGTTTTAATGGTGACTTAAATCTTCTTTTTTTAATTGTTTGAGTTGAATCTTGTAGCTCTGTAAATATTAAGTGTTGGGTTCTCACCTGAATAAAGGGCTTTCCTTGGAGTGAAATAGTGAAATGAACAACGATTTGAATTGACTAGTTGTAAAGTTTAATTTTTTCCTAAAATGAGCAGATCAACAATATATTATCATGGGCAGTGTTTTTACCCAGATTTTGCTTCGTTACTTGCCTACTAGTATGAACACTTTGTTGCTTTGAAAACTCATTTGCTATATTAATGCTTTGGTGGTAAGTTTCTTGTATGTATATCTGTAGTTATATTATTTTGATTGGAATTTTCTGTATTTAACTCTGAAACTGACTTGCTGGATTTAAGTAATAATTAGTTATTTTAGTGAAAGTTTGAGCATTTGTGTAGGTATGAAAGTAATATTAAGTTCATTTTGAACAATATGTTGTTTGGATGAATATAGCTTTTGAATGAATTTTCAGATGATGTCAATGCCGAACAATAGATTGTCATTGCTTCCTGGAAGAATAGACCAATCAAGTTACCCTTGTCGTACCTGGAAATTATTTGGAGGGGGCAGAATCTGTTGGATGATGAACTTTGCTGCAGCTTTGTTGCAATTTTGTTTGCTGCAGAATTTTAGGCTTGGCTTCAGTAAATATAGGTTGATATTTGCAAGGCATCTTTTATACGGCTTATGTAAAATTTTTTTCTTTTTCCATTTACATTGCTGGGTTTCGTTGTAGTTGCTGAGCAAGTGATAGAACACATTCAATTTTATACAACAATTATAAGTATTGACCATGAGGCAGGATACTGGAAAATTGTTGTGTTATTATAACCCCTCAATGGTAAAATGATTGCAATTGGTATGGTGATCACAATTGATGACTTTTGAATGAAACCATATGTTTTAATTATTTAGTTATCCTGTTATTTATTTTAATAAAGCTTAGTTTATTTCATTTGCATGGATGTTTATTTCACAAGATACTTATTTGAAAAATGTCAAAAAAAATGTTATATTGCTAAAAAATAAAAACGTTGTTAATAAGCTGTGCTGAGCTTTAAAACTACTTACCTTTCTTCCTTTTTTTTTATTTGCCGTAAATTTATGCAATATATCAATCCACTTTTTTTTCGGAGATGGTACTTGTAATAAGGTTGGATGATGCACTTGGTGTAAAGTACTAGATTTTGGTGGATTTTTAGGATGATATGTAGAAAATATTATGTTTGACATAGGAATAGTTAATTTGATTTATTTTCATTAAATTGTGTTTCCTATAATTAGTTAAAATAAAATTAAAATAAATTGATTAAATTGATTTAGCGGAATGGAGAAATAAGCCTATAAATTTGTATGGGAATTAATAGAATTAAAAATGATTGCAAGGTTATTTATAAGAGCTCTTATGAATTTAAAAGCAAATTCGGATTGGAATATTATTATTTTGTTGGTTACCTTTATTCATAATACAAATACTTCAAAAGTGATTATATTTATAAAAAATTAGAAGAAAAATGTTAACAAAATAATATTATTGAATGTCTAAAACGAACACTTGTAGTCTAAGGTATAACCATTGAAAGATTAAAATCGGTGCACTAAATTCAAGTGAAACGGTTAGATTTAAGACTAAATAAATAGTATTCATAAAATGAGTGTTGTTAAATACCTTAATATTCTTCTAATGCTTATGTTAAAGTCACTTTACAAAATGGTGGATTAAAAATTTTCGGGTGCTTGGAAAATAATTATCTAAAACATTGAATAGTAATTTTAAAACACATTACTTAAAATATGTAACAATGAGTACCTCCGTAACAATGAACATAAACATCAAATATGAAACTTCGAACTTGAAACATAAAACATGAATCATAAACATGAAACGGGAGCAAAATAGAAAAATTTTAAGGTATTTAAAAATTATTACATAAAACATTGAACAATAAATATGAAACACGTTACTTAAAATATGCAACAACGAACATAAAATATGAGTACCTCCGTAACAGTGAACATGAAACATAAAACATGAAACATAGAACAACAAACATGAAACACAGAACATAAACATGAAACGGGGGCAAAAAAGAAAAATTTCGGGGTATTTGAAAAATCAGTACATGAAACATTGCACAACTAACATGAAACAGATCACTTAAAATATGCAACAACAAACATAAAATATAAGTCCCTCCGTAACAGTGAACATGAAACATAAAACATGAAACATAGAACAACAAACATGAAACACAGAACAACAAACATGAAACACAGAACGTAAACATGAAACGGGGGCAAAAAAGAAAAATTTCGGGGTATTTGAAAAATTATTACATGAAACATTGCACAACCAACGTGAAACAGATCACTTAAAATATGCAACAAGGAACATAAAATATGAGTCCCTCCGTAACAGTGAACATGAAACATAAAACATGAAACATAGAACAGCAAACATGAAACACAGAACGTAAACATGAAACGGGGACAAAAAAGAAAATTTTCAGGGTATTTGAAAAATTATTACATGAAACATTACACAACCAACGTGAAACAGATCACTTAAAATATGCAACAAGAAACATAAAATATGAGTCCCTCCGTAACAGTGAACATGAAACATAAAACATGAAACATAGAACAGCAAACATGAAACACATAACGTAAACATGAAACGGGGGCAAAAAAGAAAAATTTCGGGATATTTGAAAAATTATAACATGAAACATTCCATCACCAACATGAAACAGCTAGCTTAAAATATGCAAAAACAAACATAAAATATGAGTTCCTCCGTAACAGTGAACATGAAACATAAAACATGAAACATAGAACGTAAACATGAAACGGGGGCAAAAAAGAAAAATTTCGGGGTACTTGAAAAATTATTACATGAAACATTGCATAACCAACATGAAACAGATCGCTTAAAATATGCAAAAACAAACATAAAATATGAGTCCCTCCGTAACAGTGAACATGAAACATAAAACATGAAACATAGAACGTAAACATGAAACGGGGGCAAAAAAGAAAAATTTCGGGGTACTTGAAAAATTATTACATGAAACATTGCACAACCAACATGAAACAGATCACTTAAAATATGCAACAACAAACATAAAATATGAGTCCCTCCGTAACAGTGAACATGAAACATAAAACATCAAATATGAAACATAGAACGTAAACATGAAACGGTGGCAAAAAAGAAAAATTTTGGGGTATTTAAAAAATCAATACATGAAACATTGGACAACCAACATGAAACAAATCACTTAAAATATGCAACAATAAACATAAAATATGAGTCCCTCCGTAATAGTGAACATGAAACATAAAACATGAAACATAAAACATAAAACATGAAACATAGAACGTAAACATGAAACGGGGGTAAAAAAGAAAAATTTTGGGGTATTTAAAAAATCATTACATGAAACATTGTACAACTAACATGCAACAGATCACTTAAAATATGCAACGAACATAAAATATGAGTCCCTCCGTAACAGTAAACATGAAACATAAAACATCAAACATGAAACATAGAACGTAAACATGAAACGGGGGCAAAAAAGAAAAATTTCGGGGTATTTGAAAAACCAGTACATGATCCGTAACAATAAACATGAAACATAAAACATCAAATATGAAACATAGAACGTAAATATGAAACGGGGGCAAAAACGAAAAATTTCGGGGTATTTGAAAAACCACTACATGAAACATAAAACATAAAATATGAAACTTAAAATATTAAACATGAGATAAATTTCATAGAAAATGAATAAAATTTTTGTCTTTTTGTTAACACACATTTTATTTTATTTTTTAAAATATTTATAATAAAAAAATTTTTTCTATTTTTACTTTACTTATCCTTTTCTACTTCTTATTATTATTATTTTTTAAATATTATTCGTTTTAAATATTTTTTATTTTAATTTATTTAAATAAAAAATACATATTAATGGCAGCAACCGGCTGGAAAACCGGTTGCTGCCAGTCATAAAAGTTGTTTGGCTGCCAGATGGCAGCCAAACAACAAAGGGGTCAATAAATTGACCCCCTCTATCATAGCCGTGTCCATCGAAACGACATCATTTTGATTTTTTTTTCCGTTGCTGGAGGCTGGAGCTGCACTGGATTTTGGCGATGAAAACTAGGAGTGTCAATTGAGAGAGAAGAAAGAAGAATAAGACGAAAAGTTAGATAGCTACTTGCTACCTACCTAATTATTTGAACTTTGAAGGATATAGGCATATACGTGGCTTTGTTTCTTAAACTATATTTGTAATTACATCTAGGTCGCTAATTGCTTTACTATTTCTCAGACAAGAGCATAGTTTCTCTATTTGTATCATATAGGTCCTTACCTTAGTTCCCTTCTTGTTTAGATGTACGAAGAGTACCGACAACACTCTCCACCCTTTTTTTGAAAGGTAATGCAAGAACGATCACCCAAAATTTCATTGAAAAATAAGATTTTATTATTTATTTAAAGAATTATATTAATATTTAAAAATTTTAAAAATCTTTTTAATTAAGATTTTTAAAATAAGAGATATTCTTTCTTCAATTTTATAAGGTCTTTTTACATCTTCAATTTATATTTTATTATTTTGTATTGAAGAAAAAGAAAAGTAAGTTAATTACTATTTATTTAAAAATAATAATTATTTAATTCAAATAATATTAATAAGAAACTTTTTAAAAAATATATTTTTTCACTCTTCTATTTATCACATAAGTAAGTAAATAAATATTTAAAAAATAAAATTAATAGTACTTTTTAATGATGCTCTAAGTATATATATTATTAGGGGTTGTTTGTTACCAGGTCTCCACATTTATTAATTCAGTTATTTTGTAAACCACTTCTTGGTTGAATGCAGGTATATTTTTTAAGAGTTGGATTATTGGCACCCCTCCATAATTCTTTTAAAACCCCTCTTCTATTATAATTACATTTTAGGACAATACTCTAATATATCTCACATCTATTTTATCTCATTTCAAAATTTTGTTTTTTCTCTCTTTAAAAAAAAAAAAGAAAAATTCTTGTATTTTCTCTGCTATCACACTCACACATGTAATTTTTTTCTCAAATTCTCTATAAATTTTTCTTCAATTAATAAGATAATGTATTGATAATAAATAAAACACATTCTGATAAAATTGTCTTACTTTTTTTTAAGTTCATACTAAAACTTTTTACATCATAATCTTAGAGAGAATTTATTTGATTCATTGATTTTTATAAAGAAGTTTATCACCGATAAAAATTATTTGTGAGGAGCGAGAAAAAAAATAAAAAATTAAAAGATTCACAAATTAAATGTGTTTATTTAGAAGTAAGGGTAATTTTGACATTATGTCTAATATAATTGAAAAAGGGGTTTTAAACGAATTTTGGAGGAGTGTCAATAGTCCAACTCATTTTTTAATGCACTTTCTTGACTTGGCTTATGATGGACCTGTTTTGTAATAGTCTTCAACCATGAGTTGCTTCTCCCTGACCTATGATAGGTTCTATTGGCACCCCTCTATTTTATTTATAAAACCCCTTTCCTTTTGTATTTATAATTCTATCGTTTATATATCAAACGCAAAATTTCATCTAATTAAACGGATTTTGCTATAAACTAAGTTTAATTCACTTTATAATTTTTGTTTGCGAGAAAAATAATTTTGTGAAGTATTGTTAATTTTATGAGCTTGTTAAGGTACATCCAAACCTTCTGGTTATTCATAAATTATCTTCTTCTTTGTCGATTCTGAAGAAGAGTGCATACTTGTATTACAAAAACACCATATGTACATTTGAGGGTTTAACTTTAAAGTAGGAGAATAATAGCAGCATAGCACTACTAGTTGGGAGGTTATTGAGGAGGTTTATAAAAAGAGAAGGGATTTGATGAGGATGATAGAGGGGCGCCCATAGCAGATAGCACCATTCTATGAATGTTTGTAATGTGTTCCAAACGCCAATTTCTTGGGTGCGCTCAAATCTATGTATTGAAAGTCGAACTCCATAATTTATAATATTGTCTTATGGTTTCGGTTTAAGGATATAATTATGTAGCATAAATAAATTGATTGATATAGTTTTAAATATTTCTGATATCAATGTCTAAATGTTTATCTATATCTTTTTTTTTTTATAAGAAAAACATTTTTAATGTATTGTACATTACTTAGCTATCTCAGAGAATTGCTCATTTGCGCGTGGACTTGTAATTGATTGATGATTGTATATATTTGTTGTCAATATTATTAAATGTAAAAAAAAAAAGACAAATACGCTTTGGTGATTTTTTTTTTAATTGGATAGATTTTGCATAAGAAGATTAGAAGAACATATTCTCATACTCAATTAATATATTTCAAATTCACCGAATAATTAAAGAAAGGGCGGGGTTATTTAAACCCCTCAAATTTCTTTCTAAACCCATTTTTTAAATAAACCCATAACTAAAATTTAAAAATATTAATTTCATTTCTATTCATTTGAGAATTTCAAAAATAACCCTTAGTAGAATTTCTATACATTGATATTTTTCTAATTGTTCTTGATTTGAATTAACAAAGAGACTTGCCTTTGTCAATTTGAAAAACATTTGACATCATGTAGAGATAAATTTCAGTTAATCATCTTCAATCAAACCTTATTTGAATTATAAAATCATTTTTTAATGTTGGTATTTGCACTAATTATTCCTTTTGAAAGGGAGAGGAACTTGCACATTCCCAAATATTCCTTCAAGAAGTTACAAACCAAATGATTTACTAGTTTCTATTGTTTAATGTAAACTCCAGGAATTGAAATATCAAGAGATAGTTTCATCTTGTGACACAATTTTTTTTTAAAACTATCAAAAAATATTTTTGATATACCATTTATGCAAATATAAGAAACTATTTATCTGTAAATTTGAATTAGATTTCTCTCATCAACTATCATATTTTCAATATAAACTAAAACAACTCACGCTAGTTTAAATAGATGGATGCTGAAATATGAAGTAATTTTGATACTAACATGTTTATATAAGTAATTTTATCAAAGGATATTTTAGAGAAAAAAATATGTTGACTAAAGATAAACTCTAGTTGGTTAGTAAACAAGTTCATTTTTATAGTAAACGAGTCAAATTTGATTTTAGAACTTTTTTGTTAAAAAAATCTGACTACTAAATAAAAATAAATTTGATTTCACTAAATAAAAAATTTTGATTACTAAATAAAAAATACATTTGATTGCTAAATAAAAAAATCTAATTACTAAATAAAAACTAAAATATTTTACTGTAAAAATTGACAAGTTATAAGAGATATTTTACCTGATCAATTTTAATTCAATTAAGGCATGATAGTTTTTTAATTTAATAGTAGAAAGTTAACGGGTTGGGTGTGTGGTTTTACATAAAAAGTTAATAAGTGTATATTGATATTTGTCAAAACATTTGGGTGTGCATGGAAATGAACCTTTCCAAATGTTAAAAACGGTTGCCCATGATTAATTTCTATTCTGACCTATAATCTCAACCATCCCATTTCAGTCTCTAGATCCAACGAATCAAAAATGCATGGCTGTTACGTACAGTTCCTGTAACGTAGCCAGGTCCTTTTCAATGAATTTTATTGACTTGGCTTATGATGAACCTGTTTTATAACCGTCTTCAACCGTGGGTTGCTTTTCTGTCCCTATGATTGGCTCTATTGGCACCCCTTTATTTTATTTATAAAACCCCTTTTGTTTTGTATTTTTAATTTTATCATTTATATATCAAACGCAAAAATTCATCTAATTAAACGGAATTTGCTATAGTTTTATTTACTTTATAATTTGTGTTTGCAACAAAAATAATTTTTTGAAGTTTTCATAATTGTTAATTTTATGAAATTGTTAAGGTATAACCAAACCTTCTGCTTATTATTTTTTTTTTATAATGAAAAACTTAAATAAATTAAAAAACATATCCATGAATTATCATCTTCTTTTTCGATTTTGAAGAAGAGTGCATTCTTGTGTTGCAAAAACGTACATTTGAGGGTTTAACTTTAAAATATGAGAATAATGGCGAGAATAATAGCAGTATAGCAATACTATTTGAGAGGTTATTGAGGAGGTTTATAAAAAGAAAAGGGATTTGATGAGGATGATAGAGGGATGCCAGCACCACTCTATAAATGTTTGTTTGTAATGTGTTTCCAATGTGAATTTCTTGGGTGCGCTTAAATCCATGTAATGAAAGTAGAACTTATAATTTATAATACTATCTTATGGTTTCGGTTTAAGGATATAATTATGTAGCATAAATAAATTGATTGATATAGTTTTAAATATTTCTAACATCAATCACTAAAAGTTTATCTATATCTTTTTTTATAATAAAAACATTTTTAACGTATTATACATTACTTAGCTATCTCAAAGAATTGCTTATTGAGGTGTGGACTTGTAATGGTCATAAAAATGTCAATAATGAAAATGAAGTGTAATAATCTGAAAACTAGTAGAGCCAAGTACTCGGTAAGAAGGAGTTCGCCTAGGGTATGTTTTAAAGACTTAGAAGAAATGATGAGAAAGCTTAACTCACTTCATTGATTTACAAATACCAATATATACAGCAAATAGTGCAACAACTATCTATATTATTGGTTTGTTACAACTAAATATATCTTTACATTCAAAATACTTTGAACAAGTAAACTCCTATAATCATGGAGGAGAATCCTCTATCATGCCCCCTCAAGATGGACTTCTTGAAAGCAGTCCGATCTTGCATCGAAGTTGAAGGAAGCGTGGTAAGAGCATCAGCTAGCTGATCATTAAATGATACATGTGCTACCCGTAAGGAACCGTTTTGAACTTGCTCCCTGATAAAATGAAAATCAATGGTAACATGTTTCATCCTTGAGTGAAATATCGGATTAGAACACAACTGTGTTGCTCCCACATTATCGCAGTAAATAATTGGACAATTAGGCACTCTAATATGCAGGTCTGTTAACAGTGAACGTATCCAAGTAATTTCAGCTGTTGTATTGGCAACGGAGCGATACTCAACTTTGGTGGAGGATCGTGCCACTGTGCGTTGTTTCTTCGAACACTAGGATACTAAGTTTCGACCAAGATATACCAAGTACACACCTGTTGATGAAAAATCATCTTTGTTACCTGCACAGTCGGCATCAGAAAAGACATGTATACTAGTGGAAGAATGATGATATAGTTGAATACCCTCATTAACAGTACCTGCCAAATATTGAAGGAGTTGTTTGACACAGGTCTAGTGGTCAGTTGTCAGACAATACATATACCGTGATAAGCGATTAACCACGAAAGCTATGTCTGGCCTGCTGATTAAAAGATATTGTAGACTACCCAACATAGCACGATACTCAGTGGCATCATCCAGGGGAGTGCCAGATTGTGACGTCAGCTGCACAATGGTTGAAAGAGGAGTGAGTACCGGTTTCGCTGCCGTCATGTTTGCTCGATTTAATAACTCCAGTATATATCTTCTTTGAGACAAGATCAACCCCTGGTTATTTGGTACAACTTCAATGCCTAGAAAATATGCTAATTTTCCAAGATCTTTGAGAGAGAATTGCTTGGCAAGAAGAGCTATAAATTCATGAATCTTGAGAGGCTTGTCCCCCGTGATTATTAGATCATTAACATACACAATGAGATATAAAATATGTGTGCCATCATTATATACAAATAGCGATGTATCAGCCATAGAATTTTTGAACCCAAATTGAATAAGAAATTATTGTAGTTCATTATACCAGGCGCGTGGAGCTTGCTTTAGTCCATAGATGGCCTTTCAAAGTTTGCAGACATAGTTAGGTTTGTCACCATCTATGAATCCTTGAGGTTGAGCCATGCATACATCCTCATACAAGTCCCCTTGAAGGAATGCATTATTTATGTCTAGTTGGCGTAGCTCCCATCCATGACTGACTGCAATGCTTAGAACAATACGAACTATTGTTAGCTTTACAACCGGACTGAAAGTATCATGGAAATCGACCCCTGGTCTTTGATGGAATCCTTTGGCCACCAAGTGGGCTTTGTACCTGTCAATAGAGCCATCAGAATTTCTTTTTCCTCAAAAAATCCATTTACACCCAATAAGATTATGATTTGGAGATGGTGAAACAAGATCTTATGTCTCATTCTTAACTAAAGCATTAAACTCATCAAACATTACTTGTCTCCACTTGGAGTCTTTTAACGCTTGAGTCACTGTGGTTGGTTCAATTTCATCTGTGGCGGCAAGTTGAGCAAGGAGATTCATTCTGCGAATAGGTTTATGAATATTATTTTTAGATTTGGTGACGATGGTGTGAGCGGGTGGCATTGATGGTTCTAGGGCAGTGATTGTGGTGTGTTGAGATGCACAAGGTTGTATTTGAGGAGCTTTAGCCGCAGATGACGTAGTGAGTGGCGGAGTAGTTGTGGAGATAGGTATTTGTAGGGGAGGAGGAAACCAAGTGGCTATTGTGTGTGATTGGTTTATGGACTCTTGTGGTTTTTGATGGACGAATGAGAATATAGACTCTACAAACTTGACATGTCTAGAGACGTAAACTTTGGAAGAACTTGTATCACGACACAAAAATGCACTCTGACTTGTCGAATAACTAAGAAACACACATGGTTTAGAATTGGACTCTAGTTTGTAAACCGTATAAGGACTGAGCCATGGGTAGTAAAGACACATTAAAATTTTGAGTTTGTTGTAATTGAGTTTTGCCTAAAAAATTTTCTCATAGGGTGAATAATATTGAAGGGTTGGTGTGGGCATCCTGTTTATAAGGTAAACGATGGTGGCAAAGGCATATGGCCAATATTGTAAAGGTATTGATGCATGGGACAAAAGTGCAAGACCAATTTCGACAACATACAGATGGCGACACTCAGACATACCATTGCGTTTTGGGGTGTGTGGGGGAGTGGTGAGATGAGAAATTCCATTTGTAGAAAGAAAATTGGTTAATGCAATGAATTCACCACCATTGTCAGAGTACAAGGTTTTGATGGGTTTTTCAAATCGTTTTTCAACAATGACTTTGTATCTTATAAAAACTTCTTTGACATCAGTTTTTTTTTTTTAATAGGTAAAACCAAATATATTTTGTGTAGTGATCGACAAAAATAACATAATATTTGTATCCATTAACAGAGACTACAAGAGACGTCTAAACATCAGTGTATATAATTTCAAGAGTATGTGAAGATGATATTGTAGAATTTGAAAACGACAACTTATGACTTGTATTTGACAAACACGCATTATAATTGACATCAGATAGCATAGAAGACGTTACACTGAGTTTATTAGAAGACAAAATTTGTTTTAAAATGGGAATGGTAGGATGTCCTAGCCTATGATGCCAATTAGAAGACGAGGTCGTGATACTTGAAAAGGAAATAATTGGGGTGGAGTCTGGCCACTCATATACGCCACCTTTAGCTTGACCCTTCAAAAGTGTTGTCCCTGTGCTGAATTCCTTCACAAGAAAAGTATCTAGTAAGAATTCTATGGAAGCATTATTAGAATTGCAAAATTGATAAATAGAAATAAGATTTCTCTTCATGCTTGGAACACATAGGACATTGTCTAAAAGAAAAGACTTATGAGGAGAGTTTAAAGTTGTTGAACCAGTGTGAGTTATTTGTAACTTAGATCCATCCCCTATCATCATATCATCACCTCCTCTGTACGAGTTATGTAAAGAGAGATTTTCTAGATCAGTTGTTACATGATGAGATGCACCACTATGTAGGAGCCAGGTTTGATTGTTGTTTGTTATGGCTGCATAATTTGCTTTTGGCTGCCATGGGGTAGATGAGTGGTTATTGTTTGACTGCACAGGTTGCAATTTGTAAGATGGACATTTCTTGGCAGTGTGCCCTTTAAATGCTATAGAGTTGGCAGTAGCCAAGGTATGGGCGTTGTTGTCGCTGAGTGGAATTGTTGTTTTGGGGCACTCCTGTGTTGCGGTTTAGGTTGGAGAAGTTTTGGTTGGTTTCGCTGTTGATACGTCAATTGTTGTTGGTACGAGTTGTTACATGGGCTGTTATTGGGAACATTGTGTCAGGTTTTGAAGTGTTTAGAGATGCCTCAAAATTGAGTAACTTTTCATGAAGTCGAATGTGATAGGGGTGTCCTTGGCTTGTACAGCTTGGACCAACTCCTTATAGTCATCTCCAACAGTCTCCAGAATTTTGTCCCTAAGATCATCTTCGTCATAAGGTGCGCCAAGAAGCGTAAGTTCATCTGCCCGAGCCTTAATATTTTGGAGAAATTCTATAATTGATGCTAACCCTCTAGTCATTTGTCTAATCTGGCTTTTAACTTGCTTAATATGTCCTCTGGAAGGCTTTGCATAGGTGCTGGCAAGCGTTATCCACGCTTCTTTGGATGTTTTGGCAGTGGCCACAAATGGGATGATGTTGGGTGAGATGGAGCCAATTATGGCATTGAGGATCAGTTGATCCTGGCGAACCCAAAGTGAATGAGCTGGATTCGGGGTAGTAGTGTTGTTGTCTGTTATTGTAGTTGAAGGACAAGGTTTAGAACCATCTATATAGCCAAGAAGATCATAGCCTACGAAGAGAGTTTGAAACTGCAATTTCCATGATAAGTAATTGGTTGATGTGAGTTTGAGAGGAGTTTGTGCAGCTACATTAATGGTGATTAAGGTGTTGTTGAGGTCATTAGTGTTTCTGATGGTGGTGGCCATTACAGAATTTTCTTTCTAAAAATAAGGAGAGAAAGGGAGAGCCTCTAGTGCTCTGATACCATAAAGACTTAAAAGAAATGATGAGAAAGCTTAACTCACTTCATTGATTTACAAGTATCAATATATACAGCAAAAAGTGCAACAACTAACTATATTATTGGTTTGTTACAACTGAATATATCTTTACATTCAAAATACTTTGAACAGGTAAACTCCTATAATCATGGAGGAGAATCCTTTATCATGTTTACATTTAGTTTCCACCAATATTTCAAAATTACCGAATAAGGCCACTTAATAAAAAGTTGAGAAAATAAATATTTATTGATTTATTTCAGACATTGCATGTGTTAGGAGCATTAAATGTGAAATTTTGTGAAAGAAAAATCTCATCAACTCTTAGCTTCACAATTTTAAACTTTGACACGTGATTCAAATAAAATTTATATAAAAAAGAAATATAAATTATTTGTGTTCATATTTTACCCTATCGATATAAAGAATAACTTTCTAACAAATGATCGGTTTTTGTTATTATTATTATTAGGCTATGCCTATGTTGGAACAGATCTACGGTGGAGTACGAATTTCAACCACATACGCAAAATGATAAATAATAAAAAACTCATTATAACTTTGATCGAGTAGTTACGAAGGAATGCTCTATTTTAAAACAACTTCAACATAACCAAACCCTTATTATTATTATTGTTGAAAAAAAGAGCAATATACTAAATTAGAAAAAACACGCGCGCTGATGCAATGTGTTTTTTCAGAAGCATTGGATTTCACCTTTTTATCTGAATTGTGAAAAGGGCAAAAACATCTGTTCACTTGAAATTCCGCGTGACAGGCACGTGTCCTGGATGAGGCCGAAAATACAATTGCTTTTTATCTTGCTTTCCTCCTTGAGTCGGCATTGGCTTTCTCTTTGGCCAGTTTTGTGAATTTTGTCGTGTAATTTCATTTCTGGATTTGCTTAGTGCGAAAACCACTGGGTTCTAAGAAAACAAGGTGTTCGGTCAATTGTCTAAAAGAAGTCTACAACGCTGCCCATTACCACCTCCCCCCGTTCACAATGAGTGGGAACAACATAAACTCGGTGTTCTACGCCGGGTCGTATCATCCGATTCAAGCTGGTAGCATTGACGGCACCGATATTCACCCCCACGATAACGCCATTTGTCGTGCTCTGCTCTGCTCCTCCGCGGGCCTCTGTATGTACTTCTATTTTCTTTATTCCTTTTCACTCCCCCCACAACTTTTAAGTATTCCCAGTTCTCACCCATTTTGTATCTTAATCATTTGCAGATGACCCCCTCGGTGACCCCAAGGCCATTGGTGACCCTCATTGCACTGTCTTTGTGGGTCGGCTCTCTCATTTTACTTCCGAAGACACTCTTCGCAAGGTAAGCGGTTTTTTTTTTTTTTTAAAAAAATTCCGTTAATTTTCTTCATATTCTGCAGTGTTGCAGAATTGTATCTATTTTGGATTGAATTAATGAGTTGAAAAAATTATTGTCATGTGGGTGTTTTAGGCTATGAGCAAGTATGGTAGGGTCAAGAACTTACGGTTAGTGAGGGACAATGGTAAAGTTGCCGTTCTGAAAATTGTGTTATGTTGCCAATAGTTATGTTTGGAATGTAACATCTAACTTGTTCTGGTGCTTATTGATTTGTATGATGTGCAGTTACGGGTGCATCGCGTGGTTATGCTTTTGTTGAATATGAAACTGAAAGAGAGATGCGCCGTGCATATGAGGTATGTGGCTGATAATTTGATTCTTTCTTGCTTTGCCACTTTGTGACTGTTATGCAATTTTTGTTTTGCCCTGAAATGTGATTCATTTCAGATTCTGTAATGCACCATAAATATCCACACTTTGATTATTTGGCCGCACTTGTGACTGTTGAGTCTCATATTGGATATTTGCTTGATAAATGAGGAATTTATATAATATGTTATGTCTGTATTAAAATTGGAGTTATGTCTATATTAAAATGGGAGTTTTTTACCTTCTAGTTGAGCTTTGCGCACGTCCACAATTTCAAAATTAAACAAACTCAAACACATTGATCATCCTGGCTGCATGCATGCATTCAGTGTCCCCATTGATAGAAAGTAAAGTGATGGTTTTTTTGTTTTCATGTCTGCCATGCAGGATGCTCACCACTCCATTATTGATGATCATCAAATTTTAGTTGATTATAACAGGCAACAGTTGATGCCTGGGTGGATTCCAAGGAGGTTAGGTTAGTTGTTCATTTTATTTACTCTGGTCAGCATCAGCACCAATAAATTTGAATCATATAATTTTTGTCTCCTTTTTCCGTCAAGCAGGAGGAGGCCTTGGAGGTAAGAAAGAGTCAGGGCAGCTTCGCTTTGGAGGAAGAGAAAGACCATTTAGAGCTCCTTTGTATGTTCCTAATTTTGGGGTTTTATGTTTTGTCATAAATTTTTTCATTATGTGATTGAATGGAATTGTTAGCCTTTAAGCAATTTTAGTTATAATTTACTCTAATGAAAAATGCTTTCTATTAAATCTTCTTTCCGTTCATTTATTTACTTCTTTAGGTGTTATAGGCAATAGATTCAATGTTAGTTTTATTGTTCTTTTTTGTTTGCTTTTGGTGTTTAGTGGGTGTGTGAGTGGTTGGGGAAGAAGAAAGCTTAAGTGGAGCTACTGGCTGGAACAGGAAAATAATTGGAATCATCTAACTTTTGATGGACTGATGGAATGATACCTTGTGTGGACAGACCGTACTCATTTTTTGTAATATTTCAATAAGTTACAAATCTATTTTGTCAAGGAACTATTTCATTCCTCTCTTTCCGGAAAGCCATCCAGGTGCATTATTTAGACACTTAAAGCAGCTGATCTCATATTCTCACTTTTACGTAGAAAGCTTTGTCTTTTCTTCCATCATATTTGACACACAATTACCCTTCGACAGCAATTATCTGGGAAATTCATTTTCTTTGTGTTTGGCTTGGATGTAGTATAGTGTACGAATTTGATTTAGGTATGTATACTTGGCAAGAAATGGAGGGAGATGTAATCTTTTTGTGCAATCTTTTTGTGCATTGCTATATCTGAACTTATCCTACCGTGTAAAACTGTTACACAAATGTTTGAAACAAGGTAACTTTCCCATCAATTACTTAGGAGCTGCCTTGAGAACTGAAAGATATTGTTTCTTTGTGGCTCCACCCAAGAATCCCTTTGAATCATATTGTATTGACTGAAAGGCACACTCTCTATTATAGTTCCTTAGGCTGTTCATCTTTTGGCTGTGCTTATTTGTCAGGCTAGCACAACTGACAACTGCTACTCGTACAAGGCAATAGGAGTTTAGCCAGGAATAGTATTGTTTTTGGAAAAAAAATGAATTAAAAAGTTCATTTCACTTTGTAACTATATGGTGGAAATTTTCAGTACATTATTTTTATGTACATATTTCTGACTTTGTTCATTCTCTTGCATCACCAGGCGTCCAATTCCATTTGATGAGCTAAAGAGGCTCGGCATTCCTCCTCCACCAGAAGGAAGATATATGTCACGTTTTCAGGTATTGTTTCTTTCATCTTTTTTTTTTTTTTCTCTTTTTTAGGATTCTGATAACCTAGATTCCCGCACCGACCCGGACCATGAGTCCTGCCCGGCCAAGCCCTAAACTAGGTGTCAGTCAGGTGCCCCAACTCCATGAACTATGAGACGGTGGAATTTTTAAGTTCACTAGAAGGATTGAACCTGAGACATCAGTACGACCAAGCACTATGTCTCAAGCCCACAACCAACTGGGCTGCCCCCTTGGAGTGTATTGTTTCTTTCATATTACAGACCTTTTAGGGCACAAAATACTGTTTCCAGGAATTCTTTTTTCATTTTGGTTCTTTAATTTTCATTGTAGGTCCCATCACCCCCTAGAAGCAAAAGGTGCTCTATAGAGAAGGAAGAAAACACTCGCAGTAGGAGCTGGAAGCACAGTGAAGAACGTACTAACAAAAGTAGCACCATGGAGAAGGAAGAGAAACACTATAGAAGCTCTTTGGAGAAGGAAGAATCACATCGTAAAAGCTCTATGGAGAAGGGGGGTCGCAAAAGAAGCTTTGTGGACAGAGAAGAAAGCCATTACAAAAGAAGCACTACAGAAGGGGAAGAGCGGTCACGGTCTCATAAGAGGAGCTCTACAGACAAGGAAGAGAGCTCTCACCAAAGGCGGAGCTCCAAGGACAAGGAAAAGCACTCCCACCACGGCCATAGTAAACGGTCTCGCAGACGTGAGAGAAGTTCAAATGGTGAGGATCACTATACTGATTACTGAGATGCTGAATGCTGGCCACTATAGGGAAACGTTTGGTTTCAGTTAACTGCAGGTTTGAGTTGTGTATGTATAAACTGATGAGTCCATGCACTCACTTGGGTAAAAAATATGGATAACTTGCTTAAAATTGTAAAATACCGATTTCTGAAAATCTGAAGCTAATACTATATCGCTGTTGTTCAAGTGACATAATGGCTTCAGCACCTAAACGGATTGTGGATCAATGTGATTTCAGATATCCCATAATAGCTATCTATTTTGCCAAAAACTGCTCCTGCACTAAATTCCAAAATCCAGCGCGCCTAAAAACAGCATAATTATCAAATCTTTTAGCTGATTCATGGTCAATTTAAACATAGAGGTAATTCAAAAAGGAAGAAGGGGTAAAAAATCAAATTCAAAGACCAAATTAAATGAGGGAATTATTCAAACCTTCACTTGTTAGGAAGTTTGTTCTACTATTGATTGAGATCAAGCTCTCTGCAAATGCTTCCACTGTATAATCTGTTAAATCTTCTTGAAAACCATCAATCACATAATCTTTATATGTTCCATCAAAAAGTACAAATTTCTCGTCTAAAACTGACAAAATAAAATGACTGGCCTTGAGGGAACACAATGGCTGCAATACAGGAACTGAATTGGCTGATGACAATTTTCACACATTCTGTCAATGGAATTAAACAAAGACAGTCTCCTATGACTCTAATTGAATGGGATGAAGATAGAGAATGATCATCAAAATCATTTTCATTGGGCAAGGCTAAAATCATCTTTATACGGATTGAAACTAATTCTTCGAATGTGTCGAGTTTGGAAAATTTTGAACTATGGTTGGCTTGATCTCAAATTTCGGATACGTAGGCAGTCGAAACGATACAACCATTCTGGATCCTTATTGAAGGATTATATTTGGGACGATGGTTCGTTGGTAGTCCAAATCTTCGCCGAGGTGGAGAATTGTTGAAAAATCAAAAAAAAAATTTAACATGCATGATCTTCTAGCCGCAATGTTGGAAGCATTAATGAAGCATGTGGATGGAATTATGGAAATTGAAACCAAATGAGTTGGTGAAGCATGTGACAATTTGACAAATTCACAACAACTTTGACAATTTGGCAAATTGTTGGTGAGCACCGAATTTGTAACAATGCAAAATACTTCCTATAAATAGAGGGAGTTTTTCATTTGTTTAGCATCCTAAATTTGTCAAGCTTATAATTTTCTAAGATTTTGAGAGAAGTGTGTCTGTGGAATTTATATTTCCTACAGAGTGTGAGAGTATTGGGTATATTTGTGTTTCTAGGAAGTGAAATTCGTTACTCAAATATTGTACTCTAATAATTGTTAGTAATATAATTATTTTTCTCTTACTCTTGTAGACGTAGGCATATTGCCGAGCCACGTAAATTTTGTGTCATTTATTTTTCTGTAATTATTTGGTGCACTTGATTCCGCATTCCGCGCACAACACGTGCAAAAACCAAAGTGGATATTTCTTTTGAGTGTGATTGCCCAAGAATTTTGTTAAAAATATTGAAATTTGGTTTCAAAAATTTTCCAAGTATAGTCCTTCAAGAAAAGTCATGCATACCTACTATATTCTCTCTGTAAGATTGAGAAATTCACAAAAGCTTGAAGTCATCGATTGACTGAGCATAACCAGAGCCATGTACTGTTGTATCTATTTTGTTGAAAAGGTTCATAGTCTTTTGGTATTATTCTCTTGACCTCTGCGGTGCAACAATTGTATATAAAGAAAGCTTTTGTTTGAGTTTCAACTTCAATGGATAAGCACAACAAACCATTACAAGAACAGTGGATCCAAACGGAATCACAATAGCCTTTTCCAATTGGGAAATTAATAAGCCGATCGGCCATAATAATTTTGCTGTCCAGGTCTTTACAGAGAAGAGAGTTTCTTACTAAACCGTTGTGAATACCAGCAAGAACCAGTGTTTGTCTTTGTTGGTTTTGAGCTCGGTGCAACTTGAGAAACCAGGTATTGGTTATCAAAGCCATGAATGACTCCGATAAACATTTGAATCTGTATAAAGACTTGGTTTGCAGTTTTGCAAATATGTCAACAATGATATCCAGGGGAAGAGTCGCCTTTGCTTCTTCTGCAAGTTAAGCAAATACCCTAGGTTTTAATTTGTCTTCACATATTCGCAGCTTGCCAACTTCAGACTTAATGCTGGCTCAATTCTCTACCCAGACCACACCCGTGTGAGCCAGGCTGAATTGATACTATTTATGAATCTTCAATTAATGAACTTTTTGTACTTTAAGAATAAATCTTTGTTAAAATGAGATGTCTTTAAATAGCTTGAACCTTCAAGGTCAAAGTGGAAGAAAGAAAACATATTATTTATTTATTAATTACTATCCTCGTGCTTATTGTATAAAACTAATTAATATTATTCTTTCTTCAAAATTATGAGATTTCTACGAGTAGCCACGCAAACATGAGATACCATACTACACGTAGCCACTGAAAAGTTCCACGCAAACATGATTTAGTTGACGGTAAAAGGGTGCAGTTACCTCCACAAATTAATTATGGCAGGCTTCTCCTTCATCAAGAAGTAGCCCGCAGCATTTTTCAGAGACGAATCGCTTATTATAATAAATGCTTGCTTTGATTTCTTCACCACATTTTGGTAGTAAATTTGTATAAATACAAATATGTATTCTCTTACAGAAAACAAAACAATAATAAAAAGATCTTTGCTTTGATTTTGTTTTTGGTGAAACAAAACAAAACAATATATTTGATTTCTTCACCACATTTTCGCTTATTATAGATCTTTGCTCCACATTGCTCTAGAAAATCATGAGTTTCTTGAGGTAGTGGAGGTAAAGAAACAACATCTTCAGCTACAACAATCATTGAGGAGGAGAGCACGGCCATTATTCCACTGACAAGCAAAATGGCAATCTTCATAAAGGATTGAATCTCAAGGTTTGCCATATTACTTGTATATGCTTTTTTTTTTTCCAATCTCTAGTGTGTTTTTGGGTTGGTAATTTTTATGAATGAAGTTGAAAGTTCAAATGAGGCTCATCGATTTATTGGAAGAGAAATGAAGGTTTTAAGATTTTAAATAACGCGTTATGGGAACGTATGTTTTATTTGAAGTTCATTTAATTGAATTTAATGAACAAAGCTCCCAACGCTTCACATGTAGTCTACTCCATATTTATGATCAAGCACACTTCTATCTCTAGTAGTTTTTTTAATTATTCTGCTTTCCATCCTGGACAAAATGGACCAAGCCCTCCTGCTAGCTATTCTAATTGTCCGAATTTATTCACAAAGGATAACAAAATGATGTGTGCTTAGATTGACTGATTGAACTATTTAAGCAAACAGACCTAACAAGAACAAAACAGAGGATTTTCACGTTTAGCATGAAATGTACATTCACAGGAGCAACAAATCGGAGATGGCTCTACTTCAATCTGGTAACTGTAGAAGATTGCTGATACAAAGCTGACCTTCGTGATTACTGCTTCAGCGATTCAGTGACCAAATCCCAATTTCCATTGTTGTTTAAGACTCGAAATGAACATAAAAAATACAAATCTGAATCACAAAGCTTTCGGTAAGTGTAACACACAAACACACGAGGTTGAGATAAAAGCATAAGAAAGTAATGAAATAGAAATTAATTAGAGTGTCGGACTCACAGAAGAAAATAGGATATGAGGAAAGATGGAACGTTGATTTGGTCTCTGCAAATTCTCTTACTACTTGATTCCAGTTGCTTTTCATCGTATCGGCCAGCGCTTCCAAAAGTTCCACCCGTGCAGGCCTTATCAAATTTCGTAAATCTGGTGCAGTCTACTTCACTGGTGGCGGCAAATTTGAGAGTTTGGGTTTGGTCCGGATGGAATTTGCATATACTGGAGCCACCCCACAACTTGTAACTTTTGCTTTTATGGTCAACCTCCAGACGAGAGCCATCATGGTCAAGATAGTAAAGGGCGAACTCCAATTTGACAGCAGTATGGTGGTCGCCAACAGGAAGCCCAATACTCCAACAGGAATCGAATCCAAGCATTAGATGATCTGAGTCAACAGTATCGTACATAACCAACCAGCAATCGGGATGAACAAGTTTTTTTTCCAAACGGTATCTACACACGACTTGGAAATATTGGGCGCTACTGGCTTCAGGATCTTTCTCAAAGACAATAACAGCACAAAGAGCAAATCCTACGAAGTCTTTATTACAACGCTGTGGCAGTTGAATAGTTATCGAAGATCCTGAACGTTGGTTGATGAACCACTCTGGAATTTTATTTCCAGGTACAATGATGCTGCTTTCAAGTGGTGTAAAAAATTCCTGTAAATGTGAAACTCATTATGATTACTTTATAGAGAAGACAAAGAGCAAAGCCTGAGCAAGAGAAAAACAAATGCGTACCATGTCATAGTATGGTCTCTGAGATACAGCTGTTTAGATGTTGAAGATGCACCAAGAATAATGCAACTTCCTTTAATTAAAATTTAAGCCCTTGCAACCTTGCTAAAGAATAAATATTTAGAAAAATTGAAGTTGAAATCCTTTAATTATTTTTTTTTCTCTTTTGGTCCCCTTAACAATTTGGAGAAGACCGAAAATATCCTTCAGACATCAAATTTTCCCAATAAGGCATGGAGATGAAGGTGCACCTCTGTTATGAACAACACGGTTTCTCAGGTGTAGATGTAAAACCAAATCAATTTATATATTTTCAACATCGATCCCTTATTGGATAGATCTTGCATTTTCAAGACCAGACCATAAGTATTGTTGAAAGTGAATCAGAAGCAGCCTTAAAAGTGCGTTCTTGCTGTTGTTAGTTTCCAGTTTCATCACCTAAGTTCCCACATGCATCACTTAAACTGACTGGAGGTCACAAGCAGGGCTGTTAAGCCGTTAATCTTTTGCGGGAAGCGACAAAGAGCTCGGGTAGGCTGGTGGTTACACCATTTTCTCGAGAGAGGCAATTGGTAAGGGGTTTTTTCTTCAAGTTTGTACTCAGTGGTATTAAAAACAATTTTTGTGCCTTGCATTAAAAAATCGGTAGAGAAATTGACTTGTTTATGGGATGGGATTACGTCATATCAGGTGACTGAATCATCACAAATTCTGTTTTGTCGATTGTTCTGGTTTAATCTGTTTTCCCATGTCTTGAGTCTTTCAACTGTGTTCATATTCTTGATCTTGAGGGGGGTTTGTTTTGCAGAGATTAAGCATAATAGGAAAAAACCTTGAATGAAATGCTTCCCTGATAAAAATGTAAACTAGATACGCTTATAGCTGTGAACCAAGAAAATGACTCAAGCATGCAGAAAGAACTAATTTTTCCCGGCATAAAACATTCTCTATTATTCATTGACATTTATAGTACTATGAGCAGAGATGAAGTATTTCTCTACATCCAGCATCGACAGCTGATAGTTGATCACACATCATTACAAAACTGACAGTTTGTCTTATTGTTCATGAATCAGGAGTCATCAATCCTTCAGTCCTCATCACCAAGGTGTCCTGAAAGTTCTTGCTCAACAAGCCAACCAGGGAACTTATTGCTGACCCTTTGATTCATTATTGATCTCGATTCTCTGATTGCTGTAGAATTCAAATGTGATGTATCCCAAAATGCTTCACTGAGGCATTCCGTCGAACATAATCTGAAAACCAACAAACACCATCTCATTTTAACTATTCTACAAGATGCTGCTCTGTTCAGCTCTGCCAGAAGATCATCCGTGTTTACAACTGCTCTCATGGTATAGAAATACAAATGCCATAAAGATATCGTCAGTGTACATATGTCCTAAAAGCCCAGCCATCTTGCAAGCCAAAAAAAAAAGGGGTAATGCGGTCATACTTATCAAGCATGAATTAAATTCCATTCAAAATTGTCCTCTTTTATGCCTTGGAAGGCACAGAACCATAAACATTTGGAGGTTTCTAATGGTCTCATAAAGTACACAAACCAAAATTACAAAGAAAACTATCTACAAAAATTGAATGACAACCAAAAATATAAAGAACAACCTAAAAACAAATGCCAATTTTCCATAGTCTATGAACGTGATGCTACATAGTTTCGCTATAGTATACTCAAATATGCATCAGAAAGTTAAGGTAGTACTGGATCATGGAAATAAACTGTGAACATAAGGAAATACTAGGCATCTTTTGGTGTAAAAAATTTGTGCAACAGCAACTTATAACCCAAGCGATTATAAAGCAGTTTGGTTTAAGCTATTTCTGGAAAAAATTTGCAGAAAATGCAAAAAATAGAAAGTAGATAATTGATTAAAAATAATCCCAGCTTCCAGTTCCAGTAGGTCCGACGAGGGGGCAGGCTCCGGCTCAGGGGCCGGAGGTCGGTTCAGATCGATAGCAGGTTCAGTTAGTCAGGGTTGACTTGATCTCTGTGAATTCTCTTGGAATTCGGTTCCAGTCCCCCTTCGTCAGATCTGCCAACACATGTAGAAGGATCATCTAAAATGAAAAGAGGGGCTCCCCAAGTCAGCCCCCAGTCCCAAACCCAGCAAATTCCAAAGTACATGTGTCAAATTTTGTGTTATTGGGACACAAATACACTGGAGACACACCACAACTTCTCAACCCGTGATGCACTGGGAATCCAGCTATTTTATCTACAATGTCGAAGTGAAATGAGACAATTCCAGCTCGTTGACGATAAGCATCAGGTAGCCCAAGATTCCAAAAGGGGAAAAAACCAAGTATGACATGATCCGAGTCAATGGAGACGTCAGGGCTAAAACGCCATTGCTCATCAAAATGTATGGCTTCAAAGCGTGTCTTTATTTTAAATCTGTAGCGACATAGGACTTCTATTTCACCTTCCCCACTGACAACACAAAAAGCAAATCCGATGAAGTTTCTTTCTATGTTAGAACATTGCTGTGGCCATCGAAGTGTTATTGAAGATCCTAAACTTCGATGAATAAACCAATCAGGAATTTCACTTCCAGGTAAACAAAGGGTGACTTCAACTGCATGAGCAAATTCCTCATCTGAATCCCAAAGGACTTGTTGACATAGTTTCAGCGATTGAACTATCATATACTGCATTCTCTCCTTTGAATCTGCCAGAATTTTGATGTTTCTGTTTTCATTCAGTTTGAGGCAGTTGCTAAAATTGAAGTTCGTAGATACCCTTGAACTTTGTTTTAAGGGCACGGGGAGTATTTCCATTATGGATCTATCTAATTCTTGTGGCCATGAAGGAAGCTTTGGCAAAGATTGAAGCCTCTTGCAATTGCTTGCTATTAACATCTCTAGAAACAATGGAAGCTCTGATAATGACTGAAGCATTTTGCAATTTCCCAAGTGAAGGTATCTCAGCTCTGGTAATGACGGAACATTTTCTATTGCAGTCTCCCGTAAGTCTAGTTTTCTTAGATTTGGGATTTCAGATGGTTGTGGGATCCTGGTGAGAAATTGGGAGTTGCGTAGGTCGACAAATTTTAAATTGAGAGCCTTCTGTTAAAAAAAGATAATTACTATGTTAAATTACTATGCATCAATAAAATTGTCAATTAATTAAATAAATGTAAAGAAAGAAAAATTTGGTAATAGTAATACAACATACCTTTTCTCCTTCCCAAATTTGCTGAACTTTGCTATAAGGCAAATTCAGTTCAATAAGATACTCTGGCTCAAAATAAAATGGCAGTGTTTTCAAAGGATATCCATGCCAATGGAGATATCTCAATTTCGCAGGAAGATATTTAAGAACTTGATCAAGAAGCACTCTAAAACTCATGGTTGAAAGATCACAATGCTCTGGAATGTAGAATTTAAGCCATTTGAGATTTGACATATTTTCAAAGGCTTCAAAACCCAAACGTATCTCCTTTGTTTTGGACAAATCAAGGAATATGCCCTCAATTGCATCAGTACCCTTTTAAACAAAGCAAAGAATGACTGAATGAGTAAGCATAAATTCTACAAAAACTTTTGAAAAGTTGATTAAGTGCTTCCTAATTGAAGAATAAAATGCACATAAAATCTACAATTATTAAAGTATAGGTCATTTTACTTGGTTCTTAGTGCCAAAACATTTAAGCATTATGACCGGCCTGTCAAAATTGGCTGCAGCATCTAGAAGCTGCATTTAGAAGGTTTGAAGAAGCAAAATGGTTAGCACTTGGCTTTGAAATTCTAGATGTTGTAATGTTTGGTAAAAGAAAAGAAAAATTCAAAGCTAAAAATCCGAAGTTTGAAATTTTTGAGCTGTATGACTTGAAGTTTATGTCCACTTGTGTTGACTTTTGAGGCAAAGTTTTGCCTATAAATACAAGCTCTCAATCTAGAGCTTGTATCCAATTCCATCAAGAGAGAAGCATTGCTTTCCTTTAGTGTTGAGAGTATTAAGAGTTTAATAAACTCTTGAGTGATTAGTGTTCTGAGAGTTTGGGTGTATTGGGATTTTGGGAAGTGAACTAAAATACTACAATACTTGAAACTCTTTTTCACTAGTAAAATATTTCCTTCTGTTTTCGCCCGTGGACGTAGGCTAAAAGCCGAACCACGTAATTTGTGGTATTCTCTTTTGTGCTTGTTCTTTATTTTTTCTTCCAATTTTATTTTAGCTGCAGTGCTACTTCACCCACTAATTTCCTAACAGTGGTATCAGAGCTATTGGTTGTATTTTTTGGAGTGGGGTACTATTCACGTATACGGCACTGTTCATGTATATGGTACTATTCACATATATGATACTATTCACGTGAAACAGTGGGAGCGATCCAAGAATTTTACGGTGCAAAGCAAGGAATAGTGGTGTGAGTAAAATAACTGTGTGGTTTTGTACATGTCTAGGAAAGTTCTGTCACAAAGGCGATAAGAGCTTAAGGAGTCTGGATTTTAAGTAGGACCATTATGACCCCTCCAGTCTTTCTTGGGAACTTTCCTAGTGTGCATTCTCACACATACTCACAACTATTCAAGGTGGTACACTAGCTTGTGTGCGGCATTTATCAACAAAATGGTGGCAAAATATGAAATTGAGAAATTTAACGGAAATAATTTTTTGTTGTGGAAAATAAAGATGAAAGCTGTATTGAGGAAAAATAATTGCCTGGCAGCAATTGGAGAAAGGCCCATAGAGATAACTAATGACAAGTGGAACGAGGTAGACGGCAACGCCATTTATGATCTACACTTGATACTTGCAGATGGAGTATTATCCAGTGTGGCAGAGAAAAATACAGTGAAGGAAATATGGAATACTCTCACAAAATTGTACGAGGCCAAGTCACTACACAACAAAATCTTCTTGAAGAGGAAACTCTATACTCTTCGAATGGCGGAATCTACAATGGTGACCAACCACATCAATACCTTGAAGACTCTATTTTCACAACTCACAACGTTGAGTCATAATATAAAGGAAAATGAATGTGCAGAGCTTCTACTTCAAAGTCTACCAGATTCGTATGATCAACTCATTATCAACCTGATGAACAATAATCCAGTGGACAGTATACTTTTCGACGATGTTGCAGCCTTTATATTAAATGAGGAGAGCAGGTGGAAAAATAAGAAAAACAGACAAGCAATTTCGCAGCAAGCGGAGGCGCTATCACTGACGAGAGTGAGATCAACAGAACATGGCCCCAGGGGGAGTCACAATAATGGTAGATCAAAATCCAGAAGTAAGAAAAATGTTAAATACTACAACTGTGTCAAGAAAGAGCACGCTAAGAAAGAGTATTGGAGTAATCAGAAGAGAAGAGAGGGCAAAGAACCTGAGTCATCAAATGCTAAGGGGTGTGTAGCAAGTACCTCGGATGATGGCGAAATTCTCTACAGCGAGGCAACAACTGTTTCAAAAGACAGAAAACGACTATCTGATGTCTGGCTTATAGACTCAGGAGCTACCTAGCATATGACCTCTCGGAGAGAATGGTTCCACACATATGAACCTATCTCAGGAGGATCTGTATATATGGGAGATGATCATGCCTTAGAGATCGCTGCTATTGGTACTATCAAAATAAAAATGTTTGATAGTACAATTTGCACAATTGGGGAGGTACGACATGTCAACGGCCTGAAGAAAAATTTATTATCTTTGGGATAAATGGATAGTCATGGGTACAAAACTCATGTGGATAATGGAATTATGAAGATTATTAAAGGGGCGCTTGTATTGATGAATGCAGAAAAGATCAGTGCTAATATATTCATGCTTAAAAGAGAAACACTACAGGAGGCTGATGCGTGTGTCGCATCATATGGAGAAGAGTCAACGATGATGTGGCATCTCAAACTTGGCCACATGTCAGAACAAGGTTTAAAGATTCTCTATGAGGGAAAATTACTTCCGGGGCTCAAATCGGTAAGTTTACCATTTTACGAGCATTGTGTTACAAGTAAGCAGTATAGATTAAAATTCAGTAGATCTATTGCTAGATGTAAATGCATTCTAGACTTGATTCATTCTGATGTTTGGGAATCACCGGATATATCCATGGGAGGTGCAAAGTACATGGTGACTTTCATTGATAATTATTCCAGAAGATGTTGGGTGTATCCAATTAAGAAAAAGTTATATGTATTTCCAGTATTTAAAGAATACAAAGCGTGGGTGGAACTTGAATCTGGAAAAAAGATCAAGTGCTTGAGGATAAATAATGGTGGAGAGTATACAGACGGCGAGTTTCTTGCTTTCTGTAAGCAAGAAGGTATTTAGAGGCAGTTCACGGTGGCATACACTCCTCAACAAAATGGAGTGGCGGAGCGGATAAACAGAACTCTTACAGAAATAATAAGAGCTATGTTGAAGACTGCTGGTCTACTCAATTCATTCTGGGCAAAAGCAGCCAAAACTACCTGTTATATAGTAAATCGATCGCCATCTACAGTTATTGGGCTGAAGACAACGATGGAGATGTGGACTGGCAAACCAGCTGATTATTCCTACTTACATGCATTTGGATGTCCTGTGTACGTGATGTATAATGCCTAAGAAAGAACAAAATTGGATCCAAAATGTAGAAGATGTATCTTCTTGGGGTATACTGATGGAGTAAAGGGGTATCGTCTGTGGGGCCCCACTACCCACAAAATTGTCATAAGCAGAGATGTTAACTTTGTAGAAGATCAACTGCAAAATGAGAGATGAGGATGGTGGCACTGCAAAAGAAAAGTCAGAGATTGTGTCAGTATATATGGAAAATAATCTAGAAGATTCAGATTCTTCTGAAGTAGCACCAGAGCACGAGGAACAAAAACCAGTCGAGACCGAGACTTCAGAAGTTCGTTGGTCAACTCGTGAAAGACGACCACCGGCGTGGCACTCGGCGTATGTCACAGAGATCAATGTTGCGTACTGTCTTCTAACAGAGGATGGAGAGCCTTCAACTTTTCATGAAACTTTAGAAAGCTCAGATGTTACTTTGTGGATGACAACAATGCAGGAAGAAATTAAAGCTCTACACAAGAACAAGACATGGAAACTTGTACCACTACCACGTAGAAAAAGAGTCATTGGAAACAAATGGGTCTATAAGATCAAACGTGATGATAATGATCAAATTGAGCGGTATCGTGCAAGATTGGTGATGAAAAGATATGCTCAGAAAGAAAGTATTGACTTCAACGAGATATTTTTCCTAGTGGTTCGACTCACAATAGTCAGAATAATCTTGGCGATGTGTGCTACATTTGACTTACATCTAGAGCAGTTAAATGTGAAAACTACATTTCTTCATAGAGAGCTTGAAAAAGAAATATATATGCTCCAACCAGAAGGTTTTACATAAACAGGAAAGGAGAACTTGGTTTGCAGGTTAAACAAATCTCTATACGGTCTCAAACAGGTGCCGAGGTGTTGGTATAAGAGATTTGATTCCTTCATCATGAGCCTTGGATACAACAGACTCAGTTCATACCATTGTGCATATTACAAGAGGTTTGAAGAAAATGATTTCATTATTTTGTTGTTGTATGTGGATGACATGTTGGTAACAGGCCCCAACAAAGATCGAGTCCAAGAATTGAAGGCACAGTTGGCTAAGGAGTTTGAAATGAAGGACTTGGGACCAGCAAACACAATTCTAGGGATGCAAATTCACCGAGACAGAAATAACAGGAAGATTTGGCTTTCACAGAAGAATAACTTAAAGAAAATCTTGAGGCGCTTCAACATGCAAGATTGTAAGTCAATTTCTACCCTACTTCCTGTTAATTTCAAATTATCCTCAAGTATGTGTCTTAGCAATGAAGCAGATAGGAATGAGATGTCTCGAGTACCGTATGCATCAGCAGTGGGAAGTTTGATGTTTGCTATGATATGTACAAGACCAGACATTGCACAAGCAGTGGGAGCAGTTATTCGATACATGGCGAATCCTGGTGGAGAGCATTGGATAGCTGTAAAGAGGATTCTGAGATATATCAGAGGAACCTTAGATGTTGCATTATATTATGGAGGATCAGAGTTTACTGTCAGGGGCTATGTGGATTCAGATTTTGCAGGAGACCTTGATAAAAGAAAATCCACTACTGGTTATGTGTTTACACTTATGGGAGTAGCTGTAAGCTGGGTTTCAAAACTGCAGACTGTTGTGGCTTTATCGACAACAGAGGCAGAGTACATGGCAGTTACACAAGCTTGCAAGGAAGCTATTTGGATACAAAGGTTATTGGAGGAGCTCGGGCACAAACAAGAAAAAATTTATGTGTTTTGTGATAGTCAAAATGCATTGCACATTGCAAGGAATCCAGCCTTTCATTCCATGACAAAGCACATAGGAGTTTAGTATCACTTCGTTCGTGAAGTAGTGGAAGATGGAAGTGTGGATTTGCAGAAAATCCATACCAAAGAAAACTAGCAGATGTTTTGACCAAGTCGATAAATGCTGACAAGTTTATCTGGAGTAGATCCTCTTGTGGCCTAGTAGAAACGTAAGCAACATGATTATGGCGAAGCAGAAAAGATGGTGTGGAGATTGATTGTTTTTCAATCTAATCTCCAAGTGGGAGAATGTCAAAATTGGCTGCAGCATCTAGAAGGTTTGAAGAAGTAAAATGGTTGGCACTTGGTTTTGAAATTCTAGATGTCGTAATGTTTGGTAAAAGAAAATAAAAATTCAAAGCTAAAAATCCAAAGTTTGAAATTTTTGAGCTGTATGGCTTGAAATTTATGGCCACTTGTTTGACTTTTGAGGCAAAGTTTTGCCTATAAATACAAGCTCTCAATCTAGAGCTTGTATCCAATTCCATCAAGAGAGAAGCATTGCTTTCCTTTAGTGTTGAGAGTATTAAGAGTTTAATAAACTCTTGAGTGATTAGTGTTCTGAGAGTTTGGGTGTATTGAGATTTTGGGAAGTGAGCTAAAATACTACAATACTCGTAACTCCTTTTCACTAGTAAAATATTTCTTTCTGTTTTCGCCCGTGGACGTAGGCTAAAAGTCGAACCACATAATTTCTGGTATTCTCTTTTGTGCTTGTTCTTTATATTTTTTTTCAATTTTACTTGGTTCTTAGTGCCAAAACATTTAAGCATTATGACCAGCCGGGGGAAATAATAAAATGATAAATAAAATTAACACTTAACAGAACCGTTATAACATCAAGGGGATTAGAATGAAATTTTAAAATAGGATGGGGGTTTTGTTCGATTAGTTATTTGCTTTCTCTATGTAGAAAGGGGTGAGCTCTTTCTGACCCTAAAAAACTGACCAAGGCTTTTAAGTAAAAGTTTCAAACAAAATGAGAGGATAGCGAATGGGATTATATTTTATATTATTTAGGGGTTTACGTTGTTTTGTTCGTACAAATAACTTTGACTAAGGATGTATAGAGAGAAAAATTATGTCAAATAAGTTGATCCGTACCTTATTTTTTGTTAGCACGTCATAGACATCTTCGTGATCCCATAGCCTGCTCCGTTTGCCTGGTTCTTCAGATTCTTCGCGAACAATCGTTTGACCCATTTCTTGCAATAAATCATGCATTTGCAACCTCTTATACGATATTGTAATGAGTGACTTGTCAGCAAGGAATTCCAGTTCATAGCGCAGAGACGTAGGCTTGTCTTGTATCCTTGTCACATTGTCCACTTGTTCTCCTTTGAAGAAACATGCAATGTCAAGAAATATTTTCCTATGTTTGGGACTTAGCTCATCATAACTGATTTTCAGCACCTTATAAATTCTAGGTTCAGAAATCAGTGTCAAGTCATGCAATTTATTGTACCATTGTTTTTTGCTCTTTTGTCTCAGGGAAGAACCCAATACTTCAAGAGCTAACGGATTGCCATCAGCATAACATGCTACTTTCTTTGAGAGCTCCAGAAGATCATCAGAGCGGTTTTTTCGACTTAAAGCTTTTCTACAAAAGAGCTCACAAGCTTTATCGTGTTCCAATCCCTTGACCTTGTACACAATACTATTGACTCCAAGTACTCCTCTATTTCTAGTGGTTATAATAATTCTACTTCCAGGTCCATATAGATTTAGCTGTCCAACTAAACTCTCTAATTCTTGGATGAAGTTGTCATCAACATCATCAAGAACGATCAGCACTTTACTCCGCCGAAGCCTTTTCCATATATATGAGTTGATAGTAAGAGTTCCTATTTTGAGATTACTTTCTCCTAATACTCGAGAAATGGCCTCATCTCTAACATAAAGGGCTCCCATTTTTCTTGATTCTTCTTTGACGTTTCTCATGAAGCACTTGCCGTCAAAGTGGTTTGAATATTCTCTAGAAGAAATTTGGTGGAAAACAGCTTCAGCAATGGCTGTTTTGCCAATACCGCCCATGCCCCAGATTCCTACGATTCGAACATCATCCAATTCCAGACACAGCAGCGATTTGATTCTCTCAATTTGTGAATTGAATCCGACGTAGCCATCAAAATTAGGTGGGTCTGCCAAGTCTTCCAATTTCTTAGAAATATCTTCAGCAATCTTTTCCACAAGTTCCGCATCATTCCTAGCAAGTGTTGTTCAAGATATAAATACAATGATGATGAGTCAAAACAGACCAAGCTAGGCCTATAAAGCATTAATGTTCTTTCTTTCATTGATAAAAACAAAAGGAAGAGTTAAAAGAGTTACCTGAATGACCTGGAATCATGAAATCCAGATATATTTGAAGCTTGGGTCAATGAATCCCACCATTTCTGAACCCGGACCTCACATGGAATCCTTTCGTGGTGAACAAAAGCTTCTCCAAAACTCCCCATCTGCTTTCGCATATCAGATGGATCTACTTTGTAGAAAACCGGTACCACAATTTGGCCATTCCTCTTCTTGCAATCAAGAATCCTGACAAGTTCATCGAGGCACCATGTTGAAGAAGCATAGTTTTTTGAGAAGATGATTATAGAAATATCTGATGTTTCGATTGCACTCAAAAGGGCAGGCGAGATCTCTTCTCCTCTCCGAAGTTCTTCATTATCTATGAAGAACTGTATTTGTTTCCGACGTAAAGCTTCAACTACATGGCTGGTGAAGCCCGTACGGGTATCCTCCCCGCGGAAACTGAGGAAGACATCAAATTTGCTTTGAGCATTGAGGTTTGTAGAAGATGAAGCCATGGATGAAGAAACAGAGCTTCAAAGTAGATGATGGATCGGGTCAATATGCTTTATTATTATTATTATTCAGAGTAAGAAGACCATAAAGAAAAGGCAAAGTCAGAAATAATGAGAGTGCAGTAGCCAGTAGCATTGCTCTTTGTCACGCGCGTGAAAATGTTATAATCAACACCCCAAAGCTTTTTCCATTCGAAAGAGATAACGAGAGTGAATGGGCCTGGTCTTATGTTTACTGGAGCGAGCTAGCATTTCTCATAGAGTTTACTAACTACAACCAAGAAATAGCAGCAAAGCCATCAATTGGATTATGCAACCATATTTTAACTGAATTATATATAAGGCAGAGCCATAAATGTGGGATAAAAGGTTTGAATTTCTAATCGCATTTGTTCTGATAGAGCTGGAATATCTCAATTCATCACAACTTTTCATCTTCTATTTGTAATGAACATAACTTTACGATTCTCCGGATTCATTGAATCAAAGAGATACAACCATTACAAAGCAGAGTTTTTTTTCTTTTGTGTGTGTGTGTGTGGGGGGGGGGGGGGGTGAAATTATGGCTCCCCCTAAACCAAAAACCCCCCCCCCCCCCCCCCTTTTCCCTTTTTTTTTTTTAAAAAGTTTTTGCCCAGGTAAAAAAAAATAATGTTGCATATAGCATCACGTACAAAATGTCAAATAAATAGATTCTTACCTTATTTTTCTTTAGCACTTGATAGACATCCTTGTGATCCCATAATTTGCTACGTTTGCCTGGTTCTTTGAAAGATTCTTGACGAATAATTGTCTTACCTATTTCTTGCAACATATCATGCATTTGCAGCCGGTTGTCAGAAATTGTAATGAGTGACTTCTCAACAAGAATGTTCAGTCCATTGCGCATTGATGTAGGATCATCTTGTACCCTTGTCACAAAGTCTACATCTTCTCCTTTGAAGAAACATGCTACATCAAGAAATATTTCCTTCTCTTCCCAATTTAGTCCATCATAACTGATTTTCAACACCTTATAAATATTGGGATCAGTAATCAATTTCAACTTATGCAATTTATCTTTCCACTGTTCTTTGCTCTTTTGATAAAGAGAAGAACCCAAAACTTGAAGAGCTAATGGATTGCCATTGGCATAATGCGCTACCTCCTCTGAGAGCTCCAGGAGATCAGGAGAGCGATTGTTTTGTCTAAAGGCTTTTCTACAAAAGAGCTCAAGTGCAGAATTGTGTTTCAACCCCTTAACCTCATATACGCTTTGTACTCCACGTTTATAAAGTAGCCGTTTATCTCTAGTAGTTATAATGATTCTACTTCCAGGGCTAAATAGATCTAAACATGCAGCAAAACTTTTAGAGTTATCATCGACATCATGAAGAACGATCAGCACTTTCCTCTGTTGGAGCCTTTTCTTGATATTTGGGGTTATAGTGGGAGTTCCTATTTTGATATTTTCTCCCATTACTTGAGAAATAACCTCATCTCGAACATGTATTACTCCCATTTTGCTTGATTCTTCTCCGACGTTTTTCATGAAGCACTTGCCTTGAAAATCCCCAGAAATTTGGTGGAAAATAATACTAGCAATGGTTGTTTTACCGATTCCACCCATGCCCCAAATTCCTAAAATTCGAACATCACCCAATTCGAGACATAGAAGTGATTTAATTTTCTCGATTCGCGAATTTAATCCAACCAAGCCACTTAAATCAGTTGAATCTGACATATCTTCCACTTTCTTGGAAATATCTTGAGCAATCTTTTCCACATG
>NW_006262339.1:39315538-39378244 GCF_000493195.1 Citrus x clementina
TGATCAGTGCATCCCTCCATTTCTGAACCTTATCTGGGAAGTTCCTTTCATGGCGAACAAAAGCTTCTGCAAAACTGCCCTTCTGTTCGAGCACATCAAATGGATCTACTCGGTAGAAAACTGGTACCACAATTTGGCCATTATTCTTTTCCAAGCAATCAAGAATCTTGACAAGCTCATCGAGGCACCATTTGGAAGAAGCATAGTCTTCTGAGAAGATAATTATCAAAATTAATGATGTTTCGATTGCATCCGAAACAGCAGGCGAAATCTCATTTCCTTTTTCAACTTCCTTTTCATCATCAATGAACAATTCTATTTGTTTACGACGTAAAGCTGCAGCTAGATGGCTCCTAATGCCAGTACGAGTATCCTCCCCTCCAGAACTGAGGAAAACATCATACTTGCATTTAGCAGTAAAGCTAGAAGATAAACAAGAAGTTGAAGCCATGGACGAAGGAAAATTAGGTGGGTCTGCCATGTCTTCCAATTTCTTAGAAATATCTTCAGCAATCTTTTCCACAAGTTCCGCATCATTCCTAGCAAGTGTTGCTCAAGATATAAATACAACGATGATGAGTCGAAACAGAACAAGCTAGGCATATAAAGCATTAATGTTCTTTCTTCCATTGATGAAAACAAAATGAAGAGCTAAAGAGTTACCTGAATGACCTGGAATCATGGAATCCAGATATATTTGAAGCTAGGGTCAATGAATCCCTCCATTTCTGAACCCGGACCTTATCCGAAAAGTTGCTTTCATGGTGAACAAAAGCTTCTCCGAAACTCCCCCTCTGTTTTCGCACAGCAGACGGATCCACTTTGTAGAAAACCGGCACCACGGTTTGGCCATTCCGTTTCTTGCAATCAAGAATCCTGACAAGTTCATCGAGGCACCATGTTGAATAAGCATAGTTTTTTGAGAAGATAATTATGGAAACAGCTGATGTTTCGATTGCCTTCGAAACGGCAGGCGAAATCTCATCTCCTTTCTGAGGTTCTTGTTCATCATCAATGAACAATTCTATTTGTTTACGACGCAAAGCTGCGGCTAGATGGTCCCTAATGCCAATACCAGTATCCTTGCCTCGGAAACTGAGGAAGACATCATACTTGCTTTTAGCAGTAAAGCTAGAAGATAAAGAAGAAGATGAAGCCATGGACCAAGGAAATTTTCCAGATTTTAGAAAACGAAACAGAGATTCTTTTCTTGGATACAAGATGTAATAATCAAAATAGTTTTGAAGTAAATAGAATAATATCAATTAGATACTTGTAACTTACTTTTTTTTTTTTTGTGGGGGTGGTTGGAGGAGATGAGTATGGAGTCCAATTTTCATAGACGACATAAGGGTAAAATTATGGTACCAGGTACCATACCACAGCTGAATCCAGCCTACAATGATTCCCATAGCTAGATTCAACGGCTGGATTCAGCTGTGGTATGATACCACTGTAGTATTATAGTTGGACCCATGACATAAACGTGCCAATTGCACCCGGTACACCTCCATACTTCAAAAATTATCTCAATACCCTAAAATCTGTTTTTGCCAAAATTTTCATCGATACCCTTTAAAAACTGATAGGAAATTACTAAGCTATCCTCATTTTAAAACATTTCAACTCAACGGACAGCACCTCTCCCTTCTCTACTGAAGCAAACAAACACTCATCTGCTGTAATTCCCTCCATTATCAAACTCAAACAAACAAACACTGCAATTCCCTCACCGGTATCACCTCTACCGAAACAAACATTCATTCTCCATACATGGTAAATCGAACTTCAACACGAGCAAACTAAGCCTGAGAAGGGGAAGCTGCCACAACTGAGAAAGTGAAGCATAGTTCGTCACTACATAATCGCCGGAGAGAGTTGATCATTTACTGCAAAATTGTCAGAATGTAACTAGTTGAGACAAGTAATTCCATGTAATTAGTTTTCTTGTTAATATTCAAGGGAAAAAAACAAAAAGCTAGAGTTTTATATTGAAAAAATATATTAATTAGTTGTGGGTCTCTCATAATATGTTCGAAAATAAATTTCTAGTTGTTTTGCTGCATGCAAATTGTGAAAAATTAATGGATTGTGCTGATTATAATTTTGTTTTGTAACACAAGATTTGGTCGTGTAAGGTTATGTAAGATTCAAGGTTGTGTATTACACGACCTTCATGTATTACACAATTACACGACCTTCATGTATTGCACGATTACACGACCTTCATGTATTGCACGTTTACACACCTTCATGTATTATATAATTACACGATCTTCTTGTATTACACAATTACATGACCTTTAATTCCACATTTTGTTTCTTGTCAATAGAATCTACACATTACATTTAGTTTAATTAGGCTCACAATAAATTGGAATGGTGCATATACCTTTACCTTGTGAAATGTCATTAGTTAAAGAGATTCTTAATTTCTAATTATAAGCCATGGTAAGTCATGATATGTCTAGTTATGAGTGGAAATATTTTATCACTGCGAATGGTGTTCTTATGTGTATAACATTATATTAATTTCCTATAGTTGATATTTTTTTTTCTTAATTGATTTCATGGATTAATTATATGCAGGCATTCCTCATGTATGCTTGTATGCTTGGCCAGAGGAAGAAAGCACTTTGAAGATAAAAAAAAAAAAAAAAAAACTTTTTAAATGGCTGTAATATGTTTAATTGTGACTTTAAAATTACACGAATTTTTCCATTAATCATTAAATTAATTTAGTTCTTTAAAGACTTAATTTGTGCTAAGAATTTATATTTGCTGCTATGCCAAAAATGTCAACGAAAATTATTAAAAAAAAAGAAGTGAAATTAAATTGGAATCTAAAAAAATTCTACATCATCATTGGTTTGAATTGTAACTGGTGGCATAGGATCAGATGTCTTAAGTTTGAACTTCATTGTGATTTCGAATTCCGAAGTATCTATATCAATAACTTCAGCTATCTTCTCCACCAATTCGGCATATGTTGTCGATCGTGGTATCATTATCCCTTTAGCCTTTGAACCTTTGAACTTATACTCGTCATTTTGCTCAATCTATCCACCATTGAAGAGAATAGGCACACGTACCAAAACCATATCTGATGATACAATAAAAACAATAATATTAAATTTCATATACAAGTAACTACACGGCCTACATGACCTACACGACTATATTACTTACACGACTTACACGACTATATTTCTTACATGACCTACACGACTATATTTCTTACATGACCTACACGACTTACACGACTATATTTCTTACATGACCTACACGACTTACACGACTATATTACTTACACGACCTACATGACTAACTATATGACGTACACAGTATCAAAAGAATGCACGACTCGAAACATTTTCGCCATAAATAAGTTATATTGCTGAAAAAAAATAATTAAACAACCTACATTGCATATATTTCTACGTATAAGAAAAAATGGTGAAAATAAAACATTGTAATGTGAGGAAAATTTCTAAATTTTCCTAAAAATTAAAAAATTTAAAACCCAACAACATTAACATACCTTATTAGGTTGTTTAATAAGCAATGCACCTTTAAATAAAGAGTGGGTGTTAAAGAAATGAATACATAATTATATTTGTGTAAGAAGTTATGAGAGATTTTGAGAGATTCTAAGAGATTTTGAAAGAATCGGCAGAAAAAATAGATTTTGGTAAAAGAAATGAGGAAAGAAATATGAAGACAATTCATTGAGTGAATTTGATGCATTCATTAAGGGTATTTCCCACTTTGCTCACATTTGTTAGGGTATCCATGAAAACTAAAAAGGGAGGGGGTATTTAAATAATTTTGAAACTATTAAAGGGTATTTAATTAAAAACCCCGACATAAACTTGGAATAATTATTAATTATATAGTTGGATTATTGACATGACGTTGATATAGTCCGCTGGCTGATACAAATGACAGGAAAATAACACATTGGATTACTATCAAGATTTATCCTTTTAATATCTCATTTTGTACTTGATACTACAAATTCAAATAATAACACATAATTGAAAGATAAATCTATTTCGGTAAAGAAATTTTCAAATCTTACTTATGTTTTAATTTTTTTTAAAAAAAAAAAATCAACTTCAAGGATACATAATTAAAGAGAATTTGATAAGATGAGTGGCATCGCTCTGCCTTTCGTAGGTAGAGCGGCGGTATTCATTTAATCAAAATTTCATATTTAAATACTCAAACCTTTTATCTAAAAAAATAAAAATAAAGATGAAGAGATATCCACACTTAATAATTAAGAGCGGCAGCTACAAATTAGTACTTTTCTAAACATAATTAAAATCCTTGAGTTGTATTTTCCAACAAAAGGTAGAAGTCAAGTCCAGAAACATTAAATTATGATATCAACCGGAGAAAAACTTGTGGCACGGTTATTGGTGACCTGTCATGTAACTGAATAGGAGAGTTCTCTTAACTTTTTTAATATCAAATTTAATGGAAGCCGGTTCAGCAACGTCATCGGGTGCGCTACTGCGCGCGGCAAATACTCACTGGATGAGCTATGACGTGCCCGCAAATGGAAGTATGCGATGCTGGCAAACGTGCTTCGTAAGGCGTACGACTGCGCGCACGCGATCAACACCTTATTTAAAATATAATATGATTTTAAAAATTTTAATATTCATTGATAATAAATTTACTTGTTCTTGTCAAAAACTCGTTGATACTATTTTACGTGTTAAAGTTGCAAGATAGTTTCATTATTAATACAATTCAAAACATCTTTTTTAATGTACACAACTAAGTTCTCACTTAATTTGTTCTTAAAACTTTTTTAACAATAGCAAAAATATTCATAATGCAACATGAAGAGCAAATATGAATACATGATGAATTTAGAATTTTGAGATAAGAAATTAAAATATTTGAAAAATTATAAATTAGAATTAGCAGACTTACAATTTAGGGATCAATATTGAAAAACTATATAATTGAAGGAAAGTGCTTTTGATTTATGGGATCTGTGATGAAATCTAGGGGTAAGCAAATTTGGATTCGGATCGGATTCGAGTCAATCCGATCGGATTTAAAATTGTTCGGATTGGTAAAAAATTTATCCGAATGCAATCCGAACTCAAAACCGATCCAAATCCGATCCGAATTGTTCGGATTGGATGAATAATTCGGATTAATTTGGATTCAGTTCGGTAATACCATATTGAGATTGGATTCGAATGTGCTCAAATAAATCAAATGAATTCAAGTCACTTTCAAGTTGAAATACAAAATTAAAATCATAGAAATAAGAAAAAATGCAGCAAGCCAGCAAATGGGGAAAAGAAATGCAAAAAATGAAAGTAAAAAACTCAACATCTCACAAGCTTTGATGGATCCGACTCCATTGGAAACCCATGCAATAAATAAAAAAATGCAGTGGTTGGGTTTGGACTTCAACTTTTGCTTGTGGCTTCAGCTGGTGCCACAGTGAAATTGAAGCATCATCTTGAGCCCGAACCAAAACCTCATCTTGAATCTAACCAAACGAAGCCAATGCCACTCTTTCTTTCACCTTCTTCTCTGCTCTTTCCTTCATCCACGACAAAATCAAAACCCCACCGCTTCACATTCAATATGCAAGTGTCATCATCAAAGTTCTCCCAAGCAACTTGCTCTCAACAGCAAACTAGAATAAAAGATAAAGTCATTGTGAAATTAAAACCTCATCTTGAACTCGAACCCAGCCACAGTGAAATTGAAACTCGTGCAGCTCATCCACAGCTTGAGACTTGACAGCTAGCTGGCTTTTTCTCAAAGAGATTGGCTGGGTTTGTGCGGCTGCAAGTGCTTCTCCTATTCTTTGGCTGGGTTCGTGTGGCTGCAGCCTGCAAGTGCTTCTTTGACTCTTTGGCTGAGTTCGTGCGGCTGCAGCTGCAAGTGCTTCTTCAATTCTTTCTACTCTAATTTGGGATTTTAAGGATTTAGGGCTGCCTTTCAATTTTTATTTTTTATTTTAAATTGAGTTATATATGTTTATTAATTGCAAATGCAATCCGATTGGATTGATCAGGTTGATCCAGATCCGAACCAATCCGAATCAAATCCGATCGGATTGCAAAGTTTTCACCGATCAAATTTGGAGGTCAATCTGAATCTTATCCGAACGAGTTCAGATCAATTCGGATCGGATCGGATTGATCCAAATCCGATCCGATGCCCACCCCTAAATTGAAATCCACGCATTGATGCACGCGCACTACTCTGATCCACTATTGCACTACCACCATGCAGTACCACATAAATTAAGGAGTTCTGCTATTTGAACTTCGCGAAGACAAAAGAACGACAGAAAAAATATGTGCGTGTGTGCCCCCACCAAAACACGTCAGCGACCTTTACATGCTTCTTTGCTTTTCCTTTCTTCTTCCATCATTCACTCCACCTCTCTCTCTGTCTCACTAAACAATGACTCGTTGATGCCCTGAAACGTACACCAAAGGTAGCTAGCTGCTTCAAGCTCATACATCAATGGCGAAAACAACAGTAAGCATTGGGTCGTTCTTCTACAAGTTCCTCTCTCTCTTTCTCCTCCTACTTCACTTGGGTTGCTTCATTTTCCCATCCAACAACAATCCCTCACCAACAAGAAAGAAACGCAAGGCCTCTCCTCTCTCTCCATCTCCGTACTCCCCGTCTCGCCTTAAAACTAAACCCCACAATGCTCTCTCATCCTCTTGGTCCTATCTCAAACGTATCTTCTCTAATTCAAAGACCCTGAAACCCAGCTTGTCCCAGACTAGCTCTATGTGACCTGGGGCAAAGCGGCAATTCCAGCATTTGCAATCAGACGTATTGCAGCGTCTGTGGGATCATAAAGTCGGGATTCTCACCCAAGCTGGACGGAATTTCCACGTTGTCGAGCAGCTGGAGAGCCCACGTGGCGATCCCTAAGGAGATTGAGGAGGAGTTCAAGTTCATGAACCTGAAACGGGCAATGTTGGTTTGCCGGGTCGTGGCGGGCCGGGTCGGGTGCGATGCCGATGACGACGTGGATATGGCGAAGGAGAATGGCGGGTTTGACTCGGTCATCGGGAGGGGTGCCGGTGGGGTCAACTCAAGAGTGGACGACGATGAGGAGCTTTTGGTCTTTAATCCCAGGGCTGTGCTTCCTTGCTTTGTGATTGTGTACACTGTGTAATGACGGTGGTGTTGGGAGTGTGTGTTCTGTTAAATCTCCTGAGAAACTTCAATCTGCAATCTGTATGTACGTAACCTTATTTTGTGACAAAGTTTTGTACTGTAAATGTGCGGTGGCGATGGAGTTCTGGTTGCCGGTTCTTGATGTGGGTCCCAATATATGTGCCCGTGACTGCTTGTTGTAGTTTATTTTGTCCCACTTAGTCAAATACATGATAATCTATCAAATGGTGCCCGTAAATTTTTCTCTCTTTCTTTCTTTTTCTCCCCAAAACAACTACTAATCGTGATCAGCACAATGATGGTGGTTAGTTGAGTACAACTGATCGGCATAATACAATGTTCTGAAAATCAGAAGAAGGCAGGGAGCTCGTCCGATCAACAACGGAGAGATCTCGGAAGAGTAATGTCACTTGTAAGGTTAAGATAAATGGTACGCAGATAAATTGAGGAGGAGTCTGGTAACGAACGAAGCAAACTCAATGGAGGGGAGCCTGGTAACGAACGAAGCAAACTCAATGGAGGAGAGTCTGGTAACGAAGCAAATGGAGGAGGAGTAAACTAAGGAAAGGAAAGGAAAATGAGTTGTTGGGGAGGTGGCAGAATGTCCATCGTTTTTTTTTTTTTTTTTGTGGGTCCACGCAATATTAAAAGAAGTAAAAATCAACGCGTGAAACGGCAATTCAAAATTACGTTTCTGTCGTCCCTTTGTCTTCATTTCGTTCGTTTATCATTTTCCTAAATTAAGTGCCAGTTTGGTAATGGTATATATTTTAAAATAATTTATGTTAGATGTACTGTATAAATAATAAATTGTGAAATGAATTAGTTAAACATTTAGTAAAATTTATTTTTAAAAGTGTTGTAAATGTTAAAATGTTATAAGAATATAAATGTTGTAAAAATATAAATGACTAAATTGGACATAATATTGAATAAAATTTATTTACACATTTACAAACATGTATATAAAATATTTATAATTGTGTATATATGTATCATAATTGATAATTAAAATAAATATTTTATATTATTAATTTTATTTTATATTTTGTTTTCTCCATATAATTGGTAATAATAATAGCCTCTTTAAAGTTAATAATTTTATTTCCTGATAAATAACAATAATATTAGATTTTTTAAATATATATGAGGATATATATAGAATTGTATTAATTATGAAAGTGATTTTCAAAATTAAATTTTGAAAAGCTATTTCTTCCCTACTTTAGAAATTTTGTTGTAAGATAGGTGATTTTACTAAAAGTGATTTCTAAAAGAATTTCCTAGATACTAAAATTATATTTTAACTTTTTAAAATTACTTTTTAATCTCCTAAAAGCAACCCCAAACATGCCCTAAGTGCTTTTTCAAAGTATTAGAAAGAGATAAGAAAGAGAAAAACAAAAAAAAAGTGAATCTCTTTTGTTTTTAATTGGGTCTTTATTTTTATTTTAATATGTATTTTTTTGTTTTTATTTAAGTTTCATAGTATTTTAATAATTAATCAAACTATTTCTAATTAAACATTTAAACTTAGGGTGACATGAAATCTTTTAAAGTTAATAGGGGTGCTCGCGGATCGGATTTTGCGGATTGCACATCAATTCATATTTGATCCACGATTTTATGAATTATAAATTTTTAATCCAGTCCAATCCACAGATTGGTGAAATTCAATTCAAATCAAATCCATATGTCTACGGATCGGAAGTAGATTTGACTCAATCCATATCCAATCCACCATTTTATGGATTGGTTTGCAGGCTAAAAATTATTAATCATGTCCAATCCACGAACTAACTAAATAAAAAAATTTACTACTGATCAAATTCAAAATTAAATAAGATTTAAATAAATTAATTATTTAAATAAAGCTAAAAAATACATTCAAAGTTTCAAAATATAACACAACAAAAAGAAAAAAATCTCATTTGGTTAGATCAGTACATGAATTAGAAAGCTATATTTTTTTTATTTTATATTATTATTGGATAAGATATAATATTGTATTAATGTAACTATATTTTAATTAATTTATTTATTTATTAGTAAGTATAATGCCATATTTACAAGTTTAATTTTTTTATAAAATAAATTTTTTTTTTGTACATTCATGGATTTTGGTGGATTCACATAAGTAAATCCATATCCAATCCACTAATTGCGTATTTTTAAATTTTCAATCCAATCAAATCCACCAATCCACAGATCGGATTTTTACGGATTGGATTTCTGCGGATCAAATGGATTGAGCAGATCGGATTGAATTCTGAACACTCCTAAAAGTTAACAAGGGCACTTTCGTAGTTTATATTTCAACTAGCGCATTTTCTAAAGGGTGATTTGGGAGAGGTTTGGTGTATTAACACCTAAATGGAATGTATTAATGTAATTACATATACCTGTCTGCCATTAGTTACTAATTAAGTTGACCATTAGTAGGCATTCAAAATTACTAAAAATCCTTCTCGCTAAAATAATAAATTATTAAATATAGTTTTGAGAATTCCATTGTCAGTGAGGATTCCGTTGAAAATCCATTTCAACAAAATGGTTGTTGGTGGTGTGAAGTCAAAATCAAATAGAAAAAGTGTGCTACCTGGTTTGATTTTCTCTACAAATTTTAATTTTCTTGTCGGTAACCTGAAAACACGATATCTATAGCACTCAGGTTTTGTTTTCCCATAGCACATGAATATAAACCCAGGAGTTTGTTCTGCAATTTCCGTCTCTGGGTTTCTTCTAGATGCACCTTCATTACCACGCGCAACAATAGAGGATGTCATCACAGTGGTTGGAGTGACACCAGGAAGTTTAGACTCAGATGAGGGGCCATTAGAACTTAGAAGGCACAACAGCTGCTTTTATTTTTAATTTTTTTCTTAACTATCTTCAATGCTTTTACAATCTTCTTCTTCGACTGATTTATTGATGATCCCTGGTCTTTAATCTTCTTGCCTTTCACAAAATGGTTGTTTGTGCTGTGTGTAAGGTTTAATGAGGATTTCGTTGGCAGTGAGGCACCATCAATGGTGGCTAACAAGATGGCGGCGGTGGGATCTAATGACGTTGAAAGTGGCCGCAAGTGCAGGTTGAAGAAATTGTGTGTTCGTGGCTACTAAGATGTTATTAAGGTTGGAGCAGCATTGGGGTTGTTTGATGGGATGGACGACAACGATATGGAACCATCACCGTCAGCAGAAATTGTGGCAATGGCATGCGGTGTGACAAGTCGCGAGCAAGGGTTTTGTGATTTGTGTGCAGTTTGGTTTTGGGATGTCAGAGGTTGCGGCGTGGTATCAAGATGGCTCAAGGGTAATGGTAGCTGTTGTTGGGTGGCGTCAGCGATGGCCAAAGGGGCGGCGACGGTGGTTTGGCATTGTTGTGAGACAAAAGCCATGTACTTGGGTTAATGTGTGTTGATGGACACAGTTGATTCAAAGGCTGCCGTGAATGGGGCTGGTCGCCGGTGTGAGGAGGGAACTCCAGCACTAGCAAAGCACCACCACCACCCACCGATGGAGCCATGATCGGCTGGTCAAGGTTGGGTCAACAGCGGACAAGTGGTGGTCAAATTTTATTGATGTAGTAAAAACATACATTTTCATTTTTGAATATGTTTTTACACATTTACTCTTTTATACTGACGTTATATGTATTTTTATATTAACAGCAGGAAAAATATATATATTTATATAAATATATTGCATCTAGGTGTTAATATGCTAAATCTCAAGACAGATACCTAAAAATTACCCTTTTCTTAAATGATAAATAAAATACATTTATTTTTAAAAACCATCAAAAAATTTTCAAAAGCTAGTTGGGAAAACGTTACCTGGGCCCGTCCCCCAGCCAGTCCATACTGATACGTCCACCGCCCACTGGTAGCGTTATCTCTAATTCTACTCCATCGCTCAAGTCAATCTTAAAGAGACAATTAGAGTTTAAAAAAGAAATCAATTTGATTTTCTCCTCTACAAACTCTATTATACTTTAAAAATTAAAAAGAAAAAAAGAATTGTTCCACAATAACCGTCCAAGTCCAATCGAGCACACGCATAAAGTTAGGAGATTGAGTTTTTCTCCTTGTTTTTTTAGTTACTTGCATTTTCTTACTTTCATGATACTCGTAAAAATAATTGGTTTGATAGAAAATAAAGTGAAAAAAATAAATACAAAATTTAGTCTTAAGCACTCTTTAAATAAAAGAGCAATAAAAAGAAAGAAAGAGAGGAAAAAAAAAAAAAACTAAGGAAAGGATCCTTGTCCAAAGGTAGGACAAGAAAACACAAAAATGTGTTGGAATCAAAAGAAATGAGAGCAGTAACACGCAAGGGTCCTTATTAAGTGAAGCAGATAAATGATGAAAGCCATTCCAATATCTTTACGTTCCAGAGTAGCAACAAAATTTGCATATTCTTTACACTAATCAGGCTAAGTGAGGCAAAAGGTTTTCAACTTTTGTGCCACTTCTCTGGCAGATGATGAACAAGAACCGCAGGGTCTCGATCCAATGAATAATTTCTTCAAGAACACGAAAAATAAACGCAACAAAAGAATTTAACATGAAACACGTATCATGATCAGATTGAAACAGTCTGCAGCTTTGCTCTTAATTAGATGCCAACACTGATTTGATCTCTCTTTAACGAAATGTTAATGCTGTTGTTCAAACATGACTCCTTATTCTTAATGTAGAGTCTGTTTATTTTGTGATAAAAAATCAGACTTTACCACCTGCTGATTTCTTTTACATCTGGTGATCTTGATCATTTTAATCCAATACCTTTTTCTCATGAGATGGCTGTCAATGTAGAAAAAAGAAACAGAGGTAACTGGTCTATCAATAGTTATAAAGGGGTTAGAATGTGATCAGAGCGCCCACTGGATTCTGCTGTAGGGATTTACTAAGTGCCCACAATCAATATTCCATCATACAACTCATGGCAGAGAAAAAAAAAAATGACCTGAATCCATAATTGCTGAGTCTAAAAATTTGAAGATATACACATAACTTTTGAAGCAAATATGAAAACCAATGAAGAGAAAAGAAAAGCTACTATAAACTTGACCAATTAATCTAAAATCATGATTATTCGTGATTATATACAAACGGCAATTCATTGGATCAATAATAGGGATACAAGATCACCAGGTAAAGCAAAACTAACAATGACAAGAACATTACAATGAACCCAAACAAAACAAAAGGAGGCGATACAACTAAAGACAAGTGACACTAAGGAACTCCCAACCACAAGGGAACTTGCTTGAGTGTAACAGATAAAAACAGAAAGAGAGAAACAAGTTCAATTTTGAGATAATTGATGATCACCCTCAACTTCTGGTTCTTTTGAAAAAGATGAGAATTATGTAAGACAAAAAAGAATAGCTTTATATCTGCGAAGTGGACCAGATATTTGGAAATCACCCATAATACCTTGGTCTAAATCGAGGGTAAGTACTTGTTACACCTCCTGATGGCTATTTATAACCAGCCAATTGAGAATTTAGCATAAAAGATGTAGCTATTCACCAAAAAAGTCCAAACTCTCATCTGCTTTAGCTGTTGGACCTCAAGAGATCTAGCTAGAATCAAATTGTCAGACTAGCTTTTCATACTGAATTCGCAAGCTTATAATCCTAAAAGCTTTATCGAAATTCTCTACCTCTTATTTTTTGTTGTAATCAATGTGTGGTTATCTTAAATTTCGATGAGCTACTTGCAATTAATGGTCAAGATTTGCACTCCACTGTTTGGCATATTTGTAGTGAAAAAAAAAAATAGAATAATAATAATTAGAAGAACAACGTGCAATGTCAGAACTTGATCATCATATAACGAATTAAACCATTAAAAATGCTAATATTGAAAGTGCAATCAGTCATAGGAGTTTCTAGGCCTTAGAAAATCCACAGCTGCAGTTCTCAATTCTCAATACACTCCCAGCAATACAACCCTGACCAATTCCAAAATGCAAAGTGATAACATCTAAAATTGTTTCTGAATTTCAGTATTCAAGTAACAATAAAGACGGTGCGGTCAAAGATATTCCAAATACTAGCCTATGGTACTAAAGTGAGGTGCGTACCGTGTGAAATCATTACTTTGAGAAAAAGTTTAACTGATGCAAGTGTGCCTTGCCCTTCATAGAGAAGCACCCCCAGAAGTCTTTCTTTGTGATGTCTAGTTTATAATATCATATTCTAATTAAGAAAAATCAGAATGTGATGCGAAATACTTCAGATTTCAACCTAAGTTCATTCATGACTAGCACATCCAGTAACTGTTTAAACTAGTGTCTTTATTTTATTTTATTTTATTATTATTTTTAATACTCCCGTTTTTCCAATAATAAGTATTTTCATTCATTTAATCACAATTATTAAGGATAATCAATTAAGGCAGATAATCAAACGCTTTCTTTTCCCAGTTGTGGACCAACACTACAGTACAATAAACAAAGAGCAGGCATGGTGCTTTGATGGGAATTGAGAGCGTATCGAGCATTTTCATTAAAGCTCTTTTAGATTTTATGACTAAATCTGCATACAGTATTTCAACATCTACATTTTTTCTTTGGCCAACGTTAAATATCTTAAGACCAAAAGGAAATCACCAATGTCAACGTTATGGAAAAACGTTAAAAACAGAAAGACAAACCAAAAACCTATATACACGAACTCATCCAACTCACCATTAATGTTTGGATCAATTTACACCAGCAGTCTTACAGCATGAGTCGTATAATCACCAAATGAGAGGCTCATCTAGCATTTTCTTCCTGAACCACAACTTTACTTCTAGCTTTGTTTAGTGCATTTCTTCTTTTGGCTTGAATCTGATGAATGTACTCTGCCACTATCACATGGAACTTGGGAGCAAGCTTACTTGAAGAGGAAACATTCAGCCCTGCTTTCTTCAAAGCCGTATTAACATGTTTCTGAGCCTTTTGGAAGTGGACCGAGCAGAGAGCAGGCGAAGTGGATTTAATTATCGGCTTTCCACATGTTATGGGACCTTGCACAGCGCTATATATGTACAAACAAGAAGAAAAATAATCAATTGAGCTACAAGTACAAAGCTTGCAAATTGAAACCATGAAAGTTCAAACATCCAAAAAGCACATAATAATATCAAAGAAAGCTTGATTTTGTATGCATTTGTTGCAACATATAAATTTCATACAAATCCATTCAAACCCAGCAAAACAAAGCAAATAAATATTATATTGATAATTAAACTTAAAGAGGAAAAAAGGAAAAAAAAAAGATAAAAAGAATACCTTTTGATCACATAATCGCAAGGCTTGTAAAGCTTCTGCTTGGAATCAGAAAGGATATGAAGATGACAAAAACTGGTCAAAGCCATGGCCTTCAGCTTACACCCAACAAACAAGCACCTAGGGTTGTTAATATTCTTATTCTTATTACTAACATTCTCTCCACTGCCTTCAAAAATTAAATTATTATCATTATTTTTTTGAAATTGTTTTTGTGGTTGCTGATGTTGAAATGGGCTGATGCCGAACTCCCAGTAGTAGCGTCTGTACTGGGATTTGAGCTCTTCCATTAAAGCCCAGTAGTGGTCTTTGTAGCATTTGGACAGCTGCTTCAGGCAGTGGGAACGGCGGCGGAGAAGCTCCGGGCGCGTGAGGTGAGTGGCGCGTGAGAGTGGTAAGTCCTCCTGGGACTGTATGATTGAATTAGAGTTAGGGTTAGGGTTGGGTTTAGGGTTTTCACGAGAGAGAGTGATTGGTGTTGCAGATGGTTTTGAAGTGGAAGGCATGGCGGTCCCAAAAGAAGCCGAAGAAGAAGAAGCCAAAGTGCTCTGCGTTTTCTCCATTTTTCGCTTTTTGTGAAATTGAAAAATAAGATTGTTAAATATCATCAAGCTATCAAATTTTTATCTAATTTACAAATGGCCCCAAAAAATCTGAATATGCCGCATGAATACCAAATAAAGGGAGCTTTTTCAACTTTGAATTTTGTCAACAATAATGTCAATAAATGATCAGGAATGTCCATACCGTGTCCATTGCCGTCACACAAATAATGCGTATTTGTTATAATAGTTTCCATTCTTATGGGCCATACTGGGTCCAGCCTTGCCAAGCGTGGAAAGTGAAGGGAATGAAATTACTCAGCAAAATAATGCTTATGTAATTTGAAGGCTAATTCGATTTAACCAACTACTTTTACAATGAAAAACTTATAAAAATTTTATTATTTTTATTAAAATTATATTTACTACGTATTATTAATTTTTATTTGAGAGTTATAATTTTTTTTTCCCTACAGCAACTCAATACTAAATAAGGCCTTAATCTAAGTACCTCTCAAAACTTAATTTTATTTTTATTTTATTGTAACAAATATAATCTCACTGTAAACAAGAAACTTACCTCTTAATTCTCAAAGCCATATGATTTCAATGCAAGGTTGCATAACCATCTCATATTACAATTACAATGTTATGTATATTACAAAGCTAATGAACAATGGGTCTGTTTGGCACACTGTATTATATTACGTTGTATTACATTATTTTAATACATGTGTATTGCATTATGCTGTATTGTATTAGTAATGTATTATAATAATGCTGTACAATATTTGGTACTACACTATACTGTATTAATTTTTAATTATATTATATTTGATATTACATTGTATTGTATAATTTTTTGTGACTAATTTAAATTATATATTTAGAAAATACTAATGAATTGTGCTAAAAAATGAATTGTGCTAAATAATCTAATAATTATATATTTTATTAATTTTTAATTAATATTATTCAAATTTATTCATATTTAAATATTTATTATTAGTTATATTAAATTATTTAAAAATAACTAGTTTAATTATTGTAATATAATTAAATAATGTAATATTATATTATATTATTTAAGTATTTATTATTAGTTATATTAACTTATTAAAAATTAACCAATTATATATATTAATTAATATAATTTTACATATTAATCAATATAATATAATTAAATAATACATTATTTAGTTGTACATTTACTATAATAAAAATTAAAATATAATATAATATTATTAAACAACAAATTTATTAATTTATATTAAAATTATAATGTAAAAATAATATAATATAATATTAAAAATTATATTCATTTATTATTATTACAAAGTAAAAAAAAAAAAAAGAGGAAGCTAAAGCTAATGCAGCCATTTGGTACCCCAAACATGGGGCTGCATTGCTAATGCAATGTAATCCCATGTAATGAGGGGTACCAAACACCCCCAATGAGTTAAAAGTTCTACTGTTACTTCACAATAATCAGCATCCAAATAAAAAAAAAAAAAATTTGAGAAGTATGTTGTTTACACTTTTGTTTTTTCATCTTTGAGAACTTAGAAAATGAGCTAGGAGTGTTCGCGGATTGGATTTCGGAGATTAAACATTAATCTATATCCGATCCATAATTTTGTGAATTATAAAATTTTAATTTAATCTAATCTATACGCTTGCGAATCGGATGTAAATTTGACTAAATCCATATCCAATCCATCATTTTACGGATTGGTTTGCAGACTAAAAATTTTTAATTTTGTCCTATCCATGAACTAACTAAATAAAAAAGTTAATATAAAAATAATTTTACTACCAATTAAATTCAAAATTAAATAAGATTTAAATAAATAAATTGTTTAAATAAAGCCAGAAAATAAATTCAAAGTTTCAAAATATAATACACCAAAAAGACAAAAATCTCATTTGTTTAGATCATTACATGAAAATTAACTGCTTAAGAAACTATATTTGTTTATTTAATTATTTTTTATTTTTTATTATTATAGGATAAAATATAGTGTTAATATTACTATATTTTAATTTATTTATTTACTAATAAATATTAATGCCATATTTACAAGTTTAATTTTTTTATTTTTTATACAGATTCGCAGATTTTTACGGATTTACAAAAATAAATCCATATTCAATCCACTGATTACGAATTTTTAAATTCTAAATCTAATCCAATCCAATTCACCAATCCACGAATCGGATTTTTGCAGATCAGATTTCTACGAATTAAACAAATTGAGATGATCAGATTGTATTCTGAACACACCTAAAATGAGCATCGAAATACTAATTAATAGAAATCATATGTCACAATCAAGGCTGTCATGTGCATGTAATATTTGATTGTTTTCCCTTTTTTTTTTCTTCCAGATATGACAAAAGACTGGGAGAATGTTCACAATCTTCACACAAAATTATGGTATTGTGTATAGCCTAAATATGTATTGAATTAAAAATTTGGGACCAAAAAAAAAAAGTTCCAATCTAAATACCCAATAAGTGAAAATTATTTTTGCCCCTTTTGTAGAAGTGTAGCTTGGGCGGCGAGTCACACAATGGCAATATTTTACATGTATGTATATGTAGAGCATTATTCTGGTCTTTTGGTATTGTTCATTTTAGGTATTTTTGTCGATTGCTCTAGCCAAATACAAACACCAATGATGATACAGTAACCTTGTTGTGCATTCTATATGTACATAAGAAATCTATTTTATCTCCAATCATATTGGGTAGTATAAAAAAATGCTATAAATAGAGTTCTTACTCTATTGAACCTTCACTCTCTTCAAATTGTGCATCAGAGTTTCGATAGATTTTTGGATCCTAGTGCCGTTTGTCTGCGTCACTGCCTGAGATGCCAGATGTAAACTTTGAATCCCACGTCCCAAACTGGCGATTGAAGGAGCTGCTGGAAGAGATTCAGCAACACATTCTATCCCATCACCATACATAAGCAACCCCGAGCAAGTTGCAACACTACACCCAAATGTTGCCCATGGTAGGACACCAATCGGTTTTACCCGTCTTTTCCTCATTATTTCATAGAATGCTGTTCTCATCGCTGAGAAACTTGTTTTCTCCATGGAGGCTATAACACTGTGGGTCACTGTCCTGATTTTCTCAGCAGATGCAGCTGCCTTCAAGATAGGTGATGTATTGGATCCAGAAGTTACCAGTCCTGGGGCTACCACCTTAGTTTTGCCAAGAGCTATAGCGACTGCCTTCTGGGTTTGGGTCATAATAAGCTTAAGTGAAGCAGGAGCTTTGAATGATACAACCTTCATGAAGGTTGATGCAGGAAGAACTTTAGAGAGCGACGAAGCTCCTACAACTGCTGATGCTCCAGCACCCACAGCCACAACGGGCTTACTAGATAACAACCACTTTCTATTCAGGTTAGAATTTTCATCATCATCTCCACAACTTGTCACTAGCTGTCCAACCAAATCCTCGACCTCATGAGGAAGAGGAGTGTTCCAATGTTTCCTAAGCCCAGCTAGGCAACTAGCATCCACTACAGCTACCACAGTCTTGAACTTTTTAGCTTGGTTCTGAAGAGCCTGCGCAAGGAGTGCACTTGATTTGTCCTCTAGTGCAAGCTCCGAGAAATCAATATTAGATAAGTTGGAATCCCTCAATTTGTTGATTGGTAGGCGGCTAGCATTGTTAAGAGCAATTCTCAGACCCTCAACTGCAATCCGAAAAGTGCAAACTTCAGAAATAACCTCAGTATCCACAGCTTCGCCTCTGTTCACATCATAAAACATTTTTTGTGCAAAAGCTAGAGCCCTAGTTATTGATGGGAGATCTATGAATACATCATGCAGATCAACAAGTAACGGATAAACGGATTGGGCAAACGAAGGGACATGATAACTGCTTCTGGGCTGAACTTCCTTTGACCCACTAAACCTCGATCCTAAAAAATCAAGATTTGAAGATAACAATTTCACCATTTGTGACTCAATGTCATTAGTGATGCGAAAACTCCTTGACCTTGATGATACAACAAAACCCACTTTCTGTGGAACCAAACTACTAACTAAACCTTGAACCTTGTTCATGACATCAACTTCTCCTGATGGATTATCAGGAATTGAGTTTCTAACTATACGTGATTCAACCACCATAAAGGACGAACCAACCTCCTTGGCCACTCTCTTGGCAGCAAATAAATGGCCATGAAAACCAATCCCAAAAATCTCTCTCAAAACCAAATTTCCAGCCACGTTCTCATATGTCTCCTTATTAACCTTATCAACAAAGCATCGTTTAAGCACCCCAAATGAAGAAGTCGGAAGAGGGTCATTACCGTTATCTCCTAATTCACTCTCTTCGCACTGTACCTCACTCAAAACACCCACTTGAGCCACAACAGCATCTGGCCTTACCTCCCTGATAAGACACTCAGTGTCTATAGCTGATCTCTCGGACAAATTCTGGGCACAAAGTATATATATCACAGATTGCGATTTGGGTTCTCGAATCGCAAACACAAACTCTTTTGTATGCTCAGGTATTGAAAGTCGGTTAACTAGTTCCTTAGATGCTCTCAAATCATCATACTTGAAAAACGAAAATGGCCATAAATTTTGAAGACTAGAAACTAACCCAGGTGCCATTACATCAACATCAATAACCTGTGTTAAAATAGAGAACGAATTATAAACGGAACAGTTAAAACAAAGCATTACACTTGAATTTGATTCATTCAGGGTTTAAATAAAACCTTAAAATTAAATGCAACATATATAAGACAACAAATAAAACAACAAAGAAAACATAAGAGAATTGAATTGTAATCAATGCAACGTATATATAGAGAATAAACAGGATTTGTTCAGTTACCTGAAGATATTGACTAGGCGATGAAATCAATCACCCGCTCTCTCTCTCTCTCTCCCTCTCTCCCCCCTTTCTACTCGATTTGTTGTTAGAATAATCTGGTGCTGTCCTGTTGTTTGGGCAGGATCCGGAAGGTTTCGGGTTGTGTCGGTACAAATCCGGGTAAAAATTTTAGTGGGTAAATTATGGGCTTGATGTAAAGCTTTCCTGGCTGGGTCCTGGCCCTACCCCCCATTTACGAGATTTTAATTTAGGAGATTTTGTTAGACTTTTGAAAATTAATTTTTGACTTATTTGAGGTCGAAATATACATATTGTAAATTTATATTATCCAAAAGTTTAAAAAATAAAATTAAATAGTAATTGCACAGTAATTAATTTTTTAAAAACTTGCTATTAGGCCAACCCATCATAATAACCACCTAAGCATTGCGTTGTTGACTAACAAGAGAAATCGAAATCAATTAAATTACAAAAAAGGGAAAAAAAATGTGACCTAATAATTATTTCAAAAGCTTGCTTTGAAAGTACAACAAATTTAAGCGAAAGGTACCGCCGACCCGCAAGCAGACCCAAAATTAATAACAAATGAGCACCCGCTGGCTGCTCCCTCACATCACCGCAACTCACATTCCATTCACTTTGACATAACGACGCCACACGCAAATGTGATACATGATTGGTCCGTCGCTATACTTCAGTTAGGGACAGCCCTTCTGTTTTCTGATGTGGAATTTTTATTTTTAAATAAAACTAAAATTACTTAAAATAAAAAAGGAGCAATATCATTTATATCCCTAATTTGATTACTTTTTCTCAAATAAGATATTAATTTGTCCTAATTCCATCGAATAGGTCAATTACCTTCTGAAATTAATTTAAATACTCTTTCACAGCATGTCATAAAAAATACATGCTATTATATTGTATTATTATTATTTTTCCAAACATAAAATGTAAATTTCTAATCAAACGTACGTACAACAAATTCGAGCTCTATCAAAGACACTTTTTAATTTTTTTAAACTATTCTCATCTAAAATAATAAAGTAAATTAGTTGATATGATCTAAATATTTTTGCATGAATTAAAATATTATCTGTAGTTTTTTTAGATAAGTTGATTCCCCGCAACCAAAGTTTTTTCGTAATTTAACATTTGCAAGTTTCGGATCTAGAAAAAATACATGGTTGAACATACAAAAACAATTAACAATAAAACAAACTTTATAACCAAAATAAAACTTAAAATTTCGCTGTCAGCCAAGTTGACGCAGGTCAACAGCCCCAGATGGGCCTTTTAGTGGAGACAGATTTAAAGAGAAATTACTTTAGGGGCATATTTGGTAGAAATGGAAGAACCATGTCTTTATATGGAGAAAACTAATAATGTAAGGAGTCAGTGTTAATCACCGAAAACAAAACGCGCTCTCACAATGTTGTTGTGAATTCGAAGCAAGAGAGAGAGAGAGAGAGAGTGATTAATAAATAATCAAATTCTCGTTAAGTTCTCTCTCTGCATATTCTGCGCATCTCTTCTTCTTCTTTAACTAATGCTAATAAAATTCTGAGAACTTAAATTCTCTCGAGAGCTCAAAGATCTGAGGAATGCTTGGATTGTCCGTTTAATTTTAGAGGTGAGATAAGTGTGATGATTTTGAAGCGGCGAGATCTGATCTCTGTGCTGCTGTGGTCATTCTTTTGCTTGGATACAATTATCGATTTTCAGATCATTGATTTAGTTTGTTATTTGTCATTTTTTACAAAATTTTGAATTTTTTGTTGTCTGATGGCAAGATCTGATTGGTTTAGTTGTTTTGTTTTTTCAATTTGAAGCATGCGTCTATCTACTATAAATTCAATTATCTTATCTGAATATAGGATCTATAAACATGACATCTTATGCTCTGTTTGGTTGTTGAGAAAATGTAGGAAAGAGATTTTAGCTTTTCTGGAATTGAAGCTGTACAAAAAGTTAAACCTCTTTTGCTTCTTTGTTGGTGAGATTTTGATTTTTGCTCATTTCATCATCTAAATTTATAGTAGAAATTTTGGATTTCTAATATGTGGTTAGTGTGACAAGCATAGTTAATTGTCTGAGTTATTGCTGTTGGGAGTATGATTTTGAATTTTGATGTTAGAGTTGCTAAATTACTTTTAATTCTCTTTGGTTATCTGTGCAGATCTGAATTTGTGGGTAACAGATTCTTTTAGGGTCAATTTTGATGAAAAACGGGATGATAGAATGCAGCGTGTGCCATTCAAAATTAGTTTCCCCTACTACCAAATCTATATCAAGGGCTTATGATCGACACAAGACCAGGGTATCATCAAAGCAACGTGTTCTCAATGTCTTCTTGGTTGTTGGTGATTGTATGCTAGTTGGTTTACAGGTAATTGATTCTTGTTTCTAATTTTAATAATCTTTTTCATCAGGTACTCAGCTTTAGAGCATTCAGTAAAAGAATTATGGGGTCACATGCTGTTTTTGTACTATTTTTTAATGTCTCTTCTAAAATCCTATGTTTTGGCAAAAAGATGGCTTAAAATGAAATTCTGCAAACTTAGCGGAGGATCTCTCAACTCATCGTGCTCATCCTATAATTTTTATGGGCATTTCCCATTTCTTGATTATAAACATGTTTAACTTGTAATATCTTTTTGGCAGCCTATTTTGGTTTATATGTCCAAGGTGGATGGGCGTTTCAAGTTTAGCCCCATTAGTGTGAACTTTTTGACAGAAATGACAAAGGTTCTATTCGCGATAGTTATGCTTTTCTTCCAGGTATATATCTTTCTCTTTACTCTTATAGTACAATAATGTGATTGTTTCCCTTTATTTTTTTCATAATTTTCTCTTGACACGTCATTGGAGCTATAGTGGCAAAATCAAAGGAATTTTTCAAGGAACCTGATTTCGTTCTAGCTTGTGGTTGTGATTGGATTTTTGTATTCTTAAATCTGGGTTTCAGTTACTGGAGGAATTTATTATGAACTTCGAGTGTAGGAATAGGAGAGAGATCATAGAAGGGCATAGGTGTCAGAGAGGGAGAGATGAGGGATTTTGTCTTCGATAGCTTATTCAAATTCTTCATTGACTTGTGTTAATGGAAATTCTTAAATTGACTTGTTTTAATGGGAACTCTTTCTCAGTTTATGTCTTTATCTTATTTTATTCTGCATCAGCATCCTGATTTCTTATTAAGGTTTTGGCTAATGTTTCAGGCTAGGCACCAGAAGGTTGGAGAAAAACCTCTTCTCTCAATATCCACATTTATCCAGGTGCCATATTATAACTGATATTATCAATTTGTTATTCAGATTTAGAATTAGTTGGATGAAGTAGTTAGGGTAACTGGTTGTTGATTTTTTTTTTTCAATAAAGTGACTGATTTCTTAGTTTAGCTTGCTATAAGTTGTAAGATACATCAACTCGTTTAGATAGTGTTCTTCCGCTTTTTCCTGGACTATTTCTTCTTATTTGGTTGTTTGATATAGATCATTTGTACCATATTTGGATGCTATAATGATGCTAGCCTGGTTATTGATCAAGTAGATCAGGATTTGCAACTGTTTTGACTGAAAAGTGCCTTCTGCCAGCCTCATGGGTGTGATTCGTGGCATTTCCTCTGATGTTGGTTATCTTTTGAGAAAATACTACTTTTTCACGTGATAGATATACAATCTGCTTTTTCTTCTCCCGTCCTTTTTCTTCAGTCTACTATGAAGGACCCAATTTCTTTAAAGCTGAAATGAAAATAAATTAATGGACATTTGCAAAACTAGTATTGAACGTTGCTGAATATAAGGCCAAAGTAAAATGTTATTTTGTGTGATCCATAGTTTCTAAGTTATTAAAGTTTGGGCTTTTCGGCAATATATATGTTTGCTGAGTTTTAGAAACATTTGTTTGAGTATTAGATCTAAATCAGCCAGATGAAGATTTGGCATGATTTCTAGAAAGAGGCAGTTTAAATTTTATCTCCATGCTACTCTACTGGCCTCTGTCCAATGCTGCAAAGCTAATGGACAGCATTGGGTGTTTCATGTGGATACCAAATGATGGATTTGGTGACCTCCAAAATCTTGCTTGCATAATCTTTAGGGCTCTTAAACCTGTGCTCTCATAAATAAAGTTTATGGTTTACACTAGTTTTGGCATGTTCAGGTAGTTTCCTTTGACCTTAGAATCTTCTAGCCTTCAAGCAAACGGAACTACATGTTAGTGACTCTCATCTGATCTGGTTTTCTGAAGTTAAATGCTGATCGTTTTTAGGGTTATTGTGATATTACCGATGTACAATTATTTTTAATTACCGTTAAATTTTGGTTGATTGGCCTGCCATTTCAAGTTCAACAATAATCCTCTGAAGAAGCTGATATAAGTTCTATTATATTGCTGCACATATATGTCTTCCTTTGAATGTAAGATTTTGAATATTTCTGCCTTATGTAGACTGTAAGATCTTAATTTCTTGGAAGAGCTGGTTTAAATTATAAAATAACCATGGCAGTCTTCTGTCTGTTTCTTTGCAGGCAGCTCGCAACAATGTTCTTCTCGCTGTTCCAGCTTTTTTATATGCTATCAATAATTATTTAAAATTCATCATGCAGGTATAATCCTTTTAGTAAGACTATTGGATAGCTTCTTTGTTTTAGTCTTCGTTATCTGTGGCTCTTATGCGAAGTGACTTAATTTTGATGTAAATTTCTTGTATATATTTTATTAATTTTAAGTTGATACACCAATTTGTTTCAACAAATTTGATACTGACAGAACTAGTGAATTACAATGCTTTGTCTTCTTTTGATTTTATGTTATAATATGTCCTTAATGACTTAGCGATAATGTTTTGAGACATTTAATACACATCATCTTATGGTTTTATAACAACTGCTTAGCTACATAGGCTAGCATTTGAGCTGGCAGATAAGGTAATGCCTTAGCGTTTTTAAGCATTTTGAAATCCATCTCTGCTATTCATAATTGATGGCAATTGCTGATTTTTGCAGTTATATTTCAATCCTGCAACTGTGAAGATGCTGAGCAATCTGAAGGTTTTTTGTTATTCATTATGTGATTTTAGCAATATTACCTGCCATCTATTATTTGCTTGACTCTTAAGGATTCTTATTTGGCACTTAAGTATGTTAACTACAACCTTGGAATTTAGTTATTGTTGTACAGTCACGATGACCTTTTGTTGGATTTAGTAGTCTATTGTTGTTCAGTAGTTCATGATGCAAGTGGTAATTTTTTTTAAATAGTTTTTGGCAGAAAAATCCTGGATTGACATTTGTGATTTACCCTTTTGACAGAAAGTTCTAATTTTAATTCTTACTGAATAAAATTGTGTTTCAAGATCTCTTTAATCTTAGAAGATGAAATTCATAAACTATCCTTATTGTCATTTTGTATAAAGTTTTATGCGGCTGAAATTAGCTTTAAGATATAGAGATTCTATCTTATCGATGTCTACTGATGTTTCTTGTTCTGCCAACCACTTGCGTGCTCTTATTTATTTATTTTTTAAATTTATGCTGTCTAGATTCTCTCTCTTTCCCACATTCATAACATCACCACTTGTATGGATGCTGTATTTTCTCCTACGTAAAGGGGGATTAGTTTGGTAGAAGAATGTTGGCTTGTATTGTTAAACTTGTAGACACTGTGAAATTGCAGGTGTTGGTAATTGCAGTTTTGTTAAAGATTATAATGAGACGTCGATTTTCCATCATTCAGGTTAGCTGTTGTAATTGGACTTCCCCCAGCCATGTTCTTCTTTTAGTCTTTATGGCAGATTATTGAAATTGATTAATGGTTTTTGCTCCAGTGGGAAGCTCTTGCATTACTACTTATAGGAATTAGTGTGAATCAGCTGCGTTCTCTGCCTGAAGGTTCTACTGCTATGGGCCTTCCTGTTGCCATGGGTGCTTACATCTACACTTTGATCTTTGTGAGTGACTCCTGCTAAGAAAGCAGTTTGTTGGAGCAGTCTTGACTTACATAACATTTGTTAGCTTTAGGACATGTTCTTCAAGCAGGAGTCTTACTTGGAAATTAATTGTGCAGATAACCGTTCCATCTATGGCTTCTGTCTTCAATGAATATGCTCTTAAGAGCCAGTATGACACAAGCATCTACCTTCAGGTTATATATTTTGACCAAGTGCAATTCTATTTTATGCAAAGCCAGGGGAATGATTTAAGAATTCTGTTCTGTTATAACTCGTTTTGTTTACAATGAATATAATAATTACCTTAGCCTCTGTACTTGTAGTACCTACAAATCAAAGGGGTAATTCACAGGTTATTAACCTGGAACGTTTCTCTTGGAAAAGTTACCTTGTGGACACTATATTTATTTAACCATCCTTGAGTCGATGTTGTGCCCTGTGCTGTAACCTTAAAAGATTAATCTTGAGATAAGACTTTTCTCTCTACCTCAGTTAGTTTGTGAGTGTTTAAGCCCTCTCTTTTTATCGGATGTTGAGGTTAAGGAAGCACGTTGCTTGCAAGGATACTGCACACAATGGGGATACTTTTTTAATTGCAGTTACCAATATTTTTCATATGGATCAACTTGCGACAACTGACACTACATGGCTTAATAACAAGGTCACCATGTTGTTGCCATTCTGCTACAAATTGCAAAAGCAGCAACCTGCACATATTTTTTAAACTTTCCTCATTTTACTTTTTTTTTCAATGGTCTGGATAAAATATAAGTTGTAATATTTAAATAGTTTACCAACTTCCCTCTAATTCTTTCTTTGGCTTGCAGAACTTATTTTTATATGGTTATGGTGCGATATTCAACTTCCTGGGAATATTAGTGACTGCCATTTTCAAAGGTATGGACCTCTGTCATTTGATCCTAATTCCTATAAGCATTAATGCAAGAGCTTACCACTTACCATATGAAGTGTTGTTTGAGAATACAGCTAATTTTGTATTAATGATAGTATCCATGTTCTTGGCAATTTGGTTTCTTTTCAATGTCCTACGGTAGATTGCTTTAATGTGCTTCTGTATGTATTCTCTGCAAAACTGTTAGTATAAAGGAGGCCATTGATGAAAATGGCAGCTATTATGGAGAAAATCAGAAATGGATAGAAATTCGGCCTTGCACTATTTTATGATGTGTAAAATGTTGTGAATTTTCACTTTGATAGTGACTCCTATAATATCACGACGCAAAACATGTTGGAGACGCTTGATGCACAAATAGCTGATAATGTTGATGCATTCATATCATGGGACTTATTAATCGAATTGTGTGTTGGGGAACTTAAATTTTAGTTTTAAATATTTCAGGTCCTGATAACCTTGATATCCTACAAGGACATTCAAAAGCCACCATGCTTTTAATATTTAATAATGCAGCACAAGGAATTTTGTCCTGTTTCTTCCTCAAATATGCAGGTAACATTTGTTGATCAATTATTTATGTCAGCTGTTTTGCATCAAGCATTTAGTTCAAATATAAAGCTTTGTGTGCCTGGAACAATTTACAGTTGATAAGAGGCAGCGTAATATTCTATCATACATATTTGTTGCTCTTGTAAACCATGGCACTTCATTTTTCTATTTCCTTTGTGGATTTATATGTGCTGTTGTTTGATGCATCCAGATGCAATCTTGAAGAAGTACTCTTCAACAGTAGCGACAATCTTTACAGGAATAGCATCTGCTGTCCTGTTTGGTCATACCTTGACTATGAATTTTCTGTTAGGAATTTCTATCGTCTTCATCTCTATGCACCAGGTAAATTAACAAGTAAATCTCATTGGTGAATCATTTAGTATTAATAAATAAATAAATAAATAATTCTTTCTCTGAATAACCTTGTCTTTTTCTTAGTTCTTTTCATCCCTTTCAAAAGCAAAAGATGAACAACAAAACGGGACGCACGAATTGAGAGATGTTCAGGAGAACCACAGGTATTTGCCCCTCTTGACTTTGGTGATCTGATGGTATGCCTCTGTTGTAAATTAAAAGCTTTTCTTGGTGCTGATGTGCTGTAACCAGAATATGCCAAAAAGCTATCTGATTTTGTGGTTTTAGCAGCAGACTTTTTGACTTATTTTATTCTTTAAAGAAACTTTTATGATAAGATACTGGAAATTTTTGAAAAGATAACTCCCGTCAATTTATTCCTGCCATTTTAATTACAAATTTATTATTTACTTTTCAGGTCAAAAGAATCATTTATAGACATAGCAGCTGGAGCTAATGAAGAGGTTCAGATTTGTCAGTGGGTTTTTACATTTTCTGTAAAGAGGTTTTCTTTGTTGTAAGACTCATATCATGCTTCCTTCTTGATTTGCCCTCTGTGCAGGCTGCTCACCGCATAGGATCCGATGAGAGACAGCCACTTCTTCCTACATAAACTTCTTAAAAGTATGTCATGTCTTCATTCTTATGTTGACTGTATCTTTCTGTTGAATTTCATGGATAATCATCTCTATGCTTGCACATATGCCCAAGTGAGAGTCAATTATTTCAAATTTTGATGGCAGGAAATTTGTTCAGAAGTACTCTTTTTTTCCATAGATATTGGTGGATGGCATAGGAGATCATTCAATTGTGAGAAGTCACTGTGGAATAATAATTGATAGAAATATATATTCTTTTTATGCATTTTCAAGATCTCTTTTCTTACATCTTTCGGGGATCAGATGCAAAAGAGCTCATCGGCAGAAGGTTTAGATGGAGAATAGAAAATCAAAGGATTGGTGCCCCCACTTATCTGAAATTCTGCCTTCCCCTAACACATACCATACCTATTTGTGTTAGTAAATGTCTTTGTATTCTTTATCTTAGACTGGGAATAGATTTTTTTATCTTTTTATTCCCAATATTCATCTTTATATATATTTTTTTTGTACGGATATAGAATTTTGTTTGTCATACAAGACTGCTATATGAAAAATGAAAAAATAATAATGATAATATTTCTTTGCTCTTTTCGACCAATATTTAATACATTATTTTTGTGTATGTATGAGTATTATATTAAGAACACCTCATGGTATATTAAAAGTGGCAAGTTCAATTTTCAGTAACTCAAACATGAGATCGTTATTTGATGGAATTTTTGGTACCTCGATAGTGATTTGATTGGTTATCTTCAATGAATTTTTGTTTCAAAAAAATCTCTATTTGATGTCCGCCTACCTACAAACCCTAGTCTCTAATCATGCTTCATGAGCACAGACCAAAGGATCTTAAATGTGTCGCACGGAGCCACGGACGAGGTATTGCCTAAATTTACAAACAGCTTACTCTCGGCTTAGAGGGCCCAAATCAGTTGACCGTTAAGTCTGTTAACTGCTTAAACTGCGTAAGTACCAAAATTGCCCCTCTATTTTCACTTACATAGACAAAGCCTTGAGAATCGCCATCACTGTACAAAGGAGTTCTTTTCTTTCCATGATTTAATTACAACCCTTAAAACCAAACACCGATTATTATTCAACCATTCACTTACCAGGGTTTTGATTCAGCAAGCAACGTCGTGCGTGACAAATCATCGCGCGTTAAATCAATCCTCTCAATTCATACTATTCTTTACAAGATAATGAAATATTCAAATTATGTCCTAAAGTGTTCTCTTATAGAGAAATACTTAGATTCACTGCATTATTTATGCGCGCTCGATAATATTTTGACACAATTTTTTTATAAGTTTAATAAAGAGAGAAAAAATATCTGAAACACGTGGCGTATATTTATTGAAAAATTTATCGAGAATATTTAGATATTATCAAGAAATTTTACCGATAAATAATTTTTTTTTAATGTAACTTAGTTGTCAAATACTTTTAGATAACTGTAAGTTACATTATTATGTAACTTAACTATACCCTTCTTTTCTTACTTAAATTTAAACAAATTAACATTACAAATATTATGCTGTAACTTGCATCAAGTCAAGAATTTCACCTTAACGAATAAATAACATTTTCTGGTACTTACAAGTCAAGAATTTCACCTTAACGAATAAATAACATTTTCTGGTACTTTTTTTTTTTGAACTGGTTAAGCATCAGGTTACTGTATTACACAGAGATATATATAACTGCTATGACAGCAGGTCATTACACTGATATTTACAATCAGATATATATACATGGGACTTACATTATTACATTTTTAGTCTATGAAGCACATGCCCAGCCAAATATCCCTCACGGAGGAGGGATGTCTCTACTCCACTCGCATTTCGCAAGGGAGAAAGACGTTATAAGTAGTCTCCACACAATTATATTTAATTGAGGGAGGTTGAGTCTGTGGGGACTCGAACCATTACCCTTATAGTCATGTTTAACTTTGAGGGCAATGGTTCACCACTGGACTACAAGCCCAAGTGGCACATTTTCTGGTACTTAAAAACAAGTGAGGGTCAAGTTTTTTAAGTACTAGAAAGTAAGGGTCCCTTGAAGGGCTTGAACCCCCACATCCACATAAGAAGTAACGAACAACGGCTCTTAAAAGTCTTCACTTTGCTTCCAGGTAACTGCTGACTAAAGACAAAGAAAATACGCTCTCGTATTCTTTATACTCGGCTCATTCGATGAGGGTAAAATTGTGGGTGCAGAACAGTAAATAAATGAAATGAGCTCTCTCAATGCAGTCGCCTACTTCACGGCTCCACAGCTCTCCTTCTCCACACGACGCCGTTCTCGCCGCCACCGCCGCCACCTCAGAAACGATAACAATAACAGCAGCAACACTTATAACCCCCTTTCAAAACCATCCTCTTTCGACGGCGAAAATATCAATTTAGTCCTCGACTTTCACCAAATTTCCATTCTGTCCTCCTCCTCCAAATCCAAGCTTCACCACTTCCTCTCCTCCGCCGAGCAGGCTTACGCCGACCTTAAAACCGTAATCACACTCGATGACAACGGGCGGCTGCTAGTCTCGTGTCGCAAGTCCACGCTTCAGTTCGTCGGCGGCGTGTTGCTTTCCGGCTTTGTCTTGGTTTTCGTCTTCAGGGTTTTGGTTAAATTAGGATTAGGGTTTAGCTCTCGGTTCCGGTTTCAAAAGCAAAACTTTGTCGTTAGGAGAGATAGGAGTCTCGGCGGGAAAGAAGTTGTGGTGGCCGTGGGAAGGGGAGACGATGATGCGAGGCTGACCAGGAATTTGAAAAATAGGGTCTTGGACAACCCGTTGTCGGAGGGTCGGGATGCCGGGTCAGCATTGACCGGTCGGGTCAAGAGGAGTTATCGGGTCCAGCGGATGAGTGAAGGAAAGTTGCCGAAATGGTGGTCGGTTCAAGTTTCTGCGGACCGGACTTTGGTGGTGGACAAGGAGTATCAAAGAGAAGCTAACAGATTAATTAGAGGTGAGTGGTTATCTTTTCAGTAGTTGTCAGGACCTATATGATACAAATGGACGAAATATGCCCTTATTTGAGAAAACTTGAAAAGTTCAAGGGTGCAAATGTTATTTTATTGGAGCACTTGTTACTTAATTCTGTGCCATTCTGATTGAATTTGGAATTTGCAAAAGTCTCAGCTTCTGCCTCTGTCGTAATTCAATAGAATAATTAAGCACCGTAAATTTAGGTTTGCCCTAAATTATAAAAAAGATAATGAATTATTGGTCTTGTTAGTTGCACAAACAGACTTCTTTTACAGTTCCAATTGCAATTGCAATATGTTATGTCAGATAATTATTTATCTTAATTTTCTTGCAGGTGAAATGTGACCTTTTTAATATTCTTTACTTTTTCTGTTCATGTTTTCTTCTTCGAGTGCAACTTATCAATTTGATTTCCAGCGATCATTGATCAAAGAACCCATGGACAGGACATTCCGGAGGACGATATATATCGAGTCAGTACTTCCTTTACCTTTCTGATGTTATAAGATCTCAATGTTATAGGCAACAAATTGTTATGCAATGTTATCTTCTCTTTATTATGTGTTTTCAGTGGAATAGTTTTAAAAAATTGGCTACAATTCAACTCCTTGTTTATCCTCAAAAATCTGTTTGGTCAGTAGACGGTGATAAATAGCATGTTCTATAAAAGTAATAACGAACATTGACTTAGGATGACTCTGTGGTTTTCATGTGAGTTGCGGTAAGTGATGATATATAAAATATGACGATGGGAAGAATATGATTTGGAATTATGTTCTTGTAGTTTGAATTATTGCATTCTATTGAAATGGAAAAGTAAAATTTGGCCCTTTCGGCAAACTTTTTTTTTTTTTTTTTTTTTTTTTTCTGTTTTGGTGGACTAGAAATAAGAGTTGTATTTGTATTAAACAAGACTTGTCTTGCTCAAAATTTGGTCACATTTGAATTAGACCATCAGATGTGCAATCAATCTCATTTCTCTATTTTCTGAAACATGCTTTTGTATGGCTAAATATTGCATTTCGGCATGTTTTCGAATCTGAATAGAGCAGTTCCAGAGCGAAAATTTTCCCCATATTGGAAAAGTTAATTTTAACTTCTATTTTGATTAGTCTGACACAAATCTCTGAGTAGACCACAGTAATTCTTTGGATTTAGCTCAAAATGCCTTTCTTCTATGATTGCTGTATGAATTTTCTTAACATATACATGTAGAAACATGACTGGTTTTCCTTTTGAATAAGCTGGTTTCATGTTTCATATAGAGAGGGCAAATAACACTTAGATTGCCTGCAGTTTTTTTTGGACATAACTTGAGCTGGTTCTGCCAAATCTTTCTTTTAAATTGATAATTGTAATATGCGGTAAAAATTTTTCCATTGCATCAGCTGATCCTTCAATATATGCTGGATTTTTTCTTCCTGTATGCGTGAGCAGTTACGTCGAATATGCAGGATATCTGGAGTGCGGGTATCAATTGATACAATAAACACACGGGATTCCTTGTACCGCACATCTGTTGACTATGTTTTGAATGCTTGCAGCAGGTTAGTGCTTTTAGGTCAGTTTCACAATTTTTACTTATGCTGGTTTTCTCCTGTAATTTAAATTAATAAACATTGCAGGGCACTGAGTAACTCTACCACTGTCGAGATTGATGGTGAAGATGCTAGGGAATTCATTACTGGGCTTGCTGATAACATTGGGCTTGAAAACATTCGTGCTGCAAGAATGGTTTCCGCAGCTGTTGCTGCACGCACAAGGTCTTGCTTTCTGCAGGCTTGGGTAATTTCTCACACTCTCTCATTGGCTTTTGTTTCATTTTTCTTTTTTTTGGGATCTTTTGTTCTCTCTCTTTCTTTTTCTCTTTGGGGGGATTGGTTGGGAGCAGTTAATGCAAGGAGTCCCAGTTCAGGTTTGGACTCTGTACATGTGTAAGCAACATATAGTTATGTCATCACTGTTGGGAATTCTTTACATATTTTTTTTATGTTTCTAGAACATTTTTAAAGTACCATCTAATTGGTAGGAATGAACTCAAAATCTGGATTGGTTATTGATGGTGTGATTGATGTGCCATTTGAGGGAACTCTGAGCGAAATATTGGTAATTGATGTATACCCTGATCTGGTCATCAAATAAATGAAATAGACAAGTTTTATGAATTATAAAGAAGGAAACTCTTATCCTTCGCCCTTCTCCATTTTATTCTTTGGAACCATATAAGATCTGTGAATCTGGAAAACATTTTTGTAATTCAGGACTTCAATTGTTAAGATTGCTTTTCTTTGAAAAATACAGAATTCACTAAAGCCCTTCTCTTCACAAAGTTTCAACTTGCCAAACTGTACTTGTTGATTATGCACCTTTTTCCCCTTGCAGAAAGTAGTTGCAGTCCTTTTGAGTAATTTATTAGATTTATATTACATCTGCTCTCTTTTGCAGGCTTTGGAAATGCAAGGCAATCATTCTGAAGCGCTGCAGGAGCTGTTGAAGATATGTCATTTTTTCCAAATATTTCCCCCTGAAGAGTCCTCTGTACGTGCTTTATTTTCTTTTCCATTTTTATTGCTGTGCGATGTTTACTTGTTCTCTGAATAGGTTGTCTTCAGCCTGTTTTTGAAATTTACCTTTGATAAGTGTGATTAAATCGAAGTGTGAAAAAGGAAAAAGTAAGTATTTCTTTTGAAGTTATTAGAAATGCTTTCATTTTTGTCTCTTAGTGTTATATAGGAAGTATGTGCATTCTTGCTCAATTACTAGCACCCAAGGGTCAAGAAATAGATTCAACAAGTAATTTTTGCCTCACACTACTTAAGACCCATTGTAACAGTCTGTTTTATATGATTCTATGTGCTTTCATGGTCTTTTCATCTGGGATGATAATGTACTTATTCATTTTGACATGTTCAGTAGCTGTAGATCAATATCTATTGAGCTATCTTCTTCGGTCTTGGTCCTGCTTTAGGATTCATTTATGTATGCAGTTGTCTTGTAGTTTGGAAATGCATCTTATTTTGAATGATAGTGTGGAAATACATCTTATTTTGAATGATGTGATATAAGTCATGCCATATGTGATTTTGCAGCCTGAGTTGGAGATGGTGGCACGAGGCCTGGAGAAACTTCTCAAATTTGAGCAAAGGGAAATTTTAATGAATATGCTTACTGGGGTTTGCAGTGAAGAAAGTCACAGAAGTGCAGCAGAAGCTCTAGGACTGCTACATGTATGTCTTTCTTCTCTTCCTGAGATTGTTATTGTTTTTCCACCTAATGTTTGATTTCAAAGATCTTTATCTTATATTATATGTAGAGAAGTTAGTGAAAAGAGTCCATGTGATTGTGACTTGAATCCTTTTCTGTTATGTTACATTTTAGGTACTCTCCCGTGAAGGCAATGATGATCAACATGAAGAAAGTATAAACAGATACTAAACACTTGACAATTCAGTGAATTTTTTATTATATCATTGTACCCTTGCCCCCCCCCCCCCCCCCCCCCCTTTTTAATTTTTGCAATATCAAGGTTTAAAAGGGGTTATTAGCCCGCTATTGATCTCATTTGTTTCTGCCCAAATATAGAATTGAATAATAAATCTAATTTACCTTTGTTGATTCACATAAGAATTCAAGAATCAACTATGAAATGCTCCTTTTTCTCTGTTTCATTTTCTTTTTCTTAAAATGCAATGACATGATAATTCAAGTACAACAACACCGATGAGATCATGAGAGAGTTCCATTCCAGCAATCATTCTACATATGAAGCTTCCATTGGTTATGGTTTTAATCAGCTGGATTATTTTGCTTGATTTTTCAACCTAATAGATCTTCTTACTGCCGAGTTACCAGGGCTTTTAGGAAGTTCCTTATCATTGTCAGAAAATGTTGCGGCATGACACCCTTGTGAACCATTTCCGGTGACCATGCCTTCAATCTGGGTTGAAAACTCAGCACTGTCCTTATTCTGCTGGCTTCCAAGAGTCTGCAATTTAGCCATACTTCTTGTAACAACACCTCTACTTGGAGGTCTTTTGACAGCAGCTCTGTACTTCCGGCCAGATGCAGCCTTACTCTGGTGGTTACTTGGAGTTTTATCTCGAACAGAACTGCAACCACATGGTCTCAGTACGTCCAATATTTCACTTTGCAGAGCACCATTGTCAGCATGTCCTCTAGGGGAAATCAAAAGATCACGCAATCTAGTCGCAGGAATGTCATCCAAGGAAACAAGTGGCAGTGAAATGTTTGCAGCTCCGAATGGGGAGCCTCTGTTCGTATATTCCTGACCACAACATTGATCGGCATACTCTTCCCAGTAAAAAGGAAATCCATGCAGGAAACGATTGCAAACCTGTTACATTAAATCTTAGCTATACCCACACCTCTCAATAGGTATCACTTATTCATTTTGCACTACTTTCGTTAGAGAGTGTAGCAAATGGTTAGATGTACCTGCGAAGGGAAGCCATTTTGGTTCGTACGAGACCTATTTATCAAGTTAGAGAGAGTAATAGTGATTCCATCGGCTGTCTCGAGAGTGGTGGTGTTGTGTCTCTTGGCAATAGCTGTAGAACAAAAGGCTCTCACTTCTTGGCTCCTATGAATATATGATAAGTGATATGAAAATACCAGTAAGAAAAAAACATATTACAAATTTCAAGTACTAATTGAATTTGAGAACTAGCAGCAACTGATGCAGCAAAGGAATCTGTAAGTAAATAAGCAATCAGATTCAGCAATAAGAACAAAGTAAACATATATAGGCTAATTAATTTTTACTAACTAGAATAATGATGATGCAAGGATCCAAAGTAGTATATAATATTAAATTAAATATTAATTAATTAATCCAAAGATCCAACAGCTATAATAATCTAAACATTGAAAAAAAAAGAAAAAAAAAGAGAGAAAAAATTGTTACTCTCTAGAAGCAATCCCACCAACAGCTAAACCTTTGCCCTCTGCCCTAACCAGCCACCAATCGTGCAGAGTAACCTGTACAAACAAACCAACAAATAAATAATTGTAGTCTATGCAATATTCTTTTCATTAAAAAAAAAAACATTTTTGAAGAAAATAGAGTGATTTGAGTTAAGAGTTAGATTAAGAGTTATACAGATTTGAATGAATGAGAAGAGAGTTTGGTGAATCGAGGGGTTTTGGTCGGATCCATTTTTCAGATCGAAAAAAGAAAACGAGAGATTTTCAACCCCTTTGCCTTTCTCCCTGACTCTGAGCGGGAAACATCCCTGTTTTATAAAGAGCGGCTGCGACTGTTGCTTTTGCTCGTTTCTGAGCATGACACGTGTCCTCGTTTTATACTTGGATAAACAACATACCAAGCGCCCACTCTTTCCACGTCTTAACTTTTTTAATTAGGAAATTACCATTGCACCACTATTTTTTTACCTTATTATCACCTAACCACCACAAAATTTTAATATATTCTTTACACCATTTTTCTTTTTAAATTTATATTAATTAATCACTTTTACACTAACACCGTTAAATAATTTAAAAAAAATGATAATTTTACCCCTAAATAAATTAAAAGATTATTTTATCTTATAAAAGTTTGAAAAATAAAAAAAAATTATAATTATAAAAATACCCCTAAATTTTAAAAATTAAATCCAAAATAGAAGTGCTCAATTGATTTTTATTAAATTTAGATTTTACAAAATTTTAATAATTATTTTTATTAAAAATTTATAATTTTCAAAATTATAATAAAAAATAACTGAATTTATTTTTTAAAAAATTATAACTTTGCAAAATTTTATTAAAATAACTGAATTTATTTATTAAAAAATAAATCCCAAAATTTTAATAATTTAGGGGATTTTTATTAAATCCCAAAATTTAGTAATTATTTTTATAATTATAATTTTTTATTTTCAAAGCTTTTATAAGATAAAATGATCTTTTTAATTTATTTAGGGGTAAAATTATCATTTCGTTTAAATTATTTAACGGTGTTAGTGCAAAAGTGGCTAATTGATACAAATTTCAAAAGAAAGTTGATGCAAAAAACATGTTAAAATTTTGTAGTGGTTTGATGAATATAAGACAAAAAAAATGTGGTGCAATGATAATGTCCCTTTTTAATTTCATTCAATTCCATAGTAGCTTTAAACATAAGAATTTACCACATTACCAATTCCAATCTTGTCTCGTATATGCAAATGGAATGAAAAAACATCTCACTCCCGTCCCTTTATATATATTTTTTAGAACAAAAATACGTCCCGATCCCGTCCCAAAAGAGATGAGATCCTGCAGAATCCCATCTCAATTGAAAAAATTCTCATTTTTAGTCAGCAATGAGACGAGATAGGACAAAATTTGTCAATCCCACTCTTATCCCATATATGCAAGTGGGATAAAAAAACATCTCACTCCCGTCTCTAAATTTTTTTATGGGATAAAAAAATGACCCAATCCCATCCCAAATGGGAAAGAATCCTCCATCGGGAAAAATTGCAATCCTTAGATATGAGATTAAGAAGTACTTTGTTGCCGAATTATGCAACTAACAAAGAAGTTAATAGAACTTGAAATTATAAGAATTAGCCTCTAATGTTAAAAATAAAACCTGCAGTTCAGATCGATATATTCTATTTTCCAAAATGAGAAACCTGAAAATCTGAAATTTTAAGTCCAGCGAGAGACGAATCTCGGGAAATTTTATTTCAATGACATTTGATAGTAAGAGTTAGTATGTGAATGGATTATACAAAAAGAAATTTAGATTTAAAACAAAAATGAAATGACACAACACATGAACAGACGTGAATTCTAAGTTGACAGATATATCATGTTACCTATCATTTTCGATCAAACTAACATAAAAACAACAAAAGTCCAGACATCACGAAAGTCAACAACCAAAAAAACCCAATTTCCTTTTCAAGTAGGATGCTTAGCCTTCCAACTGTCCGAAATACCTGCCAGAAATTGTGGCCAAAATATTAAGCATTACGACCTCATCATCAAGTTCAGACTTCCCAGCTCGCAGACCAGCACATTTCCGAAGCAGACTCCGAAGAGCAGCACCAGTGTCAGCATCTAGTGGAGTATCAACCGCTGCACATAAAGCAAATAGCCACAAACAATCATTTCTGGACAAATTGCTTGAGGCCTCCACCAAGTTTATGCGTTTCCTCAATGTTGACACTCGAGCTACAGAATCCATCCTCAGAATGGCAGATAATGTTGGGTAGTTGCCAGAATCATCCCTCGAAGAAGATTTAGGATTCCGATGGGATGGAGAGCTTTGATCGTCCGTAATATTTGATGTAGCTGGCTGGTTGATGGAGCTTTTGAGGCTGAAACCATCAAGTGGCTGCTCAGAGCTGACTTCAAAGATAGTCAGATCATTAAATTTGTCAATAATGATATCTTCACAGGAATGATGAGAGTGGTTCTTCTTCTGAACAGTGAGTGTTGGTTGCAGTTTGCCAGCAGATGGAGCACTCATATTGTCAAGACCCGACAGAACCTGAGATCAAGAGCAAAAATGACAAAAACAAAGTCAATTCTATTGAATGTGAACCAAGAACATGCAGGAGAAATCAAATTCTGCGAGTGATATCTATGAAAGTTCACAACATCCACTAGATTAGACAGCTTCAGCTTCTTCTATATCTGGTAAATTTTTCTCTCTGAGGAAAAACCAACAATAAGATGGTTTGGTTCAATTGGTTTGGTTCAATTATGCAAAAACCAACCAGACCTTTGCCAATTTCCACAAACAGCATTTTCCAGCAGAGAATTACATATCATCACTTGCATGAGAAAGAAAAGGGGAGGAATTAGCATGTAGTCAACGTCACATTTAATTAGTTCTACATTTCTCAAACAAATGATCTTTATCTAATACTAGCTTTTTGTATAAATCATTTCAACCTGAATCATGATGAAACAACAAAGAACCAAAAAGATTCAATTACTGAGTGTGAAGAAGATTCATGCCAGCAGAGTGCTGTCAATTTCTAATCTTGTTGTGCCAATCATTTAAAACAAGCAGAACATTAGATCTACGTAAACGAGAAACGTACCAATCGTAGCTTTGAAAAATCAGCAAGAAATTGATCCTCCCACTGTTTCAGTGGTAGCAAACTTTCTGGACAGGGGGCAATGTCTGGAATCTGGGGCATGTAAACAGTCTGTTCTTTTATTAATTTTTGTCCTTTGCTTTTTGCCACCTTCACTTTGGGAATGCGAGCAGCTTCCCATCTGAGCATAAGAAAGAAGTTGTTTAATTTGATCCAATGATTATAGTTTTGTGTTCAATTGAATAAAATATATATAGATGCAGAAAGGCTAAAAAATTGCAATACCATATTCATCGTCTTTGATGAAGAAAGCCTAAAGACAGAAGAACTATGCCTGTACACTTGTTCTGATCCTTAAAATGCACTAAAAAGCTTTTAATATGATTTTAAAGGTGTGTTTAGGAGGAATATAGTTTGTCAAAATGATTTATTAGTTCCAGGGATGATTAAATATGTGGCAATATCAGCAAATTCAGCTACTGGTTTAATTCAAAGCCGTGGCATGCAAAAAGCGTCTATTTGGCTATATGTTTTTTTCTCTTTTATTTGCATTTAATGCTTCCCTTTTGTTTATATCATAGCAAAGACAACCACCATTGCAATGACACAGATGATCCTAATATAAGAAAAAAATACCAGGTCAATACATGATCTTCTGATTCTGAAACTGACAAATAAGACCTAAGGTATGGCTGCCCGTGTGTTCAAATAATCACTGACTACTTTTATTTAATTTATTTAAGATCTTTAGTATGAGCATGCATGTATGTATACAAATGAGATAATTGCAAATTGCTCTCGGGCTGTTAGGATGTCAATCCATCTCGAAGTTTCTCCAAAGCTTTGGATGGCTCACATGTTGACTGCTAAAGATTGAAAAAAAAAATAACTAAAATAAAAAAGGAAGCACTTTTAAGATGCAACTATACATGGGAATACTAGGAACATTAATTTGGAACCACACGTGGCAGTTAAGTATGGCAAACAACGGAAAAACCAGCCCTTGAAGATAATCACCTATTAGTAGCTAAATCTTCTACCACGATCATAGCATTATACAAAGTGATGGTCATCTGCTTTAACAATCTAAGCTCAAGTTGTTCCTCCGAATAGTGTCAGCTATAAATCAACTGACTCCCAAAAAAAGTCCTATCAACACTTTGGCTTTTAAAAAAATCAATAACCTAACGAATGGTCCATTCAGGTGGTCTACTTCAGAAAAGCAAAAGTGTTTCCACCATTTTCCAATATTTGCATTTTCTGTTTGAGTTGGTGAATGAGCCAATAGCTTCCATCCATTACAGGTTCAACTATTCCATCGTCTATAAAGAAGATAATGTTCTATGATTGAAAAGAGTACAAAAGGCCTGTGATTTGATTCCTGAGAAATTAATCAGATGACGTCATCAACTTGAAGTTTGATATTTGTTTTCATTTGGTTGCCAGAAGGAAATGGATGTTTAACTCCTGATCTTTATTAGCAGAGTTCTACCATCAAGATGGCCTTTACTTGAAAAATACTCTGGGAACTGTCCAGAAGTGCATCTTTTTCTCTGCCATTTCTACCAAGGATTATGACATACATACAGCATCAAAGGCATCAACTTAGACAGCAAGTCAAAAGATTATGGTAATAAAAAGAAGCATCTACAGAGCATATGTCTTCCCCAATAAACTTATGTGTTCAATCCTTCCAACAAATTGCAAAAGAATTCCCAAAGGGTAAGATAATATTAAAAAGGGGATGACGTATAATAAAGTTTGGCAATTGATGCCCTTCAAACATTATTTGAAGTCTTCCAAGAGGTTGAACAACATCTACCAGTTTCCATATTTACTTACCAAAATAAGCCTATGAATATACCCATATGGAAGCTGCCTAGACAAAATCTATTATCTCTAGATTCCTTGCATTCCCAGGAATGCAGAAACATAATACACAACTACAAGAGAATATGACTGATTGTCCAGGAACATGAGATAAAGTGAATGAATCATGCAAAATCCCATCATGTCTATCAGACAACCAATTTTCCATAAAGCAGACAAAGAGTGAATTGATAATCTGCATCCCTTTCAAAGAATAAATTCAAATTGAATACAGACATAAAATCTCCGATGATGCAAGGACATCATGCAAAGGAGAACATCTCAAATAATAATTGTCTTCTGCCACAAATAGCTTGAGCTCCTGGACGACCTGCCAGATTAGCTTACTCCCTTTGGAGAAGTGTTTTATTCTTTTTTCACTTTGATTTAAATACCGCAATTCAAAATGTAAGGAATTAAACAACCAAAGACATTCCGTTTTTATGCTATCTCCTCTCATTCCATCTCACAAATAATTTGATGAGTTGTGAAAACATGACAATTTTATTTGCCTCATCCATGACATCAGAAGCTGTTGCTACAGTTACACAGAACCAAATCGGTTTGAGGTCCAAAGTTCTTGCAAAATTGCAATAACAAAAAACTTAAAAGTAATTCTATTGGCCGAAGGAGATCCCTGCTTTCCTTCAGAACCAGATGGAAAATGTAACTTATATGTCGTTTAATTTTTTTTTTCTTTTGTGTGCGTGTGTGCGTGTATGAGATGCAGCTTGCATGCAGCTGTGATGTCTAAGACAACAAGCCTCAACACCTATGATGGAACATGTAACTAGTAAACCCATGAAACTTTAAAGGGGCATGCTAAATCACAAGAATTATAAGTGATCGATAGCTATCAGAGGCTAACTCTTTGAAAATGGGAAAAAATGATAATAAAAAAACCAAACATGCTTGAACCTGATGATATGGAGGAAAAAAAAAACATCTTTATCATCACCGTGGGAAACAAATTAAGTATCAATTACCTGACACGCCGAAGATATTCTAATCCATCTTCTGGAGGCCCAGAGTCAAAATTAGGCTCTCCCTCAACCAAAAAGGCAGGCCTCTGAATACTGGCATAATCTTCATCACTGTCATAATCTTCGCTCCACTCTCCTTCTAGAACCAAGCAGGCTTCACCATCTGTATTGTGGCTACAAGCAGATTCAGTGGTATTCATATTTTCTGCCTCATAGTCCCCTGCGTATTCTGTTTCAATTTCCATGTTCTCAGAATACTCTTTCCCTGAAAGTAATTGCAAATTTAGAAGCACTAACAAAAATCTAAAATCGAAGGACGTTCAAGCCACAGAAAGACATCAAAGCTAGGAACAGTGCCAGGCAAAAGCAACTCTTTTTATTCATGAAAGTCATATTCAAAGATGAATCTCATTCGAGAGTATCATCACTTTATGAGTTTCAATTACAAATGAATGTGCAATACCAACATCCACACAACCAATGCATATTCACCAACAAAAAGTATATCCAAACGAAATCAAGGCAAGACTCCCATATACAAAAGCAGTATACAAACTGCAACAATGTGCGTATGTACACAGATCAAGAGACACATGTTGAAAAGAACTTTTGCAGATTGACTTAGGCTAATCCTCAATGCACATAGATATTGAAATGGTTCCTTCTTGCCCTTGCAGCACCCACACCTGTGACAACAGAAAATGAAACCATCAAATTGACAATGACGGGCAAAAATCCAAGCTGAAACAAGGGATGCAGGGAAGTATACAAAATGTCTATGGGCTCCAACTTCATCAGAGAGAGAGACAGAGAGAAGAGACAGAGATACAGAGAGACACAGAGGGAAAAAAAACACTTTAAATAAAATAAATTTTCTACAAACACTACAACTCAAAAGCTAAAAGGGTAAACTAGTGGGAAAAGGCCAAATCAAAGAAAACACAAATGTTCAATCAGATCTTCGCCCAACCCACAAAAATTAAAGATAAATTTTACAAACTAAGAAAGAAAAGAAAGAATAATTTCAATATATAAAGAATATAATAAATGTTTCAATAACAACCAGCTCAAGTATCTTCCAGAAAATGTCAAAGGTTGATAATTTTAAATTAAACGAAAGCAATCCAAATATTTATAAAATTGCACTTCAATTCAAGATTGAAAGGAACAAAAGTTTCAGAATCTAAAAATTATATCTCCATGTGAAAGACAACATAACAAATGCTAGAGGTGTATATTTAGAAAATAATAATAATAATAGTCTGTAAATTCTAAGCAATTAAATTTCTGGTTTGGTCTTCTGGTTCCTTCCATATTCAAGCAATCACATTGGCTAAGAATAAGAAGAGAAATTTTTAGCAATAAAAACACGGAAGAGACAAGAAAGATGAAGGATTCAACCAAATAGATCTAATTGCAGATTTTCAAAGTGAAAGCAACATTTTTCAATTATACTGAGAACACAGCCATAAACATACAAACAAAGCAAAAGTATATTTGTTTTATATATATATATATATGTATGTATGTATATGTATATGCATATGTACTCTTTGATGAATCAGTCACCCAAGCCTAACCTTTGGCATGGTAAACAAAGAAGCAGCTATCTGTTCATCAAATTTAAGAAATTTCTAGAAGGTCAATCTAACAACTCGACAGAATGAGGAAGCGAATTGACCACAACTATCTGGTCACTTCTCATGCCAGCTTCTCAATGAATCAAGCAAAATTGCCAGAAAGAAATGCTCGGGGCTACATGATTAAATTTATTACAAGCTACTCCTTATTATTAAATTTATTAGTTTTGTATAAGCTGTTTCCTCCACAAGAACTATAATACAAACAAGACTAGCCCATATCCTCTTTTGGATAGTAACCCATTTGATTAAACTTCAGATATTGGTCAAAACTGAATCAAATTTTGGCAGAAGTAACTATTATACAATTAATAATGAAAAACAAAAAGTTCAAAAATTGATTAACAATTCTAATGCCACCACCAGAAATAAACTACATTACAGCATCAGCCAGTTCAACTAAGTAAGTATTCTAAGTCATCATCATAATTTACTTTCACATACATATCACCATGCCAAAGATGCTTTCATGTACTAATATAATAAAGAAACCCAAATTACATATTTAAAGGACAAGTTGGTATACAATTATACTCACCAAGAATCCCAGGAGCCGCTGACTCGCTCAAAAAGCACGTTCGAGTAACAGAACTCTTGAGGGTCGGCTTCTGATGCTTCGAGCTAGCCAAATGATCATATTCATTCATCACTGCAGGCCCAAGTCCAGTGTATACATCCCTCCACAATTTCCGTTGTTGTACAACGTTGAAAAACTTCAGAGCCTCCATCTCCTCCCTCGAGTACATAATTTCCGCCTCTTTCCTATTGTTTAGGCCACTTTCTTTTTCATCTTGCACAAGCCTAGCACTCACTGAAACCATTTTTGTGTCTTTCCCCTTCCTTCTCGATCTTTTAGCCTTCTTTCCATCCACTTGCTGTTTCTTCTCGTTCCTCTGCAACATCTTAGCAGTACCCGCTATTATTCCCCTGTCCTTCAAACAGCCATTTCCAATTCTTGGTACCCGAACAGATTCAATCAGGGCCGTATCATCAATCACTTGAATCTTTACAGGACGTCCAACATCCCCGTCCAATACTTTGATACCATCAACAGTCTCGCCATCATTCAGCACGTTATCCACATGGGTCTTGTTTCCTTCAAAGACTGCTCCAAGTTCATTCAACTGAGCCAATAAACGATTTTTTTCAGCCTCCAAGTGAGTCTCACACTCAGTAGCCAAGCTTTCTTTGCTATCACCTTCAACAATGGATTCTTGAATTCCAGAGGAACCCACCTCAGCTTTCACGCAATCTTTCTCTTGCACCTTTTCTTGATTCTGAGCGAAGCCCAGTTCTCCGTTTCTTTCAGGCAAGCTTTCGCTGATATCCAAATGATCTTCATCAAAAGAAGAAGAAGAAGAAGACTTCACCTTCTTGGAGAAACCGAGTTGGGTTTCTTCTGTGTGTTGTTGAATTGGACTTGAGGAATCTTCTTTCGAGTCTTGGGAGGGAGTTTCCGTGACTCTTCGTTTGAAGCCGGCGCATGCATCAGAGTCTTTAACATCATCAGCCATTTCCATTGTTCACTTGAGAATTAGAAGCAAGAAAGCAATCAACTTTAAGAACTGAGAGAGAGAGAGCAGAGCACGAAACAAAACAAAAACCCTTGAACAAGAGTTTTTACACCAACAGTGTGAGAACTGGCAAAGCGAGGCAATTGTGCCTATTTTTATTAGTTCTGTGATGGGCTGGGCTTGTGGTCATTATAATAGATAACCCAAAAATAAGCCAGAGCCTAGCCCACCAGCATGAATGTGCTATTATTTTGAATTTTTTATAGAGTTAGACTATTGGCACCCCTCTCATCTCCTCATAAAACCCTCTTTTTAGTTATATTCATTTTATTTTTAAAAAATGTCCATTTTTTTAGATACATTTTTCTAAATTCTCACTTTTCATTTAATTTGTTTTATTTTTAAAACTCAAAGTATTATTGTACTATTTTTTAATTATTTTCAATTTTAGTATTACTCTACACACAAATTAAAAAGTTATATAGATGATAAATTTTTTAGTGTTAATCATTGGCTGAAATAACACATATTTCAAATTATAATTTCAAAGTAATTTTAAGTATAAAAATATTTAATCAATAAGAATCAAAAGAGAACAATAGATTATTCAACAAGATTTCTGGAACTCTAGCCCCTTTTCTTAATGATTTCGTGAGAACTGAAAATCTCTACGATTCCAAGGAACCGTGGCAGATTGGAGGTAGTTTGGAGAACTCGATTTTAGAAGATGGTGAAAATCTTTACTTTTTCACTCGCTTGAAGAAGAAGAGTGTTAACAGTTCCAGGATTGATCGCAGAGTCGGTACTGGTACGTGGCAAGGAGAAGATGCTGGCAAGGCGGTTGTGTCCCGCAACTCTAGAAAGAAAATTGGTTCCAAGAAAAGGTTTCGATATGAGAAGGACAAGTCTCCATACAATGGTTGATAGATTATGTATGAATACTCTATGAATCATTCACTGTTGCCACAAAACCTCGATCCAGTGACCTTGTTCTTTGTCGAATTAGAAAGAATGGTGAGCCAGCGGCAGCCGAGCATAAAAATTCAAGGAAAAAGAGAAAGTCGGGCATAAATTGTGTACCATTTATTTTAGTTAGATAGGAAGTAACATATAGATTTTTTTTTTTGTTTAAAAAGGATTGATTATAAATTAAGTAATTTGTTGGAAAAAATTCTATATGTGTTTAATTTTCAATTGTCCTTAATTGTAATTTTATTTAAAGTTGAGTTTTATAAGAATAATGTAGGGGTGCCAATAGCTCCACTCATTTTGATAACTTTGTCTTCGCAAAACATACTGACTTTATTTAGTATAAGTTCAAGACCCATTAAGGCCCAAACCATATTTCACTCGTAATCAAGCCACACTTCTGTTAAGTTATTAACATGTGTGTAAATGTATATATATGAAAAACGATTATATCCCCAATTTTCGAAAGCGATTTGGTGTTTGTAAATAAACGGTTGGGTTACACAGGTTATGTTCTTTTTTCTCCTGAAAAGGAAAAATTACAAAGCTGTGTTATTATATGGGTTGCACGAGAAATATATCAAGTCTCTCTTACCATATCATAGTTGAAACCTAATTTAAAAATATTTAGAATTTTCAACAGAGAAAATTTACTTCTACAATGTGCGTGAAAAAACTTAAACCCTTGTTTATTAAATTTTATCATTGTATCAGCACAGTAGTAAAGTATAATTTAAAAATAACTTTAAGAGATCTTTTGAGGTAGAGAGTTCGATTGTGAGAATTCATTTTCTTTTAATTTCTATGTTGACGTGGTTTCATTTTGCATTTAAATGATGGACTAATACACCTATTTGTACTGCATAATATTAAAACAATAGATTAATATAATGGATGAACTGAAACCTTTCAGCAAGGTTAGGGAATATTTTAACATTTATAAATGAAAAGGGCATAGTCACTTAACCCTTGATTCAGTTTTTAGTTGGACATTTATGACCAAAATAATTTTACCAACATTTAACACAAAGGTAAACTTTAAGTTGACAAAATTTTGTTTAAAAAAAATAATTTCACATAAAAAATTAGTTTCACAATAAAGAAAATATTAATGAATGGGGTCTTAAATTAAAGAAATTAATAACTATTAGATAGGAACAGGAACGTATTCAAAACTTGGTAACTGCCTTAGATGCCTGTGAGATTTGTATTATGGTCCTTGTAATTCATCTAAGCCTGTCAATGATTAACTTCAAAGTCTACTGCATTAAAAATGCAATATTGACCCATCTATTATCATGACATCAATCTTAAGCCATTCAGTTTTGATAAACAATAAGTTTCTTTAAAAAATAATAAAATCAAATCAAATAAACAATATAAGTTGAGTCCAGAGAGAAAAGAAATCAAACAAATACTCAGAACAAATATATCCACCACACAACCCAATCCAATTGTTAACTTAAAAACCCAAGGCCGACAGTACCATGGTGTCATACCAGTTGCAGACATTTTAAGTATCGACGACACTTCGGTACAAATCCAATCCTAAAAATCTGCTCTCTTATACGAAATCAAATCTCATATACGAAAAATTAAAAAAATATATATATATAAAAGTGATTTGCAGAAATATGGAGGCATATGAAACAAACTGTAACCAAGCTGCAAGAAACTTCAAGCTAGCAGCGGAACTAAATTCTTTTGCCTTTTAAGTCTCTGAAACTGGGGCTGCTGGAGGGGGAGATTTCAGAAGAGGTTGAAGAGCCTTGACAACAATGCTCATATTTGGCCGGAATTCCGCTTCATACTGCACACATAATGCTGCTACTGCAGCCAACTGCATCACCAAGAAAAATAACAAGACGACATTGTTAGTGCTAGCACTACCAGAAAGTGAGGGAAACTGTCTTTCTTTACTTCTTTGGGAGATTTAATGCCATCACGAGTATTTGAACCATAAATGAGCACGTGGTGTGTCTCCAGATTTTTGTGCATATGAGAAATTAATACCTTAGCAACTCCTTTGGGTGGATATTCACCCTTAAGCTTTGGGTCTACACATTGCTTAACTTTGTCTTCACTCAATCTTGGAGTAGCCTGTTGAAAATTAAGTTTGTCAGCCTAAATCAAATATGGAAATGGAAGGAGACACTCCAGATAAAGATACAAAAAAGGTTTCAACGATGTGAAAAAGTACACAGATGGACTGACCCAGGTAACAAGACTCTGTTGTCCACGAGGCATGGTGTGATCAACAGGTTTCCTCCCAGTAAGGAGCTCTAGAAGGACAACCCCAAAGCTATACACGTCACTTTTCTGGGTCAATTGTCCCGTCATTGCATATCTGCAAATCAGTTTTGCATGCAACAAATTAGTTGTAATCATCCACGACAAATATTTATCTACACAAAACAAGATTGTCAATGATAATGTAAAAAAAAAAAAAATACAATAATCATAGCACTGACATTGCCATAAAATCTTGTCAATATAGGACAAGCCAGCCAGAATGGCCCACATAATTTGCAACCTCGCTTTCTACATCTCCAAGCACTATTAGCTTTTACCATAAAAACAAGTGGCAATTATCTATCAAAGCAACTAACAAATATGGGTAGATCTGCAATGCATTTGTATCTAGATAATCTAAGTCAAGAGGAGACCAGTAGAGAGAATAAATATTAAAAGAATGAAAATGCTTCATGGTGAAGGCAGAGATCATAGAGAACAGCAAAGCCAAGCCCCTCAAATTCCAAATATAAGAGTCTTCTCAGCTTCTTCCATATTTTCATGTCACCTTTTAATTAAAGTTTTCATTTCCTCATTCATTGTATTTTTGTAACAAGAAACTGTTTTTTTCTTTCAGATGATATAACAAATCTCAGAAACATCAATATATTTTATTTCTTTATAAACCATCTCTGACAGAGCAGTCCAGTTCAACAGAACATTATCCATTCTTAAAATTCACTGTTTTACATTTACTTAGTGTCATTCTGGATAGGATAAAAGTCAAAGTCACAAGTTTGGGATCAATCAGGGTCATATCGTATATAGAAATTTGTCAGCAGTAATTGCATTATCTTTGACAGTTAGAAGCACTGAACCAAACCAATCATCAAACAAGGAAATAATGAATCAAGAACAGAGAAAACGAATAAATAGGACAGAAGATTTTCAGAAGCATTACTCTGGAGCGTGATAACCAAAGGTTCCCAAAACTCGAGTAGAATGAAGGCGAGCTGCCATATCAGGGGCCTGATTTGAAAGGTTAAAATCTGCAATCTTTGCTTTGAAATCTTCGAAGAGAAGGACATTGCTAGATCTGATATCTCTGTGTATTATTGAAGGTTGAACCTTCTCATGCAAGTACTCCAAACCCCTTGCTGCATCAACTGCGATTCTAACCCGTGTCATCCAGTCAAGCACTGGACCTGGTTGTGCTCCCTGAACTCCTTTTCTGCCTGTAATTACATGTACAATCCAAATCAGCTCATCCTATCTTCTAATCAAGGCAATCTTAGCAAGTGAATCAATAATGCAGGTTAAGATTAAGCAAGATGCACAATGTACCATGCAATATGTCATGAAGAGATCCCATTGTAGCAAATTCATAAGCAAGAACACGGAGATTTCCTTCAACACAATAACCGAGCAACTCGACAAGATTTTCATGCTTCAATCTTGAAACAACTGAAACCTGATACAAAATAGCGGGACAAAAACATATGCATTGAAAACGTAAATTCAGCTATCAAAAACAACAAAGTAATAATAAACACAATATGCTTCTATGAAGTTTCAGATATACCTGAGTCAAAAATTCAACATTTGACTCGGGCTCAGAGGAAACATCAAGCTTCTTAACAGCCACTGCTTTGCCATTTTCTAAGTTTGCATAATACACCCTTCCATACGATCCCTCACCAATCAATGCCTTTGATCCAAAATTGTCCGTCTTTTCTTTTAGCTCATCCAAAGGCAATGCAGGCACTTCAATAGGTGGTGCTGCCTTCTGCACTTCAGGTTTCACCGGAGCTGGGACCTTTTTGTGGTGCCCTAAAATGTGGAAAAATGATTGAGATAGGACAAGCATATAGAAACAACTGAACCTAGTTACAGATGTATGCCTTTATTCATAAATAAGAAATCTATTCATATCCTTTTAACCATATGAAATTATGCCAATAGCTACTTTTGAAGGCCTTATGTGAAAATAAACTTAATTACAACAGCAAATATGTACTTGGAGTCACAATGAAACTAGTTGCTGCTAATCAAATGATATATCAATTTTCTGCAAAAAAAGAATAGAATATCTACGCAATAAGCTCTCACAAAACAATTTTGAATTTCAGTTTGAGTGCAGCCACAAATGAGGAAAAGTAAAAGGTATTAATTGCTGAATCCTTGACATCGGTACCCATCTGATCATCAAAACAGCTATCATAACCAGCTGTTTCTCATCTCTAGCAATTGTCCAACATAATATTAAAAATCAAGTGCTAAAATTATCAAGAATTTCCTATCATAAATATGAAATATGAATTTTAATTATCTTATTAAGCTGTAAAATGCGAGATCAAAGCCATGTCCAAATCGTTCTATCAAAACATAAAACAGCTAAAAGTTTGGAATCATTACAAATTATTAAATGTACCCAAATATAATTGCAAGACCAATTAAAAGCGATGCTATAAACAAGGAATTCAGAGTATTACATCTATTCAAAAGCTGCTTCACTGTTCAAGAATAAATCGAGACAACGAGAGCCAAAGAAACATACCATCTGGATAATTCTTTGGGCTTTTCAGGCGCTCATTTTCATGAGATGGATAAGACTCCTCTACTTGACAAGTACAACAGAGCCAGCGACGCATCTTTACTCTCTTCTTCAAATAGAGATCGTCTTCAGGACCTTTATCCAATCGTACAAAGTAACCTGGAGAAGGTGCATGTGCCTGCACACGTTACACACGAAATTCCGCACCACAGCCAGGCAATTAAACAAATTAATCATAAGCCAACATTCAAAATGAGAAAAAGATTTGACAGCAAAATGATGTATAACCATACAGCGTTAATTTGACATTCAAATTTGCTGCAAAAGGGTATTTCATTTCAGAAAATTGGGGAAAAATAAAAAGCCGACTAAGTTCTAAATATACCACTCACGACCCATCAATAAAATCATTCAAAACGACAAGTTTAACAATCAATTAACGAAAAAAAAAAGAAAGACAATAAAATTCATACCCCTAAAGCGCGCGGATGATAATCATAGTCCATGAAAAAACAGGAAAGAAAATTAGAGAGATCAAAAACAGAACCGACCCCAAAACAAGGGAAAAAAGAAAAAAAAAATCAAAGCAATGGGGTCAATCAAAAAACAAAGTAAAGAGGAAAAAAGGGTTAAAAAAGAAAGAGGAAAAGGGGAATTAAGAAAAACGAAAACTAATTATAACAAAGACAGATAAGCAAAACGAAGTGCAGCCAAGGATTTTAAGCGAAATCAAAGGATCAGATAAACGGAAAAAAAAAAAAACCAATTACCTGATTACTCTCTCTCTCTTTCTTTCTCTCTTTGCCAAATAAGAATTTACCCCTTTTTTAAAATTTATTCAAAAAAAAAAACTTTAGGGTTTGTGCGGGGGTTTGTTTGTGGGTTTGTTTTTGATTGGTTGATTTATATTGATTTTTTTTTTTTTTAAAAAATGATAGACAGGTGGGCGTTTTTGCTTTTATTTGCTTTGCTTTTGAGAAATAGAAATGAAAATTTTCGGAAGATCAATATCATATGACAGAGAAGCAAACCCGAATGCAACAACGCGGCTTCCTTTTTATTCTTTCTTTTGCTTCTTTAATTAATTAATTATTTATTATTTATTCATAATTATTTATTTATTTAATAAAAAATAAAGACAATTTCTTTAGCTTTCGGAAAAGATGGGCCGGTGACCTGCTCTGCTGTTACTCAAGAGCCAAGGATTTCTTTTCGGGGATAATAACATTTGGATCCTTATCTTTAAACCAAATTACGGGTATATCATTAGTTTGCAATTCTAGCGGTATTATACATTGGATTCGATCATATCAATGTTTTTTTTGTCAATTGTTAGGTCTGTTGGTTGGTTTTGAAGTTTTGTAACTCTCATGTTTATTAACAAAATTTTAACAAACTATTTGCTTCACTTTCAATTTCATTACTTGATTTGTTTATAATTCCAAAAATTTTAGTTCAACCTCTCATGTTGCGAAAAACTGTGTTACAAAGTACATAATTACTTTCTTGTACAATTAATTAATAATCACAACAATCTCAAACCGATCTTAACAAATAATTCGGAGCATCTAACAAAAAGATTAGGGAAATAAGTAATTATATAATTAAAAAAGGTGTAATGAATAATTGTGAAGTGTTCCGTCATATAATGTCAGTAAGTTAGTTCGTAATAAAGTTTTTTTTTTAAAAAATGATTCAATAATTTCTCGAGTAATTTTTTGAAATAATCTAAAAGATTAGTCCAAATTTTGAATATAATAAATTTATTATAAAAAAATATTATAGCATTGGGCTTATTGTTTTTGCTATTAATGTTGAAAAATATAAAAATGAGTATTAGATTACATGTAACTCATAAGTTAAATGTAAAATTTCTAGATCTAAAGTCTATGCATTCGTGGTCTAAAAAGTTAAAGGTTATAGATTGATACTTGCAGCAAATTTATTAATGTACCAGTTAGAAAGACTAGCTATGATGGTGGATGATACTTCAAAAGAGGCAACCGATATGAATCTCAATCAAATATATGGACTTTGTTTAGCAGCCTGTTTTGTTGATATTTCAAGTGCACAAGTTTCTCTCCCTATACTTTACTATATTTTACCAGTCTTCTTAATTGTTTATTGTAATTGATCACTATAATTTGATAGATGTCTTATGGACTCTTTGTTTAACCTCTGCTATTTGAGTTATAATGAAATATTATTTTATTTGTCAAAAAGAAAAAAAAAAAAAAGTACCTAAACATTATCATTTTGCAACCATGCCTCAAAAGGAAATTGCAATTATGGATGGACATAAATGGATATTGTTCCAAGTACATGTTAACATCTTCAAGATTTGCCAAGGCTAGTGATAAGTAGCACTTGCTTCTATGCCAAGTCAATTTGATTAAAGCTCATATTAAATTTATAGAAATTGCCATATTTCACCATGATTAGCATAACAAGCATGTTTCTTAACGGAAAAAGGATGAATGACTATACTATATATGTGTAAATAACAATTTTGAGAAAGATTTCAAAACAAGCATGGGTGATAGTTGCCTTGAAGTAGGAAAAAGAAAATTAAAATAGAGTTTAAAAAATTTAAGTAGTACTCAAAATTTTGCATTTTGGGAGGACTCTCTTTGAAATGTGCTCTATTAAAATTTTTGCAAATGCTATAAATTTGGAAAAAAAAATTATTATATCTTATTATTATTGAAACAAGAATAAAAGTTTTAGTAATAAGAATGGTAAAATGAAATGAACTGCTAACAGTGGACTTCGAATATTAAAATTATAATGTCAGATTTAATAAATTACATGGCAATATAAAAAAAAAAATTAGAAGACCTAAGTGTCATTCTCCATTTCTCCCTAATCTCTGTGTAGTTTATATTTGACTTTCTTTGTTCCAAAGAGTTTAAACATATGATTTTTAATTAATGCATACCTTTTATATTATGAACTCAAATGAGAAGTAAACATCAAGTGATATATTACTCTATTGCTAAGATGATGTAATCTTGTTTAGTTTATATAATAAACTAAGATGTGCTATACTAGAAAATTTTACTAAATTACAAAAACAGCTTAAGAGGATTTTACCTCACAGCCGTGTGTTTTAATAAAATATTATTTAAAATTTATATTTATTAAACAACGTTAATTTTTAATTTGTAATAACAGCTATATTTTAAAAATTATAGTAAGCAAAGTTTTAGGAGTCATTTCAATGGACTATAGTAATCATGTTATTATGATTAATCCATCAGGTTTAGCTATTAATGCTATGTTTGGGTTAAACCCTGGTAAAAGTTGCAAGTTAATGTTGGGCCTCTGATTCTTAGAAAGTATGTGGGAGTTGTTGGCAACAACATGATGTAGGTTGAGAAGACTTGTTTCTTGTTTTTGATTTGGTGTTTTTTTTTTTTTAATGTATTTGTTTGTCTTCTCCAATGAGGCAAAGACATCTTAGGTCTTAGTTGGTTTCTCCTTTCATTTTGTATGGGAATTTTCACATTTGTTAATCATTTTAAGAAGACATGGTTGTGTTTTCAACTTTTTATGGTTTATTCTAAGAGTAAGACCACTAATGATTGGTTCAATTCCTTGTCAAATGAGAATTGACATAAACTTTATTTATTAACACTTTGCCCTTCATCTACTTTCTTCCATTGGTATTATATAGACTCTTATAAGAGAATAAGCCATCTTTAAACTTTGATGTGATCTAAGTACCTTACCCTTAAATAATAACTTACAGATTATAGGGCAAATTTTCCTTTTATCCTCTTAACTAAAACGACCATTTTTAATTTATTTCCTAAAAGCGTGAAAATTTTAACACTAGTAATTGATGCAATACATACGAACTTAAAAATTAAAAACATCATATAAATGTAAAATTAAAAAAATATATGCGTGAGTGTATAAATAGATAATATAAAATTTATGGGGTCATATTGTTTGTCATGTGAGCATCAACTTTGGAAGTATGATGCTATTATATAAAGTCTTTCTTATAAAAAAAGGGGACAAAAAAGGAAAAAAAAACAATTACAATCCTTAAAGAAAACCGCAGGATCCCATCATAACTTTGTTGTTAAGCTAAGCGTGATGGATGACACTTTGGGAAGTGCTCACGTGTGCCAATGAATTTCAATTGTCTAATAGGTAAAGTATCTTCCAATATTTGATGACTAATGAACAATCAAGCACTGCAGCAAACAGAGTAAAAGACCATGGAGGAAAAAATAAAAAAATAAAAAGCTGTCGCCAATTGATATCACTTCATGAACCAAACAGATCCTCTTTAATCTAAATGAAAGTGCAAATGCTTTAGAGTTCTTTACATATGGTAAAGACTGATAATAAACTACAGCCAAATATCCCATGACATTCATGTTCAAGCTGATGGACAGTTGCACATTGATATCTTTGTACATGGAACCCACTGGGGGATTTGATCCACACTTCTGCACAATCACAAGAAAGCATAAGAAGCCAGGGTTCTGTTCGATTACATGATCCATTGCAATATAAAATTTTCCACATCTCCTCAAGCAGACACTGAAGTTCTCTCTACAGAATCCTTTGCTGGCAACTGGTCTTTGAAACCTAACATCTTGTTAAGAGCCCCAATGTAAGCCTTAACACTAGAAACAACGATATCCATTCCTGCCCCGGTTCCACTGGGATCAGAAAATGTAGAAGTTCAGTGATGTGAACCAGGAGGTTGTAGAACAAAGTATGCCATTGTCAACTGAACAAAAGCAAACATTATGAACATGCCATACCTAAATGTTCGCTGAACTGTTTCACCGGTAGAAGCATGAGTTGATAGTTGACTTTTCTCCCCACGAATTAGAACACGGGTGGTTGCTATTGCATCAATGCCTGCTGTAACTGCATTCATGGAGTACTCGAGAAGAGTTGCTGGTTCCTGGTTACAAAGGGGAGTAGACTCAATTACAACACCAATCATACTAAACGGTAAAAACCTCAGGCATTTGATACAACAATGTTATGCAACAAAATCAAAAAACGAATTCACATCCCAATAACAGAAAAAAGAACTAAGCATCAAAACCTATTACCATCAACTGTATTAAATATAACGAGGACCAAGCTAAAAGATAACATAGAAAAAACACAAACTCCAATTCACTAAAGGGGAAAACACGCTGCATTGGAGTTTGTGTGTTTCTTGTCTTTTGGTCTGGTCCTCATTTTATTAAAATGAGGGATTCCCTCATTGAAAGGTTGTTCCATATATATTTTCTACAGGACAAAACTAAACCAAGAAGACTAAATTACTCATGAACTGCAGCAAACCTTCACAATGAGATCAACAGCCTTGTAAGCTGAATCAACGGGCCCAGTTCCGGTAGAACAAGCAACATGTTCTTCCCCATTTGCATCCATGAGCTTAACAGTAGCCGTGGAAAGACCCAGAGTTCCACAAGTAACCTGGTTTTTTTTGGTGTAGAAAAAGAATTCTTTCTGTCATTCATTTAACTACATTCAAGTAATATATGGGTTAATCTAGAAAACACACCATGAAATAAATGGGATGGAAAAGAAAGAAAAGAGCGGAAAGCATTCAAACAAATTTAGTTAAAGAATATACACACAAATCACGCACTCTTGCATTCTTATTGTTTCATTTTATTCACTTATTTTCTTCAATCCTTAGGCATTTTGCATTTTCCTTCAATTGCCATAATCTCTTAACTTAGTCGATCAATATCAGGACAATCCAGTGAACAATCTTGCACAATAGAATCAAGTCAAACCATGTAAGGAACCAAAAAATACAATAAAGTAAAATCTAAATTTACCTGCATATCAAGAAGCTTCCAAACCACTTCTGGCTGAAAAACTTCATCTGATACCAGTGCTATTAGGTCAGCATCAGTAACTCTCTGGACACCAGCAAATAAATTCAGAATATGCAGAGACACCATTTAAAAAACAAAAAAAATGTAAAAACAAAATTAAAGACGTATCATAAGTTCTTCAATCACCTTTTTTTGTTCAGCCACTGCTTTGAAATGCCAGAATATAGTCCCAAGCTGCTCGTCATTAAGCTCGTAACCAAGCTGGAAAAATCAGGAATATGGCAATGTTATGTCAGAACCACAAAGAGGAGTCTGATATCATCAATCTATAAATATAACATACTGGCATACCTCTTTCAATCGATCCTTCAAAGCGTGCCGTCCACTTTACCCCAAAATAGGAGGGGGGGGGGGGGGGTTAGGTGATGCAAACAAAAAGCAAAATAAAAAATAAAAAGAGGAAGAAGAAGCAAACAGAGCTGGATTTATATGCTATAAAATACACCTCTTTCAATCGCTTCAAATCAGAAGAATTCTTCTGCCTTATTGAAATATCTATAAAATACACCAGGCAATCACCATTGTTTAAGGCTACACAACTTGGTGTTATATTAATGCATTTTTGAACAGTTGATATAATAGTTGACATGTACCTTCCTTATTTTGCATGCAAAATGTAGTCTCGTTTTTGATAGAACCATCCAACAATTTAAAGACTGTCTTAATTTGTGTACAAGAAACAATGCAACAAAATTTTGCAACTTGCAACTAGTTTACAGTATCTAAAACGAGAACTAAAATTTTGGTGTCAATATATTGATTCCTGTATACTTTTGGTGCTTCCACTGAGGTGTGAGCTTTCCTATTTCTTAGAGAATGTGTTAGTTAATGATTCAATTTCCTTCCCATAAGACTATATTTGATCTTTGCCTCTTCCTACACAATGCATTGCAGCCATGAAAATTGTCATTCTAAACTCAGCCAACACTTTATCTGCTTAATGGCACATAATAATGTAGATAGTTATTCTTACAGTTGCATGCCATCATAATCAGCAAAATGTATTTAACTTCCAATGAATTGGAAGATAGATGGCAAAGGAAAACAAAAGGAAACAGAAAATGAATAATAAATAAAGAGATAAACGACATACCTAAGTTTTCCAAGGACAATACCAGCTTCACTGGATCGTTCAAGCCCTATATCTTCAGGGGATATAATTTCATATGTACCTTTGTGTTTCAGCATTCCATCCTACAGAGTGCAGAAAAGGAAGTGATTTTCAGAGATCTTATTTAAACCAAGTAAAAAATATAGCAGGGTATCAATTCAAGATGGTACAGACCATTGCACCAGGCACAAGTAATTGCTGCGATAACAGCACATTAATCTAGCTTAAATATTCCGGAGACCAAAAAGAAGTCTATGACATTGGTTTCAACAGTTGCTGAGCAAAAATGAGCTAAATTTCAACCATAAGAAAAACAAATAATATCCTAAAACACGATGTATGGTGCCAACTGATGATCAGTTATACCGCAGTAAATTCAGCCAAAAATAGATTGGTACTGAATATACACAATCTGGGCATCATGTATATGGAATAGAAACTATGGTTGGATACACAATAAGTTAATATGTACAGTGAATCCCATCACATTGAGAGTTCTATGGCACAAACCTGATGGATACCACTTTCATGAGCAAAAGCGTTAGCACCAACAATAGCCTTGTGTGGCTGAACATGCAAGCCAGTGTATTCTTCTACCTAAATTATCAAGAGACTAAGTAAGAAATACCATCTCAAATACATTTGTATTCCCAAGAGAAATCAGTTTTAGTAGTAAATTTTCCCTTAAAACAATACCATCTTGCTCGCCATAACAATGTGTCTGGTATTGATGCCAGTGTACAGACCTCCTAATATATGCTCCCCACGACATTTAAAGGCCATGACAACCTACATAATAGATACTAAAATAGGTGAATAAAAAAATATAACTGAAAATCCAACATTGAAAAGAGCAATCAAATAAGATATAGGACGTAAAAAACAATCTGCTGCAAACAACCCTTTCTTTTATTTTTCCCCCTTTTTCTTTTTCTTTTCCTTTAGGGATATGAAAATCTTCAGCCACTATTAGAGTAAGCATAATTTGGGTGGCAGAATATTATACTTAACTAAGATATTTACTAAGAAACAAAATAAATAGCATTTGGGGATGTTTCATACCCTTATGATTATTGTTAAAGAAAACAATAACCATTATTTGTCTGTGGCTTCTCTCCCTCTCCATTGATGATTTTCATTGGATATCCATGGATTAATGAACATGAAATTCAAGGAAACAAAGTTTTTAACAGATTAAACTGACAGGAAGTGAGGTGTACCCTAATGGTTTTTGGACATTACTGATCAAGCACAGGTGTTCTAGGCACAGGCAGACAAGTCTACTTACAGTTTAGAAATTGCTTACTTTCACAAACCATAGTCGGTCTTATTTTGGTCCTTTTCAAGATATGTACAAATATGTCCATAAAAAAATTCAGTTAACTTATTTAATAGGCCATGCTTCTATAAATTCCTACATCAGAAATCAAAGTAATCCTCATCTAAAGCAAGTGATGGGTTTCTACAACCATTTGGCTGGATGAGCCAAAGGATATTAAAATAACTCTCGTCCCCTTACATACAAAATAATCTATAAATTTAACCCAATTTTACGATTTTTTATGCTTTAATGAGATAAAAAAATATTCGCTAATCGTCTTGCTGTTTAAAACAATGCAGAAAAAAATAACCATCTCCAGGCAACAAATTTAAGAAATTCTCATGTTTTGAGTACAAAGTACAATGGTCACCTCCTCTAATGAAGCATTTCCAGCCCTCTCACCAATGCCATTGATTGTTACTTCCACTTGTCTAGCACCTGCGCACGCCCCCTGAACTTAAAAGAGCTAGAATAAGAGTGCAACTCAGTTATGGTGACCTAGGAACTGAATAGAGGTAAAAAAACAGAAATGACATACAGCAATAGTGTTGGCAGTAGAAAGTCCAAGATCATTCTGGCAGTGGGTTGAAATAACAACATTTTCGATTCCAGGTGTATTTGCTTTTATGTCTGCAATCAGTTTTCCAAATTCAGTAGGCATGGTTATACCAACAGTATCAGGTATGTTGAGTGTCGTTGCCCCGACCTTGATAACTTCACCCAAGATCTCATACAGAAATTTCCTGTCTGATCTATTAGAAGGGAAAAATCAAGAAACAATTAGGTTAAAAAAACCAACACACCTCATTAAGCACTTCCTAAGTAACTTTTAGCTTTAGTTGATAGCCAATTGAATAATGATGTTATCTTATCATCATATTTCAGGAAGAAAAATAATCTAAAACCCTTCTTCTGCATGCAAAAAAGAAAATTGACTGACAATTACAATGTCTTTAAATCTTAGCTACCGACTATCTTTATCTGGACAAATAAGGGCATGCATTGAAGAGCAACAAAATGAAGCAACAAAAAAGAATCATAATCTTCCTCCACAGTACATGGTATAAAATAGACAATCTCAATATAACCATAGGCTATAAGCTTAGCTATGCATGATCTTTTTCTCGACAATTAAATCTCAACCAACTACTGTAAATGCATCAGCACCCAATCCAAATTCATATCCTATTGGTTATAAGCTTAGCTCATGTTAACACTTGAAAATTCAATTTGCCCATCAAACTGATATTGAAACGTAATTTAAAAACATAATCGACGCAAATTAACATTATAAAACCAAACCTGCCAGCATCCTCAGGACTAAACTCAACATCATCACAGCCCAAGCTGCGAGCAAATTTAACCATACTCCTAGCAATTTCAACAACTTGCTGTTTAGTCTTCCTCAGCTTATGCTCCATATGAATCCCACTCGTGGCGATAAACGTATGAATCCTCGGCCTCTTAGCATACTTTACGGCCTCCCAAGCCGTCTTAATATCCCTCTCATTACACCTCGACAGCCCACAAATCACGGGCACATACCCACTCTCAGCATCGACAGCATTGCCCACCTCTTTGGCTATCGTCCTCACCGCCTCGAAGTCTTCCTTGGACGCCGCTGGGAACCCGGCTTCGATGATGTCGACTCCAAGTTTGGCCAGCTGACGCGCGATGTCGAGCTTCTCCTTAGAGGTGAGGGTGGCGCCGGGGGACTGCTCGCCGTCGCGGAGAGTGGTGTCGAACACGCGCACGTAGTTCGGGTCGGGGATTCGGTTCGGGATGTATTCGGGGCGGGAAGCGGTGATGCGGGGATAGAGAGAGGGAGGAGGCTTTTGGAGGGAACATGAGATGGTAGTTTTGAAGAACGGTTTTGAGTTGTTGCAATGGAAGAAGAGTTGGGATGCGTTTACCTTTGTTTTTGGAGGCGAGAGGATGAAAGTGGGGTTTTAGTAGGGTTTTTGAGGTTTTGGTTGAGTAGTAGACGAGACCATGAAAATGGTCGGGTTTTGAGTGGAGGCGGCTGCTGCTGCTTGCTGTTTTGAAAACAGATCTCATAGCACTAAGCTGTGACCTTTTTTTTTTTTAAAACAAATTTTATTTCATGCTTATCAAGTGTATTTTTTAAAAGGCTACCCTCAGGTTTGGGGTAACTGCTATTACATGGTGAAAGAAACGTGTATTAGTGTATACCATCCTACAAAATTTTAACGTACGACATATATTAAAATCGAGGAATAAAAGTGTTTTTTTAATAATTTAATTATGAAAATCTAAATAAAAAATATCAATGGTAAACTCATTATTTGAGTTTTTTTTTTTTTAAATCTTATGGGATTCAATTTCTGCAAATATAGAAGTCTTGATTTTTCGTTTAGAGGACTATAGTAATTTCTCATAGTCAGCCGAAGAATAGGTGAACCTGGGGGTCTTCAGTAATAAACAAAACCTTCACCATATTATTGAAATTATTCCAAACCCTAGGGGAAGTCTCTAAAAATTACCCTGCTTCTTATTAAACTTGCTTACGCAACTGCAGGTCTAGCGCTTACTCAGTCAACGACGTGAAGTCAAATGTCGGATGTATTATTTTGGGAGCCATCCTAGGCGTACAGTGCCGTTGACATACAACCAGCTGAACAGTGAAAAGGCAACTTGGACTAACAGTATTCTACCGGTTGTAAATATTTTTTACATTTATTTAATTGACATTGTATGAGAAAAAATATTAGGAATAGAGAAAATTACAAATAATTATCAGAAAAATAGTGGAATGCTGTAAAATGTTTGAAAATTTTAATTTCAAAAAAATAACGAATTGTAAAAAACCCTATGAAATAATTGTATTCCAGACAATTTGATTAAATATCAATATATAGAGTAATTGTTCCAAATTTATTTCCTATGTTTCTTAATTTGGTTATACTTTCTCAATTACCAAGTCATATATTTTAACTTATTATTCCACTAGTTTTATGTTTATAAATTTTGAATTTGGTAACACTTTCTTCATTATTGGTTCTAATGCTTCAACTAATTTTTTTAACTAGTTTTGTGTTACATATTCTAATTAACAAGGCCAAATTCTAATGAAACGAGTTAGATTCCAAGTTTATATTATAGGCTATTATAATTGATTAAACCGGTTACTACATTTCGTTAAACTTTATCATTTTATGGTTCTATACTTTCATCTAATACATTCATCAGATTTATGTTGAGTATTCCAATTAAATATGTGACATTTCACCACTATAGGTTAATACCAAATATGCTATCAAGTATTTTTCTTTTTATTCGATTTCTTCCTATAT
>NW_006262339.1:39378865-39384095 GCF_000493195.1 Citrus x clementina
ATAATATACATATTTTGGCTTAGTTTATTCCTACAATTCGTTATACTTTCTCAATATATGGTTTTCATTTTTTCGTCTAATTGTTTCACTAGATTTGTGTTGAGTATTTCAACTAACTAGGTAATATTCCAATACAACGAGTTAACCACCACATATGCTTTTCAAGTTTTTTTTTTTGGGTTTGATTTTTTCCTATATTTTGTTAAACCTTCTCTTTTCATGATTCTCATGTTCCACTTAATAATCTCACTATTTTTGTGTTGTGTATTCCAGCTAACTAAGTAATATTTCAATATTCTGGGTTAGATAAAACTGTGCGTTTTAAAAAATTTTCGAACTTTCCCGCACTTTAAATTCTTAGATTGAAGAATTTATATATATATATTTATATATATATATAACTATAATTCATTATACTTTCTCAATTTATGGTTTTGATATTTCACCTAATAGTTTCACTAGTTTTGTGTTGAGTATTCCGAATAAATAAGTAATATTCTAGGACCATAGGTTAATTACCACATATGATTTTTGTTTTTGTTTTTTGGTTTGATTTGTTCTTATAGTTCCATAAATTTTCTCATTTTGTTGTTTCCCTATTCCACCTAATTATTTAACTACTTTTATGTTGTGTATTCTAACTAAATATGTAATATTTCAATCTTCTGGTTTAGATATCAAACATGATTTATATATTCTTTTTTTGTCTGATTTGTTCCTACAATTCGTTAAGTTCATTCAATTTATGGTTTTAATGTTTCAACTAATAGTTTCACTAGATTAGTGTTGAGTGTTCCAATGGAATACTAAATATTTTATCACTAGCTTTGTGCTGAGTATTCCGAATAACTAAGTAATATTCTAGGACCATGGGTTAATTACCACATATGATTTATTTTTTTTTTTTTTGGTTTGATTTGTTCTTATAGTTCCATAAATTTTCTCATTTTGTTGTTTCCCTGTTCCACCTAATTATTTAACTACTTTTGTGTTGTGTATTCTAACTAAATCAGTAATATTTCAATCTTCTAGTTTAGATATCAAACATGATTTATATATTCTTTTTTGATTTGATTTGTTCCTACAATTCGTTAAGTTGATTCAATTTATGGTTTTGATGTTTCAACTAATAGTTTCACTAGGTTAGTGTTGGGTGTTCCAATGGAATACTAAATATTTTAGTACTAGGGGTTAAATATCACATATGCTTTTTAGGTTCTTTTTTTTATTTGTTCCAATATTTCGTTAAACTGTCTTGTTTCATGGTTCACTTGTAACTAACAGTTTCAATAATTTTCTATTGAGTATTTCGACTAACTGGTTAATATTCCATTATTATAGGTTATATACCAAATATCAGTTATAGATCATTTTTTGGTTTGATTTGTTCCTACAATTCGTTAAACTTTCTTAATTTTTCCTGATAATGTTTTCCCTAATAGTTTCATTAGCTTTGTGTTGAATGTTCCAATTAACCAGGTAATATTCCAAATCAATTGGTTAAATACCACAAATGCTTTTTAGTTTTTATTTTTTATTTTATGTGTTCTATATTTTGTTCAACTTTCTCGTTTCATTGTTATTATGTTCCACCTAATAATTCCACTACTTTTGTATTTTGTATTCTAACTATCTAGGTAATATTTTGATATTGTGTGTTATATATCATATAAGATTTATAGATTCTCTTTTTCAATTGATTTGTTCTTATATTTCATTAAAATTCTCGTTTAATGGTTCCCTTGTTTCACCTAATAGTTTCACTATTTTTATGTCAGTATTTTGACTAAATAGGTAACATTCCAATATTTTAGGTTAGATACCAAATATGATTTATAGATTTTGGTTTTGGATTTATTTGTTCCTATAATTCGTTAAACTTTCTCAATGTATGGCTATTATGTTTCACCCAATAGTTTCACTAATTTTGTGTTGAATATTCCAACTTGCTATGTAACATTCCAATATTATCGGTTAGATATCAAAAATAATTTATAGATTTTTTTTTTGGGTTTGATTTGTTCCTACAATTCTACAAACTTTCTCGCTTATGACTACGTTGTTGTACCTATAGTTTTATTAGTTTTGTGTTAAGTATTTTTTTTTTTCAGGTTTCAATTAGTTTGAATCCAACAATTTATTCTATTTTTGGCATGGTGGGCAATAACAATTTTATTTTGGTCGTGGAAATTCAAAATTTGATGGTGCCATTTTATTTTTTGAAATATATAATCAACCTCAAAATTTTAATTAAAATATTATTACAACGATAAATCAAATATAATTTACCAGCAAAGATAACTTCATTTAAATGAAGGAAATATTATTATTCTAATGAAGATATAAAATAATTATCGATAAATGATATGTTAACTAACCAGCAATCAAAATAAAAATCAATGAATACGAATAAATGATGTGTTTGCCTCCTTAAGAGGTAAAATTAGAATCAAAGTGACGGGCCCTATCCAAAATTACGAATGATTACTAGAGCTCTTATTTCTATAGAAGAGGTGAGAATGTGAAACGCTCCTTATCTTAAGTGACTATTCTACCCCCACTCAATTTTTTAAGTTATCAGCCTGTCTTTCTTTATATATTGTTATTTATTGTTAACAATAATTTTTTTAAAAATAAGTTTTTCAATAATAATAATAATCACAATTATTATAACAAATAATAATAATGATAGTATTAGAGTAAGGGTATGGTAGTAATTTATAATAGTCCATTTTGATTATAAGACAAAGTAAATATATTAACAATAATATAGTTCATTCCATTTATGTTTTCGTCAGTTCAAGTATATATTTTATTTTGTTTGTCATTCCTCATTCTTGTTGTAGCATATTCTAATTTCATTTTATTTTTAATTCTAGTCTATTTCTATTACTTATGATAAGTGCATATTTTCTCTATATTTTACTCTCAATTTCTCCAATTTTTTCTTATTTTGTTCTTAAATACTGTAATTATTTTAGTTAATTTTAATTTAGTTATTTTATCAACTTATATTTTACTATGTTAATTTTTTTTTAATTTTTTATATTTTATTATTGCAGACTTTATCCTTAACTTCATATTGTTAGTCAATTATATTATTTTTTTAATAGAAAATTAATTGGAGATTATAGATAAAAATAACATAAAATTTTTAATTTGGGAAGCAATCAAGATTAAATTGGAAACCAATTAAAAAACAAGGGGAAATTAAGTCAAGAAGTCGTCGCCAACAAGAATTTGAAGAGAAGTCAATTTCCTCAAGCTTCAAATGGACATGCATTATTGGAAAATAAACAATTTACTTTGACCATCGCATGTGCATGGCAATAAAAAAAGGAATGGAAATCCTAATGTGATTATAAGTGAATTGATCACGTGCATGGCTTTATAAGTGCATGCAAGAATCACAAGACCAATTTTAAAAGATTGCATGTATAAGTCTTGCCTCAGGTAAAGTCCACGTGAATGGCAATTACGGAAAGTAAATTAATTGCTTTAAATTGGAAATAGAATCCAAATTGGATTCGGCCAACCTTGGGCATTATTAAAGCCAACTTTTGGCTTCTGAAGACGTATACAACCGGCAGCCAAAAGGGATTGAAGAGAGAGGAGCCGCAAGAAGAAGGAAAAAAAAAAAAAAAGGAGAAGTTGAAAGGAATTAAATTGGAGCACAATTAGCCCTTTGAATTAATCTCTATGACTGGTTTTATCAACTTTCTTATTCCCATTTTAATTATATTAAGCTAAATTTTCTATTTGATTGAGGGTAAATTCAAAACCTCAAATGTGTCATATGATTAATATTCAATTTCTATCATTCAATTTATTTTATTGAGATTGTTTATATTCTTCTATAATTAATGTTTATGATTTTATTCTTATCTTATTTGAGTGGTCAATCAGATATGATTTGAATAAATTCTATTGTTATGTTAAAATTCCTTATCTGTAATTGTTTTGATATTTTAATCATTAGTAGCAGGTTGGAATAAGTGATTTCAATTGGAGAACATAACCTAAGTTAAATAATCCGAGCCTGTGTGTTTATTGTCTATATCATCCTAATATTTTTCTCTAGTTAATGCTTCCATTATGTTAAATTTAAAGAGCTCGCTTTAAATTATTTAATAGTTAGAGATTAGGTAAAGAGCTTGTTTTACCTAACGACACACTAAGAAAAGATTGAGATTAACAGAGTTTATTATTGTCTATAGTTGATAGTTTCAATAAAAATTTATGATAGAATTAATGTATTATGTGCGTGTTTGGTGGTGACAAATGATCATTTAACCAAAGTTTTCATCATTATTATTTTTTTACCCTTTAATTAGAGTTTTTATTAAATTATTATTTTCGTAATTTTAACTTATTTCTTATTATTTAGTTAAAAATTCATAAAACCCCCCTTTTTATTTATAATTAACATTTTGTTTAGTTATATTTATTTTTTTTTTTAAAGTCCTACTTTAGAGTTTATAATAAATATAACTAGCATAGTTTTCGTGGGATCGATTCTTACTTACTCTGTACTAGTTGTTTATATTATTAGTAAGGTTTTAAATTTAATACACCCTAACGACACTACCAACTTATTAGTAAACTTTAATAAAAATCAAATTTCACATTAGAGAGAGCGTGCAAAGCAAACTTTTGTACGGTATGCATATGATATTGTAGGAATTTGGAAATCCACAAAAAGTAAATTCTCTAATTTATTACAAATAGCTTCATAATTGAAATTTTTACTTTTTATTCATAAGCTTTTGCTACATTGCAGTAACACTTTATTATATAAGAAATTAAGGGTCTAACTACCTTGCAACCATGATTTTGTATCCCTGTTTTTTCTTTTTGTGATTCAACCAGTAGATCAACGTGAATAATTTAAATTGCCTTTCCTTTTCTTTTTTTAAGCAATTATAATGCATGATTCATGCCCTGTTCATAAGAACCATGGCCTCTTAAAATACAAAATAAAGCCCACAATTACTCCCTAACTTCAGCAAGACAGATTCATTGATTCATTTCACAAATATACCAATATTTCATAATTTCCCAATTACTGCTATCGATTCCGAAATATCCAAGAGCATGTTTGCAAAAAGACCAAAAAGAGGGGTAAACTAATAACAAAGGCAATGTAGTCGTAGTTAAGAAATTATTTCACCGTAGCTAATTAAATGCAAAATAGATCACTTTTGAAATGCGCTGTTAAGGTCATTGTTAG
>NW_006262339.1:39384376-39407383 GCF_000493195.1 Citrus x clementina
AATGTAATTTGAAGCATTTAAGTCAATCAATTTGTGGATGTAGGAGTTTATTTTTCCATAGGTAATACTTGGTACTTTTAAAAGTGTGATGAGTAAAAGTTAATTTTTTATTTTAACTTATTGCAAACAAAGTGCACAAGTTAGTAAGACATAATTCTTTAAACTAAAATTAAAAAATATTTTTAATTACAAATTATAAATAAGTAAAATCATAACCCTAAATCTAAAAAACAGAAGCCTATCTCCTCAGACTCTTACTGTCTCTCTCTCAACTCTCACCTTACTCAGCCACCACAGTCACTAACGAAGCCAGCCACCACCTTCACTTTTCCAGCAAGCCACCATTGTCACTGATGAAGCCAGTTAACACCATCACTTTTCTAGCTCGCCACTACCGCACTTATGAAGCCAACCATCACCGTCTTCACGATTCAAGCAGTCAGTAGCCAGCCACCATCATCACTTACTCATAATTCAAGTATCCACCACCATTAACCACTACTCGTCTCCTGCCGTCATTTGTCGTTACTGTCGCGCCAGTGGAGGTGAGTATTACTGAGTTGTGTTCAATTTGTTTTATTATTTACTATTGTTTGATATTTTTTCCCTTAATCATGTCTTTTTATTTGTGATTACAAGATTAAGATCAGTTTATTGAAACTTTGATTTTTGAAACTGGTTTTGGGAATTCTTTTTCACAGGAATAATTCAGTTCGATTTTATAAATCAATATCGAACTAAATAAATAAAATAGGCGAATGGTATCATTCTTTGTTCTATGGGTATTTGTTAATCTATTTAATTATTCAGTTAAAATTAACATAATAAGCATAAATTATTAAACATAATAGGCATCAATTATTACATCGCCATCAATCCATTCTCCTGGCATAAAAACGTGTTGCTTTGAGTTGTACTACTGTGTCCTTTATCCACCATGACTTCCTTTTTACCATGAAAGACAATGTCATTTCAACAAATAGTACCAAAATAAGGATATTTATACATAGTTTACAAATACACTAGTCGTAAAAGCATTTCATATATATCAGATCATATATTTCATTTAATTTGTCATAAAAACGGTAAAGAATAAGTCGTTTTGCAACCTTGAAAAGTGGGTTGGGAATAATGAACATACCAGCAAAGAATCATAGTTTAGTAAATTTACAAATGACATTCTTATCTCGAGAATGTCCAATATACCTAGCCTATGAATAACACAAAATACATTTTACATTAGTATAGTAATGTCACCAAGTGCAATAACGGTAAATACATAAAGCAATTGTAACAAATACACGTCACTACCTTATATTCTTTAGGAATCACTTTTGATGTTTCTTGGTCCATTTCCAATTATTTTGATTGAAATGTATCATTGCTTTCACCATCCAAAGCCCCTTCTAATCTATACAACAAATCATGTAACTGCCTTTCCTTTGAGTTTTAGATGGAATCATCATAAGGACTAGCCCGACGACATGAAATTGAACCTTTAGTCGATGTGATTTACACAACTAAAGTGCCACCATTTTTTTCTTGCAAACAAACAAAATCGGGGAATGGATTTTGAATGTCACATGTGCTGAGATGATTGACAGGAGATGAAGATGGCCATTGGTTTTCCTTATATGTAATACTTCATTTAGAAGTGTAGTTTGATCAGCCATACCTCATCAACCTTAAGGGTCAATATCCTAGATGCAAAATATTACTTCTTAATTATTTCTTCACTATTAGTATACCCAACAATGTTTTGCTGAAAGAGTCCGCTAGTGTCAACATAATGCATCTTGACCTATTTAATCACAAAATGAATTACATCAAATAACTAGGAAAATGTCAATATGTCAAATTAGGAAAAATTTATAATGAAGTATGAATTTTTACAGTATTGATAATGTTTTTTCCTTTTTTTTTTAATTGTCCATTGGATTTAAGGGTCAATATCTCTATCCTTCATTTTAATGAATGAGAACTAGTTATATGGGTAATAAGTAACCACCTTATCTTTTTAATAATTAAAAACAAATTATTCCTTTAATTATTTGTAGAAATTTATTTTAGATCATTGTAAAAAAAAAAATACTACCAGGTGAAGATAATTCGTATAAATTGAAATATAAAATTGTTTAACTTAAAAGTTTTTTTTTTCAATTTTTTTTTTATAACAAACTCAAAAATGTATTAATGAAGAAGATGAAAAACATAAACTGAACCAGCTGTCCACTAAGAAAACAAAGACTAGCACTAGTTGTGGCAACAAAGGTGTACCCAATCACTACTAAAGTATACGCATTTATTCATCATAAATCAGTGCACATTTTTCTATAAGCCCACTGATAGTCGTTTACGCTTCCGTTGGTGATTGTCCAGTTCTATCCTTCCAAAAGAAAATTTTCAAATCTATATATCTATATAAAGCTAGGACTTGAGGAGGTGATGTGGCATCACCATTTTGCTTCTTTGTATATTCTCTATTATCTAATAAATAGAGATTTTTTTTTTTAGATTTGGCTTTTCATCTTCTCATAATTAATTTGATTGTATTTAACTCATTTAATAAATAGTAACTTTATTAATATATATCATTCCTCATCTTTTTATATTTTCTATTATCTAACATATCTAAAATATTGGTGGATATTCTTTGTACTATTTTTTCTCTTTCTATTTAAATTCAACAATATGTAATCATTAATAATAATTAATTATAAGTCTTTTGAAACCTTTATTTATTTTATTATGCTAGCAGTTAAACTTTAGTGGTATAAAATACATGAATTAATTAACATAGGAAGAGAGGTTCTTTCATTTCCCTCAACAATGCCACTAAAGCCTAATTTTAATGCCATAATCTCATATTTAATTATGCAACCTTTTATTGAGTGTCTTTTGGCTTCTTCAAAATTTATTATGCTATCAATTAAACTTTAGTGCCTTAAAATACATCACCTAATTAACATAGGAAGATAAGTTCTTTCATCTTCCCTCAACCTCATGTTTTTATATTCTCTATTATCTAAAATATCTAAAATATTGGTGGATATTCTTTGTACATATTTCTCCCTCTTTCTATTTAAATCCAACAATATGTAACCATTAATAATAATTAATTATAAGTCTTTTGAAACATTCATTTGTTTTATTATGCTAGCAATTAAACTTTAGTGGCTTAAAATACATGAATTAATTAACATAGAAAGAGAGGTTCTTTCATCTTCCCTCAACAATGCCACTAGGGTCTAATTTTAATGTCATAATCTCATATTTAATTATGCAACCTTTTGTTGAGTGCCTTTTGGCTTCTTCAAATTTTATTATGCTAGCAATTAAACTTTAGTGCCTTAAAATACATTAACTAATTAACATAGGAAGAGAGGTTCTTTCATCTTCCATCAACCTCATCTTTTTATATTTTCTATTATCTAAAATATCTAAAATATTAGTGGATATTCTTTGTACATGTTTCTTCCTCTTTATATTTAAATCCAACAATATGTAACCATTAATAATAATTAATTATAAGTATTTTGAAGCATTCATTTATTTTATTATGCTAGCAATTAAACTTTAGTGGCTTAAAATACATGAATTTATTAATATAGGAAGAGAGGTTCTTTCATCTTCCCTCAATCTATATCTATATATCTATATATCTATATAAAGCTGGGACTTGAGGAGGTGATGTGGCATTACCATTTCTCTTATTTGTATATTCTCTATTATCTAATAAATAGAGAAATTTTCTTTTAAATTTGGCTTTTCATCTTCTCATAATTAATTTGATTGTTATTATATAATAACAATTATGTAAAAATTTTAATGAAGCATATTCTTTGTAATGAATATCTAAGTGGGAGTGTTATGAATTTATTAAAATAAATGTAAATGTTCATAACATATATCTCTTAGTCTCTCCACTATCTCTCATTAGCAACCTTTAGCTTCCCTATAACTCCCACTATCTCACAAGAAATTATGATCCATAATTTTTCATTAACTTCATGGAGTGATTATGTAACTATAAAAGGAGAGCTCATCTTTTTATTTTGTACACACACAATTGGAATGAATAAAATCACTCTAAAATATATTCTCTCATTCTATTCTTTATCTTGCGTTGCTTCTTTATTTGTATTGCTAGCTAATAGCTTTTTTTATTTTGTATAAGTCTGCCTCATCTAAAAAAAAAAAAATCAATTCTTATTTTTTATCAATTTCATCAAGTGTAAAGTAAGAAAAAATGATAATACTAAATTTTTATTTCAAAGCCGCGTGAAACGCAGGTCTATTTTCTAGTAATTAAATAAAGGACAATTATTCCATCAGTATCTATTAAATTTCAAAAAAATGAGTTTGCCTTACCTGCTATTCAAAGTCACTAGAAGCAGGTCAAGGATCTTGCTAACATCAACCAAAAAATTGTAATGCATCAAAAGAAAAATAAAGCCTTACTTGAAAGGATAAAGTTTTAAATCAGCAGCTTCAGGCTAAAAAATTGAGGTGTTCTGATGAGTTGAATAAATTTATTACCTAATAATGCATCATTAAATAAAAACTAATCAGTAGTTGTTTAATACAAGTTTTATTCACAAGTTTTGGTCAATAAATTCACAACTTCTAGGAAGAAGTTATTCATATGCTAAAGGTCATTTTTTTTTCAAAATATTGTCATTCCTATCAGCTATGTACACTTTTATCTAGGCATAATTTTTTTCAGTTAAGTGGGATCTATGTAATAACGGCATGATGTTTCTATTTCTTGTAGTTTTCTTGTATATAATGGAAAAAGTTGCTCATTTTCAGCTGCTTGATGCTCAATAATGTAACTTTTTTTTTTTCCAATTTCTGATTTCTTCCTTTTTGTGAACAAACGAATCTCAAGATAAAATATTGCGGTATGAATTAATTATAGCTCTATCTATTCAAAAACAAAAATAAAAAAATGAAAGCCCTACAAAAATTTATATATATAGATAAAGTTGGGACTAAAAGAGCTAATGTGACATCACTATTCTTAATCTTTTTATATTCTATATTATCTAATATATTTAACAATATGTAACCATTAAAATAATTATTTATAAGCCTTAGAAACATTCATGTCTTTTATTATGCCAGCAATTAAACATTCGTGACTTAAAATACATCAATCAACTAATTAATATAGGAAGGAATGTTCTTTCATCTTCCCTCAACAATGCCACTACCAGGGCCTAATTAATATAGAAAGGAAGACTCATTCATCTTCCCTCAATAATGCTACTACCAGGGCCCAATTTTAATGTCACAATCTCATATTTAATTATGCAATCTTTTGTTTAGTGTCTTTTGGTTTCTTCAAACTCTCTAAACACTAAGTATTTAAAATTTGTTATATTTGAATTTTTTTTATTTAACCGACATCATCTTTAGAAAGATTCTTGTATTTTTATTGTTTGACTTATTTGAATTTTTAGTATTGTGTGCTTCATGGAGTAATCTTTTCTTCATGAGTTGAACAATGATGGAATAGTTAAATGACAAGGGTTAGACTTTATAGGATATGGGAGTCTGTTAATTCTTAAAAGAATGAAGAATTGATTAGTGTGGACATGATTTTTATTGATGAAAAGGTTGTATGAAAAATTTCTTCTTCTATTGTTTTCTCTAATTATCTTTTTTTCCCTAATTGTTTTACACTTAATGTAGTATTTTTTTTTCCATAGGAAAATCTAATGCATACAACAATCAGGAAAAATTTAGTCATAAGATTTAGGCACATGTTGAGTGAGGGTTCTTTATACAATGTCAAGAATTTGAAAGTTGTTTCAACTATATGTGAGTACAGACCACTTTCAAATCAGTATAAGATTATTTTCTTGGTTATAACTTTGCTTAAGAGGTTAGAAGAATGAACTTTTAAGATTTCAATCAATGGATTCCAATTCGTATATCTGAATTTGATTGATTTATGTGTGAATGATAACACAATCCTTTCAGGTATTTTAATTATTAATGTTTGTTAATATTTAAGTGTATATTAGAAATTATTGATCCTTATGTTTTAACACGTTTATGTTATTTTTCCATGATGTTACATATGTTTCGGAAGTTTATGTGGTGTGGGTGATATTGAGATCGTTGGAGCTGGTTGGAAAAAAAGAGATATAAAAGTTCTGACAGATTAGTAAGTTGAATATAAAAAAGATGAGGAATAGTGATACAACATCAGCTCTTTTAGTCCCAGCTTTATATCTATATATACATATACATATACATATACATATACATATACATATACATATACATATACATATACATATACATATATTCTTAAGAAATTTTTTTTCTTTTCCTCACACCCCACCTCTTCATAAACACAAATAAAAAAGTCAAGTGGTAATATTCATAATGAAATAGGGAATAAAAATATTGGTAATTTGGAATAAAAAAGTAACCAACTGTATAATAATGTAATTCAAGACTTTTGAATTTAATGAAAATACGATATCCTTCTAATGAGTTTTTCTCTTTACATTATTAACTTTTGTTAATTTTTATGGATAGCTCGTGACAACAAAGATTACTTTATGGGGAAAGTTGGGGGAGATGTTTGAATATATATTTTTAAAGTTAACAAAAAAAAATAGTTAACTTTCATAAATAACATTAATTTTATAAGGCTGTCTCATCTTTAAAAAAAAAATTCAATTCTTATTTTTTATCAGTTTCATCAAATGCAAAGGAAGAAAAAAAGATAATACTAAATTCTTTTTTCAAAGTCGCGTGAATCGCGATTCTATTTCCTAGTTATCATTCAGTTATCAATCCCGAGAAATCATCCCAATATTTTTAGTAATAATTTCTCAATTGCAAATCAAATTATTAAAATTGGAATTTCAAGCATGTTTAAATGACATGATAAGACTTTTAATCATATATTAAATGAGAGAGAGAGGTCACCGAACCTATTGAAAGACAAAAGAGAGAGATCCAACGAGAGAGATGATTCATGACATTGAAGAGTGGGCAAAGCTTATCTTACATCGGTTGTAACAAACAACAAGTACAAATGGGTGGTTAGATTTTGATATTTCTTAATCTAACATTTGAAAATAATTTTAACCTAAAACAAGGTATGGGTGTGATAGATCTTACATCGATTGTAACAAACAACCAGTACATATGGGTGGTTAGATTTTGATATTTCTTAATCTAACGGATGAAAATAATTTTAACCTAAAATGAGGTATGGGTGTAATAGATTTTTACAAAAAAAATTATTTTGAATCACACATTTGCTTATTTTTTTCAAATAAGTCCTCATTAATTTTGTATAACTAAATGATTTTGTTAACCAGCTCTTCTACATTTATTCTTAAAATTTTTACTATATTTTTATAAAGATCTAAATAATTATCATATTCATAAAGATCTACAAATTCTGAATATATATTTGCATTTGCATTTATAATTTCTTGTCTCTCCTAAGAATAAACTAGATTATATAAATATATATATGTGTGTGTGTGTGTGTGTGTGTGTGTGTGTTCTAAATTTAGCATCTTGAATTGTAAGAGATATTATATGTCATAAATATATTATGACTCTAATAAATTACTAGAAAGATATTACAATGAATAAATCATTAGAATCTTTAATAATTTCACAAAATATATAAACTAATGAGTTACCACATTCTAACTATATTCAAAGAGGATTTTCTTATAAAAGATTTTAATCCTTTGATCCAATCAATGATTCAAACATGCGGAAAAATAATTAATTAAATTGAATTTCACTATATTTATTAAATAAATTAGGAAACCCAAATTTATTTATAAATGATATAGAAAAAGCAAACGAAAGATTAGAAATTAATAATTTTAATGAAGAAAACATAAAACAAATTAAAAAGTTAGGAGATCAAATGAGTAAAAAATTTAATAAAGTTAAATAATAAGATTTCAACATTGAAGATCATGATAGATTAAAGTAAGAAATCATTAATCTACTGAATAAAAACTCAATAAATATAAGATTAAACAAGTTAGGGATTCAATTGGATAAAATAAAAACTTGGCACTAAATTTGCTATAAATATAAATGAAAAACTTAAAAAAAATTAAAGTACTTGCACTGTAGCTTGTTTGTAGCTTGGGTTTAAAATAAAACTTTAAAACTTATTATCTTTTTTATTATTATTAACTTTTCTGAGGATTCAAAAATCTATAGCTGTAACATACAGCTAATGTAAGATAAGATTTGCCTGAAGAGTGACGAACTAAAGCTGAGACTGACTGATTGAACCTGAGCGCTAGAAATTGAAGCGAGAGTGAGAGATCGAGTAAGCCTGAATAAATGGCACTCTTTCGACTACATCTTTGCTCTTTGCTGTGATGGGTGGTGACTGTTCTCGAATATCAAGTTGATTAATCCAAAATACTAGATTCAAGAGAAAACAATAACACAGCAAATTATGGCAGAGAGAACACGAAGGCTGTTATAATCAGAATAAAGAGAAGCATCACAATCCAATAGCTGTGATTTTTAAATAAGATAAATGATGAAATAATAATTGGCATATCCGGTGCCCAAGATGGTTAATCTTACATATCAAACATTGGATGTGCCTACTTCTTCTATGTAATGGCTACCTTTTTTTTTTAATAAAACATTAAATTTGGGCGTATGACATACAGGGGCTGTATTATAAGGGGACCCTTATTTTGCATATCGTTTTAAATGCACTTACTATTACACTTAATGCATAGTGGGGACAAGAAAATGACTGACGTGCATATCTCTTACAAATTTCAAATTTATACATGCCTAATAAAACAGCCATATTCATGAGCCGATATGTAAACGGAAAAATTAAATAGAAAGAAGATAATATAAATTATGGGGGCGTAGATTTGTCAAATTTAGGTCCAATACATCATATATAAAATTTTATATTTTTTATCTAATCCAATTCAATTACTGATTGAAATTCAACATAATTTAAATCAATAAAAAGTTAAATTAAATTTAATTCCATCTGATTAATCTTATTGAAATAAAAATTGTCAATTGTTTGTCAGAGTTCTAATTACTAACAATTTAAAAAAAAAATCAACTTATTTAATATTTCATGATTCACGTGTTTTATTAATATCGTTGAAAAAAATAATTATAATTTGAATACTAAAAGAACACTAGTTGCAATACTTTGCATTATTATCCTATTTTTATAGTTATGCAAAATTTAGGTTTTGTTAAATTTTTCTAGGAAAATTATTTTTTTTAGCAAGTTAAATATAAAAGCGACATGTAGTTTTTTAAAAAATAAAAAAAGAACATAAAAATTACTTTGGTATATATTGGATAAAAATCATAGATTCATAAACTAACCCAATAACATTAGATTTTTCATTTGGCAATTCAATCCAATCAAACGGTCAATAGGATAAAAATAAGATTAATTTGAATTGGATCTATTGATTCAATTGGATTGGATAGGAACTTGAACAACCCTAGTCAACTATAATACCATATGTTTGAGGGAAAAATAGGAAAGGCAGTAAAGCGCCACGTGTCGACCAATGGAACGATTCCAGCGTCATTTGAGATACCCCACACAAATAGAGGTACCCCATATAAATAGAGGTACCCCATATAAATAGAGGTACCCTACACAAATAGAGGTACCCTGTACAATTAGAGGTACCCCACGTAACTCGAGGTACCTCCGAAAATATCCGCCATGAGAAACGTCTCCGCCTCCTAAAAGATATTATTTGATTTTGTCAGAATTATGAATCAATAACGTCGTATCAAAAGGGGGGGACAGCCGCCTGCTACCTCTGCCAAAAGTGAAGGACACTGTCCCAAGGACAGTGGTCCCTAGCCGCCTACCCGACAGCTACTGCAGAGGTACCCCGGACCACTCTCCAGCGCGCGCCACGTTTCCAAAAGATGAGATACGCCGCAAACATGCACATAACGGCCCCAAGAATCATAAAAGCGGTAAAAGGACGTTAGCCAAAAAGGGTACGCCACGTGGCAGCTAAGGTACTCCATATATAAAGGCGCCTAGGTTTCATTCTCCATCAGGCTCTCATTCGCCCAAAAACACTCACACTCCAAAAAAAGAGGTTTTCTTCAACCTTAAACCCTAATTTACAGAGGGCTAGCTAGCTCTCTTTGCCATAAAAGCTTGAGTTTGCTAACTTGAGCGTCGGAGTGTGAACGCCGGGGTACCCCGGCTTCACCTCTAACCTCTATTTCACTGTTTTGCAGGCGTGAAACTCATTTTGAAGGACACCTCTCTTGTTTCTGACCTTCCGCCATTGTTACCACTCTATCTCCCCTTCTCACCTCCCACGAATCTCAGATACACCGCCCAACACACAATAAACCAGTGAGGTACCTCATCTCCCCAAAAAATATAAATTTATTGTTCAAGATAGATTTTGGCTTTTCCTACCCCAAAATCAGTTGAAAACACCATACAATGTAAGAGAAAAAAAATACAAAAATAATCAATTAACGCTTCAACACGGCAACGCCATATCTCTTTCTTTTAATTAACGCTTTATCATTTTTCTCACCTCAGTAGAGAATATTTATTCATTAAAAAGGCCCCCAAGTTAATCAGTATACTAATGTTATTCATCATAAATCAAGCAATTAATATGTTTTTTTTTAAAAAAAAAAAAAAAAAGCAAATTGATGATCAGTTGCGGTCTTGCGGATGAGAGAGCTAGACGGACAAATTTCCTCGGATTTACTTTTTGTGTGAAACGACATGTTAAGTACGGTTAATCGTTAATTAAACGCAGCATGCATCTTGATCAAAACAATGGAAAGCGGATTCCACGGGAAAGTACTTTGTCATCGGAATGATCACTTTCTTTATCTTCTTCTTCTTCTTGTTGATCATCTGATGGTGATCTTTTGACAACAACCAAAGCAAAGCAGAGTCTTGATGACGACGTTGAGGCGGAGGCGGCTGCGGCGGTTCGAAAAGCCCACACCTGAACAACATCACCTTTCTTCAACTGGTTTTCTTCAACAATGTTGTACCATTTATTCATCAAAACGTATGATGATGATGAATAGCTGCTGCTGCTGTTGCCGCTTCCATACATATGATGCTTTTTCTTCGTCTCCCACTTCCTCAAGCTTATTTTCTTCTCAGTAAGCGAAGGATCGATCAACGTTGCTTCAATCCTCGAGGCCTTCTTCTTATGGGAATCACAAGTGTCCAGCAATATCTTCTCTTGCTTTGTCAGAAACTCTTGCTGAACTTGCTTCACTGGTATCGAAAACCGGCATTCCGGCTTACTTATATCAGACTTATACAATGGTTTCTGTATAACCCTAACGATATATTTCCCATGCATATGCCTAATTTTATTCAAGAAGTTTATAGGCAAAACTGGAGGTGGGTTTGGTCCAAAATCAACTCTCTTTTTTCCCTTCTTTAGGGCTAATTTTTTCTCTATCGAATTTCTTTCTTCTTTCGATGTAACACCATCAGCATCAGACAGCAACGCAATCTCTGATAAAATTTGCAGGTGAGTCCAGTTTTTGTTTATCTTTCTCTTCTTAAAATCCTGTAAAGCTGACATCTTCTTGTAATTGATTGATTGCTCAGAAAGACTGAAAAAATATTTAAAGAACGTTTTATGACCTGATGAGCGATGATGCCAAAGCCGGATATGCAGTTAATATATACTATTAATTTCCTAATCCTGATAAGAATTGTTAATTCCTAATCTTGAATGGAAAGTCCAAGTTCTAATAATGGATACTGATTCTGAATAGGAAAAACTCAAACGTGCGTGTAGAGATAAATGTTCCTGCGATGACGGCAGCAAATATGTAGTCTGGGGGCTAAAATTAGAATCCTTTGCGGATTCTAATTTCATTGTAGATCACTTGTGAAGTGGATTGCGGATTCTAATTTCATTGTAGATCACTTGTGAAGTGGATTCCAAGTAGGATGTCTCTTACGTACAGCAACAAAGTTAAAATGATTTAGCAGTCACTCAGAGTGAATCAACTTGCTACGCGGTGGATTACTAATGAAAAGATAATTCCCTGTTGCTTTCATAATTGTTTCCGTATCTTGAATTAAAACTTTAATCCTGTGCAGTACGTTTTAGTTTGCTTGCAGATTCATTATTGGAAGAGTTATGCAAGTGTGAAGCCGTCTTTACAATAAAGGTAGAATATTGACCGGGGCCCAAATTAGAATCACTGATTGTGGATTCTAATTTAATTGCAGAGCATAAGGAAGCAAATTGAAAAGTGTCAGTAACGAAGTCAAGTTAATTTCATGTGTAACAGTAGAATGTGGCTGTTACCACATGCCTGATACGTGCTTCCCGTTCGACCTCATTAAATTTAAAAAAAAATTATATACTACATGTCCTTAGTAAATCACGTATATATATAGTTCCATGATCTTGAAGGACAATGTTTGTACATGAGATTCTTAAAAACACAATTTTTGCATAATAAAATTAAAATGTATGACGAAAGCTCTAAAAACCTTAGATCAACTTTATTCAAAAATTAAAATTAAGAGAAAAAACTGAACTTTAATTATCTCACTTGTAATTTCATAAATAACTTTGTGAGGTAGGAGAAAAAGGTCAAAAACAGAAAGTTATGAATACTGTCCATGAAACAGACCACTGCATCAACGACTTCTGTTTTTACGTGATTTGAGATCCTTAAAGTATTCCAATTGTGATGTCTCTAATCAATCTACACTTAAAAATTTTATAGGAGTTCATTGGATTTGGAATCACCAAATTTCGTTTTCGAAATGAGAGAGATAACAAAGAAATATGAATGCTAGTTCATGATCATTCATTCCACCAAGTAAAGATGACACTATCTTTTCAATAATAACACCGAACATTATCATGAGATAGACCCATTCACTAAGTCATTTTCTATTATATGTGATATTATCACTTCAATAATTTATTTAATTAAATTAATTTTGAATAAATAAATAACTCAGTTACTTAATTTCGTCTTTAACAAATTAAGCCTATTTTGATCAAATCAAATGGTTAATTGTGGCCTTATTTCTCTGACATGGTTTTTATGCTTTTTCCTAATCCATATTATGTCGAATAAAAGTCCAAAATTTTGTACCCAAAATTGGTGTAGAAGTCCATAATTATTTATGAACCGAAACATGTCCAATATGATCATTTTACATGCTCGATCGTAAACATAATGTTTGACAAAAGATTTATGAAATTTATTTTGTTCCTTGAACTATATATGGAATATCAAAATTTCTATCTTAAATCATATTTAAGATACATTTTCATATTTTAATGAATTATAACATAAATATCGATTTTCCTAAAATTAGGAAATTTAACTTCTCATTTTCTAATAACTCTTTTTTCCATTTCTATTATATGTGTGACCTTTTAGGTTCTTTATTAGAAGACAGTAGAATTATTTTAATGATAACTCTTTATTTATTAAAAGATGCTAGACTCTTCAGTTATCAATTAGAACTTTTCTAATGACTTTAAGATGCATTGCTAATGCCCTTTAGCAATACTGCTCTTAAGGTTCTTACATGTCATGAGTGACGCCTATCAGTATTTCACGACTATCCAAACAACAAGAATTGTTGGATCTATAGAACCTATTCTATTGTTTCTCTATGTGCCGGTCTTTTCATCATCCATGTCCAAAGAAAAGCATGCTTATGATTTAATATGTTAAGCACTTATATTTTATCTCAAAATAAATCTAAATGAACTTGGAAAGTTGGAACGAAAAATATAATTTGAACTCCTTAAAATATATTTAACCGTGGCGAAGGATTTCTTATGCCAATCTATATTAACTTACAGAGGGCATCCTTTTTGTTCATTACAAAGTGATGAATTCCATATTGGCCATACACGTCTCTATACAGCCAACCATGGCAGCTACTACTGGATCTCTTTCTTGATTACTTATACTTTAACATACCATAGATGTCTATGTATAAGACATTTGTGGTGCCTCGGGTTTAAAGACCATTACTAAACATAATGTCTATTAAAATGTATAATAAGTCATTAACACTCAAAATAGGCTTATTATTATTTGGTCAAGTTCAATAAACTTGTTCTTGTAATAATTACCTATTTGTTTGACTTAACATCTCATATCAATGATATGAAACTCGCCAATAAACTTGTTCTTGCAATAAATACATATCTGTTTGACTTGACATCTCATGTCAATAATATGAAACTCGCCATCTATTTTAGTATCGTATACTATAAATGAGTCATAACACATACTAGTACTGTTTATAAAAACTTTTTGACGTCTAATCATAAATCCATCATTAGAAACTATTTTAGAAGTATAGTACAAAGGGTACATGTTCATATTCTCGACAAACTTGAGAAAGAGTTCTTTAACTAGTTTACTTCTTAGACTATATTCATTAATATAATTTATGAATATTGATAACTTTACCATTTTATAAATATCAAAATACTAATCAAATACAATAATTTTCTAAATGCAAAAGGGCCACTCAATTGGCATTTAGGGCATATTACTAACAGAACTATCCGACATGTTGTTGAAATATCATTGGCATATATCTAAATTACTCAAGTACGAATAATCCCATATAATTTTATTTTTGATATTGATATGCTTTCTTCTGGGTAGATTAATTGATAAACAGAAAAATTGCTAGCATGCCTTTTAGTAAAGATTTCAGATAATACTTGGTACATAAATACATATAGATCTGATATATATGTATGTGTATATATATATATATATATATATATATATATATATATATATAGACACACACACACACACACACCATAACGAACTGATCAGGCTGGCTTGAATTATAACACTGAATATTTCATTATTTAAGAATAACAAATGAACTTTCACATTTGCAGAAAGCTGAACAATGACTAATAAACATAACTAATTAAACTTGATCACAAAATTGATTAATTAAACAACTATATATACATATATATATATATATATGTGTGTGTGTGTGTGTGTGTGTGTGTCTAAAGTTCAGCACTTCCAACGCTTGTTGCATTCGGCACACGTTACATAGGCAGTCATAGGCTCATCAGCACTCCTAGTCTGCATCTGATAATAATTGCAATTGCTTTTCCCACATCTGGAGCACTTAAATTGATCAGTCGTGCCTTTCTTTTTCTCAGGAACTTCGCATTTAAACATGAACTTGGCTTTAATCTCCTCGTTCTCTTGTCGTCTCTCATCACTTGCCAATTCTTCAGGAGTCATGGTCGCAAGCCTCTCTGGTGTCACCTCTCCGATAAGAACCCTTCTTCTCAAATCAGGGTTTTTCTCGTCGCTCATGTTGAACATAATGGATCGGTGCTTGCGTTTCTCTGCAACGCCCATGGGCCTCAGCTTTTCGAACATCACACGTTCCACTGAAGCAGCAACTTGCTTCGGGTCGCGCGCTTTAACCCGATCAGTTATTTCCTCATCATCAGCGGCCTCACTTGCAACTCTGGAAAGGGCCTTCTCAAGATCTTTCCGAATTTTGTCTCGCATAGAATCCTTAGCCTGATCAGCATGTGATGGTTTTCTGATACTAGCAGTTGCTTTTTTCTCCTTTGCTGTGCTGCACCCAGATTTTACAGCATTGCTATCACTCGTCTGCTTCTGAAACTTCTCATCAACTGATAATTTGCTACCGTTTCTCTTATTTCCGTTCGTCTCTTTTCCGAGGACTATTTTTTGCTTCCAAATATGTAGCAATTCGGAGGCTGCATTTTGTACCTTCTCACATGGATGCTTTTTGAGATGGCGAAGGCTTTTACCGACCTGAGTGGAGACCAGCAGATCGTAGGTAACGGGAAAAGCCTGTAGGTGTTTCAAGGCGTCTGCGCATCGCTGCACCTCGGGCTCACTCCTGTTAGTAGCCGCTGCCGCGTCTGCCGCCTTCTTCGCCGCTCCAAATAACGTCACAAGCTTTTTCTCCATGCGTACGTAAACTACAGCTAGAATTTCGTTTATTTGTTTCACAATGTATATTTTTCTGCAGGATGTGAATGAGTTGTCAATTTATAGTAATGAACTTTTCCCAGTCTTGATCGGAATTGCTTAGTTTCCTTATCTGTATCGGTTGATATTGAAAATTTGAAATAATGAAACCAACTCTCATTAGGAAAAAGAAAAACTCAAAAAAAAAAAAAAACGAAAAAACAAATCTTATTGAAACCAATTCTCATCAGGAAAAAAAAAAAAAACTTTGCCGCCTTCGTGAAGTACGCATCCTCTCACAGATTGGAGCAGAAACCAACGGTAATCTTACTAAGATCGCCACGTAGGACAGACCCGGGCCAGACGGAGGCTCCGTCGCAGACAGTGACGTTGGGAGTAACGTAGGCACCGACCGCCACCTTCGGAACCCACTGGCCCAACGGAATTATCTGCCTCGGTCCTCTGTCGTTCCATTTCGCTCGATCCGCTGACGGCGTTATGGGTTTGGCGTCTGTTGTTGCCGTCGCTGTTGCCGCAGCTGACGTGGACAATGCTCGGCGGATGACGTGTCCATGGGAGAGCTCCGCTGTTATTGCTTGCCTCGTGATCCGTGCTGGAGCTGCCAAATCTATGATCACCATAGACCACATTTTAGATTCATTGGTCTCCCCAAAGATTTATCAAAAATTTTCGTTCTAAGTTGATTCGGCGTCGTAATTTCAGCTACCAAAATCAGGTTAAAACACAATTTAATGATCATGTGATCAAGAACCAAATGCATGCATGGTTTACAAGAAAAACAACCTTTATTAATCTTTCTAAGAAAATAAAGAAAATAATCATTAAAACGTAGCATCATTTCAGAACAATGGAAAGCGAGGTAGCGGATTCCACCGGAAGGTGGTCTGTCATCGAAATCTCCCTCTTCAGAGCCTATACCACTGATCAAATCATTACTCCCGCAATAATTATTTTTAATTAGCTTCATTTTCTTGATCATTACCTTTTGACAACAGCTAAAGCAAAGCAGAGTCTTGACGTTGAGGCAGCGGCAACTCGAAAAAGCCCGCAGCTGAACAAGATCACCGTTCATCAACTGATTTTCTTCAACAATTTCTCCCAATATAGTCACCAGAACATATGACTCGCTACTGGGTCCATGCTTCTTCTCCATCTTCCGCTTTCCCAAGCTTATTTTATTCTCATTAAGCGACGGATCGATCAAAGTTACTGCTTTGATCTTCGATGGCTTGTTATTTTGGGAATCACAAGTGTTCAATATTTTGGGAATCACAAGTGTTCAATATTTTGGGAATCCCAAGTGATCTTCACCCTTGCATACGTCGGGCTTATACAATGGTTTCTGCATAACCCTAACGATGTCTTTCCCATGCATGTCCCTAATCTTGGTCAAGAAACTTGTAGGCAAATCTGGAGGCGGGTTTGGTCCTAAATCAAATTCATTCTTTTTTTCCTTCTTCTACTTAAGGCTTTTATTATATTTTTCTTTGTCGATTTTCTTTCTTCTTTTGATGTGATAACATCATCATATCATCATCTGCGGCAGATGTTGATATTTCTTCTCTGGTTGCCGCTCTCTGTCGTTGCTTCAATTTTTTAGCAGCATCTACGGCCGCCACCTCTGATAAAATTTCTAAGCGATCAGTCCATTTTTTAAGTATCGTCTTCTTCTCAAAATCTTCTAGGGTTAACAACCGTGGCTTCTTCATGACTGATCTGAATGCTAAACTCAGTACCGCTGATCTGAAGGTGCTATGCTATCAATTGCGTGTTAGTCATTTACTATAATTTATCTACTGGTCAATTTAGTATAACTTATCTAATATTTTTTAATCATAAAAAAATTATGCTAAACTCATAATTTTTTTAAGCTTAGATGAACTATCTTGTCTCTAATAACAAAAGTTCAAGTATTGAATTTTTGATAGTAAAAGTTAAAATTTTTTTAAATATTAAAATTTCTTAAATATACTCTTCTTATTCAACAATCTTATTTTATTTTTTTATAATATAACTTTAAAAAGTTTTTCCATTAAAGTAATTTAATAAAATTCTCATCGACAACTAAACAACTAAATTTTTTTTAGTAAAAACTCTATTTATAAAGATTGTACTATCAAATAACTAAACAAGCTCTACTTGAAAAGTTGTATCAAACAGAACTTTAATAATTCTCATTACAAGTTAATTCCTATTAATCCTGAGTTTATATGGAGTCCAAGTTATAGGGAAAGTCTAACCATTATTTGTCAAAAGTGATGAATAAGCAAGAAATATCAGACATTCAAGATTGTTAAATGGGTTTCAAATATTGTTTAGTCTCATAGCATGCTAAAATCACTGCTTTAATTTTGGAAAATATATATATATAAATATTTACAACCATTATTGAGGAATTTGCACATAAATCTAAAGTAAATATAATAAATCAAATATATCTATAGCGGTTATTATCCTCTCTAAATTTCAGGGCTGAAAATCAGAAGTTCTGCAGGAGCGAGCTAAACCTGGGATCTTATCTGCCGTTGTTATCCCCACCATACTGTGTAGAGTTTCCATTCCAAAAGGCATTTCTATCATTGAACCGGCTATCATCCTCATCGTGTTTCAGCGTATGAATATTGCTCCCAAAATGAGATGTGGTTGGTGGCCTGTTATTACTTTCATTTCTGCGAACTGAAGTGCTAGGATTTGAGGATGGGTTGGGTCCATCTCCTCCGGCTGCTAAGTTATTCTGAAGTGTCGGATTTGGACCTACAGGACCACACACAGATAGTTATAGAGGTGCAAGCCATGAGAACATTATGCCGCAATAAGTATCCAGTGAATCTAATTGAAGAACTTTCACATCAGATTATGTCACGGGAAAAAAATTTTCCAAAAGAAAACCTTCTATTCCCGACAAAAGAAGACATGGAAACCAAGGAAAAGACAGTAGGCCTATTGACCGCACACATTCCTTTACTAGGAAAACCACATTGAAGGGTTCTTAATGGCCTTTAAATTCCTCCCTAGCTGGTATATTTGAATGCAAATGAACAGTTCTTAAACAGAAATACATTTTAATCCTAAATCTCACGTCTAGAAAAATATAACTGATGGCATCAGTTGTGTTGTTTGAACTTTGAACTCACCATATTCCCATATGCCTCTTTGTGCATCCTGCCCTGGGCTTGAAGAGGCACCACCACTGAAATAGGACAGTGGATTCACATATGACAATAGTCTTCTGACGTATGCAAAATATCCCCCTTCACTTTCACTTGAAGAATCTGCAACTGTTCTATATCTAGTTTGCTCAGACATCGAGGATCCTCCTCCCTGGTAGCCTGAAGCTCTCTGGTGTGGAACCACAATCAATGCTTGTCTGTTAAACAAGCTCAAATCTGACAGAGATTTGCTAAGGTCTGCAGTAGATTAAAGAGAGAGAACAATGAATAGCAATTAGCAAACACTTCAAATCTACTGTTTGTGCACTCGTATATACATTTGATTGCACTATTTAAAGAGAGAGCATGTTATATATAAATCAGTGATGCCTAACACTGACAAGTGCATCGAGAAAGATTGAATATTTAGATTACACAATGAAAACAGCATAAGAATGCATCAAGGATTGAAAGAATGCTCATGTAGAGCTTATCCTGCCACATTAAAAGGATTGGTTTACGAGTCAAAGAAGGTGAAAAAGTAATTTACAACAGAAAGTAATTCTTTAATTTAAGTAAGAGCCACTTGCATGGATGAAGGCACTTAATTGATATGTAACAGACAATTGCATGTGAGCAAAGACAACAGAACATACTGTAGCCAGATGGAACATTATATCTTTTATATGACAAGATATTTTTTTCAGATAGAATTTATAACGCTACCAACCATCTGCTGTTACAATCAAGTTCATTCTATGCACTAAAGCATGAACACTTGGTTAGGTCCTTGGTAACATTTTAAGAACGTGCTCATACAGCTAAACATCAAAAAAGGCAGAAAGGGAAGCATGCAGGTGTATATTATATATCAGGTCCAAATGCTAATTTGAGCAATGCAATCCATGCCAAAGAAAAGAACTGCAAAGAACAATGTAAAGCAATGCGGTAACTTCCTCTGCATCCATATCCTCATTATAACACCGTTTGAGGCAAAATTCAAATAACTTAAGTCTGGACATAAATATTTGCAAATGTAATATTCATACCTTCATCGGTGAAAATCTTGCGAGGATATGGAATGGCAAGATCATAGGAGCTCAAGCCTGTTTGGTTTCTATCGACATAATCTTTCACTACCCTCAAAGCACTTGTCAGAGTAAATTTCTCTCGCAGGCTAACACCATTAGGCAATCGGATATTTAAATGAACATCACTTAATTCTCTACCAGAACAACCCGACAAGTCAACCTTCCCATGACCTATGTCATCTGCCCTCTCATCCTCTCTGAATTCATCTGCTTCAGAAGGAGTTACTGTTGGACCTCCAGCAGGAAGACTTGAATTACAATCACTACTCGTAGAAGAATTTGCAGCTCTGGAAGGCTTTTGCTCAGCTTGAGAAATTTCAGGATCTGGTGCTGCGGGACTAAGCAAATTGTCAGCTCCTTTAGAGAAAGAGCCGGAGTGCTCGTCCACAATACTCCTTGAGGCAGGAGAATTTGCAGTACTGAAAGGCATGCGCTCAGCTTGTGAAATTTCAGGATCTGCTGCTGCAGGACTAAGCGAATTGTCAGCTCCTTTAGAGGAAGAGGAGGAGCACTCATCCCCAACACTTCCGGACTGGCTATCACTGCAGGATTTTGAAGATGTCTTAACACCAACTTCAGTGTTATTTTTCTGAAAATATGAGAAAAATGTAAGTGAATAAGCTCATGAAAAATACAGTAATCAATAAATTAAAAAGGTAATTACAGAAACTAAAGCTTCTCTTACCATCTCAGATGTCACAGATGATTTAGCCTCTGAGGATTGCGGGTGTTTCTCCAACGAAGGTGAAGGTGATGGAATAGCTGCACCTGAAGAACTTCCCTGATCAGGTGAGCCACCACCAGAAGTCCCAGAAGTAGGTGGTTCAGATTTATTGGAAGCAAGTGCAGCAGTCAGTACGCTTGCCGTTGTTTCCTGCAAATTAGTTCAACCAAAATGAAAAAAACACTCACGTTTTCTTCAAAACTTAAATCATAGAGTTAATGTGGCTCTAGTGCATCGCATATGTAGGAAATAAATGAGAAGAGATCCTGGAGAACTATTATTTACAATAATAACTCAAAAGGTAGCCATTGCACAAGGAATAACCCGCCTTAACTATTTAGTCACCACTGATTGATCAAGTTGTGATCAATAGGTTTTAAACAGTTTTTTGGTTAAGCTTTGCAAAATACTTGAAAACAAAAGTTAAAACATGCTTTCGAAACACCGAGAGTAGCTAGTGATACCTAGGAACCCCGTAGAAGTCACATAAAACTACGTCTTATAGTTACATATGATCAACTACGTTCATTATTGCAGAAAACTGTAACATCAACTAGCAGACACCAAGGGTGTTCTCCTTTTTCATGAAAAACCTATTAGTATGACATGCCAGGTTTTGACTTTTTTTTTAAAAAAAAAGCTCCTCACCACAACCCCCATACCTGAATATGAAGACTAAACCATGCCTTCTCCAAGCTGGAAGCCAAAACTTCAGCAGAAACAAAACCTTCTGGACAGTTACATGGAAAGAAAACAACGAAATATTTAGAAAGTATTTGTAAACACCATAATGTGCTTGCCTCTGCTAAAGGTTATCATTAGAAACATACCGCTTCTCCAAACTTGTAAGCCATTGTATCCAATTGCACTAATACATGGGATAGAATTTTGTGGATCTGTAAAATATCAATGTAAGAATGCGCTTCTGATTGCAATACTGCCGGCAATGTCCATTATATCACAAGTCAAAATACTCACATCCCTAGTTAAGCTAAAATGTTTGTAAAGTATTGAAACACAGTATCCTTAAGACGAGGCAAGTGTATACATTATCTCCATAGTTTGAGATTTATCATATGAAAATACCCAGTCTACCAAGGTTTGCAGTAGTTCAAAACCGCAGCCAACCAATGAATCATAACGTAAAACTTTGATTCAAAATGAGGAATCTGAGGATTACATATTGCACAATAATTTGCAGCGTCAGTGCTTCCTTCTCGGATATGCAATAGTATACAGTACTTCGATACTGACTCTGCCACCTGAACACAGCAAATAAGGAACTCGTAAACTTAAAAAAAATATATTATTAATATATAAATAAATAAACAATATAACTTACTTTCAAATCAGTCCATGTTGTGTTTTCCAAGTTGTTTGACTCAGTGTCTTCGCCTGAAATAAAATAAAATAAAATAAGGAATTTCATAACGACGTTATGAGAGATGAATGTAATTGAAATTAAACAGAAATTACCTGAGATGTAAACGACAAAAAGTTTCTTTTGCTTCTTAGCTTCATTAATAGCTTCAGGAATCGATCCTTTGTATGTGAGAGAAGAGAGTGACCGCCGTTCCATCTGGTTAAAGCCACCGAATCAAAAAATAAAAACATAAAACTGAATTAAATTAAATTAAATTAGTCAATTCAAACAGCACAATTTCAGAGAATAAACCCTAAATTACGGAAATTGAGGCCTTAGTTTTACACAGTGAACGCCGTATCGAACAAATTTTAGATGTGAGCAACACGGAAGTTACCAGAAATAACGAATTAGGGTTTTGGAAGAAGCGAGTACGGAATCAGAGGACTTCGAATTCGATCTCAAAACACACGCTTACTGAACGAGATATAGAGAATCTAATACCATTCTGTTAGAAGACGATAACACGCGTGTCATAATTAACTAATGCCACGTCATTAAGTGTAAATACAATTGTTAGTTCCTAAGATTTGAGCTAATTAACACAGTCAGCTCTACATTTTTAAAAATTATCTAAAACTTAAGTGT
>NW_006262339.1:39407483-39486936 GCF_000493195.1 Citrus x clementina
TAAATCAATGATGATGCAAAAAATTAGAAAAATTGGTGTTAATAATTACAAGTAAAAGTGGTAATTCGAGTTGACATATTGTATCTTATTTGTGTCATATCAAATTTAATTCTATCTAGACTTAAATTGTTTTTAATCTGTAAAAAATCTCAAACACTGAGAGCCCGTTTAAGATTATTTTTTGAAAACTTAAGAGTAATTTTAAAAATTTAAAAATTAATTTTAGTGTTTAGTTAAAAAAATTAAAATTATTTTTATCAAAATTAGCTCCTCGGACAGCTGATTTTGAAAAGTAGAGAATGAGTAGCTTTTAATTTATAATTTTCAGAATCAATTTTATCTTTTAATACAATTCCTTAAATATCCTCAAAATTATTACTTAAACCCAAAATTATCCTTATTGAAATTGGAAACAAAATTAATATTTTAATAAATTTTTGTTATAATTCATTAATATAAATTTAATAATAATAATTTATTGGTCGAATTATTATTAAATTTGTTTCAGTATATTATAAATTTAATTGTCAATTGTTTTAAGACAAAAAAATAAAATCAATATATTATAGATTTTATTTTTAGTTAAAATTATTATAATACACAATTAAAAATATTGTATGTACATGTTTTTATATGTATAAGTAAATTTTATCCCACATTATGTACATTTTAGTCATTTAATTTCTCTCAATAGTTTAATAGTAAAATTTACCAAACGGTCATAATTGATTTCAAAACTCACAGTACTTCTGAAAATAAAATTTATCAAACACTTAACTGATTCTCTTCATAATTGATTATTTCTATAGTATAACTAACTACAATTATTTAAAAAGTTACAATATTCCCAAATTGGCCCTGAGTCAACCTACTTATAACAGTGTCATAATTGTTTCACCTATTTAACATAATTATACATATATACTCTAATCAATTTTGTTATAAAAATAATTACATAATTTTTTAAGCATGCAAGAAATAACAAAAATATCACTAGATACCAAGTAAATCAATACATTATAATTAATCAAATTGATGATCCCGTCACAAAAGAGTGATTGTGTTAGAAGAGTCATTATTTGGTAAGGAGACCCTTACTTTAATATGGTAAGGAAAATTAAAAAATTAAAAAAATATAAATTTCAAAACATTACATAACAAAATATATGAACTTTTATCTTGTCTCCAGCCTTTACTTTCATAAAGAAAGGGATGACTGTTGAAAACTCTAGGCCTGAGCTTAACACAATTATAAATTATTGAAATAGTTACCCAGACACAAACTATTTATTATAAGTTCTTGTTGGATTCACGGATCCTATCAAACATTGCCACGTCTAGTTGCAAGTATGCTCATATTAGCAAATACGAAGAGGCTTTTAATTAAATATATCCAAGTACCAAAGAAAAATTTAAAGGTAAAAATACAATAAACTAACAACAAGCGATTCTTTGATTATTAATTGAATACTATTCATCATTGTCTTTTACAAAGATATGAAATAGAAAATAATAATATGTAACAGAATATTACAATTTCGACTACCAAGATGTATCAACAGTATTGTAGGAAATGAAAATACTTAAAATCTTGGAAAATCACAACAACATATATATTGCTTGATTTAAATTTCATGTGGCTTCAACTAATATAACCAACTCCGAAGTTTATAGTCACCTGAATTTCCTAAATCCCTGGAACTTGTGCTGTGGAGCAATGCCATTCAAAAGTGACATGATCCTATCGCTGAAAAATATACCTGCAGTCTGACATCATATTGTGTCCTTCCTACTGGTTGAGAAGAAGAAGCATGCCCAGAAAACAGGGGAAAAAAAAAAGAATGAACAAAAACATAAAACTTAGTATATTTTGGTGCACTCAAAATATGCTTTGTGCTTACTGTTCTCAGGGCCACCGGAGAATAGTTGACTACAAGACCTTGACATGGTCACAGAAGAGTATTTCAGCAGCGGATCAGTTAAAAAAGTGACCGCCCTGTATTTAAACCAATAAGCACCATCAGCTTCTCGCAAAGAAAGGTGAAATAAATCACAACAAAGTTCAGAGGCTTACTGATTGCTGATTCATAAAAGCTTGGATAATCAACTAACAAAAAGTTTCTTCAGGGTCAGCAATACCATCCTCTGTAGCTTTATTTGGATCCAGAGTTGCCTATCATGGTGAAGCAGGGCCATTCACCCAAACTTCTGAACATCTCCTTACAATTTTGTATGCACGCATGGAAATTTAGTTCAATGGAGTCAATCTCTAAGAACTTGCCGTCATCCACCATGAAGCCATCAGATTAATTGAAAAGGACCGATAAAAGTACAAAGAGCTTAAGTTGAGCTAGATCTCTCTTCTTCTTGGAGCCAATTAATATCCTGATCAAAATAAAATTTTAAACCTAAAATACTGGAAAAATTATCAAGTGGCTACACAAGAAAACATAAACTATAATTTCCTAACAGATGACAACAAAAAATTTCAGCAGTAGTAACTGCATGAATGAAGGATTGGGTCATAAAGCAATACACAATTAACTATCACATTAAAGAAAATAAATCACAGCTGATTAACAGGCAGATCAAATTTCCAGAAAGATGTTGTCCATGTCAGGAAAAGATAAGAAAACTCTTGATCTGTCTGCAGTAATACAGATTGATTCAAGGCATTCTAGAGAAACCAAGCCAAAAGTTTCACGCAGACCTACATATTTATGGGAAGCATCTATATTTCAAGTCGCCTAGTATGCCTCTACAGATCCATTGTTCATAATTTGATTGACCTAGAGCAGAAAATAATAGATTACACCATAAAATTGTCTGCCGTATGTGATAACTAAACTCGAACAATTTCACGGGATCATATTCGTCCAGCTCACAAAATTAAGACACTAATCCCATTTTGCACAAGCTCATTATGTCCTTTCAGAACCTATGGTCAGAAAAATGTTTATCTGCACACACAATCTAGGACCTTTTACATGATGAGAAAGATAAATTTATAGTAAGTTCATCATTTGATATCTAGCCATATGCACGTTATTTTCCAAAATTAAATGAACAACAATGCTGACAGAAACATTCAATATGTTTTGTAATAGACGTAGTGATACGACATTGGAAGCCATAGGACTGAAATGCAGTTATAATGTCAGTATATCTTCTCCTAGGAGATAGTAGAATGCATCTGCATATTCAACAAATGGAACTTAGGACTGGGAGATCATTATTTACGTTTGCTTGTATAGTTATTACAAGTGACAGAGGGAACAGAGAAAAAGAAAAGGAGAAAAGAAAGTTTAGACACACCGTATGGCATATGCTATAAGACAGCTGAAGAGCTTCTTCCCACTTGTTAACTCTGATTAAGCCTTTAATAAGATGAACAAATGTGCTTAGCTCCGGACTACCACCCTTTCTTATCATGTCTACATACAACTCAAATGCTTTATCAATCTTACGTGCAAGGGAGAGGCTCTCAATTAATAAAAGAGTCGAATTCCTATTGGCAGCTGAGTTTGATGAAAATGATGTCATCTCTTCATGCAGTTCTAGAGCCACCTCTAGTCTTCCAGCTTTGATATAGTGGTCAATCAGAATTCTATATGCTGGAACGATTGGAACTGAATCAGTTTTACCCATCTCATTTACAAGTCCAAGAGAGACTATGAACTCTCGACTGAAGCCTTCAATGACCTTACGGTAGCCTGCAACATGCGTAGGCCAGTAAGTCTGTTTCATCTCTTCCAAAAGGTTGTGAGCCTCGTCTAAAAGACCAGAAGCACAGCAATGGTTTATCAAAACCCTATATGTGACAAAATTTGGCGCACAACCTTTGGAACTCATTTGTCTTAAGAGCTCAAGGCATTTGTCGACTTTACCTACTTTGCCAAAGCCATCAATCATTGCTGTATAAGTCACAACATTTGGGTAGCAACCCTTTTCTTCCATCATCAACATAACCTTATAGGCTTCTTCTGTTTTCCCAACTTTAATGAGGCCATCGATCATCTCAGTGTAAATTACAACATTAGGAGCATAAGAGTCTTCTAGCATTTTGGAAATGACTTTTAAAGCAAGATCAAGTCGCTTGTCCTTAAACAATCTGTCAATCAGAGAGCCGTAAGTATACACATTTGGATTACACCCGTGTTCCAACATCTTTGAAAACACCATTTGAGCTTCATCAAGCTTCCCAACCTTGCAAAATCCATCAATAAGAGCATCATAAACAATATTGTTTGGCTCACAGCCTACCACAGACATAGCATCCAATAAGTCATGGGCCTCTCTGACCTTGTGAACTTTGCACAATCCATCTATCAAAGCGCCATAAGTATAAACATTTGGTTCTTTGCTGTTGTTGTCAAGAACCCTGAAATAAATATCTACATCTGAAATTTCCGCATTGCCCTTCATTCTTGCATAAATCCTGCAAGCCCTTTCAATATCTCCAGCTTTACAATGGCCATCAATCAAAGCTGTAAAAGTGACAATATTAGGAATACAACCCTTAGATAACATGGTTTCAAAGAGTTCATTTGCCTGGGATGGTTTTCTTGCTTTAAGGTAAGCATGTATAAGAGCAGTATAGGTTACCACATTTGGGTCACAACCTTCTTTTACCATTTCATCAAACCAGTTGCGAGCCTGTTCAATAAGACCAGCTTTACAAAAATTATCAATTAATATCGTATATGTATATACATCAGGGATTAAGCCATTTCTTTTCATTTCTTGAAACAACAAAAATGCCTTTTCTGCTTCAGAGGCGTCACATAAATAACCGATTACTTTGGAATAAGTACTAGTATCAGGTATAAAACCCTTACTCATCATTTCACGAATAACATTATACGCTTTCTCATATTTTCCAGCACCACAAAGACATTGCACAAAATTGCTGACATTGATTTTGTTCAGTACAACTCCAGCGTTAAGCATTTCAGCATAAGCTTTCTCAGCCAATTCGAACACATCAGAAGCAGGCAAGTCCTCGTTACCGCAAATGCCTCCAATTAATATATTGTAAACCACATAACCTGGCTGGAACCCACATTTTCTCATTTTACTAAGCAACTTGTAGGCATAAGAGTAATCTCCTGATCTACAATAAGCATGAATAAGAGAATGAAATATCCTGGGACTTGGATAACAACCTTCTGTAATCATCATACTGAGAACTCTCTTACACCTACCAAGTTGTCTTTTCCTCAAACACCCACAAAGCAAAATCCTAAATGTAACAACATTAGGAATGCATGACCTAGCTCGCATTCTGTTCAGCAAGTCCATAGCTTCTTCAAAAAGTGAAGCTTCACACAGCCCAGATATCATCTTCGTATAAAGTACCGTATCAGGCACAAATTCTTCCTTCTCAATCAATTCTAAGGCTTCCTTCCACCTCCCAGCTTTGCAAAGCGAATAAGCAAAACACCCTAAAGTAAACCCGTCCATACTAAACCCTGCATCCAACATCTCTCTATAAACCAAATATGCCGTGTCTAATCGATCTGCTCCTAAAAATACTTGAATTAATGCATTATAAATCGCTTGTGTGGGTTTATACCCAAAATCCTTAAGCCTCCCTAGCTCCTCTAAAGCCACATTCCAAAAACCATTTCGACAACATTTGTGAATTAAAACATTGAGCAACTTCCCCAGCACTTCTTTATCCTCATTTCCGATTTCCCGTAAAAATTGTTCGGGTATTCTATCATCATGATCGCATTCCATTATCTCGACTAGTGCATTGTACACGGGCGGAGTGTGAGAATAACCAATTTGCCTACCAGCCCATAAGAAAAATTTAACACCCAATTCCGGGTTTTTAATTAAATTCAACACATTAACCACTAAAGATTCACTTAATTTCTCTCTAAATTGCCGAAGAAACTTTTGGGTGTTTCCACCAAACCCATCATTGTTACTCAATAACGTGTTGGCAATCATAACGGCATCGTTTGAGCACCTACCAGCATCAAAATTTGGCACTGAGTCGGCAGCACTGGGATTCATCAAAGAGTCACGCAAGAAAGCAAAGTCCTCGCTCGAAACGGACTCGACCGGAGAACAGCCAGTCGAAAACGGGTCATCCGGGTCGAATAATCCGTGCAGATCGTCGGGAGGAGAGGTGCAAATGAATCTGGTGACGGCGGGAAGGAAATTTTGGCGGGAAAATTGGTTAGGATGGGAGAAGATAAACGATTTTGAAGAGAAAATGAGCGATGAAAGAGTCTTCAGCTTCGCTTTGCTCATTTTTTGTTATACATTTGGAGCCACTCACACGACTGTTTGAGAGTTTAAAGGGGGAAAATGATGAAAGTATCCCTGTCTAAAATTTTCCAAATAAATTGAAATTAGAACATATACAAGGACTTGAATGAAATAAGTCCAATTTATGGTAAAAACTCCACCTGTAGATTGGAAATCGTAGAGGCAAAAGGCCAAATTGTTATGCCTTGAATACAACTTGATGAATCACAAAGTGCCCGGTACGTGTTCTAAAATGATCTCGTTAAATATCGCAGCCAATAAAATTTAGTGGGATAAAATGTACATCTGTCCAATTTGGTTGAAAAATATTCTCCCTTGAATTGCTATACTCGTCCTAATATTTTGGTAAATAATTTTATGTGATACACAGTAAGATATAAATACATCAATACAAGTTGGGAACAAGTATTTTCTTTAGCTCAGAAACTTAAATTAAAAGTCAATAAATTAACTACAATGAATTGTGAACCAACAATATCTTCTCAGGATGGAAACGCCCTCCGTCACTGTGCAACAACTGACAATTCAATCTCATTCGATCTATGATGCCTTTTACTTTCACAATAATGTCGACGTGATCTCTTATTATGATCGCCCCTTCTGGGCGAAGAATGCGATGCATCTCGAGAAGGATATAGACAATGTCACACCTGCACATTACACATAATAAGTCTGTGTCGGAAATTTGTAAAGTAAAACTTTCGCTTGCATTACATCATGTAGTTTACTCACACTGGGCAAGTTTCATTAGAACAGCAGGATTGAGATTGACTGGGAACCATATGAAAAGCACAAAATAGATTAAGCAAACAGGCTGAAGAATATTACTTGTCCATGTACATGCTGAATACACCGTCGGCATGAATCAAATCGTATGTTCTGGGGTATGTCGAGAAGGCCTCACACCTGTGAACAAATCTAATAAGTGATCTACTTCATGGAGAATACAAGAAATCGGCTGCTATTGAGACTAACCAATCTATGTAGGTCCCAATGAGGCCGCGCTCATACAAAATGCCGAGGGTATTATGTTTTGCATCAAATGGAACTGCATTCATGACCCAAACTGGATACTTAGCCAGTGCGGCTGCAAAGCCCCCTAAGCCAGCATTCATGTCCATTATATTTCTGAATTTACCAGAGAAGAGAGATTCGAGAATGATTCTGTAATGGGAAACTCTCTTTTTCCACAGCTGATTGTCTTCGTTAAAGGACTTAACTGTAATGCCTTCAATAAACCCACTTCTGATTCGAGGTGGAGCAGTATTCAATCTTTTTGGCCATTTTTCAAGAGCACCGCCGGCTACATCTTTGATTTCATTCACCATTGGAAGAGGAGTAACGCATGGTTCCATCTTCGTGTACCTGATGAAGAGCTAGAGATTAGCAGGAAGATTTAAGAACTTCAACTGGCACAAGAGAATAGACACATCCAATGTACATTTTGGAGGCTCAGCAATAATACTATAAGTTGAAGATTCTAAAGAAATATGTGTTATACCATTAATGTTATGAATAAATGGATAAAGAAACTAACCAAACGGCATCGGGATCAGATTTAACACAAAATGTTGGTGATTTCAGAGCCTTTAATTTTTGGATGCAATGCAAGTGATTAGTAGGCTTTCTCCATACAGCAATTGGTCCCCTCTCTGCTATCTTTTTCCAGCATAATCGTGTAGCAAGATTTTCCAAGCTGATCTGCTCCTTCTGCAGATCCTTAGCATCTCTCTCCCAACCTCTGTAACTGGTCTTCCAACTTATAGGGGGCCCAGATACTACCCAATAACCTCCGGGACGCAAAACTCGATCGATCTCCATCAAGTAAAGCCCGTCTAAACATATGAATTTGAATTAGGAAAAGATTGAAGGGGAAAAAAAAAAAAGTCGCATATGGAATGTACAAAATGCTAATGAGGAGGCAATCTTAACATCAGAGCAACAAGATAAATGCACTTTCATCACAATCAATTTACTAAATAAGTTCCATTGCATACAACGTACCAATGTTAACAACACATATGGAATTAAACATATTCGTCTATAAGGTAGGCAATGTTTGTACCATAGCTAGTCCATGGCACAAGGCATCTGGAACAATGAGCCACATCGAAAGATCTCGATGGATATGGAAGCTGGTAAGTGCTAAGTAAACCAACCATGGCTGGAAGACCTCTTTCCAGTGCAAACTGTACTTGAGCTTCATGTACATCCAGAGGTGCAAATGACATTGTCAATATATTATAGTCCATCAGAGCAGCTCCGAAGCTTGCAACCTGTGGAGAATGAAAATCTTATACATGAAACTTTTTATTTTTTATTTTTTAATAAGAGAGAATACAAAATTCAATTGCATGAGATTCAATAGCTCTATTTAATTACTATCCAGAAGGAAAAATAAAGAGTAAAACTCCATATATGGCCTCTGCAAACACTTCCTTACACAGATTCTTGTTTCTATATGATTTCCAAGTTTCAATTCTATCTCAGAACTAACATCAAAAGCATTGCAACAGAAATCGAGACTAGAAACTAATGGATGAAAGGAAAATAGGGAAGGAGGAAAGACGAGGAAAAATTTGATACGTGTTCCCATCTAGATAATAGCCACATTCTGCTATTACATAAACTGCCTCTATCTTCAATTCTTCACTGTACATTGGACTTTAAAACGACTCTTTTCCGAATAGAGAAGAAGCTAGGTCATAATCAATTAATAATATAATCAGAGGCCACCCCACTTCAATTTTAAACTCTGCCTATGTTAACTGAACACTTTTTATAAATGCACAACTGGCATGAAATCTTTATAAGATGAGTTAGATCATCAGTAAATTCAAATTCAACGTTTTGACTAGTTGGATTTCAAAAAGGAAAGCCAAAGACAAAGCTAAAGGTTCCTAAAAGGAAAATGGTATAATTTAAGATTCTATCATAAAACTCACCCCACATCCAACATCAAGAGCAGTCCTTATTTTCCCAGATTTCAAAGGCACAACTCTCTTGATCAAATCCACATAACTGTTCACTCCTTTGGGGAAAGACGTGCCGCCGCCTGGAAAAACCAGAAGATCATCACCCTGTAATCGAACCCAATTTTGAGATTTCTTAAATACAGTGAGCTTCTTGAACGGCACATTCTTGAACCAAGCAAGTTCTTTGCTTTTGGGCCAGGGAAACGGCCTCTGGTAGCCAGCAGGTTTTGGCACCAAGCACTTCACTCTTTCTTCATCAGCTTTTGGGCAATGCCGTTCTCTGTAAAAGAACCTTTCTTCACTTAAGTTATTTTCCAACGAAGGATCGTGGCACGGCATATAATTGGTGAAGTTTTGTGGGCACCGCTTGAAAAATTGAAGGTTTTGCTGAGGTTCTTGAGGGAAATGGAGTCTGTGGCTCGGTTCAAAGTGTAGAGGTGGAGAAATGCGGACGTGGGATGAGCTTGAGAAGTTGAGTTGCAGGCATTGTAATGGCGGGGGGCTGCCTCTGCCTCGTTCAGGTATCGAGTAGTTGTTGGGATAGTTGGTGTTTGAGCCAAGAAGATAGGAGAGAGAGACAAGAATGGCAGCAAGTAAGAGTTTCGCCAGTGGTTTCTTCAGAGGATTTGCCATTTGGCGTTTGCTTTCATGTCCTCTTGAGAGTCGCTGCGATCCAGTAGTGCTCTCCTCCGTTCAGAGTTCCGTTTCTTCTGATCAGACTCGGTTGGCGAACTTGCGATGCTGAAAGGATGATCATCAAGTGGCTGAGGCACGCATAAACGTAATGGTGAAGCCACCTGTGCCGACATTATCCTAGGTACTCGAATCTCAAGTACGGAGGCTTGTCCCAGGTGGGGCCCAGAGGAAGCACCAGATTGTATTGCCTGGACGGAGCAGGAGCAGGAGCAGGAGCAGGAGCAACGTCAATATTTTGACTCGAAATTCTGTTTACAAAAATTATTGAAATTAATTTTTTTTTAATTAAAATCAAACCAAAATCAACTCAAGAGTGAGTGCATAACAATCAGGTAAAACAAAAAATAAATAAATTCGATTTAATAAAGTTTCAGGCGAAATTTTATTTTTTAAAGACAGAGTTATTCATGTCACGATGACAGAAAACGTAACGTATAAAATAAAATACAAATTGATTTGCAATTTTGCACAAGAAGAAAATCAGAAAATGGTCACCATGGGCATGGCTTTAACAAATTCATCCAGAAACCAGAGTGGGTGTTTCATGGGTATTTTTTTGGTATCAGGCTACGGGTGTGTTTACTGAGTATATTAATTTAATAATCAAACTAGATTAAGGTGGCTTTAAGTATAGGTGATCAAAGTCGTTTAATGCCCCAAATTTTAAGAAGGTCGCATTTTTTAGTATTTTATTAATAATTCTTTAATTAATAAAAAAAATTATGAAAAATTATGTATGGTAGTAAAGCTTATTAGATATCTCTCTAATTAATAATAATCCTATAATTAAGAATTATTTTTTTATAAAAAATAATATTTGGTAATCTTTATTAAAGAGATATAATTAATAATATTATCTTACCAGTGATTCATTCATTATTAGTTTTTCCCAAAAAAAAAAAATTTTTTTACCTTTTCAATTTCTTAAAAAACTTAATCATTTAACATTAAAATCTTTGATTTTGAGGATTTCCTTTAATTTCTATTAAGAACCTTATAATCTAAAAAAATCATGGATGAAAAAATTTCTTGCTCTTTTCTCTGCAAAGAAAATTATTAAATGCATTAGTTCACTCAAAAAATTAAAAAAAAAATTAGATTATTCAAATACAAAGCCCATATCTGTTATTTGATTATCAATTCATCATCTCAACTTTTTATGTGTTACCATTCTAAATATTGTATTTGGAATAATATTATTCTCATTTATTTATTTGCTTACTTTTGAAAAAAAATTCTAAAGGAAGTAAATTTTAGTTTTTTTTTAAAATTTTTAAAATCTTCTTAATTATTTATTGAAATTCAAAAACTAAAGATGAAATAATTTTTGAACTCTTTCTTATTTTTTTTAGTATTGAAATTGTTGAACAAGAAGGGGACTTTATAAAAACAAATTCGGTTAAGGCCCAGCCCTGAACTTTGACAAATTGATCCTCGAAAAAACCCAACTCACAAAAAAACTAATTCTAAATTCTAAACCCGAATTTATCAACACCCAAAAAGCCCAATTCACAAAATCCCAAAACCCTGGTTTATAATCACCCTAATTCGTGCGGCCAATTGCAGCTTTCACACTACTGCTATGGTTGTAAGTTCAAAACCTGGGATTCTCTGAAATTTTTAACCATAGTTATAAGTTTTGAAATTGATTTGATAAAAATTTGAATCTACAGCATCCATCTACAACAAAAATTGAAGCGATTTTTTGTTTTTTTTGGGTTATTTGTTAAAATTGGCTTTGGCCATATATTGTGTATGTATGTTGCTTATGTTGCATTGTTGCCTCTCTTTCTTTCTAAACAACAGCGTGTTACACAACCTTCATTTCATATAATTTTTCAAATAAAATTTATTTAAATTAAATTTTATTTATAAAACTTTATAAATAAAGTTTTTATTATTTAATTGTCAATAAGAATTTTTATAAAAGTTATAAAATTACTTTAATAAGTATATTTTTTAAAGTAATATTATGAAATGAATGAAATAAAATTGTTCGATAAATAAATGATATTTTAGATATTTTAATATTTTAAAAAATTTCAACTTCTGTTTCTAAAATTTCAAAATTTAAATTTTTTTAATAGAAACAAAATAATCTATCGAATCGTTAAAAATTTTACTCAAAAAATAACCAAACAATAATAAAAATTTAAAAATAACTTATTCTCTTAAAGATAAAAATAATAATAAAATAAAAAAGGTTATCCTAGTTTATTATTTATTGTTTTTGTATACAGAGTTATTCTTGTCGTACCATAAACGAATTACTTTATTAAAAAAAAAAGACAACTCGTATTTCTTGTGAACACGTTGGCCCACGTTGAAGAGGAATACAAAGAATTCAGTTCGGAAGGATGGAAAATTAAAAAAAAAAAAAATCATTTTTTAGGCGAAAAAGGGAACTTTCGAATTCCACAAACAACTCCTCACAAGAGGCAAAAAAAGGGGGGCCAGTCTGCCTTTTTCTTTTTCTGGGCACACATTCTAAAGTGGGGAGTTGACAAAATCCCACAAAAGGAGTAAGGTGAAATGTATTTATACTTTGCCGAATCAATGGTCAAAGGCCGATCCACTCAGTGTCGGACCAATCATCTGCATTAATTGATTCTAAAATCTCACCTAATAATTTATAATAATCAGAATTATCCACTGCATCGCAGTCTATCAAATTTACATGCCCCCCCCCCCCCCCCCCAATCAATGAAAATTACCTCTTACCTGCCTCTTCACTTGCCTTCAATTCAAGGTTTTCAAGAAAATTACCATCTACCTCTCACTTGATTTTAGGTTAATATGATTTTATATTTATACATGTGTTTAATTTATTCAACAGTAACATAAGATGAGATGGGAATTGATGCGAGGATCTTAACTTCAAGTGATGGAAAAAAAAAAAAAAGAAAGATGTTTCAATGTAAGGGATTTTCCAATTTTTTGGATTTATTAACAATTTTTAAAATTATTTGATGTAAATCATATAGCTGAGTAGGTATAAGGTAACATTGACACTAACGTCCCGCACACAACCTTTACTCTTATGGTATGGATTTGCTCTTGAACTTCAGGCAACAGTATTTCAAGAGAATTTAAGATTTATAAGTTTATTCTTCTAAATATATTTCATCTAAATTCCACGAGCGATATGAGATGTGATAATTTTTTTTTCTTAAAAACCATGAATCCTCATGAAGGTTACTCAATTTAGACACTAAATTATGAGCCATATTTAATACTATTTGTAATGGTTCAATTTAAACAACCAAGTAGATATTATTCACTTTAACTTCAAGTATACTATTTTCACCCTCACGAATTTTGTTTATGGGCATCATGTAAGTATCTTTTATCTAAAATGTGTCTACTTAGTTTGAAGAACACAAGAATTATAAATATCTATCTCGTCTCTACTACTAGTGTGAGATGAGATAATGATGGTATCCAACACAAAGGAAAGGTAACCCAATTATATATTTAAGTTAAGATTAATGATAATATGATATGAATATTTGCACTCTAAAAATTACTTTAAATACTCTATTATTTTGTCCACACATATTCTAATTTTAAAAGATTAAGTTTTATTTTGTGAACTCTTTTTAATTCCAAAAAAAATCCTTATTTAAATTAATTAACTTTATTTACTTAAAACATCAATAAAACTATATGACACATCCAATTTTAAGAGATTTAACACATATCTACAACTATATAATCAAGTGAAGCTATAAAGAAAATAATTAACACAATTTTAGTATTAATTTTTTATTTATTTATGTTCAATATTAGATTTTGCATCCAAAATACTTTCAATTAGAACACCGTAAATAAAAAAAAGTATTTTATAAATATTACCCAAACCCATAAAGAATAAGAAGAATGAAAAGAGGCGAAAGCCAACAAAAAAAATGTTTGTTTAAATTGATTTTGTCATATTTTATTTTTTAAGAAAAAGTATCACATATATTTTGTAGTCAAATTTTTTCAAATGTTGACTTTTTCATTACTCATTTAAATATTAATTATGATATTGGAAATAAAAGTTTTAAGATTTGAGGAATGAGAATTATACACTAAATAATGAGTGTCCTACATAGATGTTTAAAAAAATTATGTAATATTGATTTATCTTAAACTATTCTTCATGATAATTTACCTGGTGGGTTTATTTGTAATAAAATTTTTTTATTTATTAAAATCAAAATGTTCAAAGTAACCCCACTTTAAGATTAATTACATAAATGTGAAATGTGTAACTTTTTTTTTTGAAAGGGTGAAATGTGTAAATTAAGAATCATGTATAATACTAAAATGAATTTGACTGTACTGCAGTGGAACTCAAAATATAATTAATTTATGAGCATTGATTGGATGAGATTTAATAGTTATTTGCCATAAATTAATGTATTAAATATCGTTGTTTACATACGTCAAACAAGTGAAGTGATGCGATAAAAGCCATTGGCATCAATTTCGCCAACCTTCAACGGCTGGTAGAAGTCTGGGAGTGTCGAACAGCCGTTCATTCGTTTTCTTATAGGACAGAAACTCTGTTTTCAATCAAATCATTATCACCAATTATTCTTTTATTTATTTATTTATTTAATTAATTATTCTTTTTGCCATTTCATCACTTCCACGAAGGAAAATACTCATCTGGGTGTTGGGCATTTTGACTATTTATATGCTTTTAAAACTCATTAATGGTATCTCTGCAAAGGGGTGTTTGACTGTTTTGTTGTTCTTTGAACTGGGTTCTTGGAATTTCAATTTTTTTGGGATTTTGGTGGCCCTTTTTTTTTCGGTTTTAAAAAATGGTGAGTTTTAAAGAGTTTTGGACTAAAAAGACATTGCTGGGACTTGGTCTGGGACAATTTCTTTCTCTGTTGATCACTTCTACTGGCTTTTCATCTTCTGAGCTTGCCAGAAAAGGTTAGTTTTATTTATTTACTTTTTTCTCAATCTTTGAGTGTTCATGTCATTTTATTCATAGTTGTTTGCAATGTATGGATTTTTTTATTATAGTTGTTGTAATAAGTGAACTTGTTAAATTCCAAGTGTCTGAATAATGAATTTTTCTCTCTTTATGTGTTCTATATATAATCATTCTCTAATACACTTATTAAAAGTGAACTTGTTTTGTTTACTTGTTTGATTTCTAGTTGTTTGCAGTAGTAATTTTTCAGTTTAGATTAGTGTAAATTCACTAGCCTGTTTTATTTTCGTGATTGATTCTCATTGGGGCTGAGTTATGTCTTATCTATTTCAGCTTTTTTAATCTTTTAAATTTTTGTTGTTTGGCATTTGAAAATTTTGATAAAGGTTATTTTTTTCCCCCCCAGAATATTTGCAAAACATGCAGATTCCAAATTTTAAATCAAATTTTATTTGTTTTAGTGTTATGATTATGAAAAAGTGAAAGTTCATAATCGTTCTGCATAAATTTCTAGTGATTATTTACTAATAAATTGCTTTACCATTTGTTTATTTGAAAATTTTTAGTGTTTGATATGCAATTATCTATCTTATTGTGTGCATCAGGAATTAACGCACCAACATCACAATCTTTTTTCAACTATGTCTTGTTAGCTATTGTCTATGGAAGTTTAATGCTTTACAGGAGACAACCACTTAAGGTAATTTCTTATGGTTTGCTCTTCTGTTTCAGCAACGCATGATTATTTTTCAACATTTGAGTCAAAGGTTTCCTGTCTTTCTGTTTATATTTCTAATATTAGAAATTCTTATATTCAGTTTATTGGTTAATAAAAGTAAAATAGTTAAGGTTGACTGCAGCCATGTTGAGATTTGTCGAGATTTAGGCTAGCCTAGTTGTCGAAGCATCTCCAATACTGAATACATTAAGCCTTTTCATATGTTAATGAGGAACCTAGAAACATAGACCTAGGAAATGGTACTTGATCAAGTTACCCTGTAACATAAGTATGCATTTTGATAAGTGTTGGAACATGAGCCAGTTCGGGTGATTAGCCACTATTCTTTGATTAGTTATGTAATCAGAAAATTGGTCTGGCATTTGTTGGGGGTATTTTGTTTTGAAATTTTATGTTAATTCCTCAAAACCAACCATCAAACTTGAATAGAGTAGTTGTTATGATATTTAGACATCATGATGATTGATAGATCTTGGTCTTATCTTCTATGGAGAACTTGAGGAAATCTTATGCTGTCAATGTTGGAGGTCTTGTGAACGTGCTTGTCTAATAATTGTGTTTTAAGTTAATCAATAGCAATTTCCTCTGCTGCTGCAAAGAAGTGAGCTCTGGTATAGTCTTTATCCTCTCCAATGCCAACCCCCGCAAAAACATTGTTCTGTTTTCAGGAGTTAGGCTTTTAGCATCAACTGATGTCATATTCATGGGGATAAACAGTTATATGGATTGTAAAGGACAGGGAACTGATTACAGTTAGAAAGGTCCTAGTATATGAAAGGGGATTTGACAAAGAGGATTACTGGGATAAATGCTTTTTGGGCCACAGGACCTGAACTAATGTGTTAAACAACATAGCCCAAATAGTGATTTGCACTTTTTCATTTGTTTACTTCCTTTTTTTTTTTTTTTTTGATGCATATAAGTTCAGGATCTAATATCTGATGAATGGTTGTTTATGTCTCTAATGGAATCTGTGCAGGCAAAATGGTATTACTATCTCATTCTTGGATTGATTGATGTAGAGGGAAATTTTCTTGGTGAGTGCTCATGGTAGTAGAGATGTCATCTTTTATTTATTTTTGTTTGCAAGTCATATATAGCTTGTTCTGACAGTCCTGTTCTTTTGGCTGAAGTTTTGAATGTTATGCTGTATTAAGATGTTTAAGATAACATTCTAAGAAATTGATATAAGTTCATTGTTAAATAAGTCTTCACATCCCCAAACCAGGAAAGCCACTGCCACACACACACACACACACACACAATCACAACCTTAATTGGTGCAATTTGAGCATTATATATATGCATATTTTCCTCTCTGATTGAAGATTGAATATGGAGTTAGGATTTGTGTTCTGTTAATTTTATAACTTCATATCTTAATTATCAATATCTATGGTACTGTTGTGGTCAGTACAAAAGTGTGGTATGATTGATCTTGAATTTCAATTATGGATGTCATTCTGATTATTTTCTTGATGAAAAGTTATTGGTAAGGACATTTTTTTGTCTGAACCATACATCTCATTTTATCCCTCTAGTCTTTGTATAAGTAATTGCTAATTTTCCATGAATGCCTTTACTTCTAGAAAGAATTACTCATCAATGTTTGTTCTTGTGTCACTGTCATGGAATTGTATCTTTTGCATTTCATAAACTGATTTTTCTTTTACTAAAATTGATATGGTGTTCCTTTAATGTACAGTGGTGAAGGCCTATCAATACACATCTCTAACAAGTGTCATGCTACTCGACTGTTGGACAATTCCGTGTGTGATGTTTCTTACCTGGATATTCCTAAAAACAAAATATAGATACAAAAAGATAACCGGTGTGGTTGTTTGTGTAGCTGGGCTTGTAACGGTTATATTTTCAGATGTTCATGCTGGCGACCGAGGGAGTAAGTAATACTTTCATTCATTCAGTTGATAATAAAGTGAGTACGTAGTGCTGTTCTTTCATTCAGTTGATATTAACTTTGCCCTACCAATTTATTTCTGATTTTCTTTCTGTTCAATCAATTTTGTCTATGTTAGCCAAGTCATTCTGATAGCAAATACTTGTATCTTACCATTCAAACACTAAGTATATGTAAAACAAACAAATTTTCATATTAGCAAATGCAGTTGTGCCTGCTCTGCATGGGTTGACAATTTTAATTTTCACTTCTAAATTGTTGTTTTTTATGGTAAAGCTTGTCATTTCATATTATTATGTGAGAAAATCTGCAAATTATGTAGTTCTTGAATGTCATGGACAATATTTGAATTGTAGGCGGGAGCAGCCCTCGTAAAGGAGATGCACTTGTTATAGCTGGGGCAACATTATATGCCGTCAGTAATGTCAGTGAGGTAAGAACAATTTTTGCTTTCTATTGATTTTGTTGCACAGAAGGTTTCATCTTCATCATCATAGATGATTGTTAATATTTTGTAATGTTGCTGTCAGTTCTAAGTGCCAGATTCTTTAGTCTACACTTCTCACTCTTTATTTATTTATTTTTAATTTTAAGTTCCCATCAAATCTTAGTCTTCTCTCTCTTCTTTGGTCCTTTTTAATGTTTTGTTCCTCTCTCCTTCATACTGTGGATCCTTCTTTCTTCCCTTTTGTTCTCTCTTCCTTACTTCCATTTTGAAGCCACCCTCCTTGGATTTGATTCTGGTAGCCTGTGTTGATGTATTATGATCTGTTAGCGGCACCACATTCATTTGATGCGTCTTTACCATGGGTCTAAGATTCTCAGCAAAAGATCAATTCTGATTCTTACATATATTGGTCCATGGTTTTGGGTTAATGTTCTATCACAAGCTTGATTTGAGAAGCACAATGCCCACGGTAATTGCTGTTATATCGATAGCTATTTTGTTCTAAGTATTGCTTTTATAAAGACAGCTTATAGTTTGCTTCTCCTCGTATGTAAGTAAGAACTCCCTCCCCCTCTATAACTTTGCACAAATTTTCCTGTATGAAGATTTAGGATTGAAAATGGTTCTTCAGACGTTTTACGTCAGACATATCCCCCCTTTTTCTTTTATAGGCTTGGAGAATAACCTTTTATGGTGGTTGATAATAGAAAAGAATAGCATTTTAGGAGTTAACTATATTAATGGTTCTATGCCACCTTGGAGTTATCTTAAATTTTGACCTTCAACTCTTTGTGTCTCTGTTGTGCAGGAATTTCTTGTGAAGAAGGCTGATAGAATTGAACTCATGGCCTTTTTGGGCCTCTTTGGTGGCATAATTAGTGCTATCCAAATGTATCCTTGATTTTAAAACAATGCATGAATTCATTAATTTGTTCTTGTTGTTTCAGAGGAGTGTTCTGCTTAAGTTTACTCGTGTTCTTTTCAATTGGTCATTTTGGTAGAAACTTATGGGATATTTGAAACTTCCATTTTACTGCTTTAATAATGTTTCACCTAATTGTGTCTTTGAAGTTTATGATTTTCTAATACAAAGAACTTCTGCCATCCAAAACATAGTTAATTATAGTTTCTTCAAATGCCATTACATTATCAATTTGTACCCCTTAATGATGCCTATAGAAGCATACTTGAGCGCAAGGAGCTACAATCGATTCATTGGTCAGCGGGGGCTGTGAGTTTCTCTCTTTCTCCTCTCAGTCAGTCGCTTGCTCCATAATATAATTTCTTAAATTATTTATTAAGTTGAGTAATCAGACCAAAATAAGTTGAAATTTATCTATAAACAAAACTGTCTGCAGCATAACGAATGAGTCAGTTAAAACTTTGAAACTAAGTTTTTGATGGCTTGAATGAAAAGGAAGCAAACTTTTGTATTTTATTTTCTGGGTCTGAAATGGTAGAACAGCTTTTGGCTGTATTTTTTTTTTTGGGAGTACATATAAAAGTTTCGCATTATTTCTTTTATTAGAGTTTTTCTGTATTAAGAGTTCAATATCACATTGTTTGCTTATCATTTTTTGTTTCAGGCCCTTCCATTTTTTGGATATGCTTTGGCTATGTTTCTGTTTTACTCGTTTGTCCCTATCTTGCTTAAGGTATGGCTTTAAATTTTGTATCTTTGATAATGTGATGTTAGTACCAAAATTTGGATTCTGTGCTATAGCAATACAAAATTCATAACCGGTGCATGTAATGCTTGTTTTCAAAAATCTAGATTCATACTTTCTACTTGCAGTGCATTACCGTCTAATACCATCTAAATTTTGGCTCTGTTTCAGACTAATGGTGCGACAATGCTAAATCTATCTTTGCTGACCTCGGACATGTGGGCTGTTCTCATTCGTATTGGTGCCTACCATGAGAAGGTTTGTAAAATGTAAACTGCTAGGCAGCGAGGAAGGGGGCATTGGAAAGATTAGACCATACATACATAGTAAAGCAAAGAGGCTTTCGGGAAGCGACCAGCAAAGCTTCTAGAAGGCTGACTGGCTGACCTATTGTTATCATCAATTTATGTTATGAAAATTTTGATTATATTCGGTTTCTAAATTTCTTGCAAGGTGGAATTTCCATTCTGATGCCAATTATTCTCTGCAGGTTGATTGGTTGTATTTCATTGCCTTTGCTGCTGTTGCTGTGGGGCTTATTATTTATTCTGGGTTCGTAATATTGCTAAACCTTTTTGTTCTTCCAGCTTTACAAATATACAACTTAAATATTGATTACTGTAGTTTTACTTCACACATTAAGAAAGAAAATATTAGTAACATAAACTAGTCATGCTTTGTATTTAGTTTGCATGGCCTCAATGCTGGGCTCTGTCATTAGGCTGGCAATCGGTTAGAGAAACAAAAAATAGGGCCTGGTGAGCCCACCAACAAGCTTGAGCTCCAGTACACCTGCCTTTAATGAATTAGGGCCTTTTATTGTGAAGATGACATATTGTGTTATTTATCGTTGTCTTTCAAATTTCACTTTTTTATTTCAATATTTAAGAAAAATGCCGAAGTAGCGTAATACATATATTTTCTTGTGAAGTGATTCGTCTAATGGTGTGTTTTCTGGGTCCATTTTTCAGTTATGGAAGTTCTATACTACTAACTGTACCCTGTTGAGAATTCTGTTGTCGTGTAAGCAGCTATCTAGTTTTGTAACCAAAGCACATGGCTGACTCAATATGAAGCTAACATAATTCTGTTTTGTGCATACATTAGGGAAAGTATCATTTGCTTTTGATATTGAGTTTTCTTTATTTTCTTTCTGCAGGGGTGACAAAGATGATGATCAACCCTGTGCTGAGATTGTTGATGAAGAGGCTTTGGGAAACAAGGATTTTGAAGATGAGGCCAGCTGCAGCCAAAGGACTGCAGGTGGGAGCTCAAAGACGAGAGACGCTAGCAAGCATGAGTCTGCAACATCTGGCATTGGCGAGAATCTACTCTTGGAGAACAAGAACGAGGGATATGATGATGCACTGGGGAAGAAATCGTGATTTCAAGAGTATGATTTGCAAGGTAATAAAGTGGAGGAGTTTAGAGTCGATAATATTAGAAAGCTTGTTGCTATCAAAGGGATAGCACTATTATTGAGATTCCATTTGGGATCATGAAATGAACATTGGTTGAATAATAACCACTACCATTTTGGCCTATGACAGAAATTGTTATTAATGCAAAGCCAAAATCATGATTTTTGTTGCCAATGCTTAGAGAGTTGAAGATAATCCTAGTACTATTTATATATGATACAGACATCTGTTGAATATATAATTTTGAAAAATAACATGAACAACTGTACATACAACTCTTCATTATTAAACATAATCCATTCTGTTGGATTAACATTGCAGTAACTCATGGGTTTGATCCCAATTATTCTGAAAATCATTTTCCTTCATAGTTATGATTAAAATAAAATCAACAAACTAAAAACAGTCCAACTCTTTAAGTACATCTCGCTGAGATCGAAGCTTCTTACGCCGAGATCGTGGGAACAACAGTTGCTGGATCTGTTTCTCAGCAGCAACTTCTGATGTAGCCTGCAAATATATTTACACTAGACATCAATGAGGGGTTATTTTTCTCTCTTTTTTTTTTTTTTTTTTTTTTTTTCATGCACCAATGCCATGTCAAAACAGAGACCAGCGTCTGAATAAATTTGTAGTAGTTAAATATTGTTAACTGCCGTGGAGGATGCTTACCCGGATTTTGAAAGGAAAACGATGAGTTCTTACTTCTACCCCAGAAAATACTCTGACATCCATGCCAAGACTATCAACCCCGATCAAATTCGCTTCCTGTACAGGCAAATTAATTGATCAGAGATTCAAATTTCAGCTCAAATATATTGTGAAAAGTTAAACATGTACCTCGAATTCATAAGAATAATATATATCTCTAAAGCTAAAAAGAAATAAAAATGAAATGAAACTAGACATCTGTTATTAAATAAAAAAAAGAAATTTATTTATTCTCACATTTCCAATTCTAGCCTCCCTTTATTCACAGATATTGAAATATGTCCTGTGTAATAAGATGAGATGCATTAATATCATCATTCGCAACCAGCAAAAATATCCCTCATTCATTTTTCCCCTATTTCTTCTTTCCATGTTCTTCTCCCACCAGAACCCAAATGCAAAAAGATTGAGGCTTATCTCCCTAAAGGAAACCTTAAACAGTTAATAGGCCAACTGGCCACTGACAAACCGAATTGATTGCCTACGGAATAGACTTTCACCTTCAAGGAACTGATTCCTATGATAAAGGTTGAGATCATATTCATTTTAAAATCAGAAATAAAACAAAAAGTTTCAATAACTTAAGTAAATTGTTAATTTTGCTTTTCCACCTATGAAAAGAATAAGGTGTCATTCAAAAAACTTGTCATATTATAAAATTTAATTAATGTGAACAGGTAAAGGTTGAAATATAGAGCATCTGGCCAACCCTAGATCAATACCATATTAGATTACCTTTAACCTACAAGCTGACGCTTCTTGCTAATGACCTTAGAGTAGAATTTAAGCTCTAAAATTGTTCTGAAGCACCGCAACATTCTAGTTCTGCTTGCTTATTAAACAACAATAATGGACTCCTGTACATACATTTAAAACCAAAACTAAATTCAAGAATGGCATAAGAAACTGTTAAACAGAAAGTTTACCCACAAGGGTAAATGGCCTACACGATATAGAAGATAAAGGAGACAGAAACACTTGTAATTACAATGAGAAACAAAAACACTGAGGTTGAAATTTATTTACCTCAACATTAAGGCCTTTCTTTTTGCAAAGCGCTTTAAGAGCACCGTTGCACCTAATGCCCTTTAGGCTGAAGTGTTCTATAATTGCTGAAGTAGAGTGTACCAGGATATCAGGCTCAGCATCTTGAAAATCTTGCAAACTAACAGGGGACTGCACATATTCGAAGGATACAGAATTTCAATCTAAGGGGGCTGAATCTCATACATTGCACTGTTATCGAAAGAAATGAACTCATATTTATGTCATATACATGCATATATGTCGTGATTGGGGGAGAGAACATTCTAGAACAATTGCTACTTAATACCTTTTCATTATCTTTATCTGAATTCCAGTTCACAGTAAGATCTAATTATCCAATCTTCCTCATATCAGGTTTGTCAGCTTGTATGAGTCAATCTTACACATATGAATATTGAGAGTTTAATGTACATACCCGAATTCCATACACAGAGAAAAGCTCTATTCTCATAATCTCCAATCTATAAAGAGTTGAGCCAGTGTTGCTTCTGCCATTTTTCGAACTAAAATTCGGGGTTTCACCATCTAAACATGACAGCAAATGAGTCAGAAAGATATTTCACAATAAGCATATAGTCAACTTTTCAAGAACTAGTGAAAAATGGCGGAAAAATAGTATTCAAAAGAATTCTAGAATATTTTTCCTCTTTTCCAAGAGAAATGCATATACTTATAGATAAAGGAAGGAAAAATTTTAAGGGCAGCGCAGAGTATGATAAATAACAGCTCCTTGACATCCTTCAACTACATGTGAAGAATTTGAAGTTTTTGTGGATGCCATTACTTCTGAATTCAATCATACACAAACAGGCCATATTATTAATAGGAAAAACTTTTAAAAGGGGACCACATACTCCAGAATGTCAGGAATCAGGCGGACTTGAACCCGCCACATCATGGCCTCTGTGCTAAGAGTTAATAGAAAACTGCAGAGTATTGTTTGGCAGTGGCATTTGAGGCAATTCCTTAAAGATTATGAGTAGAAAGATATCCTAGAAAATCTGCTGGAGGTTAAAAGTTAATAGCCACTAATTTAATTACATTCATTGTGGAGTATCCACCTTATTCGATAACCCCCTTCAGTCACAGCAACTTTATTCAATGCAAGCGAAGTCCATTCTGGTGATTCAATAACCAAAGCAAAAACATATGGTACCTTGCCAGTCAGAGTTGTCACCGTCACTATCTTCTGAATGAAATTGCCTTCTCAAGTAACTTTCTTCATCAGCAAACGCAGGCCTGAGGTAACCCACTATAGAAAGACCATTTGAAGGATGATCCATTTTTCTATCATATTCCATATTAACAGCCTACATGAAAAAACAAGAAATAAATCATTACACTAGAGTACTAAAAGTAATTTGACATACATAATACTGAGAAAAAAAAAAAACCCAGAATTTTAGCCATGTAAAGTTGAACAATCTGGAGATTAAAAAAATTTATAAATAATTAAATACAAAGTTCATGTTATTAGCAGAATAACAGTCAGCACTTCACGTTAAATAATTAAACTTGCAATAGAAAGATAGAACAATAACTGACTGTGATCATGGTGTTGGGAAATTGTCAGTGACATAACAAAATTACTAATTACAAAACCAGCTCATAATCACCTTTGTCAAACACTTGGAAAAATAAATAGGATGAACCCAGCTGGAAGTATCTGGCATTCCCCAGTCAACTGAGCCATCAGAAACTTCAGAATCCACAACCTATATGATGAGCATATGAATTTACATATCCATAGGATAATCCCAATATATATACGAGAGATAAGCAATATTACTTCAAAATAGTCCTCATCAAGAGGTATGTCATCACTGGTGACAAAATCTGAATAATTGTATCCAGCACCAGCAGCAACCCTTTGATTATCGTATTTAGGGATATCCATCCCGATGAAAGCAGTCTGAAGGTAATTCAGAAGCAACAAAAATGATTAGCTATGAACAGAATTATATGTTTAATTTTCTAACAAATTAAAAAATGTAACCGACACATTGTGGACTCAGATTGATCCAAAATATCTGGTTATCTCCAACATCCAGATAAAACTAAATTAATTAATTAGAAAAGAAAATATATCCTTACCACTAGGTTATTTGCTCCAGGATCATGTAAAATATTTTCATCGTCAAAAATTTCAAAAAATATATCTGAAAATTAAAAGAAAATGATCAGGTCCAATTACATAACACCAATACAAATTTCCCAAAGAAGAAAGCGGACCTCCATAATCATCAATAACATATTGAAACTCAGCCCATGAAATCTGTTCATGTGGTTCACAATGTACAGTCCCAGGAAAGACCAGCAAGGAACTGTTGTTAGCCTGCCAGAAAGGGAAAACTATGACCGTGCAATCTTAGATAGAGAAGTTGATTTAAATATGGCAGCAAATCACTGCATTTAGACCATTGACATAACCATTCTTTCAGTTTTATAATTTCAAAATATGAAAGTGCAGAAACCTCAGCAGTTGTCCTTGCTATTTCAGCTGAGGTGAGTTTGGTGTCCCTGACCCTTTTGTGAAATTTAAGTTCTTCAAGGGGATGATAGCCTCGGTTATTAACGTAATTAGATGAATCAGGAACTGAATCAGAGTAATCTGCAGCAACTGAAACTTTTGAAAGGCAAAGATCACGTCCGGTAGACAACCAATTGAATTTTGTGGAACCAAAAAAGGGATTCCTGCACCCCATATAGAACAGTAATTTCTTCACTACAAGTACGATAAGTTTTAGTTGTTTCCACGAATTCAGAAAATAAGAGAAGAAGGGTGGAGTAGTGAAGCCTAAGCATAACACGATTTCAGTAATCTTCATTCACATTACAAATTGTGACTGAGTTTGTGTTTGTGCACAAAAACATGAACACACACACAAACAAAATGCATAATACTATTCCAACCATCAAGCATAATAACTTATTCAATTTCTTTTGCAGGTAAATCAAAAATGTGTTCAATTGCAGCATGACAACACATATTTACTGCCAAAGCACAAATGAAATTAATGTAAAATAATATCTCATGCAATAGCAAAATCAATTCAAACAGCAGATTGAACAAGCCTATCAATATAAATCTTTTATCATGCTAGTGCATCCAACAATTTAAAATACATGGAAGACTTTAAGCCGTAGTTGACTTTGCAAATTCGCTAGCAAAGCAATTGACTCAATTTAAAAAAATTAAACAAACTAGTTATTACAGAAAAATCCAAAAGTTGTATAGAGAAGGAAAAAAAAAAGAACCTTATGGCAGGAAAGTCAGGAGCTCTGTGAGCATCAAAAGAAGGATTTTTTATCCAAGTGCTTGTGATCCCATTTGAAGTTGAGCAGGAAATCCCCTCTGCACGGCATAAATGACATTCCGAATGACCTTAAATCATCACCAAACCAAAAAATTGTACAACATAAGCGAGGAAGAGCAACAAATGCCAAAAAGCAATCTTCAATAAAATCACCATCCAACTGACTGACTAACGAACAAATTTGCAAGTGGGGATGTCAACAACATAGATAAGTGCCATAAAAAATCAAATTAACAAAATGGGATTCCTCTAAAACAAGCAAAATTGAAAAGGCTACTGTAAAATTTGCAAAAGAACAGATTTGTAAAATTACCGAGAGAGAAAGAAGAAGCAGCAGCAGCAGCAGCTGCGATCGACATAAAGAGGGATGAATGAGCGAGAGAGTGACGATGAGAGTCGAGAAATGGAGAACTATTAATTAAAAGCGTTAGGTTGTGTCATGCGGGCGTGCGGTCGGCAGTCAGCGAGATTGGACCATCAAAATCTAATATTAATGATCAGATACTGTGTCTTTTGTTTTGAGCCAAGAAACTGAAACCCACTGCTGTCTCTGTAGCCTGTAAGCAGAAGCTGCAACCAGTTGCGAGTTCTGCTTTGTGTCCTTTTCTTTCTTTTTGTCCTTTTCACTCAATCCAGTGATCCCCCTGTAGGTATTGGATAGTGATGCCAATTTCTCAATCCGGGTACGGACTCTGGCTCTGGTATTATCCAATTGGAAATCGAATATTCATTTTCCTCAGACAATAAATTCTCACCCACTTCTGTTGGCTTAACATATTGCGGTCATTTTGAGCCTCGAAACATTCATCCGCGAGTTTTTTTGGACCAATAATCAATGGGTTTGGGCCGACTGAAGATAGATTCAAATATCTACGGAGACGTCCGTTGCAAGTTTTTTATTCATACTTTTTTTCTTTAAATAAATAAAATTATTATTAATTAAAATATGACATAGTCGATTGCACTAAGGGACTACGGTATTCTTGGGTACCATACCCAACAGACTATTCATTGTGAAATAGTCAGAAAGTCAACAAAATTTGATCATCTGATAATAATATCGGTGTCTATTGAATATATCAGAACCTTATTTTAATTCTAAACAATAGACCTTTAAATTTTACTTAAATATGCGTATAGATTTTTTTAGTTTTGGCAATGGTCACCCATACTCTTTTCTTTTAGGGAGGGGAGAGTAATAACATTCTTTCATTATATTAGCCTAACTATGTTTCTTTTGGATATAATTATCCAAAAAGAAATTTATGTGAAAATTAATTCTTCAACAGATAGAGATATGTGTGCATTTAAGTAAACTATTGAAAGTCTCGAATGTCGATGGCTTTTTTCCAAAAGTTTTATGAGGATGATTTGAGCAAATTTCTTGTGTCGATTTAGTGCTTGAAGTCTTATCTTTCGTCAAGAATTTGCCTCGAAGCATAGACTACAAGATAAGGAATCAACTTTAATTCTGGATATTATTGAATTTATCTTTCGTCAAGTGCTATGATTTTGACTTTGTACGGCTAAGACTCTAGAGAATATTTTGAAATCATTCTTCTTGATAAATCCTCCTTGACTCTATATAAAACTTGACATCCACTTTCTTGTAATCAATCAAAGCAAAAATTTAAACAAGATTCCAAATATAGCAAACCAAGAACATGCAGCTACGCATCATCTCCAAAGAAATTATCAAACCATCTTCTCCAACTCCTCACCACCTTAAAACTCACAAGCTATCTCTTCTTGATCAACTAGCTCCCGATATTTACTTACCAATTGTTTTGTTTTACGACTCATCATCAAGAGTTGATGACAAAATCAGTACTGCGACCATTAATAGTACTAAGAACATTTCTCGTCGCCTAAAAAAGTCTCTGTCCAAAACATTAACCCACTACTATCCTTTTGCAGGACGAGTACTACTCAAAGATAATTATGTTATTGATTGTGACGACTCTGGTGTCCCTGTTGTTGAAACCCTCGTCGGCAGTAACATGTTTGATGTGCTTAGTTTTCCAGAGATGGATACACTGGAACAATTGCTTCCGTTCAATCCGAACAAAAAGCACTTGAGCACTCATGATGTCACCGTCGCTGTGCAAATCAATTACTTTCATTGCGGAGGTGTGGCAGTGGGTTTTAATTTCAGGCACATTGTAGCTGATGGGGCAGCGGCAATAGGGTTTATAAAAAACTGGGGTAAACTTAATTATTCCAATGATGATCATGATATTAATATTGATGTTAGCACTAAGTATGCTGTTGTTGATTGCACAAATATCTTCCCACCAAACAAAGAGATTTCAGGTTATTCGAGGAGTATTAACGAATGGCAACGTTCAACAGAATGCGTAACAAAAAGGTTTAGGTTTAATGGTAGTAAGATAGCTGCTCTTAGAAGAGAAATGATAATGGAAAAAGCAAGTTTGAATCTTCAATATCGTCCATCACGATTTGAGGCTGTGTGTGGGCTTATTTGGGGTGCCTTGCTAGCTATGGATAGAGAGAAACATATTGATTCTACTTCTACTATAGCAACAATCCCAGTGAATTTACGAAATCGAATGAATCCACCGTTACCCGAAGGTTGTATTGGGAACCTCTTTCATGCAGTTACATGCACAGAAAATAATGAAGCAGGTGATGGTCATTATAATAAGAGTACTTTAGCAAGAAATGTTCGTGAATTTACAAAGATGGTGAGTGATGATTTTGTGAGAAAAGTTTATCAAGACGGTGGTGTTGTTTTTGTGAATCAGTATAAGGAAGCAGTTGAAGAGCTTCTAAAGGATGGTACTAATAATAATAATACTACTAATAGTGTTAGGATGTTTGGTTTTAGTGGTCCGATTGGACTTCAATATTATGGAATTGATTTTGGATGGGGAAAGCCATTGTGGGTTACCACTGTCATGAGGCTTAATAATGTTGCCATGCTTTTAGATACATGTGATGGGAAAGGAGTAGAAGCCTGGGTGGGATTGCCTATTAACGACATGTCGAAATTTGAACAAGATCTTGGTATCCTTGCCTATGCCTCTTTCACTTCAAGCCCTAGGAGCAGGATTTGAATCCTTTCCCCAACGATAATAAATGTCTGTTGTATGTATACAACCAACTAATAAATTGATGACATATGTATCTTTCTGTATATATTTATTTTGATTATATTGGTCAGTAGTATAATTGTTTCTTTCTTATAAGTTTTAAATTGCAAACTAAATATTTTGTTACACATCTAATGTTTTCAATTACAATATGACTTGTGAGTTTGAAAATATGATATTGTAAAGAAATCTTTCAATGTTTATACAGGCTCCAGAACATACCGTCCAAAATCTTTCTGTCAAAAATTAATCAGCAAATAGTCAAATAATACTTCCAAGGGGGAAAAAAAAAAGCTCTATGGGGCTTTTTGTGTTAAATGAAGTTAATTGCACTTAGGTAATGCTAAAAGAGAGTTTGTAGGAGTCCTTTTATGAATGGAAATAATGACAATTTTTTTTTTATGCATAAAATCACCTTTATTTTTAATTTAAGATTTTAATTTAAATCTAGACATCAAAATCTGACCATTCATTTGGTTAAATTTAAGGGCTGAGATAATTGCTTATGTGGCATTAACTCCATTGAACATATGACTTCAAAAAACAAAAAGGCTGAAGTGTCATACTAAAACTTAAAGAAGAAAGAGAGTTAATCCTGACGAGATTTTACTAGCAAAAAATTTTCTTTTTCCAACTACTTCAATGGGATTATATAGAATACTGACTCTTACAAATATTAAGAAAATTAGAATTATGATTTGTACAAAAAAGAAATTGTGAAAAAAAATTGAAAATATGTGGAGTGATTTGATTACAGAGTATGTGGCTTGGGTAATAGTGAACGGTTTAAAAATTTATATGAAATTTGTGAATCATGGGTGCTACTGAGCTAGTGTACCATCGAGAAATATTTGATACGGGAATGACAAGACGGCCCATGGTGAAGGTGATTATGCGCTTTTTAATAATTTTGTTTCGAAAAAAACAAACTTGAATTATTAAAAGATTTGTATATCTGAGCATAAAGAGAGAGTCATTGATGATAATAATTTGACAATATTGAAGCACACAGCAAGCATTTACACACGAAACATTTCTGACAAATTTCGTGATCGATTAGTTGATTCAATTCGTTTCAAGTTTAGAGAAGAAGAAGATGATGGTTACTTCGAACAATTTGTTCTCAAACTGAAGAGATTTCATTTTAAAAAGATGGATGAAACGTGCCAATTCAGAAGCATATGAACTTAGTCATTTGTGTCGTATGTCTATACAAGGAAAGCAATAACGGGAATCAAGTTTCTACTTCAAAGGTTCTAGAAAATTTTGGAGCCATATCTAGCCAAGTGATAGTTCAAGATCCGGATATATAAAAAACACAAACAAAAGGTAGGACAAAAGAAGGAAAATAAGGTTTCAGTAGCAAGGATAGATTAGAGAGCTCGATTGAGGTGTCTAGCTCCAAGCCGTAATAATCGAAAATGCATAGTGTGCCAAAGTTTCGGGACACGATCAAAGAAAGTGTAAATAATTTTTGGATGCAGAAATGAATACTGAGGAAGTGGTAGGGAAAAAAAAAATATATATATATATATATTGTAGTGTGTAATCTCAATGAGGAATGAACAATGAAGTATGTCAAGAGTCGGGATTCTCTCTCTTTCTTAAGTTTTAATATAATACCTCAACTGTTATGTTTTTTGAGTTACCTATTTAGTAGAGTTTTAATGCTACATAAACGATTATCTCAGCCCTTAGATGCAACCAAATAAATGGCCAAATTTTGACGTACATATTTAAGTCAAAATCTTAACTAAGTTCGTATAGAAAAATTAGTTGGATTGAATATTAAGTTGAAATCTGTTGCAATTTTCTAATACAAAAAATGCTTGCAACCGCTCAAAGGCAGACGATGTTTTTAATTCAATTGATAATATCACATTAATTTGTACAATATTTTTTTGCACAAAAGTATTTGCACATATATCACATTAATCTTCTATTTAAAGTGAGCAGCAGTCAGGCTCACCCGAGCACTCTCACCACATTTGCTAAAGACAAACATTTCCTTTCCAATTTAGCAAACCAACAGACAAAATGCATCTCAGTATCATCTCCAGAAAAATTATCGAACCTTCTTCTCCAACTCCGCTGCACCTAAAAACTCACAGGCTCTCTTTTGCCAAAGGATTTAGAGGAATTTATACTAAAATTTGGATTCAGCTGCTTCTAATTAAGTGGAAAAAAAAATAGAGGATTTATAGTAAAATTCAGATACAATATTGAGCTGAGCTTTGTCTTGAGTTTTATATAGTATTGGAATTAATAGTTATTTTTATCATTCAATTGTACAGTATGAAAAATAATTAATTGATATAGAAATCCAGTGAACTATATAATCAATTTCGACATGATACCATTAATTATATAAGGCATAAAAATAAATTATAAGCATAAAATGCGTCGTGCAGTGAACTGTAATTGTGAAAAGGTTGGAAGTTTTATTTTTTTGAAACAAAAGCAGGTATTTAATTTCAGAGATTAAAGTTAGAGATAACATTATAAGAGGCTTGGATTATTCTCCAACCAAACTAAATATCTATAGCACTTATGAGCAAATCTAGATAATACATTAGTAGTATGATTATAACATCTTAGAATATGTCAAACCATGAAGCGCCATCGCACTAAAATTAGCCTCTGTACCTCTGAAATGATCTAAAATAACTCTCTATGTATATGACATTTGCCTAAAACAAATTGAGTAACCAGTAATGAATCCAACTTCATCACCAATGGAGACAAACTAATCTTACTAGCGAGTCGTATGCTAAAGCTACATCCATATTTAATTTACACCAGCCCAATGGAGTCACAAACACCACTAGGTTGCAAACAGCTTCCATTGACAGATTGCACAGACCCAAAAGATTGGAACATGCACTCAGTCTTGCAACTACATATGACGGCACCACTTGAACCCTTTCATACAAATAGCTATTTCAAGCTTCCCAAATACCCCACATAAGCATCACAAGTAAATTAAGGCAATTCAGCAAGTGTAAGCACAATCTAGCATACCCAAACCCCCATAAATCATAACTATTATTTTGCAAAACAAACACTTAAACATCGTTAATTTCCACACCCCTTGGGCCCTATCACATCCCAGCAAACATGCATCACTGTCTCCTCCAAATGGCCTCACATGCAACATATTGAATCTGGTACAACTCTCTTTGACTCTCATTTTTCCATTGTTGGCAAAATATTTAATAATGCCCGCCAAAGAAAAATACGTACCTTTGAAGGATCATTTAACTTCCAAACAGCTTGCCACCTACAACTCATGCTATGATTGATGAAAGTATGATTAAAAACTTGATTGTTTAATTAGCATCATTTTATCTAGAAGTTCATTTCTCACCTTTTTTTTCGTAAGAATCATGAATCCTCATCAAATTTTCGGACTTTTATTTTGGCACAAAGCTGATGTAACACAAGAAATGGGAATTACTAGCTAGATCTAAGATTCACAATTATAGACCCAGATGCTTCTAATTAAAGAAAAGACAAAGGGAGGAATCATTTATTTTTGGGACGAGATGCAAGATACACATTTATTGACGAGGAGAACAAGAAAAAAAAAAGAGGTTTGTTTGATTTGAATTTGAAAATATTTTCAAAAAGGGTGGGTTGTTTGAATACATCAATTTTGTATCTAAGATCCTCTATTCAAATTAAGTTTTTTATTTTTAGAATTATTTTTTGATAAAATTAATTAATTAATCATACTTCTATTTATTTCCTCATTCCTCAATTTCATGGTAATTAAAAAAATTAAAGTAATTCAAACTTTTTTCTTTCAATTTCAAATAAACATTCACACTTGGTTCTCAAATTTCTCAAGATTAGTTTCACAATGGCTATAACAAATTTTTAAGGGGACAAAACCTACCAATGAAAAAAAAAAGAATATCAATCAATGTTTTAGAGGTGTTCGCAAATCGGATTTTGCGGATTGGATATTAATCCATATCCGATCCACGATTTTGCAGATTAAAAATTTTCAATCCAATCCAATTCACGGATTGGTGAAATTTAATTCAAATATAATCCATACGTTTGTGAATCAGATGCGAATTTGACCCAATCCATAACCAATCCACCATTTTGTGGATTGGTTTGCAGACTAAAAATTTTTAATTCTGTCCAATCGAAGAACAAACTAAATAAGCAATTAATATAAAAATAATTTTACTATCGATCAAATTTAAAATTAAATAAGATTTAAATTAATTAATTTTTTAAATAAAGCTAGAAAATACATTTGAAGTTTCAAAATATAACACATCAAAAAGGAAAAAATCTCATTTGTTTAGATCAGTACATGAAAATTAATTGTTTAGGAAACTATATTTGTTTATTTAATTATTTTTTATTTTATATATTATCCGATAAGATATAATATAGTGTTAATGTAACTATATTTTAACCTTATTTATTTATTAGTAAGTACAAATGTCATATTTAACAAGTTTTTTTAAGTAAATAAATACTTTTATTTTTTTGTGGATTCACGGATTTTAGCGGATTTACAGAAGTAAATCCATATCTAATCCACCAATTGCAGATTATCAAATTTTCAATCCAATCCAATCCATTAATCCACGGATCGGATTTTTACGAATCGAATTTCTACGGATCGGATTTTTACGAATCGAATTTCTACGGATCAGACGGATTAAGCAAATTAGATTAGATTCTGAACACCCTACATTATTTTTAAAAAAAAAATATCTATGGTGGGGCTTTTTGTGCTAAATGAAGTTTAAAAGTGAGAGTTTGTTGGAGCCCTTTTTCTGAATGGAAATAATGGTAAAATAGAGTTTTTTGGAGTCCTTTTGTTAAATTACTTAAACAATCTTCATATAAAATAAGTTAGATTAAATTTAAAGTTCAAATTCGTTGAAAATTTCTAACATCAAAAAGTGCTGGCGGCCGTTGAAAGGCATACAATGTTTTAAATTCAATCAATAATAATTATATGATTCGTAAGTTTGTGTAGCGTTATTAAGTTGTATAAAAATATTTGTTGCCGTATCACATTACTCCTCTATTTAAACTAAGCACCAGTGACACTCTCTCTAGTCTCTACGTTCCCAAGAGCTAAAAGTTTTCTTTCAAAATTGAGCAAACCCAACAGTCGAAATGCAGCTTGATATCATCTCCAAGAATATTATCAAACCATCTTCTCCAACTCCTCTGCACCTAAAAACTCACAAGCTGTCCCTTCTTGATCAATTAGCTCCCAATAATTACACCTCATTGCTTTTGTTTTACGATGGCCCATCAAGATTTGATGATAAAACTAGTGCTAGGACTATTAACGATTATCATCGCCTCAAAAGCTCTCTGTCCAAAACACTAACCCTTTACTACCCTTTTGCGGGAAAAGTACTCAAAGATAATTATGTCGTTGATTGTGACGATTCTGGCGTCCCTTTCGTCGAAACCCGAGTACCCAGCAGTATTAGCATGTCCGAAGTTCTTAAAAATCCGGAGACGAACACACTGCAACAATTGCTTCCATTCAATCCCAATAAAAAGTACTTAAGTAGTACTGATGATGTCAACATGGCTATCCAAATCAATCACTTTGCTTGCGGAGGTATGGCAATAGGCTTTAATTTCAGGCATATTGTAGCTGATGCAACAGCATCAATCGGTTTTATCAAAAACTGGGCTAAACTTAATTCCAGTGATGATAATTCCATTATTAATTATAAGCATGTTGTTGTTGATTGCACGGATACCTTCCCACGAAACAAAGAGATTCCAAGTTACGCGAGGAGGATCAACGAATGGCAACGTGCGCCAGAATGTGTGACAAAAAGGTTTGTGTTTGATGGTAGTAAGGTAGCTGCTCTAAAAAGAGAAATGATAGTGAAAAATGAAGCAAGTTTGAATCATCAATATAGTCCATCACGATTTGAGGCTGTTTGTGGGCTTATCTGGGGTGCCTTGATAGCTATGGACAGAGAGAAAAATATTGATTCTACTTCTACTATAGTGTCAATACCAGTGAATTTACGGAATCGAATGAATCCACTGCTACCAGAAGATTGTATTGGGAACCTCTTTCATTCGGTTACATGCGCAGCAAATAACGAAGCAGGTGACGGTCATCGTGATAAGAGTACTTTAGCAAGAAATGTTCATGAATCTAAAAAGATGGTGGGCGATGATTTTGTGAGAAAAGTTTATCAAGATGGTGGTGTTGTTTTTGTGAATCAGTATAAGGAAGCAGTTAAAGAGCTTCTAAAGGATGGTCCTAATAATGATACTACTAATAGTGTTAGGTTGTTTGGTTTCAGTGGTCCAATTGGACTTCAATATTATGAAATTGATTTTGGATGGGGAAAGCCAGTGTGGGTTACCAGTGCCATGAGAATGCATAATACCGCCATGCTTTTAGATACACGTGATGGTAAAGGCGTAGAAGCTTGGGTAGGGTTGCCTATCAACGACATGCCCAAACTTGAACAAGATCCTGGCATCCTTACTTATGCTTCTTTCACTCCAAGCCCTAGGAGCAGGATTTGAATCCTCTTCTCCCAAAAGGATAATAAATTCTTCTGTATGTTTGTTACATATATAATCAATCAATAAAATCATGACGTGTGCATCTTTCTATGTATGTCTGTTATGATGGTATTGGCGGTTGTATAAGTATTCTTTCATATGAATTTCAAAATGCTAAGTGTATGCGTTTATTATTAAAGTATTGTGACGTCAATTTACGACAATTAAAATAAAAGTATGCGGTGCGCAAAAATGAATGACACACATTCTTTTAATTTTATATCATCTAATTATAACGTACGAAAATCCTAATTAATTGATTAAAATTCAATTGAAGTATATAATCCATCCAAAATATGATATAATTAATTATATATTGTAATAATATTGATAAAATTCCACTGTCGTTTAAGAAGGATACGCAATAGAGTTATGATTGCTGAAAGTATGATTAAAAACTTGATGGTTCAATTAGCACTGTTATAGTGGGTCCAGTTATGTTGTTCCTGTTGTAATATAAATTTCATTAAGCTCCTTATAATCCTTTCTATTTACAGTTTATTTATAAGTATCAAGTTAATGTTTTCCTACATCCGCTACTATACTTTATTTAGTACCTTGTACTCTTCCACATTTACAATTTTTTTTAATTCTCCATTGCACCTATACACCATATCCTAATTTTGTATTTTAATATCACTAAAAGTCAAGCCATGATTTATGAACTTCTTTTTGTACTTTGAACTGGATATTTGAAGTCTGTTTCTAAGCAGTGTTAGAATAAAAGAAGAGATGACATTGCAACTTCGATGATTGCATTTTTTTGCCGTGGCATGTGAAAACCAGCAAAAATCTGAATACATACCACACCAGATATAATACTATGAATTTTTTAATACAATGCATTACAATCTATGCAATGGGGTGCACTAAGTACCAGCAAGGGTAATTGAATTAAATAATAAAAAAACTAATATCATGAAAAGAATAAGATATAGTTGATATCTAAAAATCAATGCTAGTTAGGCCCAATGACACAGTCTAGCTCATAAGCAATGTTTTTCACAGTGGACCCAATCTGCTATACTGAGGCAACCACTATGGGTTCAATTCACATTGAATTCTTGGCTAAACCCACTTGGAGTCCTTGGCTCATAAGGGAATGCCTCATGAGGCAAGCTAGTGGAAACTAGTCATTCTAAAATAATAATAAAAAAATTAGTTTAAAACACTAAATCCTAAATCACAAACATACATTGTTGATTCACATGCATCAATTGTTTATTTATGTAGTTTGGAAGCTACAGATTCACCAAAGTGAAGTTCAATTCACATTGAATTCTTGGCTAAGCCCACTTGGAGTCCTTGGCTCATAAGGGAATGTCTCACGAGACAAGTTAGTGGAAACTAGTCATTCTAAAATAATAATAAAAAAAAATAGTTTAAAACACTAAATCCTAAATCACAAACATACATTGTTGATTCACATGCATCAATTGTTTATTTATTTTGAATTAAAAATCAAAGAGTTAATAGATAATTGTTGTCTAAAAAGACTCACTTTGGCGAATATATATCACAATTGAATTCATATGATTGACAATGTGAAATTTATACAGATTAAATGTATGGACAAAACATGCATTCGTATTTAATATAAAAGCATGCATTATAAATAATGTAAAACATGCATTGATATGTTATGTAAAAGCATGAATTATAATTAATATTAAGCAGTCATTGATATTTAATGTAAAAGCATGCATTGATATTTAATGTAAAAACATGCATTAAAATTAATGTTAAGCATGCATTTATATTTACAGCAAAGCATGCACTAGAATTAATGAAAATGAAGAAATGAAGCCTATAAATAGCAAGTTTCACCATTCATTCAAGCATCCATTATGTTAGCTAAGAAATCCAAGAGAGAGTTAAAAGTGAGTTAAGAGCATTTCTAAAACAAATTTCAAGAAAACATTTTCAACATTCTTCTAAAAGTAATTTTCGAGAAAAACATTTTTACAATCTCTTCCAAAAACAATTTATGAGAAAATAATTTTAGTATTCTCCCAAAAATAATTTGAGAGAAAATATTTTCAATGTTCTCATAAAAATGTTTGCGAGAGAAAATTTACAGATCCAATTCAAGAAACATTTTCTAAAACAATTTCCAAACATATTTTCATATTCATTTTCTAAAAATATTCCATTTTCTCACGTTTTTCCTAATTACATTTCCTAGGCTATAACAATCATAGGAAATTAATATTATGCTATCGGCTCTCCATTATTTACTGGTATATTCTGCTCCCACATTACTATTTAGAGCAAGTGCCATTATCGTTTAAGTTGGAATCCGTTATTCAACAAAACAGTAAACATAATAAAAGTTGCAGCTAGAGCTTATTTAGGCCATATTAATGCCTAAATACATTTTTGAACTTTACTATCCAAATCACACAATAGAATTAGGTAGATCACATACCACTAAGCTCGAATTTCTAATTAAGCCCAACTTTAATTTAACTAAGAATGTGGCCTTGTGAAATTCTTGCCCCAAACAGATATATATATTTATTACAATAACTCCTCATACTAATAATGTGTTATCAATGTAAGTAAAAAGTACCTTAATACCTGTAAATTTGTAAATAAAAAAGAGCGTAACATGTTAACTAATATTTAAAAGTGGATATATAATAAAAAATAATCCTAGTACTTATAAATTAAATGTAAATATGAAATTAAATAAGGTTCAAATTGAAATTAAACAATTGCACAGAAATTTGTAATTAGCTACTTCCAATGTTGGAGTCGCCGTCGTTTGAGGGACTATGTATAATTTATTTTGTGCCTTAATCTCATCATATACGTTAACTAAAACTTACAGATTATGTCATTATGGTCCCCCAAATAAATTTTTTTTGCCAATCATAAATTTAAAAAATTTGGGACCAGCTTCATTTTCAAAAGTGATGAAAGCTCAGCTACAAAACTCGATGAAATTAAAAATTATATATTTGGCGATCAGAGGAGCTTAATCTCAATTATGAATTAAGGACATTTTCAAGCCAAAATCCCTTTCATAGCAATCAATTATTTGTAATTTTAAAATTATTTTGAACACTTTTATTTTAATGAAAATTTTGTATTATTAAAATACCCATAATTTAATTTATTATGATGGACAAATTTATGTACCAATTCAAAATACATTAATACACATGACCTGATGATAAAAATTGAAATGCGCGCCGTTGTTTTTTTATAATTCATTGGGCATGCGCTGATTCATCTTTTAGGTTTATCAAATCGCCAAGCTTTTTCATTATTTTACTTTTTTATACTAAATCTAAGATATACATTTGTTGACAAAGGGCCTTTTAGTTAAAGAAAAAAAAAGTGGGTCTGATTGATTTAAGATTTGAAAACTATTTTATGAAATTAGAATATGATCAAAAAATTTGCATTACATTCTAGAATTTAACACTTTTAATATTTGAAAACTGTATTCAAATTGTAAAAATTGTAAAATCATATATATATATATATATATAAGGGTTCGCCTATGTTACTACGGTTGTACCTTACCACAGTCTTTGTCTTTTGTGAATTAGTTAATGTAAAATTTAATTGAACCCCTTACACTATATTTTATTTATAATTTATCATAAATTATTATAATACTTTATACTTACCTACATTATCAAAATTTAATTTATAACCTTACACTTTTATTTATTTATTTTTTTATAAGTATTAAAAGAGTTTTTATTTTCAACCACGCTACATTAATAATCATAACACATTAATATTAATGAAAAGACAAAAATATCCTTAGATTGGCATTAAAAAATTATGTAGAAATTAAGATTAACTCATCTCCCTAATCATTAACAAAGTTAACTCATCATCAATAGAGCTAATCAGGTGGAGTTGGCGAGTGACGATGGCTACAGGAGGGAGGCTTAAGAACATTTTGGCCACAGTAGCGACCACAAGGCTGACTTAGGTGAGGGCCAAGATATTTGGGTATATACTTAACCCCACTGGCCAGAGATCACCCCACAAGATTTTGCGGAAGAAGCTCGTCGGTGACAAGCTCTCGTCATGGCCCGCCAAGAACAAGAGCGCTTACCCAAGCTTGAACTGTTGAAACATCATGGAAAGGGACCTCACAAGAAAGGCCAAGGGAAGCATGCAGCCAAGCGCAACAAGTAGATATTCTACCTCTGAATTACCTGGGAATTGGATCATTAATGATTTGAAAGAAGATATGTAACTGATTTTGGTACCTTTGTTTTAGCTTGTGGAATATTAAAATCTTATCCCTTTTTTGTAAGATTTTCCATTTTGTGCCCAGTTACTAATACTGAGTAGAGTTTTCGTCTTGAATGGAAATTGAAGTATTTGTTGGTTTAAAAAAAAAAAAAAAATCATCATCAACAAAATTTTCAACAATACGAGTGGGGATTCTAGTGGTTAATTACAAAATGGATCTATTTATAACTTATAATTTAAAAAAAAAACTAACACTAAAAGAAAATAACCCAAAAACCCACACACGCGACATCCAAACGAAATCGATCATGGCTTCATCTCTCCAGTTTGCTCTCAACCCAAATACCTATATTGTGAAGCTACCTGCTACCGGCTGCCACCACGCTGCTCCACGTCGGCAAGATAGCATAGTCGCGCCATGACCGACAGCCTTGACCCATGTTAGCCTTATCTTTCCTCTCTCGAAACAACATAACGTCAGCTGCACCACAGCCGCACCATGATAGACAGAGGAAATCGGAGATCCATCGAAGCCACAATATGAAGCTGCAGCGCATAATTGCTCTGGATAAGCAAGGCCTGAGCTCGCCTTGCCATCGCCATTTCGCTTTCTCTCGCTCTCACTTCGGCTTCTCAGATCAAATTGAGGATTTTGTTTTGATGCCTATAATTTCCACCACGAGAAGCATCACACAAACAATCAATGACCTACAACTAATTATCCTCAAATCGGTCAGCAATCTTGATCAATATTGAAGCCATCATTAAACCCATCACACAGAGAAAGTGAGAGAGTAAAAGAAGAAACGGGAAAAAAAAAATATTGAAGACAAAATTTGAGGATAATTTTGTCTTTTTAATACTTACGAATAAATTATAAATAAAATAGAGTACAAGGGGTTCAATGAAATTTTACATTAACTAATTCACAAAAAGACAAAGATTGTGGTAAGGTACAACTGTGGCAAGCGGACCCTATATATAAACATGTGTTTGGCTGAACCTATTTTCATAATAATTTTTTATAGTGTTGGTTACTTGAAATCAAATATCACTATAAATTATTAATAAAGAAAATAATGGCAATAAAATTTTGTTTTCAGGTCTTACTAGTAATCTTATTAAATCCTATTAATGAAGGTCAAACTAGTAACGAATATAAATAAGATAAAAATATAAATATGGGTTAGATAACAATAACAAAATAATTGGACTCATTTATTTTTATACTAGATCTAAGATTCATAGTTGTTGATCGGCTGCTTCTAATTAAAAGAAAAAAAAAAGATATATAGGAATTTATGCTGGAATTTAGATTCAATGTGGAGCTAAACTTTGTCTTGAGCTTTATATAATATTGTGATCGGTAGTTATTCAATAAGAAATGAAATGTAATTAAATATTAATGATATATTATAAATCCACCTATGATAGAAGATTATAAAAAACTCAACAAAACTTAACTCAACATTGCTCCTTAATTTATTTATACTATCCAGTGTTGTTGAAATATAAGAGTTTTCAATGCATGATCATTTTCTATCTATTTGTTATTTTCATTTTTAATAACGCTAAGGATCCCGATATTTGAATTGCATTTATATTTCAATAGATAAGTGACAAATATAATTATAAAAAAAAAAATTCAAATATTAGATCGTACGGGTGGGGTTTTCGTGCTAAATAATGAAGTTATTGTCCTATTCTTCTCTTTTCAATGAATGCAAATAATGACAGAACTGTTTTTGTTAAATTACTTAAATAACATTCATATAAAATAAAATGGTACTGCATCACATTAAAATAAAATGGTACTGCAAATAATGTTACGTTACAAATAATATGCGACATTAGTTTATACAAAAATATAAATTTATATATAAATATTTGCCGCTGCATCACATTAATCTTCTATCTAGACTGAGCAACAATCAGGCACTCTCTCTACTCTACGTATGTAAAAGACAAGATAATTCTTTCGGAATTGAGCAAAGGCAACGGACGAAATGCAGCTCCGTATCATCTCCAAGAAAATTATCAAACCATCTTCTCCAACTCCTCTGCACTTAAAAACCCACAAGCTGTCCCTTCTCGATCAACTAGCTCCAGATATTTACACCTCATTGCTTTTCTTTTACAATGGCCCATCAAGAGTTTATGACGAAACCAACACTAGTACTAATAACGTTTATCATCGCCTCAAAAGCTCTCTGTCCAAAACATTAACCCTTTACTACCCTTTTGCAGGAAAACTACTCCAAGATAATTATGTTGTTGATTGTGACGATTCTGGCATCCCTTTCGTTGAAACCCGAGGACCCAGCAGTATTAGCATGTCCGAAGTTCTTAAAAATCCGGAGATGAACACACTGCAACAATTGCTTCCATTCAATCCCAACAAAAAGTACTTAAGCACTGATGATGTCAACGCGGCCGTCCAAATCAATCACTTTGATTGCGGAGGTGTGGCAATAGGCCTTAATTTCAGGCATATTGTAGCTGATGGAGCAGCATCGGTCGGTTTTATCCAGAACTGGGCCAAACTTCATTCCAGTGATGATAATTCCATTATTAATTATAAGCATGCTGTGGTTGACTGCACGGATACCTTCCCATCAAACCAAGAGATTTCGAGTTACGCGAGGAGGATCATCGAATGGCACCGTGCACCAGAATGCGTGACAAAAAGGTTTGTGTTTGATGGTGGTAAGGTAGCTGCTCTTAGAGGAGAAATAATTAAAAAAGACGCAAGCTTGAGTTTGAATCAATATCGCCCGACAAGGTTTGAAGCTGTGAGTGGGCTTATCTGGGATGCTTTGATAGCTATGGATAGAGAAGAAAATGTTGGTTCTACTTGTATTGCATCGGTGCCAGTGAATCTTCGAAATCGAATGAATCCACCGTTACCAGAAGATTGTATTGGGAACCTCTATCATGCGGTGACATGTACAACAAATAAGACTTCGGCAAGAAACATTAATCAATTTACAAAGATGGTCAATGATGATTTTGTGAGGAAAGTTTACCAAGATGGTGGTATTGTTTTTGTTAATCAGTATAAAGAAGCTGTTGAAGAGATTCTGAAGGGTGATAATGGTGTAAGGCTGTTTGGTTTCACTGGTGTGATTGGACTTCCATTTTATGAACCTGATTTTGGATGGGGAAAGCCTGTATGGTCTACCACGGCCATGAGTCTTAATAATATTGCGGTTCTATTAGGTACACGTGATGGTAAGGGAGTAGAAGCTTGGGTGGGATTGCCTATTAATGACATGCCCAAATTTGAACAAGATCCTGGTATCCTCACCTATGCCTCTTTCATTCCAAGCCGTGGAGCAGGATTTGATTGAACCATCTCCCAAACGAGAGAAATCTTTCTCCACATCTATTGTACTCACAATCAACCAATAAAATATCATGAACTACATCATGATGTGGATGGATACCCTTCGTGTATTTTCGCTGATGTGTTATGATTACAGTGGACTGTTTTGGATTGTAATGGATAATTGTGTTGTATTGTGTTAAGCTCCTCACGTACACAATATGGAATATTAAGCGGTATTATGGAAACTCAAGGGGGTAAGTCGTAAAAATGTTATATTTTTATTTTTTATAATCCTGCAATACGGCAGTTGTAATTCTTCTTATATAGCTAGGATTCCTGGTAGAAACAGAAGCTTTTAGTGTAAGCATTAAAAGTATATAAAGATAGGACAAACATAAATCCCTATGCTGCATAAAATTTTTGATATGGAGAAGGAAAGGTGAATTCTGTTGTTCAAAATCTGTTGCATTGTTTCGAAAACCTCATGTTGAATGATGCTTTCGTTGCTGATTCTTCTTCTTCTTCTTCTTCCAAGCAAAAATCCCAAGAAGCGGGTTCAGTGCCAGCTTCAATGCCATTATATTCACAAAGTATGTGGGCTGTTCATAGCAGCTCGACTGACACTGCAAATTTCGGTGCTTTTGAATTAATATCTAATCCTATTATTCTTTTGCTGGCTCAACATCAACGGGGCTTAGATTACTTGCAGGACAAGTCATCTTCCAGGGACTTCAGGATTATGCAAAACTTATTCGAGACGGTTAGAGTTTAATTTGGAGCTGATGAATCACCAATATGGTCTTTTTGACTATCAGCTGAGAGAAGTTTCACTGAAGATAACACACGAACGGTTGTTTCTCCGGATATCAACCGATAAACATGGCTTATCCTTGATCAACAAGCTGATCAAAGTGCTTGCAAATTTGTTGCTGGTTTGATATGTAATGGCAACTTTGAACAGATTATTCAAATTCCTGATGATGATTACATTTGGGTCGTCCGTCATATTGCAGTGCTTACATCCTCTGTACAAGAAGAAGTTATGATTTAATATATCAAGCAGCGTCAGACCATGCCTCTTTCTGGCATGCCATTAGCAAGAATGTTTCAATATGGAGATGAAAAGGTTGCAGAGAAGACAAATTTTGCATTTAATTTCGATCAATCCAGCAACCCTTTCCGGAGATCCCTTCCGGAACTATGTCATGCAGCATGTCTTATCCCTCGAGAACTCAGAAGTGATCGAAACAATCAGCTTTGCACTTACAGGCCACTGTATTTATCTCTCCTTGATAAAATGAGGCAGTTTTGTACTTCAAAGATGCTTCAAGTTTCAGAACATAGCGCAATATATTGTTAAAGATTTTTTGAGCTGTTACAATATCCTGCTACTTTCCAATGACAGATATGGGAACTATGTGATTTAAACAGCACTGAAATAGACAATTAGAGTGAAGGTGAATAGACCTGATCTTCATGATACACTAGTGATCAACCTCGTCTTGCTGCTCTGCAGATAATGAAATATGGAAGGAATGTTTATAATGTGATTACAGGAGCCATATGATCTCACAATTAGGTAAATTTGTTTCATCTTTTCCTCGTTCATGCCTGTCATAATGTTTTAGGAAAACACTTTATATCTTTCTGCTTTAGTCTTGTATTGTCTTCTCCTGTTTCCAATGTATTAGAGTTTCGTCACAAATGGAAAAAGCTAGTTTGGTCAGAAACTTATGTAGTAGTTGCACATAAAAATTGGTTGGAAGAACAGAGCAAAAAGCAAAACTATATTTCACAAACATTCATCTCGTTCTTTACGACATCTTTGCACTCAAGAGTGCCTCCAATGGCTTGCAAGCCTGAATATATTGGTCTATAGATCCCAAAATGCCAGCCATTTTGCAAGCCGCAACGCAAAGCATAACTGGTTTATACTCACAAAGTATTCTCTCCTCATCATTAGAAATATATTCCATTTACAAGAGTCCTCAAATATTACTTCAGTTACAGAGAATGCAAAGCAAAATTATTGAGAGTCAAGAGTACCTTAAGCATTGCAGCGGTTTCCTATGGTTCATACGTATAAATAAGCCATATCTATGCAGAAACTATGTCAGTGACGATTTAATGTATGGACAAGAAGTCCTACTCGCAAAAATTGAATGGGCTATAATGGATGATAACCAAGATTACCTCTAAAAACCATATTATGTTCTAAATTAATATGGTTAAACACATGCTAACGAGCACCCCCATGTAATAATTGGCCCCTTTAAAAGCCTCCCAAATTACAATCCTGGATAAAAAGTTCACAGGATTCTCATGAGTTTCAGGGGAATACCTCTTTACTTTTTATTTATTTATTTTTTTCAGTACATCTGTTATCAGGCCAAGGCCCACGAGGTGTGCCTCATCTTCACAAAACTGCACTCGCCACGCTTATTTCCAAGTGACCAGGAAAGTCGACATTTTCGTGTCAGAGTAGCTAAATAACGCTGAATCCATATAATTATTTTCCACCTACAGTTAGCTAAACCTTGCTTGTAGACAGTTTAATACAATGAACAGGAAATCTAAAGATATTCAGCTGGCAGAATCTAGGAAGGATCAGGCATAAGTTCGTCCGAATAATATTCAGAAAACACTGACTCGTCTTCGTAACTAAATCCAGTGCCACTGAGCTGATTGCTACATGTAACATTCGACGGGTCCTTCTTCACGCCAGCACTCGTAGTTTTATTGTATAACCCTCTACTCCTGTCCAGGAACCCTTCCCTCATCATGCTTGCAAATCTTTCTCGGACATCAACAAGGGGGTTCTTTACCAAAAGTTGCTGTTGATCGTGGGCTTCCCTAAGAACAACAGTCTGAGTGTTAAGCTTCATAGAGATGTAAAAAATTCCAGGATGCCGTTCAAACACTTTGGTAAACTTTTGAGGCAGAGACAACGGTATGCGGAGATTACTCACATTCTTACGCTCTGTTTTTTTTCGTATGGTGAGATGAAGAAGCTCATGAAAGACACCAACAATCCTCTTTTCAGAAACATCAGTACGAGGATCCAAATGAGAGGCATCAGTGTAAGGTGAAGTATATGGCAGACTCTGCCACTCTTTTAACCACTCCATGCACTTCCTTTTCAGCCCAAAACCCCTTGTGAATCTAATTGGGAAGGCCAAACTATTACTTCTTATATCTTCTTGCTTCTGCTGTAAAACAGCATTTTTTTGCAACTGGGAGACAGCAAGGTCATCATCCCATGATAACAGTTTCAAGCCAACACGATCATCCGGGAGGCGGACCAAAGAAAATAATTCAGGGTGACGTGTAATTAAGTAATCACAGTAATCATAAGGTAATCCCATATCCCATTTCAGCTGGTCAATGGTTTGTAAAGGAAGCATTCTGTCCCTAGTGAGCATAAGAAGTTTACATAGCCTATCAAGAATGTCCTTCTGATTCTGCTGAAGAGCATTAAGCCCTTCATGATGAACATCGGCAGCTTCAGGAGTCAAACCAAAGCAGGGAACGCGAGTGCCTCCACTGTCCAGAACATGAGACTCACAAAAAATATTCGGGTATCTCCTTATAAACGTGGAGAGCTTAAGATCTTGAGGCAGACCAAGTTGGCCTCGATGCCTGCAAAGGTGGTAAATAGGAACAAAACAATGTGAAGCAGAGGAAATGATAGAAACAAGGAAGCAGGCCGCTCTAAGATCTTTCTCAGCAGCCACGACAGCATCCAGAGACTTATCTTTAGCCCATTTCAACTTAACATTCACCAGACCGAATTTCTGCTGGTAACTAAACCCTTTTCGGCATTCACATAAAAATGCAGAGTATACAGCCCTACCCGAAAACAACCAGTGAACCATCTCATTCTTCAAAGAACCAACAATTCAATGTGCTACAAATCCACCATTAAGTGTTTACAGTTAAAGATTACCCGCCCTTTCAATGCGCAATAAGCAATCTGCGAATTTGCAAAGTATCAGAATAACTAAACAATTCACCGCCTTAATTATCGTCCCCAAAAAAAAAAAAAAGTTAATTTCACAGATTAGATGGCCAAAAGTGTCCATATAATTGAAAAATTCAACCATTTTCACCCATTTCTAATCAAATTTAAATTTTGATTGTAGACACTCTCTCTCCGAGTCTCTGTCCAATTTCCCCACAACTAAAATACTCATCATTAACTCTAATTACTAATAAAATTATACAAATTGGCCTCTAATAAATATTAACCTCAAAAGCTTATTAACAAAAAAAAATTAAAAACAAAAATACCAAACCGCTCGAGTGCTGGTGGTGCTCTCAGGATTACTCCGCTTCCATTTGAGACTTGTAAGCGCTGTGCTTGTGATAACTCTTCAGTTAATTTTGTCCACTTAATTAATTAGAATGCTTTGGGCCTCTCCAAACTAGGCCTTCCGAATAGCCTAAGACATCGTCACGTGTGTATGTTTAGATATATGATTTAAATTTTCTTTTAAAATTAAAGTAATTGATAATAATAATTTTTGTTATACGTCAAAAATGTTATGCATAAAAGTACACAAAACGAGGGTGCAGGCTGTCTTTGGTTGCATAAAAGTACACACAATGGCAGCCAAAGATTGGTGCAACCCTTTTTTAATTTAACCGGTTGCCTTTTTTTTTAAAAAAAATAAATATTAAAATAAAATAATATATTAACTAAAAAATTGTGAAAAAATATAATTGATAGTAACAAAAATAAATTAATTAATTAAAAACAAAGAAAAATATAATCTTATGAAAATAAAGAGAAACAAATAAAAAATTTATATAACAAAAAAAATTATTTTTATTTTCATATGATGTCTCATATTTAACATAAAAATTTTCATGTATGTTGTTACTTGTCTCAAGTTTGTTATTCTAAATATCCCTAAAAATTTATTTTCTTACCCGTTTCATGTTTAACGTTTATGTTGCATGTTTAATAACGTCTTCCACATGTATCACTTGTTTTGTTACATGTTTACATCAAACTCATGTTTAACTTCAATCGTGCCGTGTTCATATTATTTTTTTATATGTAAACTTCATATTTCATGTTTACATCACATATTGCATGTTTGCCTTCAATTATTGTATGTTTTAAATAAAGCTAAAAAATGAGGATTTTCCATCCCCTTTCATGTTTAACATTTATGTTGCATGTTTAACATCACCTATCACATATATCACATATTTTATTGCATGTTTACGTCGAACTCATGTTTAACTTCAATCGTTGCATTTTTAACTCCAATCCTTGTTTGTCTAACTTCATGTCATGTTAATTTTTTAAATGTAAATTTCATATTTCATATTTACATCACATGATGTATATTTGAAATGTGGTGTTGCATGTCATAAAAAAATAGCGTCAAAAGGTTTTTAATTCTTCTATGTTTCATGTTTGGCGTTTATGATTCATACACAACACGAAACAACAATTAAATATGAGTGTGATGTAAACTTGCAACATGGCAGCATTTCATGTATGTGACAGACAATGTTGTACATGAATCATAAACACTAAACATGAAACGAATACGAATAAAACCTTTTTATTGCCCTTTTTTTTATGATATACAACACCACATTTCAAAAATACAACATGTGATGTAAATATGAAATATGAAATTTACATGTAAAAGAAAAATATCAGACATGAAAAGATTCAAGTTAGACACAACGATTGAAATTAAACATGAGTTCGACGTAAACATGCAAAAGAACGTGTGATACATGTAATAGGTGATGCTAAACATGCAACATGAATGTCAAACATGAAACGGACTGAAAAATCCTCAATTTTTGGCTCTATTTAAAACATACAATAATTGAAGTCAAACATGCAACACGAAATGTAAATACGAAACATGAAGTTTACATATTAAAAAATAACATGAACATGACACAATTGAAGTCAAACATACAATAATTGAAGTCAAACATGCGACACGAAATGTAAATACGAAACATGAAGTTTACATATTAAAAAATAACATGAACATGACACGATTGAAGTTAAACATGCAACGATTGAAGTTAAACATGAGACATGTAACAAAACAAATAATACCTGTGAAATGCGTTATTAAACATGCAACATAAACGTCAAACATGAAACAAGTAGGAAAAGAAATTTTTAGGAATATTTAGAAAAGAAATGTTCCAATCTGGAATTTTAAAGTGCGGGAACGTCGGGGAAAACGCATAAACCGTGCGGTTTAAGCTATTTAAGTTTTAAACATTTAAAACCTCGTGGTTTTAAAATTTTCTCAGATGTTTCCCGCACTTTATGATCCCGGACCAGAAAACTACTATATTTAGAATAATAAACTTGAGACAAGTAACAATATACATGAAAATTTTTATGTTAAATGTGAGACATCATATATAAAATAAAAAGATTTTTTTTTGTTATATCAACTTTTTATTTATTTCTCTTCATTTTCATAAGATTATATTTTTCTTTCATTTTAATTTATTTTTTTTCTTAATATTCGAGAGGTGCCTACTCCACTCGCATTTTGTAAGGGATAGACTGTCTCTACTCAATTAACTGATAATTGAGGGAGTACTAAACTAACCTCCATAAAGTTCTTATAGAGGCTCGAACCCCCTACTCTCACCATTGTAGGTGCAAGAATTCTCTTATTGGACCAAAGGCCCATTAGTTTTAAAACCCAAAAATTGAATTAGCTAACAAAAATAAGTCTCAAATCACCAAAAAAAAAAAAGAAAAACCAATGGAATAAGGCTCCAAAGAATAATATAAAAATATATGCATTTGCATTTGCATTATGAATAAAAAACGAATTGCCACGAAAATTCACGAAGATGCGTAATATTAGCATAACCTCAAAGTGGATAGCTGCAAATATTTAACACAATTTAGCTTAAACTTATTTTACTTCTTCCGATTCTTCAAAAGAATCTAACTACAGAATTTCAAATCTAATGTGAAAAAAAAAAAAAATTTGGTCCACTCTAATTTGAACATTTACAGACATATTATTTTCCAATCTCTTTAACTCAAGTGTATGTAAATTTTCCACAGCCACAATAAAGGTTAAAATCTTTTATAATCAAGGTAGTAACATCCAAAATTGCGTTACAGTTTAAACGAACACATACCTAATCTCAGGAAGCCATGAACTTCATCTTCCATGCTTCGAACCATGTAATTAAGGAAATTGTACGATAGTGGAAGTTTGCTTCTGAAAATTTAAAAGAGGAATAATGCAATTTAATTTTAGAGAGTGTCCCCAGTAAATCCAAACATAGAACAATAGAGCTCAAAACAAGCAAATGACACCTTTTGAAAAAAAAAAAAAAAAAAAAGAGTACTATTACCCTTGAGATAATAACGCTCCAAAATAAAAACAAAAGCTCAGGAGAATTTGTTGACAAAAACAACAAAAAATAAAAATAAAACCCTCCAGTTGTTTTGAGGAGTTTCGCTCGCAGCTTGGCTTTCACGGCAATGGTTCCGGCGATGACTATGGCAGTCGAGGCTCAACAACTGATAGAGAAGACGAGAGTGCAGGAGGAGCAATAGTCGCCAATCGGAAAAGCAGCAGCTCTGCCACTCTCTCTCTCATGCACAAACAAGATACCGGAGTCGATGGACTGGATTGGCTGTTTGATGTGAGTGAGATGGTGGCTTTAATTTTATGAGATTAATAAAGAAATAGAACAGAGAAATTAGGGATTTGTGAGAGATGCCCAGGAAATTGGTGACGAGCAAAGAAATTGAACAAGAGAAGGTTAGGGATTTGAAGAAGATAAAATTGCTGGCAACCGGCATTTACAATTTGCCCTTTTATTTCTATTTTTATTTAATATTAAATCTCAACCGTTGGATTCATTTTAGCTGAATCCAACGGTTTGTTTTAAACTACCAGCATTGTAGCATCAGCCATAAAACGAAATTACGTACCATACCAATTTTAATATTGAATCTCAACAGAAAATGTTGGAACATTTTGGGGTTACCATACCAATTTTGTAGAGCTTTCACAAATCATGGCTCGAGGTTTAGTGATATTAAAATACAAAAATAGAACATGGTGTACACCATGTTCTATTTTTGTATTTTAATATCACTAAACCTCGAGTCATGATTTGTGAACTTTTTTTTAATTTTAAGATAAATGTTTGAAATTCTTTTCTAAGCAGCGTTAGAATGGAGGAGGGGACGACATTGCAACTTCAATGATTATGCTTTTGGAGATACATGCATCAGTGGTTGTAGGTTTTATACAATGGCATGTGAAAATTAGCAAAAATCATGCACGACTTATATTTATGGATCCTCAAAATATACCACACCAAATATTATACGATGTTGAATTTTTTAATATTTTTTATTATATTACATTAAATCTATACAATGTGGCACGCCAAATATGGACAAAGGTAGTTGAGCTAAATAACAAGGTAAAATGATAAGATTATGAAAAAATAAGATACTTAGTGCAATAACTCTTCATACTAATAAGTTTTATGGATGTAAGAAAAATGTACCTTATTACCTAAAAAAAATACGTGAATAGAAAAGAGCTTAAGATATTAAATAAAATTTAAAAGTGAATATATAATTAGAAATTATCCTAATACTAATAGATTTAATGCAAATATTAAAGTAAACAATTGTAATTAAACAATTGTTTTAGTGAATATATAATTAGAAACAATTGTAATTAGACAAAACTATGCTAATTGAAATTAAACAATTGTAAGCCTCAACAAAGAAAACGATGCAATATGATTAACATAGTGTTGTCTGTTTTAGTGATATTAAAATAAAAAAGTGAAATATGATGTATAAAAAAATTTAAGAGGTGGAAGAGTATAAGATACTAAATGAAATTTGGTACTGAAGGTAGGGAGATATGAATCAAATACTTACAAAAGAATTATAAATAGAAAGAATTAGAAGGAGTTCATTGAAATTTTACTGTTCTTTTTTCACAAAGGACGGAGGAGGGAGTATGGTGCTGGACCCGTGCTGCCCGGAAGTCCATTTCTCACGTGTTTTTTTTTTTTTTTTTGGGTAAAGAAATACAATCACATTTCACATCAAGTTTTCACATTGTTAATTTAACATAAAATTGGAGTAATTTTAAACACAAAAAAGTAATATAACTATCTAATGTATATATAATATGTGTAATTAAATTTAATATAATAACTTCTTACATGTTAATTTTTTAAAATAAATGTATAAATATTATGCATTATCTGTTTGTTGTATGACTTACATTGTACATCTTTATACTATAAAACTTCTCACAAAGCTGACATACGAAGTAGAAATCATTTAATTGTTATACTAGATCTAACATTCACAATTGTTGACTTTGATGCTTCTAATGTAAAAGACTAAACAAGGGTGGGATCATTTTTTTTTTAATACTAGATAAGATACACATTTGTTGACATGGGGGGTTTTAATTAAAGAAAAAAAAACTAGGTTGATTTAATTTGATATTTGAAAACTATTGAGTGAGACTATTGTTTTCAAACCCCTTTGCTGTGAAATCTTATTTTAATTCCCAAAATATCTTTTTTCCATTTTTTCAGTTTCTTTTCTGATTCAAAAAGAAAAAAAAATTCAGTTTCTTCCTAACAACTTCAATTGCAGATTTTTTTAATAATTTTTTTGAATGATTAAAGCACATATATTTAATTGAAAAAAGATCATATATTTGTATGAATTAAGTAGAATTAAAAGTTGACTAAAATAATTATTATGTAATTTTTTAAATTTTAAAAAAATTAGAATGTAGAAGTGTTTGTGAGCAAACAGAAAATGTAAGAGGCTTGGTGTAGTTGTATGGATGTTAAAAGTTAGATAGAGAAAAATAAGGGTATACTTAGATTTATTTTATCCTTTAATGGAATTGCATTAGGAGAGGGGTTTTATAAGGAGTATGGAGGGGTGCCAATAGTTAAATTCAAAACTATTTTCTCAAAAATGTTGGAAAATTTTGCATTACATTATGGAATTTGACACTTTAATATTTGAAAACTGTATTCAAATTGTAAAAATTGTAAAATCCTGTTTGATATGTGAATATATAAATAAATAAATAAATAAATAAAGGTATGTGTTTGGTTTTTTTTAATATTGATTACACATCAAATTACTATATTGCACATATATTTACAACTGCTATTATAACAGACATTACACTGATATTTACAATCAGATATACATAATTGAAACTTACATTATTACATTATAAATAATCCTCACAGACGATAAATGTATCTGCTCCACTTGCATTTCGCAAGAGATAATGACTTATAAATATTTTAGCCCCCACAATATTTTTGTGGGGGCTTGAATTGTTGACTTACATTATTACACTATAAATAACCCTCACAGACGAAAAATATATCTGCTCCACTAGCATTTTCGCAAGATATATCTGCTCCACTCGCATTTTCACAAGAGAGAATGACTTATAAATATTTTAACCCCCACAATGCTTTTTTGAGCGCTTGAAGGGCAGCAGCCCAATCACTTCGACCAAGAGCTTAGCGGCAAGGTATGTGTTTGGTTGAACCTACCTTCAGAATTATTTTTTATAGTGTTGATCACTTGAAATCAAAGTATCACTAGAAAATCATTAATAAAGGCTAGAGTCCCCAGAAATTCCTAGATTTTTTGCAATATGAGATTAGAAGGCCATAACTCTGATTTATTCTTAACTTTTTATTGGTGTTGTTGGGTCGTAATAGTAATCCTATTATTAAAAAAAAAGATAATTCAACTCATTTATTTTTTAAAGTATATCTAAAATTCATAATTGTTGACCCTAGCGCTTCTAATTTAAGAAAAAAATTAAATGGTGGGATTATTTAATTTTAGATAAAAGATGCACATTTGTTGACACGGAAACTTCTAATTGGAGGGGGGGAAAGTGGGTTGGTTTGATTTGAGATCTGAAACTATTTTTCTCAAATTAGAATACGATTAAAAAATCTGCATTACATTCCGCAATTTAATATCTTTTATATTTGAAAACAGTACTCAAATTATAAAAACCGTTAAATCATGTTTGATATCTAAATATATAAAAATAAACAAATAAATAAATAAAGATATGTGTTTGGCTGAACCTGTTTTCAGAATAATTTACTACAAATCAAATATCATTATATTTTTTTAATAAAGAAAAAAATGGCAATAATTTTTTTTTCAAGTCGTACTAGTAATCCCATCAAAAAAAAAAAAGTGTAACTAGTGATGAATATAAATAACATAAAAACGTAAGAATGGGTCACATAACAATAACAAAATAATTGGACTCATTTATTTTTTATCTTAGATATAAGATTCATAGTTGTTGACCTAGCAGCTTCTAATTAAACCAACGAAAAAAAAAATTTATAGGGATTTATACTGTAATTTAGATTTAATATTAGTTTGAGCTCTGTTTCGAGCTTTGTATAATATTGTAATTAGTGGACAGTGGTTATTCAACAAGAAATAATATATAATTAAATCTTAACCGTATATTATAAGTCCACATTTGACAAAAGAACATTAAAAAACTTCGCATAGCTTAGCTTGACAATGCACCCAAATTTCTTTATACTACACTATCTTACTGATATATAAGAGTTTCTAATGTGCCATCAACTTCTATCTATTTGGTATTTTTTTCTTAATAATGCTGGGGATCCCAATTTCTATTCTAATTGTTGTGACATTCATTTATTAAACTGTCTAATAGTAATTTTACAAATTATCCAATAAATAAGTGACACATGTAATTATGACAGAAATTAAAATTCAAATAATAGGTCCTATGGGTGGTGGGTTTTGTGTTAAAAGAAGTTATTGCCTCTTATTTTTCTTATTTTTCTTATTTTGGTTTGAATGCAAATAATGACAATAGCTGTTTATGTTAAATTACTTAAATAATCTTCATAAAAAATAGGTTGGATTGAATTTAAAGTTGAAATCCGTTGCAATTTTCTAACATAAAAAAATGCTTGCGGCCATCGAAAGGCATACCATGTTTTACACTCAATATAAATAATAACTCAATAAATAATAACAATAAGACTCATAAGTAGTATGCACAAGCATAACGTTATTAATTTGTATAAAATAAAACCCTTTTCGGCATTCACATAAAAATGAAGAGCATACAGGCCCTACCCGAAAACAACCAGTGAACCATCTCATTCTTCACAGTACCAACATTTTAAATGTGCTATAGATCCACCATTAAGTGTTCACAGTTAAAGATTACTTGCCTTTTTAATGCACAATAAGCAATCTGCAAATTTGCCAAGTAGCAGAATAACTAAACAATCCATTGCCCTTAATTATACTTCGAAAAAAAAAATTAATTAATTTCACAGATTATAAGACCAAAAGTGTTCATATACTAACAAATTCAACCATTTTAACTCATTTCTAATCAAATTTTTAAATTTTGATTATAGACACACTCTCTCCGACTCTCAGTCAAATTGCCCACAACTAAAATACTCAATAATTAACCTTAATTACTAATAAAATTATACAAATTGACCTCTAAAAAATATTAAGCTCAAAAGCTAATTAACTAAAAAAAATTTCAAACAAAAATACCAAACCGCTGGAGTGCTGGTGGTGCTCTCAGGATTACTCGGCTTCCGTTCGAGACTTGGGGCAAAACTAAACGTTGAACTTGTGATAACAATTCAATTAATTTTGTCCCCTCAATTAATTAGAAGAAAAATACTAAGTGGAGAGAAAGTTGAGAGAATACTGATAGAAATTGTGAAGAAAATAGTAGAGAGAGAGGACTAATTTCTTTTAGTGTTCTCTCAGCTTTCTCTATATTTAGCACTACTCTTATTAAAATGCTTTCGGCCTCTCCAAACTAGGCCTTCTGCCATGTGTGTATATTTAGATATATGATTTAGATTTAAAAAAAAATTAAAGTAATTGATAATAAAATTTTTGGTTATATGACAAAAATGTTAAGCATAAAATTAATTGTACATGAATCGAAATTACATTTGTCAGAAAAAAAAAAAATTTTATCGGTCGGTGATTGTTTGGGAAGAAAAATTTATGTGTAATATGTGTATCTGATGCATCTGTCCAATAATAATCTGCCATTTGGCAAGTTTGTAGCAGACCCACTAATTTTTCTATTTTAAAATAAAATTATGGTTATTTTTTTTCCCTGCTGATTTTCTTCCAAAATATTTTCTAAATTCTAAAATGAAATTAACTAGTAGTTGCATCTTAACCAACTTAAAGATTGGGCTTCATGCCGTTGTGAGTGCTGCTGATTAATCCGCATTACACAATTCAAGAGAGAGTAATTTTTTTAAAGAAATGAATCCATCGGCAGCAAGAGTTAGCAGAGACTCGAGCAGTGTCTGTGTTTGTCTTTTTCACTCAAACTCAAGGCCATCATCGTTTCTGGGCATTAACAACAATACAATTTCATTTAACAAAACAAACACAAACACCCTTTTGCTGAATACTGCTACTAATCCTGGAACAATAAATCGAACCCGGGTCTATCGAAAAAACAGCACTGGAGTTGAAGCTTGCTTATCTCCGGCTAAATCACTCAGACAGATTCTTGAATTGCCAGGAGTTCATCAAGGCCCTGCTTGTTTCGATGCTCTCAGTGCCAAGCTTGTTGAAAAATCTGGTTTTAGTTTCTGTTTTACCAGTGGTATGCATATGCGCCTGCTTTTTATTCCTATTACTTCATTTCCTCACTTGGGTTTGTTTCTTTTTCTCTAATTAAATTTTAGTTTCATGCATATTATTATTGGCAATTTGTTCTTATTGTGTTTTAACTTGTTGCATACACTCCTATGGTAGTTTTTAGATTTTGTACGTATGTTTTCCCTCTCAATGGGGTAGTCTAGTTTGCAAGTGAGTAATGCCTTTACATGCTTCCATCATTAGGATTTTCAATATCGGCTGCTCGACTGGCGCTGCCAGACACTGGATTTATTTCATATGGAGAGATGGTGGATCAGGGGCAGCTGATCACCCAAGCCGTGTCAATCCCTGTTATTGGGGATGGCGATAATGGATATGGGAATGCGATGAATGTCAAGAGAACTGTAAAGGGATATATTAAAGCGGGCTTTGCAGGGATCATTCTTGAAGATCAGGTCCATACTTCTTAAATAGTTCTAGATTTTCAAATGCTTATTCTGTAATAGTGTTGTTATTTCATTAACCGTACAGAACGTCTTAAACTAACAAACTTGTGCAATGACCATTCCACCTTTAATTTTACACAATTTTGATCCTTGTTCCTTATGAAACTTTCATTCCAAAGGTATCTCCGAAAGGTTGCGGTCATACACGGGGCCGGAAAGTTGTGTCTAGAGAGGAAGCAGTGATGCGGATAAAAGCAGCTGTTGATGCTCGGAAAGAAAGTGGCTCTGACATTGTTATTGTGGCTCGAACTGATTCGCGCCAAGCTCTGTCTCTGGAGGAATCACTCCGGAGGTCAAGGGCTTTTGCTGATGCCGGAGCTGATGTTCTTTTTATTGATGCACTTGCCTCAAAGGAAGAGATGAAGGCTTTCTGTGAAATCTCTCCTCTAGTTCCAAAAATGGTATGCTGTGTTTCCCATGATATAACATTAAGTAATTGCAACCTAGTACTAAGTGAATGATATGTACTTATATCTCATGCTTAATTATTACACTTTAGAAGAATTGGCTATGTTGGTGATGTAACAAAATCTAAAGTGCTTCAGCTAGTTTTTATAGCAAGAACAATCCCAGATGGCATAAAGAGTAGCTCTACAGTTACTAGATATTTTCCTTGAGCATGTTGGGAAAATGCAGTGCTGAGTGCTCATTTTCAAGCTTAATATATTTGCCTGTAGCTGATAATAAGTTTTAGTTTTTACATTTTTCATTCCAGAAATGTATTTGGTTATAAGTACACTATTTTGAGTATTTTCCAGCTGGAGGTTATTAATACAAAATTAATTTTCCAATGCAGTATAATTTGTGATAGACAGTTTGGTTAGAGTAACTGCTGCATGTTTGGAATCCATTACCCAGTCAGTGAGGATTGAGTACATTTGATAGTGACTGCGTCAGTGAAGTGCAGTTGATGTTTTTACTTTCAAACGTAGTTGTGAAGTTGCATTCTGCATTACACCTTGAGTTTCCTTTGAATTAGGCAGTCTGAGGCATTTTTGGCATCATCTTGGACTTATTCTTATTATTTTTTCTTTTCTCTTTTTTAATGAATTATGACTTTTCTCTAAGGACCCATCACTTTCTGTCCATTGATGTCTTCATTCATAAGAATGGTTATAGGATATGTACCTTCATTTGCCGAAAATATGGGTAACATTCTGGGGTTACTATACCAATTTTATGGAGCTTTCACTTAATTGCAAGCTTAAAAGTTTTACTTTCTATGATTCTCCCACTGTGCAAAAAAACTTTTCATCTATGTTTTATTCTGTAAATGCACAAATACACAGATATCTAGCTGTATATGTAGCCTGTATCCACTTCATGACATAACTGTTGTATCTGTATCTATAGGTTATAGGTATATATTCAAAAAGCCCTTGAGACAAATGGTACGCTACTTGTACTGAGGGAGTAAAAGCTTCAGTCATAAAGTGATATATTATACTGTATATGCATCTGCTGGAATGATTTATTTCATTTAGTTTTGTCTCATTTGCAAAGACTCTTAATGAGAACTTTCTTATTTCATGGACAATAAAGCATAGACTCTAATTGCAAACAATTCCAGTAAAAGATAAGCACTGACATTATTTTATCTGTTCCCACCTTGTGCACTCTTCTTCTTCTTCTTCCCCATTTTTCTTTGTTTGGTACTGCAAAACACTACAACCTTGGTAGTCGGGACACTCGTGAGATAGTCCTTCTCCTACTATTTACACCTGCAATCTCTTCAATTGGGTCAATGGTTTTCAGTTTCATTGGATTAACTTGAACTGTCCTACTTGTATTATTGGGACATGCATTGGAAATTCTTGATGAAGTAAAATTTCTCAGTATATTGTCAATTTCTTTTGTCTGATGGAGCTCTTTTTTTCTTTCATAGGCCAATATGCTTGAAGGTGGAGGAAAAACACCAATACTGAATCCACTTGAGCTTGAAGAGCTCGGATTTAAACTTGTGGCATACCCCCTTTCCCTGATAGGAGTTTCCATTCGAGCAATGCAGGTCAGATTTCTTCACTGTTTTTCTACCGTGCATAAAGTTCTAATGCAAAAGGTGAAAAGTTGCACAGTGGTGGGACTCTACCATTTTGTAGATTTTGAAAAAGACAACTCCTACGCTTTTAGAAGTTGATATAATTGTATTTTGACAATGTGATTAATATGCTATAAAAGTATCATTTGCAATTGTTTTTCTTCTTTAGAGATTTTGGTAATTAAATTTTTCTTTTCTCCTTTACCGGAACTGCCATTTTAACAGAATTATTCTCCGCAACAGATTTGTTCGTTCTAAATTTTGGTTTTGACATGGTTTTCATTTGCATTATATTCTTAGTCTTTATTGGTTGTAAGATAATGTGCTCCTTCGTTAACATCTGCTGCTTGGTTGTATTTTGATGAATGTAATTTGAAATACTGCTGCATAGAATGTCATATTCCTTGTTTATGGCTACTTTTATATAGCATTCCTGGACTGTAAGTTAACCTCTATGACTAATTTGCAGGATGCACTTACTGCCATTAAAGGAGGTCGTATTCCTTCACCTGGAAGTATGCCGTCTTTTGAAGAAATCAAGGAAACCTTAGGGTTCAACACTTACTATGAAGAAGAGAAGCATTATGCCACTAGTATGAGGAGGTTGTCTTCAGAAAATGGTGTGTCAGACTTTGGCTCCTAAATCTAGAAACTTCTTTTACTACCAACTCTAGTTGTCACCAAGATAATCCGATCTCTCTGGGTTAGAAATGTGGAGTTAAAGTTGCATTTAGCATGAATGGTTCTATAACTGAGACTACAAGGATCTCTTTGGTGAATGAATAATAAATTCTAGCTGTCACTTGATACTTGCACATTTTTCTGGTTGAGCATCATGTTCAGTCTTCTGAAATTTTTTGAAACCTCTTGTTTAATATTTGTTCATTCATGTGCTGCATTCTTTAGCGCACACAAGTAAATTTATCAAATTTAGAAAACCCAAAACTTTTGGCTGGCCAATTTTGTCCCACTTCCCACTCGGTTTCAAGTAATTTTCATACGTTACTGATTTGCTTTATAATATTCGTAATAATAAATATATTATATGTCAGTGACCAGTAACTCATACGATACACAACCAATGGCTCAAGATGACACAGCATGGAGGGGTCAAAGTTCCCAAGATCCTATTGTCGAAGTGATTACTCCTGAAGTATACACCAACTCTGGTGCAGGTGGTTCGAGGGATGCTTTCTCTGGGATCTGGTCTCGGACATTAAGAGTTAAAATCACTGGCAGAGATGGATTTGAGAAACTTGATGTTAGAATTCCTGTAAGTTCTCTTTCCATTGCAGTCAACATAAACCGTTCTTATAAGGTTATTTCTGGTTCTATCATAACACTCCTCCATATTTCTTGTGAATCGAAGTGATAAATAATTACACTACATTATATATTTGGAATCAACTTTGGTTTCTTTCCTGATTAAGTTTTATCACTAAAATGATGTACTAATTTTGTTTATGAAAAACTGACTAACTTTTTTCATCATCTTTTTCTCACAGGCTGGATTTTTGGATGGAATCACAAATGTAGTGCCAGGTATAGTTTTTTATCAAACAAACTTTTTCAGCTCTAGTGTCTTTTTTCCGGATCCATCATTGAAAATCATAACAAAAAAATGTTGCTATTATGTTATTACAGCTTTAGGGGGAGTAAACCTCAAAGAACTTTTGAATGATGCGGCTGAAGAAGTCGGAGGGAAGCTACTGTTAGACTTTAATGACACAGTCGGTGACAGAATTCAAGTCTTTCTTGAATGAATCCACCAGTCAGCAGCTGCCTGCCATGCTTCAAAGGTAAATGAATGCTCCTTGGCTGTGTGTAAAACAAAAAACTCAAAGCTAACCTTCTGAGAGTTGCGGTCTTGATATCATTCTCTCTTTTTGGAGGGGGGAACTCATATTTAATATTATTCCAGAAAATTGAATGAGCATAAGAACGGGAAAATCTTCAAGAAGAGTTTCTGGATGGATACACTGCCACCCCAGCAGTTCTTTAAGCATTTGGAACAGAAGCTTCTTCAACCGGATATTGAAGCCCGTGGTCTGGGAAAATTAAAGATATTTGAAGAACGATGTGACTGATTATGTTGTATCATTATAACAGTCTCACTAAACTCTGTTAATGCTTTTTGCTTTACTTATTCAATCGAATAAGGTATTGTGCTTCTTGAAGGCATTCGTCTTAGGATGCAGAGAATGTGCCACTGATCTATTAGTCATGCATCAAGTAAGAACTTGGACCTTATTATCCCATTGAAATGTGATAATTATTGACATTAATTTTTTCTTCTCTTTTTCTTCGCTGCTTAATTCTCGAGCACTTTAATACGTATACAAGAGTTCCAGGATAAATACATAAACAATAATCAAAAGATGTAAATTAATTGAAAATGCAACTACAGATGAGAAATAGAAAAATGATTTTATCAAACTTATTGTTCGGTAAGTAGGCACACAAGTAAATTCTTCAAGGTGACAAAGAATAATAGGTTTTTCCTCACCGTTACAACTTTCACAACAGCTGAAGAAATCAATGAAAAAAAAAAACCATCGAACCCCAAAGAAAACGACAGCTTAAGCAACAGATCTAAAGGATGAATGAACATAAATCACATCGGGCCACTCCCTGGAAAATTACAACTATTGGTGAAAATACAGCTTTCGAAACAAAGTACATGGGACTCGGAGTTTATTGTAACTCTAGATTTGCTATGCCAACCTTCTTTACCTCATAATATAAATGTATCTACTATCTCCCACCTCAGTACAGTGGGGCAGGCGGCTTTATCTTATCTGTAGCCGCCACCATAAGGTTGTCCATAAGGTTGTCCATAAGGTTGTTGGGGAGAATAACCGCTAGCTCCTGTCATCGGCCTATAACCACCCTGCATAGTTGATCCAGGAGGCATCGCTGTTTGCGGCTGCATTTGGCTCATTCCCATATTCCCCGGACCCATATTCATCCCTGTGTTCATCCCCATCCCCATTCCCATTCCCATGGGCTGATTCATACCTCCATAACCCCCCATTCCCATGCCCATGCCCATGCCCATGCCTGCTCCAGGAGCTCCACCCATGCTCATGCCCGCAGCAGGAGCACCACCCATTCCCATACCCATTCCCATACCCATACCCACACTCATGCCCATACCCAAGCTAGAACCCATCGCAGTATTTGGTGGAGCCCGCAAAACGCCGGTGCCAGCACGACCTAACCCAGAACCAGATCCCATAGCTTTACCCATTGTGATGGTAGATGTCACTGCTGCCTGTTGTGGAGGTTGTTTCTCCATTCTCCTCTCTTTCCGATTAATTGCATCAAAATCAACACCAATGTCCGCCAGTGGATTTGTTTTAGCTGCGAACAGCAAAATCTATTTATGTTAATTTTCTAAGACAGATATTGAGAAATAAAAACCCAATAACATATTATTGTTGGTTCAACACCAAGAACTTACGTCCCGATATATTCAAATTAACTAGCCCTCTACTAAGTGTATCGGCCCAAACCGCTGATTTGGGCTCAAACTTAGCCTTGGATTGTTGAGGTTGTGGAACTATAGCAAGTGATCCTGTTGAAGAGGGAAGAACCGGTTGTGAAGCTACTGGGGGAGTTGGTGCTTGAGGAAGAAAATTATTCAGTAAATCATTGTTCTGTTGTGTTGGACCAGTTGGATTTTGATGAGCAAATGCGGAACCATTTGGATTTTGATGAGCACTCACTGGACCAGTTAGATTTTGATGACCAAATGCGGGACCAGTTGGATGTTGATAACCACTTGCTGGACCAGCTGGATTTTGATGACCGAATGCCTGACCAGTTGGATCTTGATGAGCACCTACTGGAACAGCTGGATTTTGATGAGCAAATTGTGAAGCAGCAGGGACTGCAGAACCCTGATGGGCTAGGAAGTTCCCACTGTTAAACTGAGCAGTTGGTCCAGCTGGAGTTTGAGGAGCCATGTACGAAGTCACAGAAGCTGCGGAATTCCCCTGTGAAATGAAGTTATTATTGCTGAACTGTGCAGCTGATCCGGATGACATTTGAGGCTCTACATATGGCGCTGCAGGAGACATAGATCCTGTCTGCGGTTGGAAGCTCCCATAAATATTAGCATTTGAGTGTGCAGGCTGGCCAGCAGGAGTTGAAAAGGGAACCTGCGATGCTGCGGCAGGTGAAGGTCCAGGAGGAGGAAGGATATCTGCCAGAACATCAGTGTCCTGCTGTGAAGTTGACAGTTCTTGAGGCAAAAACTGTGAGTTTCCTGGAGAAGGTTGAACATTGGGGACATTGGGTGCAGAGTATGTCATGCCATAGAATGACTCCTCAAAGTTATTGACAGATTCCCCTTGCGAAGCAGCTGGCTGGGGCATTTCTGCATTTTGGTTCAAGTGGAAGGGAGCAGTAGATGCCATAGTCTGTTGTGGAGCTGGGGCATTGTCTGTAGAAGGGAGAGCCTTGAATGGAGTGTCCCCAAATGGATCTTCAAAAGTCTGAATCAAAAGAATATATGTAAATTTTCATCTGAGGTGTTAAATGTAAATTAACTTTTTCCTTTTTACATGTGGTTCACAATCTCCCATTTAACTATCCTAACATAATGCATATGATGGTTCAATTTGAACATAACCTCTCAACTTGGTAGACGTCACACTAGAAATATTGCAGATATCTTCAAAATTGAGCAAGTACTATATATCTTCAAAATTGGGTAAGTACTATATCAAAATCAAGAGACAAGTGGAAATCAACGAAGAACACACGATATCTAGCCTACAAGCAAACACATGCTGCCTGATGGTGATTATAGTATAGCATGGACTAGGATGTCATTAGTGAAACCACTACATAACATTTTGATGTCCTAAATGAATGCCTAAAGTTCCTTCACAAACTATTCGCCGACATTTTTCCCATAGAATGCTTTCCCTTGTTCAACTTTTTAACTACTGTGTAGAGGATGTTTCTAGCATTTTATAAAGCCAATTTGCTGTAACTCTATTTAAAAGCCATTAGCAGGCCCCAATTCAAGATGTGTGCCTTCAAGAGGCCATTAAGCCAGAAGGGGAAAATTGAACTTTAATATACTCACTAGACCAGCATTATGCGCATCACTGGAGAAGTTGAAATGATTCTAAATATTGAACTGATTTATGACAACACAACAAAAAATGATTTCAACAGATTTTATAAATTAGAGAACAATATTACCTGATTCACAACATTGGATGCTGATTGTGATGCTGGATATATGGATGCTGCACCAGAGTTTGAGAATGCCTCAGCTTCAGTAGTGGAACTTGCAGGCACGCTTGGCATAATAGCCAATGCATTTGAAGAAAATGAATCTGACAGAGAGCCAAGCAAGTCTATCTCAGCAGAGTTCGAAGTTGCAAGGGCAGCAGCGGTCGGCATAGAAGCAGAAGCTGATAAAAGAATGGTAAAATAAAATGAGTTACAGTACTGTGTATCATCACAAAAGCAGCAGCCAAAAGGGCACGGTCCTAGCTCCTCAAAACAACTATTTCCCCAATCAGATCAACCCCAACATCCCACCAATCATTGCACATCCTTATCCTTGTTCAAGCATGTGGTCCAGTGGGGAGCTGTGTCAAACAGATTGCAAAACACTTGGAATCTAGGAAATTTCGCATACTTAACCAAGAATTTAGTGTTTTCAGTCATTTTATTAAATCTAAAAGAAACAACAAAAATTAAAATACTTCCAATTGAAAGCATCCAGTGCCCTCTTCTCCTTCAAGCAACATAGAATAGCTTGGCCAGCATAAAATTAACCAGAAAATGGGATATGATCAGCATATCAAAATTACTGATAATAGAAAATCCTTCTTACTGACTCAGAGATGCAGGATAACCCAAATTCTCTTAGTACATGTAGGAAAGCTAATTCCCGATCAACAGAACTGGGAAATGATTTTAAAGAGAACTAGCATACTGAGTACCATCTTGCTTTTATGTGCACGTCTGGACATAACAAAATTCAAAGTCTCAAATGAGATCAGCATGCCAATGACAAGGGGGCTTCTAATTACATCTGAACTAACGGTTTAAAGTAGAACCAATGAACGTAGCACATCTATTTCCTAGCTAAGATCGACAATAAAGTAAAGATCGGCTTCCAAAAGCATTCTGACATAATAGTTAATTTGGCTCCTGAAAGAGCATTGTACATGAGACAGTCGCTGAAAGTCAACACAACCTGGCAGTAACTCTTGCTCCACCTAAAGACCTCAGCAGTGCAGTTTTTTAAAATTTTAATTAAGAAAGATTTATTATGATAAGAGTCCATAAAAGAGCCTCAATTTAACAAGAGCACAAACTACAGCCAAATTCAAATTTGGCTGCAGAAAATAAAGGCACAAAGCACATACATAAACCTTCCTTGGACCCAACCTGAAGCCTAAACTACTGCCAAACAAATTCTTCATGCTTTCTAAATTGACTTTATGGATGCTTTCTCAGATTCTCCAACCCCCATAAAGTGCGTGTCTATTTTAGCCAAACATAACAGACAAGAAAAGGTTTTGGCTATTTAGAAACACATTTAGAACAGGCAAAAGTATTTACAAACCAACCTAAATGAATCAACCTTACAGGCCATTGCTGCACCCCCACCCAGATATCGAAGGCAAGAACCTAGAATGTATTAGTTACTTCGCACTTATAGAAGCACCAGCTCATACCATGAATACAAGTACTCCAATACACTTTCAAGTAGGAAAACTTACAATAAAAAAAGGACAAACAAGTACGGTCACATTTAACCATATTTTAGAGAAACTAAATGCCAATGCAGATTACATATCAACACTATCATACCCTCAGGTCATGATCCTTATCCAGAGATGAGACAAAAAATGTGCTTAATAAATTACTATGAACACAAATAAAATTAAATACCGAACAAAGATGCCCTCACCCGATGGCAACATGTTCAAACATCTTAACTATAAGAAATCATGGGGTGGAATCTTTAACAGCATGAAAAGATATTACAACAAGGCACTTCACAATTTGAGTAGAAGAATTACATGAAAAAGGGAATTATTGTACCTTGAACTGAACCACGTGGATCAAATTCATCAGGAGCCACAGCTTCCTGATTAGCAGATGTAAAATTGTCAAAAGTATTGGTTGCTTGGTTTGGATTATGACTTGCAGGTGGAGAAGAAGCTCCAGGAGCAGCTGGTGGAGAAGAAGATCCAGGAGCAGGTGGTGGAGAAGCAGCTCCAGGGGCAGCTGGTGGAGAAGAAGCTCCAAGGCGGGCTGGTGGAGGAAGAACTCCAGGTGGGCCTGGTGGAGGAACAGCAGATGCCGAACTTTCTCCATCCCTTTTATCAACAGTAATCACAATTGGACACACTGATGAGTATAATTGTAAGCACAATCTGACTGCATTACTATGTTACGAGATAAATACCTTTCACTGTGAACAGGGCTTCGAGATTCGCTTACTGCTTCTTCATAACTAGGAGGGGCACCAATATTTTGTTCAGAAAACTTCCGCTCAAGCCCCCTGCCAATACAACACAAAATGTTGAAGCATTTCAGTTATGCTCTATCAGATCTTAACAAGCGACTAGCAATCTCCAATAACATCAACGAGTCGTGATTTCATTCACTTAGATCACGCCCCTCTTGAGAATTATAACCATTTCTGGGAAGACAAAATGCATGGACATGCATTTTATCCACAAAAAATTTTACTCACAGCAATGACACTAAAGCTCAATCTACCTGCATTAACACGATGATGTCCATACAGATATTCTTGTATGATTCTTTTTCAATTAGAAATTCTAATTATTGTGTAATTTTGGACATTCCTCTTTTAGTCATGATTAACTAGCCTTCTCTACTGTCAGCCAAACATATAAATTAAAGGAACAGAGAAAATCCAAGACGACAAGGTTCAAATATAGTGTTGTCGAGGTCTCTACAAAAGTGGATTCATACCGAGATGATAATTGACCATCATCAGAGTTTCTGCTTGAGCCATCTTGATACGCATCGACACTTCTACTTCTTCCGCGATAGTCATCGTCCCTGTACACATCTCTGCTATAGCGATCTTCATAATCTCTGCCATACCGATCTCCATCACGACTATAAGAGTCTCCGTTTCTGCTAGAACGATCATCATCCCTGTAGCCATAGCCATACTCTCTTTCTCTTCCATAACCATTCTGATCATCATTTCCATAGCGGCCTTCATAACGATCATTATCATATCTGTCACCATTTCCTCCAGAACTTGAATATGAACCAGGTCTGTACATTCCTCCAGCAGTTGTGTTGCGAAACCTGTTGAATAAATAAAATACATATCTCTCAGAAAATCACACTAATACTCAATCATACCAGGGTATTTAAGGATGCCAACCACAGAAAAGTCCAATGGATTGGAATTTCAAAAAATAATATTAAACATAAGATAATTATAAGAAGGTCCTAAAATGTTACACGACTCGGAAGTAACACATAAATTATATAGACTTTTCATAATCAACATAATGATCGTATCTCTATGATTATCATCTAGTACAAAACAAGCAGTCCATTATCGTTTGTATGAATCATAAAGCATTGCCATACAAAACCTCAACAACAATCTACAAGAGATAGTTTTGATCAAAACAAAGGGGTAGAAGGAGATGATACAGATGTTGAAACTATATAAAATGTGGATTGGGAAATCAAAGTTAGGTTTTATCACATCATATTACGGAGATTATTACAGTAAATCTCCTGACAAAATAACATGGGGGAATTCAAAACATAGTCAGAAACACCAAAAGTAAAGCTAGAGCACAGTTAGCCCCACCAAAAAAAAAAAAACAAAAACAAACTAGAGCACACAACAAAACCAACAGCCACACCCAAGAAAAAGTGTTTAAGTTGGACCATTTTCTAGAGCAAACTCACTTATCCCTGTTAGCAGCAGCCTTCTGTCTAACTTCAATTATCCTTTCTTTATCGTTTACCAGGGCCACAAGGCTCTGAGATTTCTTTCTGACATTGCTACCCTGGTCCCTCCCACTGGAATCAATATATTGGAAATCGGACAATGTCTGTAAGATGAGCAAAAGACTGTTCTCAGATATAGATAAAGATAATCAAATAGCTGCAAAAAGTGTAATCAACCTGTTATGTCTTTCAAACAGCATTAAGAAACTGGAAATTACCGATATTTGATATGAGTGTTCACGGATATCATCTATGACACGCTCAGACCCATGCGCTACAAGGTACTCCAACACAGTCAAAGCCTGAAGCCCAACACAAGAAAATGTTCAATTCTAAATTTCCCGTAAAATACGGGAAAAATATAGAACACACAGTAAGCCAATAATTTAACATTTATCGCAACTGGAATGACCATCAAGGTTAACAAGAGTTTTGGATAAATAGCACCCAAATTGGCAGACACATAAGAAAAATGTATTAAAACTTGCAGAATAACAAATTGCGAGTATAAGCTATTTGATCTAACTAACACATCATTCTGACCTTGTAGACATGACGCCAATTCTTTCCAGTGTCATTAATTCGTTTCCAAATGACTCCAATAATCATCTGGTATTCATGACTGCAAAATTTTCCAAAATGAGATCCTTTGAATCAATTGAAGTAATGCAAAGCACCCAAGAAAGAATTGTTCGAGCTTACTAGTTTCTAGTAGCCTGTGCAATATCAGCAAGCAGTGTTCCATGAGGACCCCAGGGTTCATTGCTAGTAGCATCAAGGACCTGAAAGGAAAAAAAATATAAGTCGTCTCAAGTATCTTACAAGCGTCTAACTGATTCAAACAACAAATTCATAGATCAACGGATTCAAAAATCACCATGAGGCAACTTTCAGTTAGACGCATGTTAATAGATTATCAACATGGGTTTCATAAAGTCATCTCGTAACATCAAATCCAAAAATGTGACCTTATCTGGCTCTAACTAGCTAAACAAACAAGGAAACCTTTACCTTTTGTTCAATTCCGGGAACTTTAAGTACTTTCTTATTGACCCCTCTCTTACTGCAAGAACACGAAATAGACGCACAAAAACAATTAGGCCAAAATGCTCGCAAAACATACACATAGAAATTACCCAGTGAAATGCATCATAAAAACGACCCATAACATTACAACAATGTGAACGAGGAACAGACTTACATGTCCCTAAAAGTTTGATCGAAGGCTTTCTTCATCGCCGACTAGACTCAAAATGATCACTTCGAATTGGCCTGGCCCTGGTTTCAAATGAAACAAGCTCACTTCACAATATATATCTCATGCCCTGCTTAAAAATAAAATAAGATAACCAAATTAATCAATCAACGATCATTTCAAATTCATCAAAACTCCCAAACTTCCATTCATCTATTATCAAAATAACAACAGCAGCACGCCCAAATCAAGAATCAAAATAATCAATCATATTGTAAAGCTTGTTCAATTTTTAACATCATACATCCAGATCCAACACAACCAACCAAAAAAAAAAAACAACGAAGGAGCATTGCAGCAGGCTAGTAATAATTGACAAAAAATTAAATGAAAAAATAAATTTAGTGATCTAATTACTTCAAATAATTAAAAAAAAAAAACAAAACGATTTTTTTAGGAGAATTTGAAAAACGAAATCTAGAAAGAAAAAAAAAAGGCAGATCCGAGATTCAGAAACAAACCTGATGGAATTGAATTGAATTGGATTGGATTGAATGAATAGAAGCGAAGAAATCGTAGATCTGATGAGACGAGAGAAATGGGGGAGAGACCAGCCAACAAAACGAAATAGAAGAAGAAGAAGAAGAAACAGGAGAGCGGTCTCCGTTTAGTTTTGCTTTTGCCTCTGCCTCGGCTTTTAGATTTCTCTTTCTATTATTACTATTAAATCGGAGATTTAGAATAAACAAAGACAGCGCAACTTACACGCAGCTAATTCGGAGCCTTTGTGTTTTTTTTTCTTCCTTTTTTTATTCTTTTTATTTAAAAGGAATCATTAACTTTTGTATTAATTTCATTTAATTTTTATATTTTTATTTTGTTGCAAATGACACGCACACACACTACACAACAACGCGGACGTCGGCGCGTAGCTGGTGCAAGGTGGCTTGGCTGCCTCCGACATTATTTTTAGCCACCTTTCTTATTCCTCAAAAACTATTAGTTAGTAGCTTCTTTTTGAACGTGTCCAGCTATCCAATAAATAAATAATAAAAGTTTTTATTTTAAAATAAAAGTTTAAAGTGGATAATATAATTGGCATGATTCCTTGGGTAAAATAGTCATTTCACAAAGCGGATAGTCACGGCTGGTAACAAAAATTTGGTTAGAATGTTTTGGGCAAATGATATATTCTTGCTATTTGTAGATAGCAATCTCTACATTTATATCGTACACAACTTGGCATCAAATCATATTTTATTTAATAGTTATGTACTAGAACCTCTACAGCCAACGGCCGCAGGGTATGGCTGTGCTCCAAATGTTTGATAAAATGACCCGGAACGCGTGAGCACGACATTCTCCCCCACCCAATTCTGCAACGCCCTCATAGCGATTTGTGCTTCAACTGTTGCGCCACCAAATGGGCACCATCCTATGAGCGGAGATGATGTCCACTGCCAAAACAATGTTATATATAGCCCGTGTAATGGCGGGCAACGATGAGGTCTGTAATACCTTTCTAATGGACAATCTGCAACTGCATACGATTAAGTGCATGAACTATGCCATCTGCCATCAGTAAGCCCTCAACGTGACAATGCTATCTAGTGCCTGCTTGATAATCCTACCCAATAACTTGAGTAGTTTAATACTTCAAGTAGTTGCTCGACATTATATCAATAGTTTGTAGTTCAGTGATAATTTCTCTTTCTTCCTGTGTGTGCGCATAGAAATTTCAATAAGGGATGTTAAAATTATTTTTAAAAAAACATAATTTTTAATACATTATAAGATAAAATATATAGTATTGTACTATATATTTTTTTGTCTTTTAACTTATCATTAAGTCGAGAATTCCTTTATTGCAAAATAATTATTATTATACGCGAGTGTTTTCTTATCAGGACGTCTTGATAAAATTTTTTAATCCACTCCTTCAATCTCAATCATTGAATTTGTCCAAGAGATTTAATTTTAGCATTACCATATACAAGTTACAGAATTTTCACTTTCTATACCTACTTTTCATCTTTCTCTACCAATTTAGTATAATTGCTAATGATTTATGAGTTTTAATAGTAAATTATTCATTTTTGTGCTTACACACAGACTATTGCATAAAATGTAAGGATTTAAGACTCAATTTAAGTTATGAGTGATTGAAAAATCAGCTCATGAATAAGTCGAGTACGAAGTTGGATAAGTCAAGAATCTGGTCGAATAGAAAGTTGAGTAAGTATATTAAATGAGTCGAGTATTAAGTGAAGTACTTTTTAAAATAAATTGATTAAAAGTCGAGTAAATTTTTTGAGCAAGTCGAATAAGAGTTATGTAATTTTTAAAGACGTTAAGTACGAAGTCGGGTAAGTCCAGTATTTAGTTGAGTAAGAAGTGAAGGAGATGAGTAAGTTGAGTACTAATAATTTTGAAGATAAATTGAGTCAAATATTAATAATTTTTAAAATAAATTGAGTAAAAGTCGAGTAAATATGTTGAATAAGTAGAGTAACAATTATGTTATTTTTTAAAGAAGTTGAGTTCGAACTTGGATAAGTCGACCATTTAGTCAAGTAAGAAGTGACGTAAGTGAGTTGAGTAAGTCAAATATCTAGTTGAGTAAATAAATTGAATGAGTTGAGTATTTAGTGAAGAAAAAGTCAAGTAATTTTCTAAACAAGTTAAGTAAACATCAAGTAAGTTTTTTAACACGCCGAGTAAGGCTCCGTTTGGTACAGCTTATTAAATAGAGCTTATAACAGTAGAGCTTATAGCACTAGAGCTTATACCAATAGAGCTTTTGGACAAAAAGTCATTGGGTGTTTGGTTGTCAATAAAAAAAGTATTTTTGAACCATTAAATTGTGTGATATTTTTTATATTAGATATTTTTAGAAAAACTCTATAACCTCTACTCCCAAAAGCTCAAATTTTGGGCTTTTGTTAGTAGAGGTAAATTAGCTTATTTAAGGTAAAAAAACTCTACTAAAAAAATAACCAAATACCATAAAAAATTTTAAAAAGTGCTTATACGATTAAATAAGCACTTATGGCTCTTAAATAAGCCATACCAAACAGACACTAAGAGTCGAGTAATAATGTTGAGTAAGAAGTTATTTGATCAAGTTGAGTAATATATATTGAATAAGTCAAGTATTAAGTCGAGCAATATTTAAAATAAACTAAGTAAAAGTCGAGTAAGTTTTTTGAATAAGTCGAGTAACGGTTATGTTATATTTTAAAAAAGTCGAGTATGAAATCGGGTAAGTCGAGCATTCGATTGAGTAAGAAGCGAAGTAAGAGAGTTGAGTAAGTTAAATATATAGTCGAATACGAAGTCAAATAAGTAAAATAAAATATTAAAGATTTTAATGGTTTAAGATATATTTTAGATATTTTGGGAGAAATGTGTTGTATCCCACGCAATTCCCTCATTCATTCTCATTCCTGTCCAAAAAAAATGGACCAGTACACACAGAACCAGATCTACGCATTAAATTTATTTTTGTATAAATTATAAACAAACCACTCCTGAACAAGTATCTAGATTCGTCATTGACGTGTTAGGAATAATATATAACTAAATAAGCTAGTGGTTGGGGTGCTTTTTTGACATTTTGTCTCGGCAAAATTCGAAATTCTTTCCTTGTCAGTCCTAAATCTTTTTCCCTCGCAAAACCCTAGAATCTTCTATTTTATTATATAGTTAAAATTTCTCTAAAATTCGACGTACAAAACTATCAATCGACATTCGAAAGGCCCAAAATTTTCGATTTAATATTTGATCAGATCATCGACTATGGTATGCATCCTGAATCTGTTTGATTGATCTTTTTATGTTTATTTATATATGAAATTTTAAACAATTTATTGGGGATTTTTTTTGGGAAATTTAATTATAACAATATTATTGTTCAATTTGATTTAGGCTGCAAAGATTCTTGCTAATTTAATCGTGATGGGTTCTGGGATATTGGCTAGGGCGGTAGTTCAAGCATATCGTCAGGCTCTTGCCAGTAAGTTAGATTTATTTGGCCTTTTGATTTTTTATTATGAGAAAATTATATTTATTTCGATATGATTTTTTTTAAATATTGTTACAATTTCTCGATGTAGCCAATTTTTGAACACGACGATATTTCCATTAGTAAAAGATTGGTTTGAGTAAAAATTTAATCCCTCAGCTCAATTCTTATTGTTAGTTGTTACTGCAAGTGCAGGGCAATACATTAGCTTTGGGAATCGAGGTTGAATTTTCCCTTTTTAAAAGCTTTTTGATTCAGCTTTTTGTTGAGGGATAATATAAGAGATGACTGGGTGACCAGGAGGATAATAACATAATGAATATAGGGTGTTGCAGGGTTAGTTTAACAGAACGTAGAGTTCTTTTTTAAAGTTGAGACTTCGCAAATGGAGAGGGATTCGAACCCCTGGTATTGTTATCAATACTTTGGTTTTCAAGACCGACTCTTTCAACCGCTCAGACATCCATCCCCTTTGCGCTTTGCTACCCTTTTTTTTTTTACTACATCTTTTCTGTTTTTTAATTAGAAATAGATCTATATGGTTTTTGCACAGTATGACTTTTCCAGGGAAAATAAATGAGAGAAGTAACTATAGCGTTTTTAGTTTTCAGTTAGTCATTGATAAAATCAGTTTTAAATTATAGTCTCATCTTCATTGTGAGTGTTTATTAAGCCGATATATTTTTCCCAAAATTCTAACGAGGTCTTGAGGTCTAGTGATATCCGCACAATGTATTCATGATTTAGCATGTGATTTACTCATTATAAGCTGCTAGTTTCTGCCCCTGATTGGCTGCCTAGGCAAATCTGGTGCCTTTATTGCAGGAATTACAGCTAGTTTAATCACAGTGGCGGTGAAATTTTGTTCTCTAAATAATTCTTAAGGTAGCATGACAACTTCTTTCTAGTTCAAAAATGACAAAAATGGCGTAAAATCAAGTTTTAAAAAAGCTAAAAAAGGCTTTTAAAGAAGTTTAAAATTTAGCTTCTCCCAGGAGATGTTAAACAACATTTGTAATCCTTCATAAGCTCTTTGATCATTTAAAACTAGATGATACAAAAATTTGTAGGGAACTTTCAGACAAAGAAGGTTCTCTTAGAAAAAGAGAGAAGCCATACCAAACGAGATGAGCACTAAATGTTCGAGGCTTTTGATTTTCCACTACAAAGCATGTGGAAACAACTTCCCAATGTTTATAACACTAGTTCATTCTGTATTCAATGTGTTTCATCTACGTTTCTTCTAAACACTATGAATTTTTGGTCATTTGAAGTTATCAGTAAATAATCTGAAAAAAGAATAAAAGATGAAAACAGATAATTTCCTTCATCCAACTTGCATCCTGCTGGTTCTAACATCATATTAGCTGCCAGAAGTCCTAAAAGTCTGCTTGGGCATTGATCATAGTCTGTATGACTGTCCGAAAGAAAATTTTTGGCCCCTACTTTTATGTTTCTAAATAGCTATCTGCAAGGCTTCTGTATGTTCAGAATTCATGTGTTCCAAAATTGCATGCTTTGGAGAAATAACACAGTGACATGGCACCACATATATTGTGAATTATGATCGTGATGGCTTCAGATGTCTATCAACCTTGTGCATAACTAACATGTAGTATATTGCAGATGCCTCAAAATCTGGTGTTGCCCAAGAAACACTGCAAAATGCTGCTCGCAGAGTAAGCAAAAGCATGACGGAGCAAGAGGCCAGGCAGATTCTTGGTGTATCTGAGGAAACCACTTGGGAGGAGATAATGAAGGTGAGTTCTATTATTATGTGTCTGTACACTTTTCCGTCTATAATTTAAAAAGGTTTCTAAAACGTGTTTCTTTTGCTTGTACAGAAATATGATACTTTATTTGAGAGGAATGCCAAAAACGGAAGCTTTTACCTTCAGTCAAAGGTTCACAGAGCCAAGGAATGTCTAGAGGGCGTCTATCGAAGCAATGGGGATGGTAGCCCTAGTTGAGACCGTTTGAAGTTTACTCTTTGCACATATTGACCCATGCCTCTGATTGTATTTCTGGTATGATGGCTTTCTTTAAAGATAAAAATTGTATACGTGTACAAGTTCATGTGCAATTGACTTTGTTCTTCAATCCTTAAGTTTAAAACTGGTGGCGGATAAACCAGGAAAGATTCTCATAATGCAACCATTTTGTCTTAAGAGACAATGGATGGGAGGGACTAACCTAATTAAGTGTAGAGTTTTTTTTTTTATATTTTTTGAGAAGAATTGTAGGCAGTCTTGGCTGATTGTAATTGTTATTTTTGTTGAATGGAACTGTACTCTGCTGTCAGTTGCCAAAGGAATGAAATGCATTAATTTTGAGAGTGATCTTTAAAGTGCCCCGGAACCGTTATTTTGACATAAAATGAACTGTGCTTTGATCCATTTTGGTGCTTTTCCTTGATCTTTTGATAAGAAGACTTCTTCACATTCATAAAATAATTTTAATTTTAAGGAGAGTATATTGTTACGGGATGATTACTTTGCGCAATCCATGTGGTACTTACACAACTTCTAGCACAAAAGTTGTTAAGTAAGTCTATTGAACTTTTCAAGTTAAGTAAGGATGTTTGCGAGAAAGCTAAAGAGAAGAGAGAACAATGTAGTAAAAAATAATTTTATTACTTGCAAGAGAGAATAGAAGAGAACTTTACAATGATTTTTGAGTTGCTTGTACTTGGTGTGCTGTGTTTTGTGTGTGGTGTGGTGCGTGGAAAATGGTGGGTGTCATGTCCTATAAAGAGGCTTGCCTAGTTCTAGAGAGTTCTATGCAACTTGTGCAATTTTACTTAATTATCTACCAAGTGCTAGATTACACAAGTGTAGAATTATTTAGATATTTACAAGTATTAGTGTGTTGTAGAGATTTCTAGAATCGAGCCGAACTTATTCACTTTAACTTGTGGACTTGGGCTTAACACTGGGCTGCTTGCTACTGAGCGCCGACGGTCCTTTACTGAGCGCACCTTGGCATGCTAATTTGGTCTCCTTTAATGGTAAATTTGAGCAGCCCATGGTAATATGCTTCTTGTTTAAGCTTATTTGGGTTTATGGTAGGTAAATTTTCACAAAATATATAAAGAGACCTCTAAAGGGGTCCTGCAACCACCAAAGGCGAAGTTATGAAGGGGCTAACCCGGGTTAGTTTCTTGAAAAAAAATTAATTAATTATAAATTTACTCTTTTTAAAAAACTTATAGTAAAATATAAAAATATAACTAATAATTATAATCAATATCTATTTTCTCTAAATCAAAAAACTCACCCAAATCCTTGACTAATTAATGCAATTATCCAAAGTTTAAATTCTCTAAAACTCAATTGTTCAAGTCATCAAGTTGTCACCTCATGAATGACAGCCAACCTCTGTTGCACCCGCATGCTCATACTGTTTTTGAATTAGTTATTAGCTTATACTTTTGTCAAATTTTTTGATAAAATAATTAATAATTCTCTAATGTATTATTATCGTAGACAATATAATTCAGATATGCTAATATATGAGTTTTCTTTTTGAAGAATCGCAGGACAAAATTTCATCGGTAGTGTTTTTTTATTTACATTGTACTTTTATAGTTTTATTATTAATTTTTTACTTGTCTAGTGTATTTTAATAATTTCATTTGTATAGAATAATTTTTTTGAGAAGTAATTGAATTTTTTAAAAAATCTAGCCCACCCAAAAAATAGTGCTAGCTTCGCCACTGGCAACCACAATTCTAAATTTATGTTTAACTTGGACTCCTATGTTTTTTAACATCCTCGGTACCCTTAATGACTATGTTTTCACTTTTTTGAACATCCTTAGCACCCTTAACGACTATGTTTTCACTAAGTACAAGACAAGAGTCTTATATTTATGATATAGTATAGGACAAAGATTTGTATATATTGGGAGCTCGTTCAATGCTGCCATTACTACGCTCCTCGTTATTCCTAAACTCAGAGATATAACAGCATTCGTGTTTTCCATCAAGAATTGTTTTGACCTTTCATTGGCTGGGCATTCTACAGATCGTCACTCTTCTTTGAGTGGTATGCTCGGGGAGGCACTTAGTTATTCTGATATGAGAAATTCACCAAATCCATAAGGTGGCAGTACAAAGACTTCTTGCAAATATGCTTTTAATACAATCAAATTTCCACTTCAGAGTTATTATTATTATTATTATTTTCCCGAAATCATTGCACCAAGACAGGTTTGATCTTACAATCATGTGCTTTAATTTGATTCCTAGACAAGAATTAGATTCGCATGAAGTGGGGTCGCCGTATTGCATCCACGCTGACCAAACAACTCAAATAAATGTTAAATTGAAGTGAGGCCAAAACCGGGGGCTGCATTAATTTTTAGTAAATTCATTGGCAAATTAGCTATGAGTCATCTAGAATGCATTGAAATTAAAACACAACACCATAAATCGATGGAGTTTAATAACAAAAGAAACAAATATAAATATAGTGAATGATCATATCATCCATTTTCGATATGAAATTTGTTGCAAAATGAAAAATTAAACTTCAGTTTGGGATTTTGATATCCGTTAGTATTTGTCCTATTGTTTCTGTTTGTTTCTTGACAATTAATAATTATGCAACGAATAGGCTCTCTCTAAAACCTCATATATATGGTCCATGTTCTTATATTGCCTTGCAGCTGTCACATATTGCTATTCAGCACCATTGGTCTGACTTAAAAATGAAGAAAAAGAAAAAAAGGGTCATAAAGTTTCATCCAGAAAAAGTAACATATTCCAACTCGAATTCAAAGAGAGGAAAACAGATGCAAAGAAAAACAAACAGAACTTATGGGGGAAACGAAAAAGAGCAAATAATATAAAATAATATTAAGAGGATAGTAGCTCTTAATTGATGATTTATTGGGTCCACTCACTTGGCATGTTTTGATTAGGAGCAGTTGAGATGATAAATGGTGATAAAAAAAGAAGAAGATGACGATGACTTTCTAGCTGTAATTTCATCTTTCTTTTCTCTGCTTCTGCTTCTGCTTCATAATATATATGCAAGTTTTGGTTCAAAGAGACAGATAAGTTTTCCATCACTTTCCCCATATAAATTAAAAAGGTGCATTATTTGATAGAAAGCATGAATCGCCCACTTCTAGAGATATTATCAACTTGACTAAAAATAAAAAGTGATAGTGATGTGATTAATATGTTTACTATGTTGAACATGGCATTATGATTAATCATTAACATTTGTATGCATCCGTGGTGCATGCCACTGCAGAGCTGTGTGAATTATATCACTGGTTGCGTGTGTTTTAGGAATCAAGCAACCTGCTTTGAATGGAGAATTTAGTTTCAAAAATTGGGATTTAAAGGGATCAATTGAGTTCAAACAATTTTATGAGCTGTTTTAATCTAACTCAAATTATGAGTACTCAACAAGAATCTCTTGCAAGTTTCAAGCTACTACTATAATTCAATATCCATGAATTATTGATCTGCCTTAAGAAAAGTCTTCACGACTACATTCATAGATGCTACTTGTAATAATTATCTATGTCCTGTCACTTTTGATTATTCAATGTTCCT